>NC_059158.1:49083766-49699805 GCF_019923935.1 Bubalus bubalis | reverse complement strand
TGGCTACTGTTGAGTTTTCCAAATTGCTGACATGTTGGGTGTGGCACTTTGACAGCATCTTCTTTTAGGATTTGAATTATATATGTATTCTTTGCAGATAAACAATTATATCTCTGCATTATTCCTCAATAAAGTTAGCAAAATAAAAGTAAAAAAATAAGAGAAAATGTGATGAAAGTTTCTTTTACCTCCTTACTAGCAGTATTATCCTTTCACAGTCAGGACATGAGTCATTTTAGAAAAGAAATAGTTGTCCCATGAACAATGTTTAGAGTCTAACAATGTAGTCACTGTTTACTGGTTATCAGCTTCCAGGAATAGGTGTGTGAATAAAAGCTAGTGGCTTTATCCACTCCTGTATCCCTTTTTAGATCCCCATAGGTTAAGGAAAAGATCATCTGAGTATTTTCTTTGTGATTTGCTTTACTTCATTTTCTCTCTCTCTCTCTCTCACACACACTCTCTCTCTCTTTTTTCCCCTCTATTTTTTGAGATAATTTTACAACTCATTTTTCCATATTCAACTGAATTCTTTCTACTCAATTTTTTTTTCAATTTCTGAAAGACTGCAGAGAGGTCATTGACAAAGTAAAAATGGAGGACTGAGATTCTTGCTGTCTGTCAGCTGAGGCCTATTCCCAGCTCCCAGAGGCCCTGCATTCTTTAACTCATGGCCTCCCTCCAACTTCAAATCCAGTCTTAAGGAGGTGAATCCCTCACATGCTTCAGATTCTTTCCATCTAATCCTCTGACCCAGCCAGAGAAGTTGTCTGCTTTACATAAGTTGTACTGATGTAATTAGATTGGGCCCACTCAAATAAGTCAGGATAACTCCCTGTTTCAAATTCCATACCCTTAACCACATCTGCAAAGTCCCTTTTGCAATGTAAGGGGCTTACATTTACAAGTTCCAAGACTTAGAGTTGGTTATCATGGGGAACAGAGGGTACAATCCTGTCTACTACAAGGACAATACTGTATTTACAGACAGAAATATGCTATAGACTCAAATCATTCAGTTCTTCACACAGGGTCTCACATAATGTACATAAATTATACAGTATTATTTTACATATGGAAAATATGATTTCATACTATAGAACACTTTTGAGATTTTTAAAACAGGGACATATGCATTGGACATATTCAGTTAACATTTATGAATTATTTAGAATGCTTTTATGCAATAATTTTTTCCTCATTGTCTCTGACAAAAACACTACTACTTACTTTACAAAAAATATACAAGTCAAGCAATTTTTACAGCCTCATCAACCTGATGCTATTACAACTCTTCCATCCCTCTATAGTTAATCATTTAAAAATCACTTATTTGCTATTTTTCCTTCTTTGAAAAATATTTACAGTCTCCTCTTCACTTTGTTTTTCTAATAAAGTGGTTATCCTTGTCATCTACACCTCCCAATTACCCTCTGAAATTTACTCTTGATAAGAGATTTCAATTATTTGTATAAAGCCTCATACGGATACAAAGGAGTTAATGATAGAGTGCCGTTTGCTGTATCAATTTCAATTTCATCTGAAACACAAGGATAATGTTCCCAGCTGTGGCATCTGGCTCCTTGGCAATTTCATCAGACAGTGCCAGCCACTATTGTCGAGTTTGGGGCTTGTCACAAGGATTAAGCTGTAGTGCAGCTGTTTCTGCCACTGCAGTGCTGCAAAGTACAAGTTGGCTTTCAATTTTTTCTCTGAGTAATCCCCTTTTTTCTCTCTCTTCCTATTTTGTTAAGATACTTAGGAGATTTGTGTCTAGATAAAGTCTGAATTCCAATACATGACTTTTGGGGCAGAGGAGAGGGAAGAACATGCATCATATCTACTTTGAATAGAATTTCAGTACAATTTAAATATAATTTCCTTTGGAAATAAAAGTAAAATAAAAAATGTTAGTGCTTTTGTTCTAGGCACAGTTGTTTATGTGTATTTATGCACAAGTTATTTGTTTAAGTAACTTTTCTAATCTATTGTTACTGTCAGCACATAAAACAGCAAGTGTTTCTTGATAGAGTGTATTTAGTGAATGTTCTCTTTATCTTTCTCATGAATTCATTTGCTAAGTATGGTTGTTAAATTGCTAACTAACCATCAGTGTCAAAAAGATTGATTTGGTGTGTTCTTTTTCAAGTTAATTCTAATGTTCTCTAAGCAGCCTTATGCCTTTTGACAGTATGATAGCTCCAAATAAGACCCACCATAGAACCATAGATCTAAAACTGTGATGGAAGTTAGTGCTTCATTTATTTTACAGATGACAAAACTGAGAATCAGTAAACTTAAAGAATATGCCTCAAGTCACGCAAATGACACACATACACTAGTGACGGGACGAAGCCCAGAGCTCAGTGCGTCAGGCCCCCGTCCGGTGTGCGTTCTGCAATCTTCCACTGGCCACCCTGGTGCAAGTCAGTGGTCTGTGGTCCTGAGTCTCCTCTTCCGTCCGTCACTCACTTGTACCAGAGACCCATTCCTACCTCCGGCCACTCCTTCTCCACACACATTTCACACCAGGCCTCGTCCTCCCCCTGTTCTGTTCCTGCCCCTGAGCCTTCAGTCCCTCTCCTGATTCTGAGAGAAGTCTGCAGACACAGTGGGCTGTCCCAATCCTTCTGTAGGGTGTTCTCCCTGTGGAGAGGGGGAAAAACAACAACAGACAACCAGCTACTATTGATGAGGGAAAAAAAGCACTTATGGAACTCAGGAAGTTCAAGGATTATGATAACTGTTTTAGACCTTAAGCATCTCAAGATACAGGTCCTCTCAAACAAAGAATGGGACTTCCCTGGTGGTCCAGTGGTTAAGAATCCACCTTGCAATACAAGGGACATGAGTTTGATCTCTGATTGGAGAGCTAAGATGCCACATGCCATGGGGCAACTAAGACCCAATGCCACCAAATAAGTAAAAACTTCTGTTTAAGAAAATAAATGAATAAGAAAGAAAGAAAGAATGCTGCCTACAATGAGTTTCTCATCCCATTTTGCATCCCATCCTGGGAAAGCTGTACATGAAGAATTTCTCTTCTATTCTGCATCCCTCCCTGAGGATTCCAGTCCAGTCTTTATGCTGAATGCCAGCTGGATTTCTTCTCTGTGAAATAAATTATTATTACCCATGCCCATGCAATGTGCTTGACTAGATACATGCCTTACTCACCTTCCTGCTCAGAATAGAGCACCTATAATTTCCATTTCTATAGCCTTGTTAATTGAAACTTTTTCATTTGATTTGGAAGGTGACTGTTTCATTAGGTAGCTGTTCTCAGGGAACAAGACAAAAATATTGCTCTGCAGGTTGGGTGTCACTGAAGGAAGTCAGTCCAAGTCCATCAAACTGTGGCCCAGCCCCACAAACAGGGGACATGCTCACTCACAAATTTATCCTATCATGTAAAGAACAAACTTTTGGACTCTGTGGAAAAAGACAAGGGTGGGATGATTTGAGAGAATAGCATTGAAACATGTATATCATCATAAGTGAAATAGATCGCCAGTCCAGGTTTGATGCATGAGACAGGGTGCTCAGGGCTGGTGCACTGGGATGACCCTGAGGGATAGGATGGGGACATGTACACCCACGGCTGATTCATGTGAATGTATGGCAAAAACCACCACAATATTGTAAAGTAATTAGCCTCCATTTAAAATAAATAAATTTAAAAATTTAAAAAGCAAAAAAAAAAAAAAAAAAGAAGAAGAATCTTCAGAGTAATGGCATTTATACCATTTAACTCCCTCAGCTTACACTTCATAAAGTGTATGGTAAGGACTGCATTTCTGAACAAGAAAGGATTGATATTTCTTGAGATGATTATTCACAGAATAGTTAATAAATGCTGATGAAGGATAACACTGATGAAAATAACAAAGGAATATCTTTGTTAATGGAGAAAATATTTGTCTCTGTCCAAGAATGAAAAGGGCTTCCCTTGTGGCTCATCTGGTAAAGAATCCGCCTGCAATGCAGGAGACCTGAGTTCAAACCCTGGGATGGGAAGATCCCCTGGAGAAGGGAATGGCTGCCCACTCCAGTATTCTCGTCTGGAGAATTCCATGGACTGCATAGTCGATGGGGCTGCAAAGAGTCAGAAACGACTGATTGACTTTCACTTTCGGAGAAGGCAATGGCACCCTACTCCAGTACCCTTACCTGGAAACTCCTACGGACAGAGGAGCCTGGCAGGCTGCAGTCCATGGGGTTGAGAAGAGTAGGACACGGGACACGACTGAGCGACTTCACTTTCACTTTTCACTTTCATGCATTGGAGAAGGAAATGGCAACCCACCTCAGTGTTCTTGCCTGGAGAATCCCAGGGATGGGGGAGCCTGGTGGGCTGCCATCTGTGGGGTCGCACAGAGTCGGACACGGCTGAAGCAACTTAGCAGCAAGAATGAAAAAGAAGACAAATAATGATATTAGTCATAATTCTCCAAAAAAAAAAAAAGTGCCCATTTACTCCTATGCCTATTCCCCCTGCTGTGTACTATACATAATAAGTACATTAAGGAAATAAGAAGGAAAATAATGCATTGAAACAAGCAAGATTATGTTAATGGGAAAAAATAGTCAGCACATATTAAGATTCATTCACATGGCATTGGACAAAGGTTAATCAAAGCTTGCATCATCCTTGCTTACAAAAAGTTTATGATCTAAAGTAACAGTGCCAAAGGCATATAGTTTAAAAAGCCAGTCTGATTTATGCAAGAGAGATTTTTTTTTAATAATTGTTTTGTTTATTTTACTATTGGGGAATATTTTCAAGTCACACTAAAGTGCTGTTGAATTCCCTCAGGAAAAAAGCATACGCAGGCAATTCTATTTCCAGTTTTTTAAGGAATCTCCACACTGTTCTCCATAGTGGCTGTACTAGTTTGCATTCCCACCAACAGTGCAAGAGGGTTCCCTTTTCTCCACGACCCAGAGGGATGGAATGGGGAGGGAGGAGGGAGGAGGGTTCAGGATGGGGAACACATGTATACCTGTGGCGGATTCATTTTGATATTTGGCAAAACTAATATAATTATGTAAAGTTTAAAAATAAAATAAAATTTAAAAAATAAATAAATAAATAAATTAGAAGGAAATCTAAAAAAAAAAAAAAAAAAGCATATGAAGGAAAACAGACAGTTGAGTTATGTGCAGGTAAGATTGTATACTGTCACCCTGCTTATTTAACTTATATGCAGAGTGCATCATGAGAAACACTGGGCTGGAAAAAGCACAAGCTGAATTAAGATTGCCGGGAAAAATATCAATAACCTCAGATATGCAGATGACACCACCCTTATGGCAGAAAGTGAAGAGGAACTAAAAAGCCTCTTGAAGAAAGTGAAAGAGGGAGGAGAGTGAAAAAGTTAGCTTAAAACTCAACATTCAGAAAACTAAGATCATGGCATGTGGTCCCATCACTTCATGGGAAATAGATGGGGAAACAGTGGGAACAGTGTCAGACTTTATTTTGGGGGGCTCCAAAATCACTGGAAATGGCAACCCACTCCAGTATTCTTGCCTAGAGAATCCCAGGGACAGAGGAGCCTAGTGGGCTGCCATCTATGGGGTCACACAGAGTCGGATTTTGCAGCAGCAGCAGCAAAATCACTGCAGATGGTGATTGCAGCCATGAAATTAAAAGATGCTTACTCCTTGGAAGGAAAGTTATGACCAACTTAGATAGCATATTCAAAAGCAGAGACATTACTTTGCCAACAAAGGTTCATCTAGTCAAGGCTATGGTTTTTCCTGTGGTCATGTATGGATGTGAGAGTTGGACTGTGAAGAAGGCTGAGCGCCGAAGAATCGATGCTTTTGAACTGTGGTGTTGGAGAAGACTCTTGAGAGTCCCTTGGACTGCAAGGAGATCCAACCAGTCCATTCTGAAGGAGATCAGCCCTGGGATTTCTTTGGAAGGAGTGATGCTGAAGCTGAAATTCCAGTACTTTGGCCACCTCATGTGAAGAGTTGGCTCATTGGAAAAGACTCTGATGCTGGGAGGGATTGGGGGCAGGAGGAGAAGGGGACGACAGAGGATGAGATGGCTGTATGGCACCACCGACTCGATGGACGTGAGTCTGAGTGAACTCCGGGAGTTGTTGATGGACAGGGAGGCCTGGCATGCTGTGATATATGGGGTTGCAAAGAGTTGGACATGACTGAGCAACTGAACTGAACTGAAGATTGCAAAAGAGAAAAGAACAGAGTGTCAATGCATGGTGCTGTGTTGCTTTTCGACTCAAGGCCTAACAAAAAAAGCCAGTACATTCAGCTGGCAAGGGTCCTGAGTCCAGTTCAAACCTCCATCTTTCCTGAATGTGCATCACTACTCAAGAACTGGAGCTAATTTAAAGTCAGTACAGTGGGGTGCCATGAAATTAAAAGATGCTTGCTCCTTGAAAGAAAAGTTATGACCAAACTAGACAGCATATTAAAAAGCAGAGACATAACTTTGCCAACAAAGGTCCATCTAGTCAAAGCTATGGTTTTTCCAGTGATCAAGTATAGATATGAGAGTTGGACCATAAAGAAAGCTGAGCACTAAAGAATTGATGCTTTTGAACTGTTGGAGAAGACTCTTGAGATGGACTGATCCAACCAGTCCATCCTAAAGAGGTCAGTCCTGAATATTCATTGGAAGGACTGATGTTGAAGCTGAAACTCCAATACTTTGGCCACCTGAGGCAAAGAACTGACTCATCGGAAAAGACCCTGATGCTGGGAAAAATTGAAGGCAGGAGGAGAAGGGGACGACAGAGGATGAGATGGTTGGATGGCATCACTGACTCAATGGACATAAGTTTGAGTAAATTTTGGGTGTTGGTGATGGACAGGAAGGCCTGGCGTGCTGCGGTCCATGGGGTCGTAAAGAGTCGGACACGACTGAGGGACTGAACTGAGCTGAACTGACAGTGGGGTGCCTGTGTACCCAGAAGAGGCCTGGGAGCCCAGGCTGGTCTGCAGGCTCTCAGGCAAACAACTGTTTTCCAAACATGGACTCTGGGTTTGATCTGTACTCTGTAATTTAAACCAAAATCAGTCTAATTTTCTGGAGTCTGAGGATGGAGTGATTTTTACCTTACAAAAATTTCTCTATAGAGTAAGTTCTACAAAGAGACCTGTCTCATCCATTTTTAGAGTTAAGAAAAAGTAAATGATGGGGTTTCCCTGGTGGTTCAAACAGTAAACAGTCAACCTGCAATGCAGGAGACCAGGTTCAATCCCTGGATCAGGAAGGTTCCCTGGAGAAGGAAATGACTACCCACTCCAGTATTCTTGCCTGGACAATTCCATGGACAGAGGAGCAAATGAAAATGAAATTCTGTAGCCTAAATATAAATAAACATATAGGTCAACTGTCTATTATTGAATCAAATTTTACTAGGGGGTTGAAAATTATGGTGAATCTCTCATTCCGGTCAATATTTTTGGGCAGAACTAAAGTGTGATGATCAGACAGCTGGGTCCTCACCTGTCAGTAGGAAGATTATTTTGTGAAAGTTTACTTTTATATGAAAATAAATGAGAAAATGATGTAGGGAAAGCTGATCTCAAAAATGTTAAATAAATGCAAGAAACTTAAAACTGAAATGAAAGTAGGGGGTGGGAATAGGAACTCATCCATCTCAAAGGACAGAATCAAACCAAAATAAATCACTGTCATGATTTTTTCTATGTAAAACATAAGTGCTAAATAAAATAGTGCTTTTTGTTGTTGTTACTTGCTACTTGCTGTTGCAGACTTACCCTTTTTTTAAAAATGTACAAGCCACCCTTAGGGTTTTTTTTCTCTAACAAATAAAATCACTGCAGATGGTGACTGCAGCCATGAAATTAAAAGACGCTTACTCCTTGGAAGGAAAGTTATGACCAACCTAGATAGCATATTCAAAAGCAGAGACATTACTTTGCCAACAAAGGTTCATCTAGTCAAGGCTATGGTTTTTCCAGTGGTCATGTATGGATGTGAGAGTTGGACTGTGAAGAAAGCTGAGCGCCGAAGAATTGATGCTTTTGAACTGTGGTGTTGGAGAAGACTCTTGAGAGTCCCTTGGACTGCAAGGAGATCCAACCAGTCCATTCTGAAGGAGATCAGCCCTGGGATTTCTTTGGAGGGAATGATGCTGAAGCTGAAACTCCAGTACTTTGGCCACCTCATGTGAAGAGTTGACTCATTGGAAAAGACTCTGATGCTGGGAGGGATTGGGGGCAGGAGGAGAAGGGGACAACAGAGGATGAGATGGCTGGATGACATCAGTGACTCAATGGACGTGAGTCTGAGTGAACTCCAGGAGTTGGCGATGGACAGAGAGGCCTGGCATGCTGTGATTCACGGGGTCGCAAAGAGTCGGACATGACTGAATGACTAAACTGAACTGAACTGAACAAATATAGACTTTCTTTATGAATTAAGTTGCAAAGTATTTGAAGTGTAAAGTATGATGATCTGATACACATGTGATTTATGAAACAATTCCCACATCTAGTAAGTTATCATATCCATTACCTCACATAGTTCTCTCTCTCTCTCTTTTTTTTTTTTTTTCTCCTCTTTGGTGAAAACTTTTAAGTGTTCTAGCAAATTTCAATTAAACAATACAGTGTTATCAACTACAGTCGCCATGTTTTACATTAAATCCTCAGAATTTATTCATCTTATAGCTGAAAATTTATATTCTTTTACCCACCTCTCCATATTTCTCCCATCCTCCAGCCCCTGGAAACTACTTTTCTACTTTGTTTCTACAAGTTTGATTTTTTCTTTTAAGAGTCCACATGTAAGTAGGTGCTAGTGGTAAAGAACCCATCCATGGGGTCGCTAAGAGTCGGACACGACTGAGTGACTTCACTTTCACTTTTCACTTTCATGCGCTGGAGAAGGCAATGGCGGCCCACTCCATTGTTCTTGCCTGGAGAATCCCGGGGACAGGGGAGCCTGGTGGGCTGCAGTCCATGGGGTCACACAGAGTCAGACACGACTGAAGTGACTTAGCAGCAGCAGCCAATACAGAAGACATAAGAGACAACAGTTTGATCCATAGGTCAGAAAGATCCCCTGGAGGAAGACATGACAACCCACTGCAGGATTCTTGCCTGGAGAATCCCACAGACAAAGGAGCCTCGCAGGCTACAGTCCATAGGGTTGCAAAGAGTCAGACATGCCTGAAATGAGTAAGCACATATAAGTAATACCATGAAGCATTTGTCTTTCTCTTTTTGACTTATTTCATTTAACGTAATTCCCTCAAAGTCCATGTACTTGTCACAAATGGTAAGAATTCCTCATTTCTCATGAATTAATAATATTCCACTGTATATGTCTATCACATCTTTTTTTTCATCCATCCATTAGTAGACAAGTTATCTCCATATTTAGCTATGGTGAATAATACTGCAATGAACATGTGCAGAATTTCTTTGATATCCTGTTTTCATTTCCTTTAGACATATACCCAGAAGTAGGACTGCTGAGTCCTACTTAGTTCACCACTAAGGCTGATGTCAAGGAGCTTACCACTTATGTTTTCTTCTGAAAATTTTATGGTTTCAAATTTATATTCAAGTCTTTAATCCATTTGGAGCTGAATTTTATGTGATGTAAGATAGGGGTCCAGTTGCATTCTGTTGCATATGGTTACACAGTTTTCCTGGGAGATGAAAAGAATACACAGAAAACCTGTACAAAAACAGATCTTAGTGAACCAGATAACTACAATGGTGTGGTCTGTCACCCAGAGGCAGACAGTCTGGAGAATGAAGTTAAGTGGGCCTTAGGAAACACTGCTGTCAGTAAAGCTAGTAGATAGGATGGAATTTCAGTAGAGCTATTTAAAATCCTGAAGGATGATGCTGTTAAAGTGTTGCATTCAATATGTCAGCAAATGTGGAAGACCCTGCAGTGGTCACAGGACTAAAAAAGGTAAATCCTTATCCTAATTCCCAAGAAGGGTAGTACTAAAGAATGTTCAAACCACCAGACAATTTAATTCGTCTCCCGTGCTAGTAAGGTCATGCTTAAACTCTGGCATGCTAGGCTTCAGCATTATGTGAACCAAGAACTTCCAGACTTCCAAGCTGGGTTTAGAAAACGCAGAAGAACCAGAGATCAAATTACCAATATCCGCTGGATCATAGAGAAAGTAAGAGAACACCAGGAAAACAACTACCTCTGTTTCACTGACTATGCTAAATCTTTTTGACTGTGTGGATCATACAAACTGTGGAAAACTCTCAGAGAGATGGGAATACCAGACCATCTTACCTGTTGCCTGAGAAAACTGTGTATGGGTCAAGAAGCAACAGTTAGAACCCTGTATTGAACAGCTCATTGGTTCAGGATTGAGAAAGGAGTAAAACAGGGCTATCTTCTGTCATCCTGTTTATTTAACTTATATGCTGAGTATATTATGAGAAATGCTAGGCTGGATGAGTTACAAGCTGACATCAAGATAGGCAGAAGAAACATCAACCTCAGTTACGTGGATGATACCATTCTAATGGCAGAAAGTGAAGAGGAACTGAAAAGCCTATTGACAAAAGTGAAAGAGAGTGGAAGAATCAGCTTAAAATTAAATATTAAAAAACCAAGAACATGGCATCCAGCCCCATTCAGTTTAGTTCAGTTGTTCAGTCATGTCCAACTCTCTGCAATCCCATGAACTGCAGCACTCTAGGCTTCCCTGTCCATCACCAACTCCCAGAGCTTACTCAAACTCATGTCAATAGAGACGGTGATGCCACCCAACCATCTCATCCTCTGTCGTCCCCTTCTCCTCCTGCCTTCAATCTTTCCCAGCATCAGGGTCTTTTCCAATGAGTCAGTTCTTTGCATCAGGTGGCCAAAGTATTGGAGTTTCAGCTTCAGCATCAGTCCTTCCAGAGAATATTCAGAACTGATTTCCTTGAGGATGGACTGACTGGATCTCCTTGCAGTCCAAGGGACTCTCAAGAGTCTTCTCCAACACCACAGTTCAAAAGCATCAATTCTTTGGTGCTCAGCTTTCTTTATAGTCCAACTCTCACATCCATACATGATTATTGGAAAAAACATAGCTTTGACTAGATGGACCTTTGTTGGCAAAGTAATGTCTCTTCTTTTTGGTATTCTGTCTAGGTTGGTCATAGCTTTTCTTCCAAGGAACAAGCATTTTTTAATTTCATGGCTGCAGTCACCATCTGCAGTGATTTTGGAGCCCCCAAAAATAAAGTCTCCCACTGTTTCCAATGTTTTCCCATCTATTTGCCATGAAGTGATGGAACTAGATGCCATGATCTTTGTTTTCTGAATATTGAGTTTTAAGCCAGCTTTTTCACTCTCTTCTTTCACTTTCATCAGGAGGCTCTTTAGTTCTTCTTCACTTTCTGCCATAAGGGTGGTGTCATCTGCATATCTGAGGTTATTGATATTTTTCCCAGCAATCTTGATTCTAGCTTATGCTTCATCCAGCCTGGCATTTTGCATGATGTACTTTGCATATAAGTTAAATAAGCAGAGTGACAATATACAGCCTTGACATACTCCTTTCTCTATTTGGAACCAGTCTTTTGTTCCATGCCCAGTTCTAACTGTTGCTTCTAACTGTTGCTTCCAGCCCCATTTCACCATGGAAAATAGAGGGTAAAATGTGGACGTAGTGACAGATTTCCTCTTCTTGGGCTCTAAAATCACTGAATGGTTACTGTAGCCATGAAATCAGAAAACAGTTGCTTCTTGGCGGGAAAGCTATGACAAACCTAGACAGTGTATTGAAAAGCAGAGACATTATTCTGCCAACAAAGGTCCATATAGTCAAGGCTATGGTCTTTCTAGTAGTCACGTATGGGTGTGAGAGCTGGACTTTAAAGCAGGCAGAGCACCAGAGAATTGATGCCTTCAGACTGTGGTGCTGAAGAAGACTCCTGAGAGTCCCTTGGACAACACAGAGCTCAAACTAGTCAATTTTAAGGGAAGTCAACCCTGAATACTGGTTTGAAGGACTGATGCTGAAGCTGAAATTCCAGTGTTTTGGTCACTTGATGTGGATAGCCAACTCACTGAAAAAGTCCGTGATGCTGGGGAAGATTGAGAGCAGAAGGAGAAGAAGGCATCAAAGGATGAGATGGCTAAATGGCATCACTGATGCAATGCACATGAACTTGGGCAAACTTGGGGAGATGGTGAGGGACAGAGAGGCCTGGTGTGCTGCAGTCCATGGGCTCATAAAGAGTCAAACACACCTGGGTGACTGAACAACAACAACCCAGTTTTCCTAACACTCTTAATTGAAGACACTATTTTTTGCCCATTGAATATTCATGGCTATTTTGCCATGAATTAATAGACTATCTATGCTTAGGTTTATCTCCAGCCTCTTTATTCTGTTCCCTTGATCTATGTGTCCATTTCCGTGCCAGTACCACACACTTTTTAATATTAACACTAAAGTTTTATAGTATAATTTAAAATGAGGAAGCATAATCTTTCTAGCTTTATTGTTCTTTCTCAAGACTTATTTGTCTATTCAGGGTCTTTTTTGGTTTCATACATATTTTAGGATTATTTGTTCTAGTTCTATGAAAAATGCTATTGGGATTTTGAAAATGATTACATTGAATCTGTATATTGCATTGGGTAGTATGGACTTTTTAATAATATTCATTTTTTTCCAATACATGAGCACAAATATCCTATCATTTGTTTTTGTCTACTCAATTTCTTTTATCTATATCTTATAGTTTTCAGTGTATAGATCTTTCATCACCTTAGGCTTTTGTTCCTGGATATTCTTTCTGGTGCAAATATAAATGGGATTGGTATCTTTACTTTTCTTTCTGATAGTTTGGTACTAGTGTATAGAAACACCACTGATTTGGGTACATTTATTTTGTATCCTTCAACTTTACTGAATTAATTTATTACTTCTAAAAATTTTTGTAGAGTCTAGAGTTTTCTGTTGTACCATTTGTGAATAGACAGTTTTACTCCTTTCTTTACAATCTGGATGTCTTTTATTCATTTTTCTTTCCTAATTTCTCTGGCTAGGATTTCCAGTATTATGTTGGAAAAAAGTGGTAAGGCTGGTCAACTTAGCCTTATAAACCCACTTTTTCACCTTCTTAAACTGAAATTCTGACCCCCTTTATTTCACCTCATAGTTAGGCTTACTCTCTGAATAAGAAATACTCTAGAATATGAAATAAACAAGATCTGCTTAATGGATACACTAAAGAACAATAATTGATCCTCTGAGCAATACAATGCCTACCAAGCCAAAATAGAAATACAACATGACTTGTTGTGAGTCCTAGGGAGTTATGTAACATTCTCTAGATAGTGTTTTTCATGAGTCACAAGACTACAAAAATACTTTCTTGCGAATATGAACTATATAACATGAATTTTTTGGTCTGGGGGTCAAAAATATTTGCTTAGGTTAAGCAAAAGTATTTTATGAGCCAAGGCTACAGTTTGCCCAAGAATTTTCAGAAGCACATTTAAATTCTCTAATGTCTCCTGGGAAGGACTGGGGGCAAGAGGAAAAGGGGACAACAGAGGATGAGATGGCTGGATGGTATCACCAACTCGATGGACATGAGTTTGAGTGAACTCCAGGAGATGGTGATGGACAGGGAAGCCTGGCGTGCTGCAATTCATGGGGTCCCAAAGAGTCGGACACGAATGAGCGACTGAGCTGAACTGAACTGAATGTCTCCATGGATTTTTCCCTCCAGTGAATTAGATCCAAGTTAATGGGAACCATTAAATCTGCTTTGTCAAATCTCTTAACTCCATTTCTCCAAGTTATTTCTTTTTTAGATGCCTTTTGAGATTTCTTATTTGTTCCATCAGAGTCTCTTGGAATTAAACCTTTACTGACCTGTGAAATGCATGATAAAACAAAAACACCTAACAATAACTAGAGGCTGAGTGGATGTGATTTGTGGGATGACCATGTATGCTGTTGTATGAAAACACAGCTTGATGCAATGTCTAATCTGCTGAGACATTCACGTTCTAAGTGACGCTCAAGGAGATGGAAGGATTGGCTGCTCATACATCCCAACCTACACTGGTCTTCTGTCTGTTAACTTGTTAATGAACCATGATTGAGTAAAGTAATGAAGAGTTTACAGAAAGCCCCAGGAAACCAATTTCCAATTTTGCAACCAGCAGGCTCTAACTTCACAGAAGCCTTAGCTAATTTTGTCTGGAAGCAGACTTGGATACTAAATGCCATCCTTGCTTTGTGATTCAGACAGACTTTTCTAATCCCTGTATACTTGCCTATTAATGAATGTTTCCTCACAAAATCCATTCTGTTTCTCTCCTTGGTTGTTATGAATAGGCTGAGTAGCTAAAAATTGTTATAATGAAACATGAAATTTTTACCACTTAGAAAACTTAGAAATTAGAAATATTGAAAAACATTTTTCTTATGTCTAACCTACATAAGACAGGAAACTAAATGTAAGAGAATTGTCTAAAATTAATCAAAAATTTTTTTAAATTATGTAATGCTTATATCTAGGGTTTAAAAGAGGTTTGTTTTTTTTAATGTCTTTCAGAGTGTATCCAATCATTCATTATATTTTTGACTATAAGAAAAGATGAAAGTCAGGCTTTATTAATAATCACCAGGCAGATGAATGAAGAAGATTTCCTGAAGATAAGACAAAAAAATCTTCTAACTGGAAGGCACAATAAAGAGTAAGAATGCTTTCTCCTTATATTAACTCCTGCATTTAAAACTGTCTGCAAATGAACACTCATAATCAAAAGTCCCTTTTGATTTAAAAGATCAAATAAATGGGAGTGAATTACAATCTGTATGACATTCTTAAAAATAACCTTTATATACTCAACAAAGCTTCTGAAAAATAAGCATTAAAATGTGTATAAACCGGAGCTGCTGACAGCAAGCGTGTGTAACTGATGGCAACACCTGTACATGCAGAGCACAGGAGCCCCGCCGTAACTTTGCACACACTAGGCTAGGCTGGTGTGCCCCTGGCTACTTTTAATCTGTTTAAGGAACATTTGGTTCCATATAAATATTTGGTAAATGTGAGCATGTCCATCTCTAATTCCAAGGAAATTGCCCACTTTTTCCTCTGGTTATTAGAGAGGCACCAAAGTACAATTTATTTCTACATACATTACTTTAAATTGACTGTGTTCACATTTGAAGTCAAGTGGGAGAAACCCTTTTAGAGTTGGCTGTAATGACTCAAGGGAGGAAGTAGTCTCAAAGATAAAGAAACACCAGCTCCCTTTAATGTTGGTATGTGAAGATGTAAGTCAAGCTTAATTGATAATCACTGGGCCGGTACATGATTCAGGTTTCCTTCAGACAAAGCCAAAAGTCTTCTAACAGGGAGGCTTTTATTCTCACTTCCATTAACTCCCCCATTTAAAAGTGTCTGTAAATGACCACTCATCATTGAGAGCCCCTTCTGATTAAATATATCAAAGAAATGGGAGTCTGTCAATAGCCCTTCTAGAGGTGAGCTATGCTACTCAATTGTGAAACAAGGATATTTTTTTCCTCTCCATTTTAAAGATGTAGAAAGTAAAGTGCATCATCCAGATGAAAATGAGTCTAGACATTCAGGCTATAACATTGTTATCTCTGAGACTCTTTTCCACTGGTACCAGCTGAGTGCAGATTGCAGACATCTTAGAGATAAAAATCTAAACGCTCCAGTGGCACTAAAAAGCCCGTATGCCAGTCAGCATTAGCAAAGCTGGACATTTCTTTTGCATACTCCTCGTTTGACCCCATGGACTGCCGCATGCCAGGCTTCCCTGTCCTTCACTATCTCCTAGAGTTAGATGCCTATTTTAAGCTACACTGTGTAAGAAGGCAACTTATGCAAACTTCAAAGCCTATGTATTTTCAGTAACCTTGCACATATGTGAGATTCTTTTTTGCTTTCACAGTTCCATGCTTGTCCCAGAGCCCAGCCTAATAAATGCTGACACTCTTGGCTCAGTTTAATTAGCAAAAAGCAAGCTGTGTGGAACAGTGGGGCACTGAAGCAGGGCCATAGAGGGTGTCAAGCATGCTCCTGCCAATCATGGATCAGAGTCCACTTTCAAAGCAGCCCTGGGTGAGACATTCTCGCAAAGTCTCTGCTGGCAGTACATTCTCATGGACAGTGCTTTCCATTTGTTCCTTAATAATAACTGCCTACACATTTCATAATAATTCCAATATTTTAAATTTGGGAACCTCTCTAGAGTTTACAGATGCTTTTTGTGTATTATCTCATCCAACCCTAGGACAAGCATGTTTGTCTTTGACACAAGAAGAAATGGAGGCGCAAGAAAAAAAAAAAGATTTAATAAAAACTATCAGGCTGCCAAGAGTCAGAGCCTGGGCTTGAACCCAGGTTATCCAGCACTAAGCCATCTCTTTCCCCTTTGCAAGAGCTGTCTAAAAAGTCCAAAGACAGGTACCCACAATTGTGCTCATTATACATGCAGATGGTAGCCACAGGCTCACTGCAAGCTTAGCAGCTCTATCCCTGGCTTTATCATCTAGCACAGAAATTAAGCGGCACAAAGAAATGTTATAATAAATGCTTACTGAACGAGCAACAGTAGATGAATACAGCAAACTGTCTTGATATTGCATAATACTCCTTGTCACATCATGTAATGTGAAACTCCAAATAGACAGCAATGAAAGCATTCCTAGGTTAGTGGTTCTTTGATTTGCTCACCTATAATCATTAATGCAGCATGTACAACTTAGATTTTTTAAGGAGAGGCAGATTGGGAGCTAAAAATTAACATTGCTTATTATAAAACATTACTTCAGTCAAAAACAAAATGAGAGAATGAGCTCTCAATGAAAACTACCCAAAAGAGTGCAATATACTAAACAGAAACAACATTAATTCAACAATATTTTGTGAGGAGGACAAGTTCAATTCTCAATCAGAATATCATGGTTTCTTCCAGTATTTAGCTCCATGAGACTGAATGTCCATTTCTCACTGAAGAACACATGGACAAGTAAGGAAGACATGTGGATGAAGTTCACTAACACAATGATAGAGATTGGGTAATATAATTAAATACTTTGGAAATCCCACCAGGGAATTAAAGACAGAGAGGGAACTTAAGGAAGTTTGGGAGACTGTGGGAAGTGAGTGTATGTGTGCGTGCTAAATCACTTCAGTCATGTCCGACTCTTTGAGCCCCTGTGAACTGTGTAGCCTAACAGGCTCCTCAGTCCACGGGATTCTTCAGGCGAGAATAGTGGAGTGGAATGCCCTCCTCCAGGAGATGTTCTCAACCCAGGGATTGAACCCGTATCTCTTACGTCTACTGCACTGGCAGGCAGGTTCTTTACCACTAGCACCATCTGGGGAAGCTTGAATCCAATGATCACTGAATAAAAGAACCCAGTAACCTAGCAACAATGTATTCTACCTTGAAAACAGGCCAGATGCATCAAAGCACCAGGTGTTTTCAAGCCACAAGCCCTGATATTCAAAGCACAGATGATTGATATGGGGTCTGAATCTTGTTATATGAAGTCAGGGAGTTCACTGACCCTGAAGAGCAGCATTTCTGCCTGTAGCCTAGGCAAGAAAATAGGTAAAAAGGAAAGAAACTGGGGAAAAGATACATTATACTGAAAGCTGAGATGAATTACCATATTTTAGGATATGTCACTATCCTTCTGCTAGTATACATATGATTTAAATAGCACCATGGACGGCCCTGTTAGACCAAATGGCATTAGAGAGGGAACTAATGATGTAAGCCATGATGTCTACCCCAGAATAAGGAAGAAGATGGTCTTCTCCTCTCTCCCCTTTTTCTTTGATTATAAAAATGCAACCCTCTTTGTTCTGAGCCTGCACTGCCTTGCCTGCCTGCTTGTACCTTTCACAAGCATCCTGTGCTAATATCTTCACTTGTGGCTTTGTCTCACACTGAATCCTTTCAGTGCTGAGACAAAGGAACTTGAGCTTCAGTAAGTCCTGACACCTGCGGAGCAGTTTCAGTTAAAAGACAGTGGATTCACAGTTTTACTCAGGGAACTCAAATCAGGGCTTTGTGACAACCTAGAGGGGTTGGGATGGAGTGGGAGACGGGAGAGACTTTCAAGAGGGAGGAGACACAAACCTATGACTGGTTCATGTTACTGCATGGCAGAAGCTAATACGATATTATAAAGCAAATATCCCCCAATTAAAAATAAATTTACTTATATATATTGTGGAGATGATGGAATGCCTATTCCATCACCTATTTGAAATGAGCTATTTCAAATCATAAATGATGAAGCTGTTAAAGTGCTGCACTCATTATGCCAGCAAATTAGGAGAACTCAGTAGTGGCCACAGGACCAGAAAAGGTCGATTTTCATTCCAATCCCAAAGACAGGTAACGACAAAGAATGTTCAAATTACCATACAGTTGCACCCATTTCACATGCAAGCAAGATTATGCTCAAAATCCTTCAAACTAGGCTTCAGCAATACATGAGCCAAGAACTTCCAGATATATAAGCTGAATTTAGAAAATGAAGAGGAACTAGAGATCAAATTGCCAACATACCCTGGATCATAGAAAAAGCAAGGGAATTCCAAAAAACAAATCTATTTCTGTTTTATTGACTATGCTAAAGCCTTTGACTGTGTGGATCACAACTGCAGGATATTCTTAATGAGATGGGAATACCAGGCCACAAAACCTGCCTCCTGTGAAACTGGTATGCAGGTCAAGAAGCAATAGAACTGCATGGAACAACAGACTGCTTCAAAATTGGGAAAGGAGTACATCAAGATGTCATCCTGCTTATTTAACTTCTATGCAGAGTACATCACGTGAAATGCTAGGCTGGATGAATCACAAACTGGAATCACAATCCTCGAAAGATTGCCAGGAGCGATATCAACAACCTTGGGTATACAGATGATACCACTTTTTTTGTAATTCTTTCTTATTTTTTAAATTATGAAAGTATGATAACGCATTTACAGGAAACTTGGAAAATACAGAACAAAGTTCCTTATAGTTCAACTATATATTACAACTATTTTTTAAGCAGCTAAATTCAGATTTTTAGTTGGAGTTTCAATGTCAAGCTCTCAAAAATTAATAGAATAAAATATACAGAAAAGTAGAAGGATATAGTAGACCTGAAAAGCACCATGAACCAATTCAACATAATTAAGATTTTTACAATTTTCACACAACACTATACAAATTCTATGCAAATTCCTATTCAATTCTATTCAAGTCCTCCTGATTTGGAATTCTGAGTGTGGTGGGTGTGGCAGTACAGAGAGGGAGAGAATTATATGGCAAATGAAGAAGTGAATTTCTGCCCTCCTGGAGTCCATCTGCAGCATTGACCCAGCAGTTCAGTTTTGATTGAAGGAATTGCATCTTGAAGTCCAGCCCGCTTCCACATCTTGGAATGCACAGGCCTACGGCAAACTATTGAAATATTTTCTCTTCCGTGCCAGTTGACTAAAGTACCAAAAGTACAAGTTCTTACAAGAGGCTGCATGATGATTTAATCATGGTTTCTTTACTCTGAATGAAGAATTATTCCAAAATAGTAATTATGCTAATATAGAATTGCAAAGATAAGTTTAATTAATGGCTGCACATAGTCACACATAAAATACCTTTAACTTATAAATTAACAGAAATTATTATGAAAATGCAGCCTGTGGCAAGTGAAAGTGCAAGGAGCTGAGGGGTGGAGTGCATTTCTAGATAAACACTAAATTTTATACGTGAAGAAAATTCATAAAAGCAGGTTGACACAACCATTTGTCCCACTGAAGTTGAAAAAAGATGCAAATATTCATGATTCTAGGCTTCCAGTTTTTCATAGCATGATCTATCTTTTCTGTAATTTTTTAAAGACCATGTTTTGTATACAAATCCTCTACTGCTAATTGAAAATGTATTTTAAGGGAAATGCATCAGTGCAACAATTTATTCATTTCCAGTAACAGATTCGATGACATTTGCAGAAATAGCTCTCCATTATCTCCATTGTATTACTTGGTAAATTTAGCAGAAAGAAGGGGATGGAAAAATATGAAAACATGAAATGTGAAAATAATGAAACTTTAATGTAGCACAAAAACTGTGACAGATGTAAAGCTACAAAGAGTCATTAAATTTTTCCCAGTCCATCTCATTTTATCTCCCTCATCCCTTCACTATCAATTACTCCTAATGTTCCTTTTTCCTGCTGGACTCAGGGAAGCAATTTGCTTGTTATATCTTTTCCTCTAAACCAATCTCCAGCACCACAAGTATGACTCACAAATCATGTGGCTTGGAATTTCTCTAAGTGGTAATTTTATTAGAGATGTTTTTAGTCATTATAGTAGCTATAGTGTCTATTTTTAGATTCATCCTCTAAAGGGCTAATGCTGTACTTTGCAGGAGTCAGGTAACTGACTTATCATAAATTTGTCCATTGTTTCCCAGACTCACAATACATTGCAATAAGAACTACAGTGGCCTTTTTTTTAGTGTGGATCAATGCCTGTGAAAAGAGACTTAAGCTGTGATCATTCGTCATTGTCAACTATAGATAGCCACCTAAATACATTTAAAATAAAATTATACTGGAATTGTCTGATATTATCAGTTTTATTCAAAGTAATAAGAACTACTGGCTCTGTGGGGTCTAATTTTAAATTTTGGGAGCTGACAAAGGTGGTCATTCACCCACAGCAGAATTTAAAGTCATTAGCTCATACAATATATTAAAGGAGGAAATACCTGAGAGTAGAAGCTTCTTTTCTATGGAGGATTTTTAGCACCACTATCCTGCTTTTTGATATCTCAAATGTAACTCCTAGTCCAACAGAATCACAAAAAAATCCAGCAGGTGCAGTAAAGGTAGTAAAGGCTGGTAGTTACATGCTACAAAATGAAGGTAACATCTAAGTCATTTACGGTCTAGTAAGCCTGGGACTGGGAAGGGGTGGGGTGGAGTGGGTGGAGGATGGACATCTGAGAGGAGCAAGGGATGTAGATAAGGAACATGAGAAGCTTCTTTTATTCATACCCTTCCTTTGTACACATCCCTTATCGAAAAATGTACTTCCAGGAACTAACCTGCGTGGCAATCTCCAAATCTTAAGATAACCTTTAGACGCAGAATAGCAAAGTAGCTGAGGAGATGTGTCTTGAAACTGATCTCAGTTCTGACACACAGCTACTGTGACCTTAAGAAAATGACTTAAAATCTCTTTGATATGTACCATGCAGTCACATCTTACATGAAGAAATAAGATTATAAACTCAGAAGCAAAAATTATCCTCAGAAATACCTGTGTAGTTTTCTCTTCTGTGCTTTATAATTTTTTTCATAAATTTTCACAAGAAAGTTGACAAAGCTTTCCTGGTCTATGAAATATCATGCTTCACTTTTTGTCAATATTCAGGAATTCCTAAAATTACACACACATTTACATTACCACCAACAGTGTAGGAAGATTCCTTTTTTCCACAGCCCCTCCAACTTTTATTATTTATACACTTTTTGATGATGTCTATTCTGACTGATGTGAGATAATACTTCATTGCAGTTTTGATTTGCATTTCTCTAATAATTAGTGATATTGAGCATCTTTTCCTGTGCCTATTGGCCATATTTATGTCTTCTTTGCAGAAATGTCTGTTTGGGTCCTCTTCTCATCTTTTGATTGGGCTATTCTCTGTATCTTTTAAGCTGTATAAGTTGTTTATATATTTTGAAAATTGATTCCTTGTTGGTGTCATCATTTGCAAATATTTTCTTCTAGTCCATAAGTTGCGTTTTCATTTGGTTTATGGTTTCCTTTCTATGCAAAAGCTTTTAAGTTCAATTAGGTCCCATTTGTTTACTTTATTTTTATTTCCATTATAGAAGACAGAACAAAAAGAATGTTGCTGTGATTTCTTTCAAAGAGTGGTCTGCCTATTTATCCCTAGGAGTTTTATAGTGTCTGGTCTTACATTTATCAGTCTTTAATCCATTTTGAGTTTATTTTATAAAAAATGTAAACTGGTACAGCCATTATGGAGAACAGTATGAAGGTTCTTTAAAAAACCTAGAAGAGTTACCTCAAGATACTACAATATCACTTCTGGGCATATATTTGGACAAAACTCCAATTCAAAAAGATGCATGCTCCCTTATGCTCACAGCAGTACTACTGACAACAGCCGAGACATGGAAATAACCTAAATGCCCATTGACACATGAATGGATAAAGAAGATGTTGTGTATATATACAATGGAATATTAGCCATAAAAGGATGAAATAATGCCATTTGCAACAACATGGATGGACCTAGAGATAAGCCAAACAGAGAAAGACAAATATACAGTATCACTTATATATAAACCTAAAAAATTATACAAATGAACTTATTTTCAAAGTAGAAATAGACTCAAATACATAGAAAACAAGCATGGTTACCAAAGGGGATAGTAGA
Source organism: Bubalus bubalis (assembly GCF_019923935.1). Classification (NCBI taxonomy): domain Eukaryota; kingdom Metazoa; phylum Chordata; class Mammalia; order Artiodactyla; family Bovidae; genus Bubalus; species Bubalus bubalis. The sequence goes on along the minus strand of NC_059158.1, from coordinate 49,677,334 downwards.
GTCAGGGGGAAGGTGGAGAAAGATAAATTAGGAGTTTGCATATACACACCAGCATATTTAAAATAGACAAATGACACAATCCTGTTGTATATTGTGATAACCTGTAATGAAAAAGAAGATAGATATGTAGAAGTGAATCACTTTACTGTACACCTGAAACTAACACAACATTGTAAATTAAGTATACTTCAATTTTTTAAAATGGCTTAAAATTCATCACACATGATTTTCATAGCTTTTGCCCCTGACTGTTTCAGATGCTTTTAAGGGGTGTAGGAATTCAGGCTTGTACAATATCATAGGGAAAATTCTTCTTCCATAACCACAATATTTTTTTCCTAAAAAGGCCAGAGACTTAAATTTTCTCCTTAGTAGAAGCTATTCAGTTACAAATAGCAAAAACTCACAAAAGCTAGTTAAACAAAGGAAAATGTGTTATAGGAACACAGGGCAGCTTATGGAATTCATAAACTGCTGTGTATCTTAAGGGTTTGGCATCAGCAACTGGAAAGTGTCAGGAAACAAAATTGCTCTGAGTTTTGGGGACTTCACGCACTTGAGTTTGCTTCTTTCTACATAATCTATCTATTCTCTTTCTCTCCCTGAAAACTGGATTTCCCTCTGTCTGAGGATATTATGGATTAGTATCTCCCCCAAATGAGAAACTCAGCTGATGAAGACAGAGCTGACATGGGCTTGAAAACACCTTCAACAGGAAAGAGGATCTTGTCTACTGAGGCTGAGGTTAGAGGGTGGGGATCATCTGATGTAAAAATACCTATTGGTGTTCATACATATCGACAAAGATTTCTCAAGGAAAAGGGTTCTGGGTAACACACATGGCTCTTCCAAAATACCAGCAATAGCATATACTTGCATATGGAGGAGGGAGAGATTCTTAGAACTTCTCTAGGATTCATTAGCAAAAAAGAGATAAAACAGATAACACAAGGGAAATAATGTGAGGCCCTAAGACATTAAGGGATTAAGATTCAGTTGTGTGATTCCCTTAAAATGATCACCCAAGGGCGATTAAACTCATATGTATATGTAACATATTAGAACATCAGAGAAAAAATACATTTCAAATTACCTAAATGATTTCTTGAGAAACTTCCTCTGAGGAGCTGTTTAAGTATAGCCTGATTTTGTTTATGCTTATATAGCTCACTATACTTCTTGGCTAATGACAATATTGGTTTTAAAATCCAAAACAGTCAATCAGAAATAATAACCTGTTTCTGAAACAAAACATGAATTTTAAAAAAACCCCAAGCATATAATAATAAGTTCTCTATCATGCCTGCAGAAAATATTTCATTTTGATAAATAGTCACAAGAATATAAGATTGCATTTTTTTTTAATTTATAACAACTGTTTTTTATCCTATGAATGGGATGGTGAATATCTAGAAATTACATTTTCATATAAATTGCATTTTTCAAAAAAAAAATCACATGATTTATACCATGTAAACAAATCAAGAAAACACTAGCATATTCTTTTAAATGTATGCATTAGTTTTATTTCTTCTGGCCACTAACTTTTGCAGAGTTTACTTAAACAGTTAATATTTTGCCAATAATAAATTATATGTGAATATAAGAAAAATTCACATGATATGCCATTAACACTTCTCCTTTTGTGGCTCCAAGAAAAACACTGTAAATGTTTTAATCAGTTCAGTTCAGTTACTCATTCGTGTCCAGCTCTTTGCGACCCTATGGACAGCAGCACACCAGGCTTCCCTGTTCATCACCAACTCCCAGAACCTACTCAGTCTCATGTCCTTTGAGTCGGCGATGTCATCCAACCATCTCATCCTCTGTCATCCCCTTCTCCTCCCGCCTTCAATCTTTCCCAGTATCAGGGTCTTTTCAAATGAGTCAGCTCTTTGTATCAGGTGGCCAAAGTACTGAAGTTTCAGCTTCAGCATCGGTCCTTCCAGTGAATATTCAGGACTGATTTTCTTTAGGATGGACTCGTTGGATCTCCTTGCAGTCCAAGGGAATTTGAAGAGTCCTTTGAACCACAGTTCAAAGCCATCAGTCCTTTGGCACTCAGGTTTCTTTATAATCCAACTTTCACATCCATACAAGACTACTGGAAAAACCATAGCTTTGACTAGATGTACCTTTGTTGGCAAACTAATGTCTCTACTTTGCAATATGCTGTCTAAGTTGGTCATAACTTTTCTTCCAAGGAGCAAGTGTCTTTTAATTTCATGGTTGCAGTCACCATCTGTAGTGATTTTCGAACCCCAAAAAAATAAAGTTTCTCACTGTTTCCATTGTTTCCCCATCTATTTGCCATGAAGTGATGGGACCAAATGCCATGATCTTCATTTTCTGAATGTTGAGCTTTAAGCCAATTTTTTCACTCTCCACTTTCACTTTCATCAAGAGGCTTTTGAGTTCCTCTTCACTTTCTGCCATAAGGGTGGTGTCATCTGCATATCTGAGGTTATTGATATTTCTCCCAGTGATCTTGATTTCAGCTTGTGCTTCATCCAGCCCAGCATTTCTCATGATGTACTCTGCATATAAGTTAAATAAGCAGAGTGACAATATACAGCCCTGACATACTGCTTTTCCTATTTGGAAGCAATCTGTTTTCCATGTCCAGTTCTAACTGTTGCTTCTTGACATACATACAGATTTCTCAGGAGGCAGGTAAGGTGGTCTGGTATTCCCATCTCTTTAAGAATTTTCCACAGTTTGTTTTAATAGGGCAGACAATTTTTTGCTACAGTTTATAACTGTTTCAATGTTGAATTTCAAAATAATTTTTTTTTCCTAAAATTGTCTCCAGGAATATATAATAGTTTCATAGGATAATCATTATATTTGCATAATTGGTATAATAGTCTATGGAAATCTTTCACTCTTTTGTTTGCATCTCTACTGGGAACTGGATGAAGATCAACTTACTCTGAAAGGTCTCCAAATCGGAGTAATTGCTGCAATTAATTTATTATGTGCCACTCACTGCGCTAAGTTCTTTATGTTGATCAAAAAATTTCATCTCCCCAATAACAGTATATGTAGAAGCAAATTGCAACCTGCTCCAGTATTCTTGCCTGAAGAATACCATGGACAGAGGAGCCTGGTGTGCTACAGTCCATGTGGTCGCAAAGAGTTGGGCACAACTGAGCAATTAACACTTACTTACTTACTTAATAACAGTAGAAAGTAAACAGCACCATTATCCCCGTTCTAGAAACGAGAATGAGGCTTAGAGAGGTTCTTCAACATAACAAAGGTCTCAAAGCTAATGTTTGATAAAGTTAGTTCCTGACCTGCATGCAGGACTCAAAAGGCTGCATACTGATCTGTGCTTTGCTTGGTCATTCAGTCGTGTCCGACTCTTTACAACCCCATGGACTGCAGCCTGCCAGGCTCCTCTGTCCATAGGGATTCTTCAGGCAAGAATACTGGAGTGGGTTGCCATGCCCTCCTCCAGGGGAACTTCCCAACCCTGGGATTGAACACAGGTCTCCTGCATTTCAGGCAGATTCACCATCTGAGCCACCAGGGAAGTATTGATCTACTACAGTACAATGTTGTGACGACAGAAGGGTTTTAGTAAGATGAATAATTACCCTCTGGTTGACTGGACCCCAGAAATAACATCCTGGGTGTTACTAGCCAGGTTGTATCCTTTCTCAATAAGATTACAAGAATTCGCTGTGATTACAGAATCTGCAATGGGTCTGAAGCAAAGCGGTTCTCTGAGTCATGAGAATCTGTGTCATATGTCATCAGGTTAACCCTTCCCCTAAAGATTTTCCCTGGGTTCATTTTCTCTAGAACCTAGAATTCCCTTCTCCTGGTAAATAAAATCCTTAGTCTCTGGATTTGATCTCTGAAAATGAAACCAAGGGGTGAAGACTCTAGTCCTCTATGGAGAAGCCAGTCAAGGCAGGTCTTCACAAACATGACTGAGAACACATCACCAGTACCTTTTTCTAAGGAAACAGCCTTCCCCAGCTCTACTCACAAAGAGAACTGAGCACATTTTCAAAGCTTCAGAACCTCAACTTTATTTTAATTTTGAATATTTTAGGATAAATGTGGGGAAATTTTCAGCAGAAATAGTTCATATTTTTGCAGTTATTAATTCAATCCCTGGATGGATATCAAGCAATTGCAATTTAGAATATCTTTTTGTAATTCCTGGATCTCTTTTTCTAAAGCCTAACATATTTAGAATATCTTCATTTTAATAAAATACTTAAGTCTTAATTAAGCTGATAGAATGACCTTTTCTTTAGCTGAAACAAAATATTCACATCGTATTGTCAACTTAGTTATTATCATCTTTTTATTCTTCAAAGACTAATTTCCTGCCAATTTGAATTACATTTCTGTTGCATAATTACCAAAAACCTAGGGATCTCTATACCCTCTGCAGTCTTAAAAAGACCTTTAATTTTGCTTAATCACTGTCTTGTCCACAGGGATCACAATATGGGATGTCTGCCCCTTATCCCTAGAGCTTCTCCAGGTTCTTCCCCTAATGCACCAGTGAGTGATTTCTTATATTTAGAACATGTTTGCTCCCTGTGTTTTCATGATGCAAAAAACTTCTGAGTTTTTCAGATGAAGCCTGGGCTTCCATGACAAACAGTTGAGGCACTAAATGCACAGCCTGGCTAATTGGAGTTTTTCCCCTTTGCCAAGCAGAACTTGACTTATTCATTCATAAATCTTTTCCTTTTCCTTAAACAAATGTATATTGATCCAAGGACAAAGCTGAAAGCCCAAAAAATGGATAAAATCAAGGAATATGAAAAAAAAGAAGGAGCCCTCATGCATCTTTTTTAGTCTCCTGACTGGGCTCCCCACACTCATTCTTCATTTCCTAAAAATTCATCTCTATCGAGCATAGTCTCCTTAAAACAAACCTGATAACATCAGGTTTCTGCTTAATGTATTCAATAATTTCCCTATGGTTTTCCGGCAAGATAAAATCTTTAAAGGCCTGAAAACAGAAAACTTGAGCCTTGTCTACCTCGCCAACATTATTGCACCAAGACAGCTTCTTGATTCAGCCTCACTGGTCTGATGTCAGGCCCTTCGGCATCCCTCGCTCTCTCTCACCAGGACGTGTGCACACGTGCCCTCTGCCTGGAAGGGCCACTCCTCATCCCCACCATCCCATCCTGACAATTTCCCACTCATTTCTTAAATTCCTGTAAAGATATTGCTTCTTTGGGGAAACCTTCTCTGAATACCTCCTCTCAACTAGGTTAGATAACAAATTTCATACTCTGACTTTTCCTAGAAGAGGTCTTTTATCACTCGTAATTGTAGCTTGCCATTTTTATGACTATTTGAATTAATAGATGACTTTACCTCTAGCATATAAGCCCCAAGAAGATGCAAAGCAAGTCTGTTTTTGTTTATCATTTTGTTCCTATCACCTAGCAAAGTCCTGGAAAATAGAAATATTCTTGTTGGTTACATGAATCATTTGGTGTTTCTGGGGCAGTCTCTTCTAGCACAGAGGTCTATAAAATCATGTTTCTTGTATTCTACATTTAGTGTACCAGTAACCTGGACCACTGCAGCCTGAATAATTCATTCTCACAATTCAGTGAAGGGAAAAGAGGACTCTTCAAGCCATTGACCATAGCATTTGGATTTCTTCATATTATTACTTTTTACTCTGCCATAATTGTGGTTCAAGTCAAGAAGAAGTGTAATCGTATCCCAAGACCCCTTGTATGGACAGGGTGGTTAGAGGGTGGGAGGCAGTCACAAGCCAGGAACATCTACAGATGGACAGAAAGAAGTCAGCCACTAGGCAGTGGTCACTGTTGAAGCAATGGTGAGAGTAAGTCAGGACTATAAGAACGCTAAGCCTCAGAACTGGGGAATCTGCAATGGAGAAGAAATGCGATCAAGAGCAACTAGGAAAAAAAAAAAAAAAAACAAAGAGCAACTAGGGCTGGGAGGAGTTCTGATTTTACATGAAGATGCAGCAATTACCACTGTGTATCAGATCCTGGGTATGGCCATCTGAAAAGGGGGGTGGGGGCTCAATATAAGAGCTAAGGAGTCAGTTCCATGTTATCTAAGATGATTAAAAGTAAACCCTGTGACATGGAGGGATAAAAATGCTGTGCCACATCTTTCATGGCTTCCAGAACATGCAAATATGTATCAATTCTGTGAATTCATCAGAAAGTCCATTTTAAGTTTTCCATGTCTATAATATCTGTAGACCAGAAAATGCTGATGTAGCAGACAATCTCTAGATTTTGGCAAGTATCCAGAGGTACAGACAAGCATTGGTAACAGATGTTCAATCTAAAACATATACAAATTCTAATGAAAAATTCCATGCAACTCTGGATCTACACAAAGTCCACAAGCTTCATCTTTGTGTTTTGTGACATTCTGGTTCATAAGCTAAACTGCCCCACATTTGCTAATTAAGATGTTCTCCAAGCCAGGCTTCAGCAATATGTGAACCGTGAACTTCCTGATGTTCAAGCTGATTTTAGAAAAGGCAGAGGAACCAGAGATCAAATTGCCAACATCTGCTGGATCATAGAAAAAGCAAGAGAGTTCCAGAAAAAACATCTATTTCTGCTTTATTGACTATGCCAAAGCCTTTGACTGTGTGGATCACAATAAACTGTGGAAAGTTCTTCAAGAGATGAGAATACCAGACCACCTGATCTGCCTTTTGAGAAATTTGTATGCAGGTCAGGAGACAACAGTTAGAACTGGACATGGAACAACAGACTGGTTCCAAATAGGAAAAGGAGTTCGTCAAGGCTGTATATTGTCACCCTGTTTATTTAACTTATATGCAGAGTACATCATGAGAAACGTTGGACTTGAAGAAGCACAAGCTGGAATCAAGATTGCTGGGAGAAACATCAATAACCTCAGATATGCACATCTGACACCACCCTTATGGCAGAAAGTGAAGAGGAACTCAAAAGCCTCTTGATGAAAGTGAAAGTGGAGAGTGAAAAAGTTGGCTTAAAGCTCAACATTCAGAAAACTCACATCATGGCATCTGGTCCCATCACTTCATGGGAAATAGATGGGGAAACAGTGTCAGACTTTATTTTTCTGGGCTCCAAAATCACTACAGATGGTGACTGCAGCCATGAAATTAAAAGACGCTTACTCCTTTCAAGGAAAGTTATGACCAACTTAGATAGCATATTCAAAAGCAGAGACATTACTTTGCCAACAAAGTTTCGTCTAGTCAAGGCCATGGTTTTTCCTGTGGTCATGTATGGATGTGAGAGTAGGACTGTGAAGAAGGCTGAGTGCCGAAGAATTGATGCTTTTGAACTGTGGTGTTGGAGAAGACTCTTGAGAGTCCCTTGGACTGCAAGGAGATCCAACCAGTCCATTCTGAAGGAGATCAGCCCTGGGATTTCTTTGGAAGCAATGATGCTAAAGCTGAAACTCCAGTACTTTGGCCACCTCATGCGAAGAGTTGATTCATTGGAAAAGACCCTGATCTGGGAGGGTTTGGGGGCAGGAGGAGAAGGGGACGACAGAGAATGAGATGGCTGGATGGCATCACTGACTCGATGGACGTGAGTCAGTGAACTCCGGGAGTTGGTGATGGACAGGGAGGCCTGGCGTGCTGCGATTCATGGGGTCACAAAGAGTTGGACACGACTGAGCGACTGATCTGATCTGATCTGATATTCTTAGTGGAGGATGTTGCAGATTTCTGAGAGAATTGTTAGCAATTTAGGTCATGCTATTTATTAAGCTGCTGGTAACATATGTGTGGAAGACTGAATAGTGGGTTGCTGGAAGAATCTACAAGTGTTATGCAACAAGAAAGGGGATTTCAGATGTGAGCAAATTAAAGATTCTGAGATGGGGAAATCGTCCTGAACTATCAGGGTGGGTCATAAATGTGGTCACATGTATCCTTGTATGAGAGAAGCAGAGAGAGACTTTACAAACAGAAGAGAAGGCATGGTAACCATAAAGACAGAGATAGCAATGATGCAGCCTCAAACTCTGGAATGCCAGTGGCCGCCAGAGCAGAAAATGGTGAGAGAAAGAGACAGAGGGTTCCAACCCTCCTCAGAACACCCTTGATTTGGCTCCTGAAATTGATTTCTGACTTCTGGCCTCCAGAACTATCAGGGATACATTTTCATCATTTTGAGACAAAAGTGTGTGGTGATTTGTTACAGCAGCTACAAGAAGCTGATACAACTTCTAAAAGTTGTGTTTGAATTTCCTATAAGGGAACAAGCCAGTTGCTTTAAGGATCCCATGCTGTCAATGGGAAAGAAGAATGTCTGCCCGTCCAGACAGTGATCCAGCTTCCTCACAAATCTGTGTCAGGACACCCAAGATATCTTTGTACATTTGTTCACACTTTTGTGTTTATTAGATCAAAATCACACTATTTAAAAGCTCAATCTACAGGAGTATCCCTTCAGGGAAGTATTTATACACTATAATTTAAAGCAAAAAAACCTCTACTAGGCAAAATGTCTAATAGTTTACTATAGCATACTCATCAGAACACCTGAGAAACACAACGGCAGACACCATAAAATGATTATAAGTCTGTACACAAACATTTCAGGGAAAATATTAGGAGAAAAAAGCCATTACAGGCTAGCCCCCACCCTCACTTCAGTGTAAGGGGACTGGGAGCCATGCTCGCCCCACCGAGGGGACACCAGGGACAGGCTGCTGGTGTGGCACTGTCTGCACTTTGTGCTGATGACAACTTAGGGTCAGCCCCATCCTTGTCTTCAGGATGGAAGAGATGACAGAGAGATCTTGACCAGCATTGGAAGCCAGATCCATCAGGGGAAATCAAACCATACTGAAGGCATCTTCCTTCAACCTGGAGTTGGAGAAAAGGGGATCAGCAAGTGGGCATCACTTCCTTTACTGATTTTTAAAGGACAAATAGGACTAATTCTTTTGGAAGTGCCTAAGATAAAACTTTCTCAATTGTGTGAAAAGTAATGGTATGATGAAAGAGCCTGTGCTGAGTGCACAGAAAGCTCACTCCGCAGGCATCTGGGTTGTCTCCAGGACTGGCTCCACCATCACCTGATGTTGCTTAAAGTGATGCTTTCCATGAAACACTTTCTCTAAATTCACAGCACAGCTGGCAAACTCCTCCACTCAGATGAGGCAATGACTGCAAGGATGATTCACACACATGTTCCCTGCTCCTCCCCACTGGGGACAGGTTGAAATAAACTCTTGGAAAGGCAAAGGCTATGAATTTGGGAGAGCAGACTCTAACACCTAACATAATTCTCTCCCAGACTGATTGCTTCAGATAAAAAAGCACAATTAAAAGTAAAATCACTGCTTCTTTGTCTCTTTGCTTCCCCTTGGACAATTAGATCTAGGTATACTATATTGATAAGATATTGATAAGATGACCTTATATTAATAAGAGATTTAAATATAGAAATGAGTTATTTTTAATGGTTGCACAATTATGAGATTGGACATGATTACCACCTTCTGGATAGTCTTTTATCACTTGAGGTCCTGGAGGTGCCCTGAAACAGCAAGCCAGGAGTGGAGTTGATCATACTTACTTACTTCAGTAGTCTGACTTACTGCACTTAGCATGGTCATCTCTAGGTCAGCATCCCCGCTACCACCTGGGGAGTTACCACGAGCAAGGCAACCACAAGTTGGGTCTATACGTAATAACAGCTTTACTTGGAAAGGAAAATGCATGACAGACCTGTTAATGAGAGTTCAGAGGTCAGGGCAAGGTCAATAAATTTGAATGTATTTGGAAGAAAAGCAAGTGTCAATTGACACTAACAAAAGTGGAAACTCAAAGAAAGAGTCCAAGAAAGAGTAATTTGGAGGATGCCTTTTGTAAAGCTAATTTGATGAAAATAAAAGCTGATGAGGGCCCTTGTGAAAGTATTTAGGACACTTTTGTACGGGAAAATGGAAAGAAAAAATTTGCTGGACAATTATAAACTTAACCTATGCTTTTGTCACCTTCTTCATCCCTTTCAAAGTAAACAGCAGAGGATTAACAGCTGATCAAACAAAATAGCTGAAACACAAAATAAGTCTGTACAATGTGGTCAAATTAAGATCCCACTGGTAGTAAATGCTCTGAAAGGGCAAGTAATTCACTGGAACCAATAAATTCAGGCAACAGCTATCATACATTGAAAGGATAAAAAAATTACTGTAGTAAACAGCCACTTAAAATGTTTGGAATAATACCTAAGGGGCTACTGAAAAACCGTATTTTGAAGTTAGGTGGAATCATCAACTAGTTGGTTAAGTTAAACTTGAGTATAATTCATAATTATCACTATTCTAAGACTGTGTTCTAATGCCCACATATTTTCTTTTTTTATTGAAGTATAGTTGATTTACAATGTTGTGTTAATATCTGCTGTACACCAAATGATTCAGTTATACATGTATATATATATATATTATTTTTCATGTTCTTTTACATATGGTTTATTATAGGATATTGAATACATTTTCCTGTGTTATACAGTAGGACCTGGTGTTTATCCATCCTATATATAATAGTTTGCATCTGCTAACCCCAGCCTTCCAGTCCAGCTCTCCCCAAACCCATCCCCTTGGCAACCACAAGTCTATTCTCCATGTCTTTGAGTCTATTTCTGATTTGTAGATAAGTTCATTTATGTCATATTTTAGATTCTGCATGCAAACAATGTCATATGATATTTGTCTGACCTACTGCACTTAGTATGATCATCTCTAGATCATGCATGTTCCTGAGAATGGCATTATTTCATTCTTTTTAATGGCTGAGTAATATTCCATTTTGTAAATATATCATATCTTCATTTATCTGTCATTAATGTCCATGTACTTTCTGATTTAATTCTCACAATCCCCTTTGAGATCCATCCTGTTGTTAGTGCCCATTTTAAAGGAAACTTAAGTACTGTGTCCACCTCTCACCCTGGATTCTGAAGAAAATAAAACCTTGTTGAGTCTGGTATGCTAAGTGGGTTCCTGCACCCTGTACCAGCACTCACTGAGAGCATGAGCAGACAACCTGATAGGAAGTTAGACTACATACTTCCCTCCCCACTTTGCTAACTCCTAACACAAGGTGAGAACCAAGTCTGGCACCAGCTTTCTAGACTGATGGCTAGCAAGGCTGAGACCACATGACCTGCTCCAGGGGCTCGGGAGTGTTGCCTTCTCCACCCAAGAGGTCTTTCTCTTGGTCTATTCTTGGTCCCTCTTATTCCAAGGGACCAGATTCTTCAGGCTTCCTTCACCTTTTCATCATCAAAAATTGCTCTTCTAAAAGTATACACCAATTCATACTAACATACAATCAGATAATAGGCTTAAATTTTTATTAAAAATACATAATGCCAAAGTAGCAGGATAATTTCAGTCATGAACTGGTGGGAGAAGTGTGTGGAAGGTGATGGGGAACAGAGAAAGGAGGGTGGGGAAAGACGGGAGTCAGACACCTCACGATGCTCCTAAAACCCATCCTTACACTGCAGTGAGCCTCGTGTGGTTTGCTCCAGTGGTGCCAGCTACATAAAAAGACTCAGCAAAGTGTTAGGACTGAAGTAACACTTGCACAGATTTCCAAAAAGCATATAAACTGCTATGAACTGAAATACTCGAATGCAAACCTAATTGTCTTATGTTTTCCAGTAGAAAAGTCTTGCACTTAGACAAGCATTCAAGCATATTTGTTGAGCAGAGGGACAAGGACAAACTAGATCCTAGAAAGATAATCCTGCTGAGGGCACTGCTCACTGGCAGGGACTAAGGAGTAGTCACTGGTGTTCCCATTTCTAAACCTTGTTGGCATACCTAAAGTTACAGCAAGTAAAAACTGACAGCTCTGTGGGTACAGCAGCCCCCTGCCAAGAGCTCATTGAGGCTCTGATAAAAGTAGAACTATCTGGATTTGTATGCTTTTATCAGCAGAATTTCTGCCCTGTAATTACTTTCTGAGGTACAAGTGCTCATTACTGGGCGTTGGCTCTTGTGAGATAGATGCACACATGTACATCCATCTATCTCACTAGTAGATACTAGGAATCTGCTGATTCAGGGGGAAAAAAGCACAGGAAATAGAACAGAGCTTGCGCATGCGCACACACACACACAGAACACTAAATAACAATGTGCTAGTTTTGAGAATGATCAATAAAGGGCCATTAAAACTCAACAGCTGCACCAATGTGTTTTGAGAGATGTGATAAAAATGCAAATCTGAAACTGCCTATAAGACAGAGGTGGAGAAAAATCAAAAATTTTTAGAACAGCTCTGTTATCCATGTATGAGAGACAAGAGGGCAGGTAGATGGGGAGCAGATAGCAGGACCATGGAAGCTGGAGAGGGCTAGAATCTTAGGCAGGGCCAAGGAACTGTGGAATTGTATGCGAACTCATAAAAATGCTAATGCAACTGAATTTAGAACCCTATGTCCATTTCAGAGGAAAAATATATTTGGATACTAACTTTCCACACAAATCCCTCATGATTCACCTATGATTGCTTTGAACTCTTCTACAAGGACTTTCTGATGTTTTTCAAACTTGAGATCTTTGAAAGATGCTTTGATTCCCCTAAGCTGAAGCAGGGCGTGGTATTTTGAGACCTTTAAACTCTCAGCAAAACATCCCAACCTACTTCAAATTTTTTTTAAAATAAGTACTATAATAAAGGGAATTTTTAAAACAACTAAAGTTTTCATTTTGTTTCATTAGTTTTCACTAATGTTTCAACTAATGTTGCACTTCATGGTTTTAGGTATCCTGTATCATTCATCTGGATATATATATATATATCTCAGATCAGTCGCTCAGTCATGTCCAACTCTTTGCGACCCCATGAATCGCAGCACGCCAGGCCTCCCTGTCCATCACCAACTCCCGGAGTTCACCCAGACTCACGTCCATCGAGTCAGTGATGCCATCTCATCCTCTGTCGTCCCCTTCTCCTCCTGCCCCCAATCCCTCCCAGCATCAGAGTCTTTTCCAATGAGTCAACTCTTCGCATGAGGTGGCCAAAGTACTGGAGTTTCAGCTTTAGCATCATTCCCTCCAAAGGAATCCCAGGGCTGATCTCCTTCAGAATGGACTGGTTGGATCTCCTTGCAGTTCAAGGGACTCTCAAGAATCTTCTCCAACACCACAGTTCAAGAGCATCAATTCTTCGGTGCTCAGCCTTCTTCACACTCCAACTCTCACATCCATACATGACCATAGGAAAAACCATAGCCTTGACTAGACGAACCTTTGTTGGCAAAGTAATGTCTCTGCTTTTGAATATGCTATCTAGGTTGGTCATAACTTTCCTTCCAAGGAGTAAGTGTCTTTTAATTTCATGGCTGAAGTCACCATCTGCATTGATTTTGGAGCCTAGAAAAATAAAGTCTGACACAGTTTCCACTGTTTCCCCATCTATTTCCCATGAAGTGGTGGGACCGGATGCCATGACCTTCGTTTTCTGAATGTTGAGCTTTAAGTCAACTTTTTCACTCTCCACTTTCACTTTCATCAAGAGGCTTTTTAGTTCCTCTTCACTTTCTGCCAAAGCCTCAAATTGCTGATTGACTGAGGAATCCAAGCCAGTTCTCCCAAAAACTTAAAGTGTAATCCAGGATTTGAGGAAGAGCATCATATTAGAAGTTAGGAGGTCAGGATTCAAGCCTCATTAAGTTACCAGCTGGATGATCTGTACAGATTTGTGCCACTATTACAGCTGTCAAGGATGCACCCTCCCCGTGGAAAAAGGGCCAATGGAGCCATAGTTTTCAACAGGATCAATTCCTTCCCCAAAGGGTACCTGAGAAAATTGGGGGTGGTTCAGTTGACATGATAATTGTAAGATGCTGTTGAAATGCTAGAGGCCTTGCAATTCTCAGGATAGTTCTACACCAGGAACATCCTGAAAGATTTTCAAGTGCCCCACCAGACATTCACATAGGTGTAAACCTCCTTGTGTTTTTCTGATCTAGTCCTGTTTTCTATGATATTAATAATACATGCATTGGGTCATTTGCAGAGACGTGGTTGGACCTAGAGAGTGTTCATAAGTAAGTAAGCAAGAGAAAAATAAATATCATATATTGACGCATAAATGTGGAATCTAGAAATATGGTATAGATGATCTTGTTTGCAAAGCAGAAATAATGACAATATGTAGTGGACAAATATATGGATGCCACGCGGGGAATGGGTTGAGGGTGGGAGGAATTGGGAGACTTGGATTGACACATATACATTATTGATACCATGTATAAAATAGGTGATTAATAAGAACATAATACATAGCACAGAGGAGCTCCACTTAATGCACTGTGGAGACCAGAATGGGAATGAAGTTCAAAAGGAAAGGGATATATGTATATATATATGAATTTCCCAGGTGGCACTAGTGGTAAAGAACCTCCTGTCAATGCAGGAGACCTAAGAGACTCAGGTTTAATCCCTGGGTCAGGAAGATCCCCTGGAGGAAGTCATGGCAACTCACTCCAGTATTCTTGCCTTGAGAATCCTATGGACAGAGGAGTCTGGCAGGCTAGAGTCCATAGGGTCACAACTGAAGTGGCTTAGCACATACGTATATCTACACCTGCTTCACTTTGCTGTACAGCAGAAACTAACACAACATTGTAAAGAAACTATACTCCAATAAAACTAATTTTAAAAACCCTTATAAGCATTAATGATTCTCAGGTTAACAAGGAAATCAAAAGAACTCTAAGCTGTGTATGCCTAAATGACAAATTAAATATAAAGACCTGAAAATTATATCCAAATTTATAGCATAGTTATTAAGAAAATAGTAAGAATAAAAATAAATTTGAATGTAAAAAAATAAAAACAATACATGTGTGTGTGTCTGTGTGTATTGGGCATAGTTCTCTGAAAAACTTCTTAATCATGTTTTTGTTTTAAATTAATTAATTTATTTTAATTGTAGGATAAGTACTTTACAATATTGTGATGGTTTTCACCATACATTGACATGAATCAGCCACAGGTGCCCACATGTCCCCCCATCCTGAAACCCCTCCCACCTCCCTCTCCTCCCCAGCCCTCTGGGTTGTTCCAGAGCAGTGGCTTTGAGTGCCCTGCTTCATGCATCAAACTTGCACTGTTCATCTGTTTTACATATGGTAATATACATGTTTCAAGGCTATTTTCTCAAATCATCCCACCCTCACCTTCTGTGTCTAAAACTGTATCACTTATGAGTTTGTTTTCATTATCTATTTTCTCTTTTGATCCTATTAGTCAATATGCCTGACTAATGGGATAAGTATAATTTTTTCTTGAATGTTGTGCATCAGGTTGAAAGTTTGTAGAGATGCTTATCATTGTTATTTTTCTCCAGAGAGGATTTATTTTAGCATTTGGCCATGTGTCCAAGGCTAGGGTGCAGGGGGAAAGCAGCTGTTTTCTCTGAGGCTGGCAGGTGGTCGGGGGGAGGCATTAGGACAGCATTCAGCTTAGGAAGAGTACCTACCAAGGCAACAATGTATGGAGCGTGTTCAGGGGAGCCAGAACCAAGGGACGGATGCTGACACAGGCCCCCAGAAAGCATGTGATCCATGTCAGAGAGATATATGAGTCTGGAGCTCCCTGGATGTGTGGGAGACTTCTGTTACACCTGCTAAGGCAGCCTGGGAAAGAACCACACATGAGCAGTGGTGATATTAGATTCTAATGAACAACCAGGTTAAGACCCAACCTAACATTCTAGTATCTCCATCCTGGTGATTCTAAGGAGCCAGAAGCAACAGCTAACACATCTGTGGCACAGAGACACAGACTCTGTGATGCAAAAGGTGGTGCCACTCCCAGGCCCCAGGCTGCAGGTTGTGGAATCTGGTTACCCCTGTGCTGGAGTTGAAGGGTAGAGGGTATAATCAGGGAGAAGCTCCAGGTGGCTCCAGTGGTAAAGAACCTGTCTGCCAATGCAGGAGACATAAGACACTCAGGTTCAATCCATGGGTCGGGAAGACCTCTGGAGAAGGACATGCCAACCCACTCCAGCATTCTTGCCTGGAAAATCCCGTGGACAGAGGATCCCAGCAAGCTACAGTCCATAGGGTCTCAAGAGTCGGACATGACTGAATCTACTTAGCACACATGTGGAATGCAAGTTTTTATTTGGATTAGACAGGACTACTTAATACCTATAAAACAGACTATTTCATATTCCAAACCAGGTAAAAAGCAGATAAATTTGCCTGGGGTCTCATTTAGAGACTTGAAATGAGCATAAGCTATGTAGATCTGAAGACAAAAATGGGGAAGGTAAAGGTATTTCCCCACCAGCTGGAACTTCAGTGTTTTGAAATGATAGCCAAGCCAAAGTTGCCCATGTTGTTCAATATATGAGATGAGTCAGTAAGCTTGGGAGTTGAAACAATATTGGCTGCATAAATAAGACTGGAAAATAATTGATACAGGATGAAAAATCTTCTCGGAACTAAAGTCTAAGTAGATTAAATATTTATTATCTCTCCTACATATTAAAAAATACACAACGCTTTTCAGTTCAGTTCAGTTCAGTTGCTGAGTCGTGTCCAACTCTTTGCGACCCTGTGGACTGCAGCACACCAGGTATCCCTGTCCATCACCAACTCCTGGAGTTTACCCAAACTCATGTGCATTGAGTTGGTGATGCCTTCTAACCATCTCATCTTCAGTCATCCCCTTCTTGTCCTTCCTTCAATCTTTCCCAGCATCAGGGTCTTTCCAAATGAATCAGCTCTTTGCATCATTGGCCAAAGAATTGGAGTTTCATTGGTCCTTCCAATGAACTTTCAGAACTGATTTCCTTTAGGATGGACTGGTTGCATCTCCTTGCAGTTTAAGGGACTCTCAAGAGTCTTCTCCAACACCACAGTTCAAAAGCATCATTCTTTGCTGCTCAGCTTTCTTTATAGTCCAACTCTCACATCCATACATGACTACTGGAAAAAACACAGCCTTGACTAGATGGACCTTTGTTGGCAAAGTAATGTCTCTGCTTTTAAATATGCTATCTAGGTTGGTCATAACTTTTCTTCCAAGGAGTAAATGTCTTTTAATTTCATGGCTGCAGTCACCATCTGCAGTGATTTTGGAGCCCAAAAAAATAAAGTCTGACACTGTTGCCACTGTTTCTCCACCTATTTGCCATGAAGTAATGGGACCAGATGCCATAATCTTTGTTTTCTGAACGTTGAGCTTTAAGCCAACATTTTCACTCTCCTCTTTCGTCAAGAAGCTCTTCAGTTCTTCTTTTGCTTTCTGCCATAAGGGTGATATAATCTGTATATCTGATGTTATTGATATTCCTTCCGGCAATCTTGATTCCAGCTTGTGCTTCTTCCAGCTCAGCGTTTCACATGATGTACTCTGCATATAAGTTAAGTAAGCAGGGTGACAATATACAGCCTTGATGTACTCCTTTTCCTCGTTGGAACCAGTTTGTTGTTCCATGTCCAGTTCTAACTGTTGCTTCCTGACCTGCATACAGATTTCTCAAGAGGCAGGTCAGGTGGTTTGGTAATCCCATCTCTTTCAGAATTTTCCACAGTTTGTTGTGATCCACACAGTCAAAGGCTTTGGCAGAGTCAATAAAGCAGAAATAGATGTTTTTCTGAAACTCTCTTGCTTTTTCGATGATCCAGCAGATGTTGGCAATTTGGTTCTGGTTCCTCTGCCTTTTCTAAAACCAGCTTGAATATCTGGAAGTTCACAGTTCATGTATTACTGAAGCCTGGCTTGGAGAATATTGAACATTACTTTACTGGTGTGTGAAATGAGTGCAGTTGTGTGGTAGTTTGAGCATTCTTTGGCATTGCCTTTCTTTGGGATTGGAATGAAAACTGACCTTTTCCAGTCCTGTGGCCACTGCTGAGTTTTCCAAATTTGCTAGCATATTGAATGCAACACTTTCACAGCATTGTCTTTTAGGATTTGAAATAGCTCAACTGGAATTCCATGACCTCCACTAGCTTTGTTCGTAGTGATGCTTCCTAAGGCCCACTTGACTTCATATTTCAGGATGTCTGGCTCTGGAGTGATCACACTGCCGGGAGCCGGCATATTGCATATTGAGTGAGGATCTGGAACATTTTGGTTATCTGGGTCATGAAGCTCTTTTTGTACAGTTCTTCTGTGTATTCTTGCCACCTCTTCTTAATATCTTCTGTTTCTGTTAGCTCTGTACCACTTCTGTCCTTTACTGAACCCATTTTTGCATGTTCCGTTGGTATCTGTAATTTTCTTGAAGAGTTCTCCAGTCTTTCCCATTCTATTGTTTTCCTCTATTTCTTTGCACTGATCATTGAGGAAGGCTTTCTTATCTCTTCTTGCTATTCTCTGGAACTCTACATTCAAATGGGTATATCTTTCCTTTTCTCCTTTGCTTTTTGCTTCTCTTCTTTCACAGCTATTTGTAAGGCCTCCTCAGACAGCCATTTTGCTTTTTTGCATTTCTTTTTCTTGGGGATGGTCTTGATTGCTGTCTCCTATACAATCTTACAAACCTCCATCCATAGTTCAACAGGTACTTTTTCAGACCTAGTCCCTTAAATCTATTTCTCACTTCTACTGTATAATCATTAGGGATTTGATTTAGGTCATACCTGAATGGTCTAGTGGTTTTCCCTACTTTCTTCAATTTAAGTCTGAATTTGGCAATAAGGAGTTCATGATCTGAGCCACAGCCAGCTCCTGGTCTTGTTTTTGTTGAATGTATAGAGCTTCTCCATCTTTGGCTGCAAAGAATATAATCAATCTGATGTCAGTATTGACCATCTGGTGATGTCCATGTGTAGAGTCTTCTCTTGTGTTGTTGGAAGAGGGTGTTTGCTATGACCAGTGCATTCTCCTGGCAGAACTCTATTAGCCTTTGCCCTGCTTCATTTTCTACTCCAAGGCCAATTACTCCAGGTTTTTCTGGACTTCCTACTTTTGCATTCCAGTTCCCTATAATGAAAAGGACATCTTTTCGGGGTGTTAATTCTAGAAGGTCTTGTAGGTCTTTGTAGAACTGTTCAACTTCAGCTTCTTCAGTTACTGGTCAGGGCATAGACTTGGATTATCCAGTGCTTTTAACACTGCTCAAAAATTGTAAGAATAGCAAAATAGCATTAAAATTATAATTAAAATTATAATTACAGGAGAATCTTTCTTGTAATGCAAGGCAAAGCAAGGAAGCAATTATACGTTGAATGCTGAATTCTTCCAACCTTCAGAGGAATAGGAATTGTCAATGGCAACCCTTTTGTAATAAAGCCATAAACATCTCCTTTACATGGAGAGTCACAGAGTCAGAAACAACAAATCATGTGATAATATGACCTTAAAACACCAGTCTTGCTACACATACAAAACAGAAATTCTTATTGTCTCTGTCAAATAGGAAGCACTGGAATTATTTTGCTTCTATATTAGGTAATAAAACTTTTAAAGTTCAAATATTCAGTGAAACACCAAGTGATATAGAACTTTCATATTAAGTCAAGAATTCTAAATCATGCATTCATCTGTTTAACTGAATAATAATTCAAAGTGCCATCACTGTCATAACATTTTTTAATTTAATTTTTACATTTTATACTGTAGTATAGAGCTAGGAGGGCTTCCCCAGTGGCTCAGTGGTAAAGAATCCACCTACAATGCAGGAATCACAGATAACGATTTGATCCCTGGGTCGGGAAGATCCCCTGAAGGAGGGCACGACAACCCACTCCAGTATTCTTGCCTGGATAATCCCATGGACAGAAGAGCCTGGCAGGCTACAGTCCATAGGGTTACAAAGAGTTGGACACAACTGAAGCAACTTAGCACAGTACTGGGATAGAGATAGAAATAGCAGACCAACTTACCTGTCTCTGGAGAAACCTGTATGCAGCTCAAGAAGCAACACTTAAAATGAGACACGGAGCAAAAGACTGGTTGAAAATCGGGAAAGGAGTACATCAAAGCTATATATTGTCACCCTGCTTATTTAACTTATATGCAGAGTACATCATGCAAAATGTCAGACTGTATGAAGCACAAGCTGGAATCAAGATTGCTGGGAAAAATATCAATAACCTCAGATATGCAGATGACACCACCCTTATGGCAGAAAGAGAAGAGGAACTAAAGAGTCTCTTGATGAATGTGAAAGAGGAAAGTGAAAAAGCTGGGTTAAAACTCAACATTTAAAAAACTAAGATCATGGCACCTTGTCCTATCACTTCATGGCAAATAGATGGGAAAACAACGGAAACAGTGACAGATTTTACTTTCTTGGGCTCCAAAATCACTGGAGATGATGACTGCAACCATGAAATTAAAGGATGTCTGCTCCTTGGAAGAAAAGTTATGACAAACCTAAACAGCAAATTAAAGAGCAAAGACATCACTTTGCTGGAAAAAAAAAAAAAATATTGTTTAGTCAAAGCTATGAAAGCTATGGTTTTTCCAGTAGTCATGTACAGATGTGAGAGTTGGCCCATAAAGAAGGCTGGGCATGGAAGAATTGATGCCTTCAAACTGCGGTGCTGGAGAAGACTCTTGAGAGTCCATTGAATAGCAAGATCAAACCAGCCAATTCTAAAGGAAACCAACCCTGAATATTCACTGCAAAGACTGATGCTAAAGCTGAAGCTCCAATATTTTGGCCACCTAATGCGATGAGCCAACTTATTGGAAAAGACCCTGATGCTGGGAAAGATTGAGAGAGGAGGAGAAAGAGGTGACGGAGGATAAGATGGTTGGATGGCATCATTGACTCAATGGACATGAGTTTGATCAAACTCAGGGAGATAGCAAAGGACAGGGAAGCCTGGCACGCTGCAGTTCATGGGGTCACAAAGAGTCGGACATGACTGACAGTCTGAACAACAACAACAAATAGTTGATCACAATGTTGTATTAATTTCAGACGTGCAACAAAGTGATTCAGTTATACATATACATATAT
The DNA here is from genome assembly GCF_019923935.1 of Bubalus bubalis. NCBI lineage: Eukaryota > Metazoa > Chordata > Mammalia > Artiodactyla > Bovidae > Bubalus > Bubalus bubalis. The sequence goes on along the minus strand of NC_059158.1, from coordinate 49,656,384 downwards.
CCATTCTTTTTCAGATTCTTTTCCCATATAGGTTTTTACATAATATTGATGAGTTCCCTGTGCTATACAGTAGATCCTTGCAGCACTATTGACAACAGCCAAGACATGGAAAAAACCTAAATGTCCACTGACTGATGAATAGATTAAGGAGATGTGGTGTATATATATATATGCATACTCACACATATATACATATGCACATGTATACATAAACACACACAAATGTTATATATATATATACACACACACACACACACACACACACATATGGGGCTTTCCTCATAGCGTAGTTGGTAAAGAAACCACCTGCAATGCAGGAGAACCCAGTTTGATTTCTGGGTTGGGAAGATCCACTGGAGAAGGGATAAGCTACCCACTCCAGTATTCTTGGGCTTCCCTTGTGGCTCAGCTGGTAAAGAATCCACCTGCAATCGACCTGTGTTCGATCACTGAGTTGGGAAGATCCCCTAGAGAAGGGAAAGGCCTGTGCGTAGTTTCCCCTCCGTTCCTGCCCACCAGTCCTCCGTGATCATGGTCAGGTTACTGCCTGAGATGCATTTTGAATGTGCAGTCTAAGGATGGCAGTTGACATTGAGAGGCTGGAAAAGCACTAACGAGACACTGGAAACCAATGAGATGACTGCAAGCACCCTAAGAATGAAAAACTCAGGCTCCATCCCCATCAAGTAGTTGACTAAGAGGCCTAAGGTCACAGTTGAGAGAGTGAAGCTCTCAAGATGGGGGAGTAGAAGGATGTGGTGTGCTCATCTTCTCCTGTGAGAACTCCAAAATTAAAACCCATTGCTGAACAAGCATCAAAAGGAGAATGTTGGATCCCACCAAAATAAGATACCCCACAGCAGAGGGCAAAGGGAAGCCCCAGCAAGATGGTAGGAGGGGCAAAATAGCATTTAGAATCAAACCCCATACCTGCCAAAGATGCTCAGGAGGCTCAAACAAAACCTTTTGTGCCTCAGGACACAGAGATCCTACAGAGACTGAGCCAGACCTGTGTTTGAGTCTCCTGCAGAGTCAAGTGGAGAAGGAAATGGCAACCCACTCCAATACTCTTGCCTAGAGAATTCTGTGGACAGAGGAGCCTGGTGGGCTGCCATCTATGGGGTCGCACAGAGTCAGATATGATTGAAGCGACTTAGCATGCATGCATGCATTGGAGAAGGAGATGGCAACCCACTCCCATATTCTTGCCTGCAGAATCCCAGGGACAGAGGGGCCTGGTAGGCTGCCATCTATAGAGTTGCACAGAGTCGGACATGACTGAAGCAACTTAGCAGCAGCAGCAGCAGAGGGATGGGTCAGCAGTGACCTGCCACAGGGACAGGGGCTCTGGCTGCAGCAGACTTGTGTCACACAGCCTCTTGGAAGAGGTCACCATTAACCCCACCATAGAGCTGCCAAGCCGATGACCCACAAACTGCAGAACAATTATACCAAAGAAATCTTCACACTGTTAAGAAATTTCTAGGACCCACAGCAGATTTCCCAACCTGGGGATCTGGCAAAATGACTGAGAACCCCCAGAGAATTTTATTTTGAAGGCCATTGGGATTTGACTACTGAACTTCCACAGGACTGGGGAAACAGACTTCTTTGTGGCACAAATAAAAGCTGGTGTGAACCAGGAGCTAGGAGAAAGCAGCAGTGACCCCAGAAGAGACTGATCCAGACTTGCCTGTGAGTGTCTAGGAGTCTCCAGTGGAGGCATGTGTCAGCGGTGGCCTGCTGCAGGGTTGGGGGCAATCAGTGTGGAAGTGCATGCATGGGACCATTTGAAGGAGGTCACCATTATCTTCATTACCTCCACCATAGTTTGGTCTCAGGTCAAACAACAGGGAGGAAACATAGCCCCACCCATCAACAGAAAATTGGATTAAAGATTTACTGATTATGACCCAGCCCATCAGAATAAGACCCAATTTCCCCAAAGTCAGTCTCTCCCATCAGGAAGCTTCCATAAGCCTCTTATCCTTCTCCATCAGAGGGCAGAGAGAATGAAAACCACAATCACAGAAAACTAATCAAACTGATCACAAGGGACACAGCCTTGTCTAACTCAATGAAACTAGGAGCCATGCCATGTAGGGCCACTCAAGACAAACGAGTAACTGTGGAGAGTTCTGACAAAACATGGTCCACTGAAGATGGAAATGGCAAACCACTTCAGTATTCTTGCCTTGAGAACCCCATGAATAATATGAAATTTTAAAAAGATATGACACTGAAAGATAAGCTCCCCAGGTCGATAGGTGCCCATTTGCTACTGGAGATCAGTGGGAAAATAACACCAGAAGGAATGAAGAGATGGAACCAAAGCAAAACAGTGCCCAATTATGGATGTGACTGGTGAACTGATGATGGAAGTAAAATCTGATGCTGTAAAGAGCAATACTGCATAGGAAACTGGAATGTTAGGTCCATGAATTAGATGTGGTCAAACAGGAGATGGCAAGAGTGAACATCAATATTTTTGCAACCAGTGAATGAAAATGGACTGGAATGGGTGAATTTAATTCAGATGACCATTATATCTACTAGTGTCAGCAAGAATCCCTTAGAGGAAATGGAGTTTCCCTCGTAGTGAACAAAAGAGTCTGAAATGCAGTACTTGGGTGCAACCTCAAAAATGACAGAATGATCTCTGTTTTCAACACAAAGCATTCACTATCACATTAATCGAAGTCTATGCCACAATCAGTAATGCTGAAGAGCTGAAGTTGAATGGTTCTATGAAGACCTACAAGACCTTCTAGCACTAACACTCCAAAAAGATGTCCTTTTCATCATATGGGAATGAATGCAAAAGTAGGAAGTCAAGAGATACCTGGAGTAACAGGCAAATTTGGCCTTGGAGTACAGAATGAAGCAGGGCAAAGGCTAACAGACTTTTGCCAAGAAAACAAACTGGTTATAGCAAACACCCTCTTTCAACAACACAAGAGAAGACTCTATACATGGACATCACCAGATGGTCAATACTGACATCAGATTGATTATATTCTTTGCAGCTAAAGATGGAGAAACTCTATACAGTCAGCAAACACATGACTGGGAGTTGACTGTGGCTCAGATCATGAACTCCTCATTGTCAAATTCAGACTTAAATTGAAGAAAGTAGGAAAACCACTAGGCCATTCAGGTATGACCTAAAGCAAATCCCTTATGATTATTCAGTGGAAGCGACAAATAGATTACAGGGATTAGATCTGATAGACAGAGTGCCTGAAGAACTATGGACAGAGGTTCAAGACATTGTACAGGAGACAGTGATCAAGACCATCCCCAAGAAAAAGAAATGATAAAAGGCAAAATGGTTGCCTGAGGAGGCCTTACAAATAGCCGAGAAAAGGAAAGAAGCCAAAGGCAAAGTAGAAAAGGAAAGATATACCCATTTGAATGCAGAGTTCCAGAGAATAGCAAGGAGTTCCAAAGAATAGCAAGAAAGCCTTCCTCAGCGATCAATGCAAATAGAGGAAAACAGTAGAATGGGAAAGACTAGAGATCTCTTCAAGAAAATCAGAGATACCAAGAGAACATTTCTTGAAAAGATGGGCTCCATAAAGGACAGAAATGGTAGGGACCTAACAGAAGCAGAAGATATTAAGAAGAGGTGGCAAGAATACACAGAAGAACTATACAAAAAAAGTTCTTCATGATCCAGATAACCAACATGGTGTGATCACTCACCCAGAGCCAGACATCCTGAAATGTGAAGTTAAGTGATGCTTAGGAAGCATCACTACAAACAAAGCTAGTGTAGGGGATAGAATTCCAGTTGAGCTATTTCAAATCCTACGAGATGATACTTAAAGTGCTACACTCAATAAGCCAGCAAATTTGGAAAATTCAGCAGTGGCCACAGTACTGCAAAGGTCAGTTTTCATTCCAATCCCAAAGAAGGGCAATGCCAAAGAATGTTCAAACTACTACACAATCACATTCATCTCACATGCTAGCAAAGTAATGATCAACATTCTCCAAGCCAGGCTTCAACAGTACATGAACCGTGAACTTCCAGATGTTCAAGATGGATTTAGAAAAGGCAGAGGGGCAGAGATCAAATTGTCAACATCCATCGGGTGTTGAAAAAGCAAGATAATTCCATAATAACATCTGCTGCTGCTGCTAAGTTGCTTCAGTCGTGTCCAACTCGGTGCAACCCCATAGACGGCAGCCCACTTTATTGATTACGCCAAAGACTTTGATTGTGTAAATCACAACAAACTGTTCAAAATGCTTAAAGAAATGGAAGTACCAGACCACCTTACGTGCCCCCTGAGAAATCTGTATGCAGATCAAGAAGCAGATCAACGGTTAGAACCGGACATGGAACAACAGATTGGTTCCCAGTTGGGAAATGAATATGTCAAGGCTGTATATTGTCACCCTGCTTATTTAACTTATATAGAGAGTATATCTTGTGAAATGCTAGGCTGGATGAAACAAAAGCTGGAATTAAGATTGCTGGGAGAAATGTCAATAACCTCGGATACACAAATGACACCATCCTCATGGCAGAAAGTGAAGAGGAACAAAAGAGCTTCTTGATGAATGTGAAAGAGTGGAGTCAAAAAGTTGGCTTAAATCTCAACATTCAAAAAACTAAGATCATGGCATCCGGTGCCATCACTTCCTGGCAAATAGAGGGGGAAATTATGGAAACAGTAGCAGACTTTATTTTCTTGGGCTCCAAAATCACTGCAGATGGTGACTTCAGCCATGAAATTAAAAGATGCTTGCTCCTTGGAAGAAAAGCTATGACCAACCTAGACAGCATACTAAAAAGCAGAGACATTACTTTGCCAACAAAGGTCTATCTAGTCAAAGCTATGGTTTTTCCAGTAGTCATGTATGTATGTGAAAGTTGTGCTATAAGAAAGCTGAGCAATGAAGAATTGATGATTTTGAACTGTGGTGTTGGAAAAGACTCTTGAAAGTCCCTTGAACTGCAAGAGTATCAAACCAGTCCATGCTAAAAGAAATCAGTCCCACATATCATTGGAAAGACTGATGCTGAAGCTGATGCTATAATACCTTGGCCAACTAATGCAAAGTATTGACTCATTGGAAAACACCTTGATGCTTGGAAAGATTGAAGGGAGTAGGAGAAAGGGATGACAGAGGATGAGATGGTTGGATGGCATCACCAACCCAATGGACATGAGTTTGAGCAAGCTATGGGAGTTGGTGATAGACAAGAAGGCCTTATGTGCTCTAGTCCATGGAGTTGCAAAGAGTCGGACATGACTGATAGACTGAACTGATCCACTATATTACATATTTATACCTATATATATATACCTATATATATATATATACATATATATGTATGTGTACCTGAGTCCTAAGTTACTTCAGTAGCGTCCCACTCTGAAACCCCATGGACTGTAACCCACCAGGCTCCTGTACAGAAGAAATCAACACAATATTGTAAATCATGTGCTAAGTCACTTTTGTTGTGTCCAACTCTGTGCGACCCCATAGACAGCAGCCCACCAGGCTCCTCCGTCCCTGGGATTCTCCAGGCAAGAACACTGGAGTGGGTTGCCATTTCCTTCTCCAATGCATGAAAGTGAAAAGTGAAAGTGAAGTCGCTCAGTCGTGTCCAACTCCTAGCATGTGCTCTAGTAAAAATTAATTTTAAAATTCCATATTTCCCCTGTTTTATTACTGGTTCTATACAGCTCTTACAAAGACATACTAGTTCACCATAGGTGCTGTAGTCCAGGGCTAATGACCATAAAGTCAGAGGTTTCCAAGTGTCTGATGAGGTTGATTCACTCTGTACCCTTGAGTACACAGGGGTGTGATGAAATGTGGAGAAGGAACCTGTGGAAGAGCAGGACACTTCCTAATGACATTCTATTGTATTTTAAAAGAATGTTACTTAGTAGGATAATCTCTAAGTCCATCCATGTTGCTGCAAAAGGCATTATTTCATTCTTTTTTTATGAAGTACTATTCTACTTAACATAATGAACATTAGTTGATTTTCTACATCTGTAACTCAAAAGTCAAGATATTAAAAAGGAGGGAAATGACTAACAATAATCAACAAATTAAAATAAAAACAAATATATAAGGTCCTTGCTTCTTAACCACAGTGCAAAACTTTGGGAAAATGTATTAGAGCATGAAAACCTTGATATAAACAGATTCTCTGAGCAACTTAAAACCCCATGACTCATTCCTCTATTTGAAAAAAAGTTTTTTATTATTAATTACTTTTTAAACAATAATGGGATTTGTGCTTAATATGCTAACATTAGCAGGAAATTACAAATAATTAAAGTTGAGGAAACCAAAAGGGTGATTGTATTCAAAGAGGTTTTGTTTTCATTTCAAATATACTGCATGCTCTCTTTATTTGATGCCATGGAATATTTAGAATCATCAATTTTATAAGCTGGAAAGAAACATGAAAATAAGCTGGAGATTCTCCTTCAATCTTATTATTTAATAAATAGTAAAATTCAAGCCAAAGGTAAGATCTACTGGATCACACATTTAATGGCACTTATTCATTCATTTAATTGACTTATTCATCATGTATTTGAGTGCCTACACAAGAAGATCAAGGAGCAGCCAAGCCTTATGGGACACCGTTACAAGGAGCCCATATAACCATAATAACAACTGTTATAATATAAGGTCAACTGGGATGTATACAACATCTTAAGTAGATCATAAAGCAAAGATGGGGGGAAAATTTCAGGAAAGACATTTGTAATGGATGGTGCAGGTTGAGAAGACTGGGAGGGAGCCTGAGCAGTGGGTGGAGCAGGAGATTAATTTGGCTCAGTTTGATTGCATCACAAAGCTTCAACATGAAGCCAGGGAGCTAACTCTCCCTTCACGTTGGAGCTTTTAGATGTCTAGAGCACTGTAAAATAAAACATTGACTTGACTTTGTTTAAAAAAAAAAAAAAAAAAAGGAAGACCAGTGGAAGTTTGTGAAGCAAGGGAGAAATAGAAACACAAAGAATGGTGCTTTACAAAAATTAGTCCAGCAGCAGAATAAGGGATAGTTTGGATAGTCAAGTGGAATAATAGTGCAAGATAAGGTCCTTGGTTGGCACCTTAGCACCCCTGGCAAGTATCGTTCTCAGTGGCAAAGGGGAAGCCAGGGTCGATGCTCTAACTGAAGGAGAGTCCAGAGGAGAAAGAGGGTCTGCGGGAGCAGAGAAGGACTCTGGCCCTGAAGGCACAGATGGCCGAGCCCCTACATGAGCTCAGGTGTTCAGTCTCCAAAGCCCAGTTTCCTTTCCCCTAAATGACACTGCCTTTTCTGTGGTTAATTAAGAAATAATTAATTGCCTAATAGTAATCACAATTAATTTGTTCTTAGCTACAGATTAGAAGCTAGATCTTGTATATATTTAATGGTGTTTAATAATAGTAATTCTTGTATTTTTATTTAACAACAGTGATTTCATTTTATTAACAGCAGTAATTTTAATATCATTTTCTATAAGAACAAGCATTTATATAGTGCTGATAATATCCTGGGAACTTTAATTATTCAAGATACTTTAATGTTCAATGCAATCTAATATTATCCCCATTTTACAGACCAATAAGCTGAGGCCCAGGGAAATTAAGCAACCTTCCTAAGGACACACAGCCCATACCCGGGAGAGTTGGGCCCACAGCTTGAGGAAGTCTGGATTTAGACTCTGTGCTGCCAACATTGTAGACACAGCTTCCCAACTCAAATCCTGCCCTTCCACTGGCTTTACAGCCTCAAGAAGTTGTGATGTTGCTCCCTTTACTCTAGCTAAGATGCATAAAGTTCACTGGGCTTTTTTTTCCCCATCCTCTTTCTCTACAGTAAGTCTCCAGAGAGGCCCTCTCTTCAGATGCTGCACACAGAACCAGGGGTCTCCTCAGACTCAGGCCAGCACAGATGGACCAAATCACTTCCCGCTGGCTGACCCATCACCGGTTTATCCATCTGTTGTTTTTTTTTTTTTCCCTTCCAAGTTAGACATGCCAAAGTAGTAGAACAGTGATGGGCTAAGGGAATACAACTGGAGGTTGTTTCCAGAAATCCTCTTCCCTTCAAGTGATTAGTTATGCACCTTAAACAAATATTTTTAAATACTTCATTCTCCTTTATCTCAACATAGTTGACTTCTAATGATTCTCTCTGTTCTACTCTCGTACGTGCTCTACATCGCAGTCACTTTTTTTTATTCTCCTCTCTCCTACCAACATTCAAAGATCTTTACTTAAAAGCAATGGAATCAAACGCATTAATATCCTACCAATTTTGGAGTGAGTGCTACATGTTTAAAGTTTATTATATCCGCTTGTGGTTTGCATAGGAAAGGTGGGGCTACCAAGCTTAGAAAGCTCATTAACAAAGATATATTATCTAAAATCTACTGAAAACCACACTGACATGATTGACTATGGATTATTCAATTTTACATATGGTATTTGTCAGGCAGCTTCTTAAATCATCTTGAGAGCTGGCCATAATTCCTTAATGGGGAAACACCTGGCCTTCCAGGGACAGGAGTAATTGCTTCTCTATCTTTCAAACCTCTGCACTATAACAGATTAAATTGAACTTTCAGAACAAGTTGCTCATAATAGACTTATCAATAGTTGAGCTCTATTTGTATTTTTTTCCTGCAGTGCACAACAAGCTCAGGGTACTCACATTGGTGTGGTGATATGTGATTAATAGTGTGAGCAGTTTGCTAATCTCCTGTCCCTAATCTTCCTTTTCTTCAGAAAAGGTTTCCATTTAGCTATCTCACCCTATTATCCTATAAACCAAAGTTTGAGGAGTCATGATGGTAGATTACATTTGTAAATGCTGTAAATACCAAAATCCATCCACGATACAACTATCAGCACTCATGGGGAGTGGAGACAAGTGACTAGAGCACCATCCCAGGTTCCATGCCTCCTGATAAATCCCCTGACTGCTGGTCAACTGCAAAACAGACCCACAAAGGGTAATGATGAGCAGTTTATAGAAATTTACCTTCAACAATTATTTAATCCAATCACCTCCCAATGAAGAATATTTAATCACACTTGCTAACCTTCACATAAGAAGACTGCCCTGCAGCCCTACCCACCTCTCCCAGTGCACACCCTTGACGTCTTGTTTAGCTGGCAGCAGAGGGGAAGCTGGTTCTCTATTTCTTACTCCAGTCCCCTGAGACCAACAATAGCATCAGTGTTGGCTGGTGAGAAGAAGGACCGCGGATGTAGGCCTGGCTATAGATAAGGCCATGGGAGTAGGCATCTCTGGCAAGAGATGCAATGCTGTCAGCTTTGCTCCTTGGACTAATCAGCTTGGCTCTCATCTCAGGAGACAATTGTAGATGCATAAAATTAGCATCATACATTGTCAATTCTGGTTAAACATCATGTGCCTGTTAATCTTACCTCCTCAAACTTTTCTAGCATTGACTGAGTATGGAAAATTGTAAATGTCATTAATAGACATCGAGAGAACTAATCTTTTGGCAGATGTTGGTTCATGACATCAGGAGTTCTCAGACTGACATTAGAAACTAATCCCTGTATGCAGAGGGCCAAGTGAGGCAGCTACACTAGACTGATAGGTGACAAATTTAATAAGCAGGGAACTCACATACCAGGCTTGTCTTGGGTGGTGGCAAGATGAGGTCTCAGCACACACCCTCCAGAATCATAAGAGTGTATACAGAGGCTTTAACTGGGTTCAGTCGCATACACAGTCCTGATGGTGTCAGCAACACAGAGCTCTTGAAGGTTGCGTTATTGGGCAGCTCCTTGTGTGAGGACAGCGAGCAGAGCCTATGCTGTAAGGACAGGGAAGGGGGCATGACTCGATTGCCTGGGTTCAGCCCAAGGGTCCACCTGCAGTCATATCCTCTCAATGATAGATGTCAGTTAAATGGATACCTGCGGAATGAGAAAAGAAAAGGAAACAAAGTCCATGATCACAGAGACTGGGGCAATAAACTCAAAGAGCAGTGAAGAGAAAACTGGAAGTGTGACAAGAGCTGTTTTGTAGATTCACTGAGAGAAGAAGGTGAAAAAACTATTTTAAGCTGTGTATCTGTAAAACGTTTAAACCTGGGAAACTCCTGCATAGGTAGGATGTGTATATCATTGACTTTGAAAGAAAAACAAGACACTATTAATAATTAAGAAACAAGCATTACTGAGTCTATGACCCTGGACCACTAAGATGAGTACTTATTTGACACATCAGTTCAGTTCAGTTCAGTCACTCAGTCGTGTCCGACTCTTTGCGACCCCATGAATCGCAGCACGCCAGGCCTCCCTGTCCATCACCATCTCCCAGAGTTCACTCAGACTCACGTCTATCGAGTCAGTGATACCATCCAGCCATCTCATCCTCTGTCGTCCCCTTCTCCTCCTGCTCCCAATCCCTCCCAGCATCAGAGTCTTTTCCAATGAGTCAACTCTTCGCATGAGGTGGCCAAAGTACTGGAGTTTCAGCTTTAGCATCATTCCTTCCAAAGAAATCCCAGGGCTGATCTCCTTCAGAGTGGACTGATTGGATCTCCTTCCAGTCCGGGGACTCTCAAGAGTCTTCTCCAAGACCACAGTTCAAAAGCATCAATTCTTCGGTGCTCAGCTTTCTTCACAGTCCAACTCTCACATCCATACATGACCACTGGAAAAACCATAGCCTTGACAAGACGGACCTTTGTTAGCAAAGTAACGTCTCCGCTTTTCAATATACTATCTAGGTTGGCCATAACTTTCCTTCCAAGGAGTAAGCATCTTTTAATTTTATGGTTTCAGTCACCATCTGCAATGATCTTGAAACCCAAAAAAATAAAGTCTGACACTGTTTCCACTGTTTCCCCATCTATTTCCCATGAAGTGATGGGACCAGATGCCATGATCTTCATTTTCTGAACGTTGAGTTTTAAGCCAATATTTTCACTCTCCTCTTTCACCTCATCAAGAGGCTTTTTAGTTCCTCTTCACTTTCTGCCATAAGGATGGTGTCCTCTGAATATCTGAGGTTATTGATATTTCTCCCAGTGATCTTGATTTCAGCTTGTGCTTCATCCAGCCCAGCATTTCTCGTGATGTACTCTGCATATAAGTTAAATAAGCAGGGTGACAATACACAGCCTTGACGTACTCCTTTTTCTATTTGGAACCAGTCTATTTTTCCATGTCCAGTTCTAACTCTTGCTTCCTGACCTGCATACAAATTTCTCAAGAGGCAGGTCAGGTGGCCTGGTATTTCCATCTCTTGAAGAATTGTCCACAGTTTATTGTGATCCACACAGTCAAAGGCTTTGGTATGGTCAATAAAGCAGAAATAGATGTTTTTCTGGAACTCTCTTGCTTTTTGGATGATCCAGCCGATGTTGGCAATTTGGTCTCTGGTTCCTCTGCCTTTTCTAAAACCAAAGCTAATGGAGGTGATGGAACTCCAGTTGAGCTATTTCAAATCCTGAAAAATGATGCTATGAAAGTGCTGCACTCAATATGCCAGCAAATTTGGAAAACTCAGCAGTGGCCACAGGACTGGAAAAGGTCAGTTTTCATTCCAATCCCAAAGAAAGGCAATGCCAAAGAATGCTCAGACTACCACACAATTGCACTCATCTCACATGCTAGTAAATTATCTGACATGTAGCCACAGGGAATAGCTGCGCACAGAAGTGAAGAAATATTAATCATATTTAGAAACACCACTCGTGTTTGGGGTTTATTTGATCATTATACACACACACACACACACACACACACATGCACACACACATATATAGGCTTTCAAGGTGGCAAGGACATGACAACCACTCCAGTATTCTTACCTAGAGAATCCCATGAACAGAAGAGCCAGGCAAGCTACAGTCCACGGAGTTGCAAAGAACTGGACATGACATCCTATTGCTTCTGTTTCTCTGGAGAATCTGACTGACACATGACTTGGTTGATGTTCAGTCTCTAAGCTGTGTCTGACTCTTTGTGACCCCACAGACTGTAGTATACCAGGCTCCTCTGTCCTCCCTAATATCTTGCAGTTTGCTCAAATTCATGTCCACTGAGAAGGGAACGGCTACCCACCCCAGTATTCTCGCCTGGAGAAGTCCATGGACAAGAGAAGCCTGGTAGGCTGCAGTCCACAGGGCTGCAAAAGATTGGACATGATTCAGCAGCTAAGCACTTACACACTTACTCATTTTATTTAAGTCAGTGATGCTATCTAACCTTATCATCCTCTGCTGCCATCTTCTTTTGCCTTCACTCTTTCCCAATATCAGGATCTTTCCCAATGAGTCAGCTCTTATAATTACTCCTAAAGGAATAAATATAAGAGAAGCAAATAATATCTTGTCATTTCTATAGTCTATTCCCTTTATAAGGGACTTTCTCTTTCCTTCTGAAGTGGAAGAAACCTTCACTAAAGGTTACCATGACTTATCCACATAACTAAAGCCTTGGACTTAGCTGAACATGGGAATGAGAAAAACAGATCAAACCAAATTCCCAAATAATTAAATTCTTATGTACCATACTTTCTACATAGACATTGGAGCATATGATTTCATCACTAAGTATGAACCACTTCAAAGCACCTCCCAGGTCCTTGGTTTCTGCCCCTGCTGCCCTCTCAGAACCTATACGTCTCATGAGGCCAGGGGCAGGGCCTGAACCATTGGGGCACATTGGAGGCCTGGTCACCTCAGGAGAGTGGAAACCTGAAGAAATGAGAAGGAATGAAGGATATATAGGCATCAAAATCATAGCAGCCAAATCTTGCTGTGAATTTAAAGGAAGGCCTAGGCTGAGGTAAAATCAGCATAAATAGCCTGAGTCAGCACCAAGGGCAGCTCCTTTAGGAGGCCTGGCCAAATGAATAGAGGAGGAGGTGCAGAGCATGGGCTTTGGGACACTAGGAGCTCCACCTCTTCTTCACACACAAGGATATCCTTGCAATCATCTGGCAGGGATGAGGAATCTGAGGAGCACAAGGGCCTGGAATCAGCCTGATCTAGGAGCAAATCCTGGTCAATTCCTTAAAATATAAAGTTTGTGTAAGACTATAGTTATTGTTTGCTCTTTTATCAAAGGCCATGGGTTAGCAGACGTGGATGCTACTGAGTCCCTAACTCCTTAGGTTTGTTTCGGTTTATATCTGCCCCATTACAGGAGAGAATGAGAGAACAAGGGACATGAGAGCCCTGGGGTGTGGGTAAGTGGGAAGAAGGCACATTAAAGGGAAAGACATGCAGAAAGCTAGTGAGAGAGGAAGATTAATTTCATTTGTTAGGAGCTGAAGCTATTTTCCTTGAGTCCAGCCCTATTTGCCAGAACACCCCATGGGCAACAAACTTGACTGACTGACCTGGCTACAAACTTTCCATGAACAAGGAGTCCTTGATGGAGTTGACTTAAGACAGTGTTTCTGGTCTAGGAACAAATACAGCTGATGGTGAACTGCTGACCATTGACCTTCATGCCTGGGTCTCTCTCAAAAAGTCCTAAAATAGAGACTTGTGTATCAGGTTATCCTTATGAGAGGCCAGACCCTGCTTCTTTCTCTGCAGAATGAATACTCTGTCTGGCTTCAGGACATCCTCCATCCTAGGGTGCATTTTAATATCGATTATCATTATTGTAGGGCTTCCCTGGTGGCTCAGATGGTAAAGCGTCTGCCTGCAATGCGGGAGACCTGGGTTCGGTCCCTGGGTTGGGAAGATCCTCTGGAGAAGGAAATGGCAACCCACTCCAGTATTCTTCCCTGGAAAATCCCATGGAAGGAGCCTGGTAGGCTACAGTCCATGGGGTCGCAAAGAGTTGGACACGACTGAGTGACTTCACTTCATCATTATTGTATTTTATCATGTGCCAGCAAGGATGACAACTTTTGAAATTAATTTTTCCTCTTTAACTCTTAATGAAGATTTTTATTTACAGTAATACCCGCTGATTTTTGGCACACTCACTTCTTTAAATTGAAAAGTCAATCTGAATCTATCATTTTATGACCATAAGTGGTTTAATTTCCCTGAAGTGGAACACCACTTGCCTTAAATGTAAGGTTGAACATGCAAAGAGCTTAGAAAATTCAATTTAAAAGCCTTAGGTAAATGGTCTCTTCAATGAGCTATTTGTATCCTGAACTGTCACTAAAGATAATCTGTCATACATTCACCCAATGTTTCATTTTATATCATGTTACATTAAATTTTCATGTGAAAATGATAAGCACTGCTAATGTCACTTCCCTTTCAAAAGTGTACCTAAGCCAAAAACAAAATTTTCTTCTTGAGAAAGCCTACTCAAAAGTAGACTTTCCTGTCAATATGCCTTGTGGAAGCCAAGCCTGTTGATGAACCTAAGTGCACATCTATCAGAATTATTCTGTCAGGTAAGGACCTCAGTCCATCTTATTTAATATTTAGTCACTGATAATGGAGCCTCATAGTGTGTTATTCAGGAATCCATGGACGTGCTGCCCTAAAAATGCTCACCAGAGGCATAATCTTAATAAATTACTCACTGGGTTAACTTTTTCTTTTTACTGATCCCGTACTCTCCTTATCAGAGTTTCAAGAATTGCCTGTAGCACTAACAAGTAATTTGGTAAATGAGTCTATATTCACCCATCCAATTCTTTACTCATACCCTTTCTTTCATGATTACATTTAAAAGTGAAATTATTCAAAATAAACTATGAATTAAAATCGACTATTGCTTCCACAGACTTCCCCAGTGGCTCAGTGGTAGAGAATCAGACTGCAGTGCAGGAGCCACAGGATACGTGGGTTCAATCCCTGGATGGGGAAGATCCCCTGGAGGAGGGCATGGCAACCCATGCCAATATTCTTGTTTGGATAAATCCATGAACAGAAGATCTTGGCAGGTTGCAGTTCATGGGGTTGCAAAGAGTTGGACACGACTGAAGCGACTTAGCACACACATTGCTTCTATATTAAGCCACGATGCCAAATATTTTTCCAAGATGAAAGGGAAATAATCCCCAAAATGTGTAGTCTCTGTCCTCATATAACTGGTACATGAACTTCCTCTAAAATTTAAGAAAAATATATAGTGTATTTATTACATCTATGAGTGACCTAGATGTTAGAGGATATCAAATCTGTTCACCCAAGTGGTTTCAAAGAAAGTGAGAGTGATGTGGGTTCAACAGAGGAGGAAGATCGTGGCCATGGTTGGGTGTGTGGAGCTCAAAGGGGCTCAAGGTTCATGGTCATAGGCAAAGCAGATGGGCTTTTTGAGGATAATGGTTCCATGGGAAATCCATGTCCTTGAGAAGCTCACCTCCTTGGGCACTGGCATGTGGAGTCCATGCCCACGTGTTTATTCACATGCTGCATAAACTTTTTAATAAGATCCGCATTCATGTGCACTCAGGCAGAAAAGCATTGCATGGCCCAGGATTACATAAGAAGCTTAATCTGAGCTCCTCACAGGTGCTACATATTTAAGTGAATACAGCAAAATTTAAAGTATCTTTTTGCTCAAAATATAAATGGGATGGGAATTATTTCATTTTATTTGACCAATTTGGATTATAATTTAATAATTTCTGACCTGAAAGTGATGAGATAAGGTAGAGGGGAAATTTGAAAATGAAAAAAAAAAAAAAAAAAGAAGAAGAAGAAGGAATGACTTAAATGGAAAGATATGAAAAGCAAAGATAAGATCAAATAAGGAAAATTGGTGTGTAGGAACGCCTATCTCAGGAGATTTGGTTCTGCTCCAAACTTGGGAATAATGGTTGAAAGACAAAGAGTTGTATGATTGTCAGTCACTAACATGGGGCTTGAATGAAATCAGCTTCCCCAAAATCTTCCAATTCTAATAATCATATGACTCTAAAGGTGGAAAATATATCTATGAGTGTGTGTGTACATGTAATATAATGCTCATTATATATATTATGTGAAATATCTTAAAATATTATTATGGTTGTCTTTCTCTTTGGAAGCCTCAGAAAATTTAATAGAAAATCATAAAGGAAGGAAACATCAAGGACATATCATAAAGCCTCCCATTCGAAATAACTGTTATGACTTCAATAACCACCGAATTTTCTCAACATGAACACCCACTGAACACAAGAGTCACCTTTAAAATCACCTATATATGACATATTACTCAATATTTCAGAGTTCTATTTATAGCAATGCCACAAGTTGAATTTATAGTGTGACTTTTCAAAGTACTTTCATTTATTTTCTCATTTTCTTTCCCATGATAATTTGAGCTGGAAGCTGACTCATGGCTCCCATGATAATTCCTATGATAATTTCAGAGGATAAGATTAATAATTATTCTTATTATAAAATAATATATTTTATTTTTTATTATATATATTTATATATATATATAATTTATAAAAATGGGAAAATAATACAGAATTTTAAGTGATTTTTCCATTCTAACCTTTATGGCAGAAAGCAAAGAGGAACTAAAGAGCCTCTTGATAAAGGTGAGAGAGGAGAGTGAAAAACTTCTTTAATATTAAACATTGAAGAAACAAAGATCATGTTATCCGGCCCCATCACTTCATAGCAAATAGATGGTAGGCAATGGAAACAGTGACAGACCTTATTTTCTTGGGCTCCAAAATCACTGCAGATGGTGATTGCAGCCATGAAATTAAAAGACACTTGCTCCTTGGAAGAAAAGTTATGACCAACCTAGACAGCATATTCAAAAGCAGAGACATTACTTTGCTAACAAAGTCTGTCTAGTCAAAGCTATGGTTTTTCCAGTAGTCATGTATGTATGTGAGAGTTGTACTATAAGAAAGCTGAGCAATGAAAAACTGATGCTTTTGAAATGTGGCATTGGAGGAAACTTTTGAGAGTCACTTGGACTACAAGGAGGTCAAACCAGTCAATGCTAAAGGAAGTCAGCCCTGAACATTCATTGGAAAGACTAATGCTGAAGCTGAAACTCCAATATTTTGGCCACCTGATGTGAAGAGCTGACTCATTAGAAAAGATTCTGATGCTGGGAAAGATTGAAGGTGGAGGAGAAAGGGATGACAGAGGACAAGATGGTTGGATAACATCACTGATTCAATGGACATGTATTTGAGCAAACACCAGGAGATGGTGAAGGACAGGGAACCCTGGTGTGCTTCAGTCTATCTGGTTGCAGAGTCAGACACAACTGAGAGACTGAATAACAACAACCAACTAGTGCAAGATAAGAGTTAAACTTGGCTTCCAATTTATGGTGCAGTGCTCTGTTTTACAAATGGTAATAAAATCTTAATATTTCTCTGTGGATTGTCATGCAATTAACTATATACAATTCTCACAGCATTAGTTGAAATGTTTATTTTATGTGTCTTAAGTTCACACAACAATTAAGTATGAAATAAGATCTAAGCTTAATTATCTTATCATTTTAAAAATAATGTTCAATTATTCCAGGAAGTATTTTATTTCCATGGTTGAATTAGGTTCAATCTATTAATGTTTCTGTTTTGTGTTTACTAAAACTCTCCCTCCCAAATGAGTCAAACTGCTTTGCATGTAGACATGGAATATGGTATAGTAGTGAAGATGTGGACTCTGTAATCAGATGGCGTCATTTGCTAGTCAAGCATCCCTGGTTTCATGATTGAAGTTTTCTCATTTATATGTGGGGATAATTTTAGTACCTACTTCATAATGTTGCTCATACAAAGAAATTACTTAGAACAGTGTGTGGTAAATATAAAGTTCTTGATGAATTAGTCATGTCATACCAGTTATCTACAGATGAACACTAGAAGGTAATATTTATGCATGTCATATGTAACCATAGTTGTTACCTGCCCAGGACAGGTCCTGTGATGAATGGGATGTAGCTATGGATTGCCCTTAAGAAGTAGGTCATATCTTCTTGTTATTTAATGAAATTATGAACAGCTTAGCTTTGACAGAAGAGTCCCAATGCTCTCTAAAGATAAACTGCATCCATGGTAACTAGTAGGGTGCAGACAACTTAGAAACATGCCACACCCACATTTCTCCTGAGTCAGGAGTGTGAACAGCTCACTGTAGAGATGCTGGTGAACCAATATTAAAGGGAAATAACCTGTGTTCTGTGAGGTGTTATAGATAAGCAAGATTCAGAAATTTAAAGCCTAAACCTTCTGTTTGCGTGGTTTGGTGTTTTGTTTCTCTTAAACATAGGGGATAAGGAGATAAGAACGATTTTGTTGTTGTTCAGTCGCTAAGTCATGTCCAATTCTTTGCAACCCCATAGACTATGGCACACCATGCTTCCCTGTCCTTCACCAGCTCCTGGAGTATTCTCAAACTCCTGTCCCTTGAGTCAGGGATACCATCCAACCAGCTTATCCTCTGTCACCTCCTTCTCCTCCTGCCTTCAATCTTTTCCAGCATCAGGTTCTTTTCCAATGAATCAGCTCTTTGCACCAGGTGGCCAAAATGTTGTAGCTTTAGCTTCAGCATTAGTCCTTCCAATGAATATTCAGGGTTGATTTTCTTCAGGATTGACTGGTTTGATTGACCTCCTTTCTGTCCAAGGCACTCTAAAGAGTCTTCTCCAGCGCCATCATTCAAAAGCATCAATTCTTTGGCGCTCAGCCTTCTTTTTGGTCCAACACTCACATCTATTCATGACTACTGAAAAAAACACAGCTTTGACTATATGGAACTTTGTTGGTAAAGTAACAGCTCTGCTTTTTAATATGCTCTCTAGGTTTGTCAGCTTTTCTTCCAAGAAGCAAATCTTTTAATTTCATGCCTGTAGTCACCATCAACAGTGATTCTGAAGCCCAAGAAAATAAAGTCTTTCACTGTTTTCAATTTTCCCCATTTATTTGCAAAGAATGATAAACAAGTGCTTTGTTTATGATAACAAGAAGTGGATGGAATGAAATACTGGCTTGACTGAGTGTTGTTTACTTTGTATATGGGCACAGTTTCAGACATACCTTTGTTGTTAGAATAGATGCTGGAAATCTGAAACTGTAGTCCATAACTTTCCTAAACATGTAATTATCATGTTGTAGCAAACAAGTTGTACAGGACTAAACTGCAAAAGAGGTGATAAATACTTCAGTTCACTTCAGTTCAGTCACTCAGTCATGTCTGACTCTTTGTGACCCCATGAATCACAGCACACCAGGCCTCCCTGTCCATCACCATCTCCTGGAGTTCACTCAAACTTATGTCCATCAAGTCGGTGATGCCATCCAGCCATCTCATCCTCTGTCGTCCCCTTTTCCTCCTGCCCCCAATCCCTCCCAGCATCAGAGTCTTTTCCAATGAGTCAACTCTTCACATGAGGTTGCCAAAGTACTGGAGTTTCAGCTTTAGCATCATTCCTTCCAAAGAACACCCAGGGCTGATCTCCTTTAGAATGGACT
Source organism: Bubalus bubalis (assembly GCF_019923935.1). Classification (NCBI taxonomy): domain Eukaryota; kingdom Metazoa; phylum Chordata; class Mammalia; order Artiodactyla; family Bovidae; genus Bubalus; species Bubalus bubalis. The sequence continues at coordinate 49,637,000 of NC_059158.1, read as the reverse complement.
GGTTGGATCTCCTTACAGTCCAAGGGACTCTCAAGAGTCTTCTCCAACACCACAGTTCAAAAGCATCAATTCTTCAGTGCTGAGTTTTCTTCACAGTCCAACTCTCACATCCATACATGACCACTGGAAAAACCATAGGCTTGACTAGATGGACCTTTTTTGGCAAAGTAATGTCTCTGCTTTTGAATATGCTATCTAGGTTGGTCATAACTTTCCTTCCAAGGAGTAAGCATCTTTTAATTTCATGGCTGCAATCACCATCTGCAGTGATTTTGGAGCCCCAAAAAATAAAGTCTGAATATGCTGCATATAGTATTAAAAATTAATTTTAATTAATTTTAATTATAAAATTAATTATATTTATATATCATACACACACATAGGAAAGGTAAGAAGAATATATGTCAAAAAGTGCACTGTATTTCCTTGGTGATGATATCATAGATGATGTTTATTTGCTGCTTCTGATTTTCCATATTAATCTGTCTTAATTTGATTATCAGAAAGCTTTAAATTGTTAATTTTTTTTTATGTGTGGAAGAGAAACAACATAAGTGGCAAAAACATTTTCCTGCATAGATAAAATTAAAAATTGCTTTTAAATTCTACTTTTCTTGGAAAGGGATGAGGTTCTTGAATAACTAGTAACTAACATTTCACAGATGAAAGTGAAAGAGGAGAGCGAAAAAGTTGGCTTAAAACTCAACATTCAGAAAACTAAGATCATGGCATCCAGTCCCATCGCTTCATGGCAGATAGATGGGGAAACAGTGGAAACAGTGGCTGACTTTATTTTTCTGGGTTCCAAAATCATTGCAGATGGTGATTGCAGCAATGAAATTAAAAGACACTTACTCCTTGGAAGGAAAGTTATGACCAACCTAGATAGCATATTCAAAAGCAGAGACATTACTTTGCCAAGAAAGGTCTGTCTAGTCAAACCTATGGTTTTTCCAGTGGTCATGTATGGATGTGAGAGTTGGACTGTGAAGAAAGCTGAGAGCCAAAGAATTGATGCTTTTGAACTGTGGTGTTGGAGAAGACTCTTGAGAGTACCTGGACTGCAAGGAGATCCAACCAGTCCACCCTAAAGGAGATCAGTCCTGGGTGTTCATTGGAAGGACTGATGTTGAAGCTGCAACTCCAATACTTTGGCCACCTGATGCGAAGGGCTGACTCATTTGAAAAGATCCTGATACTGGGAAAGATTGAAGGTGGGAGGGGAAGGGGACGACAGAGGATGAGATGGTTGGATGGCATCATCGACTCAATGGACATGGGTTTGGGTGGACTCCACGAGTTAGTGATGGACAGGAAGGCCTGGCGTGCTGTGGTTCATGGGGTCAGAAAGAGTCGGACATGACTGAGTGACTGAACTGAACTGAACTGAACTGAACTTTTCACATAATTTGTTCTTATTAATTCTATTCATTACTCATACAATAAGCTTTGTTTCCTTCAATTATCAATAAACTGATCTTTTTTGCTTATTAAGTGAGCAAAACCTAAGCAAATATGACATTTAAACTCTTGTCATATCATTTTTGACAGCTTCCAAAGTTCTCTAAGACTTGATCAAATAGCTTTAGTTTTATTTCTCTGAGTTCACAATTGTCAGCACTTTAGAAATAGCAATATGAATGTGTGTGTGTGTTGGGGTCTTCTCCAGCAGCTCAGTGGTAAAGAATTTGCCTGCAAAGCTGGAGAGGCAAGTTTGATCTCTGGGTCGAGAAGATGGCCTGGAGTAGACCCACGCCAGTATTCTTTCCTGGAGAATCCCATTAACAGAAGAGCATGATGGGCTACGGTCCACAGTGTCATAGAGTCAGACATAATTGAAGTGACTTAGCACACATGTGCTTGAATTACATATACTAATGATATCTTTTAAATTTTATTTATTTTTAATTGAAGGATATTTGGTTTGTAGTATTGCATTGGTTTCTATAAAACATCAGCATGGATCAGCCATAGGTTTACCCAAGTCCCCTCTCACTTGAATATCCCTCCACATCCCACACATCTAGGTTGTTACCAAGCCCCAGTTTGAGTTCCCTGAATCATACAGAAGATTCCCATTGACTATCTATTTTACATATGGTAATGTAAGTTTCCATGTTACTCTCTCCATACCTCCCACCCTCTCTGTCTTCCCCCATGCCCAACCATGACCATAAATCTGTACTCAATGTCTGTGTCTCCATTAGTGTTAGTGTTAGTCATTCAGTCATGTCTGACTCTTTGTGACCCCATGGACTATAGCCCACCAGGCCCCTCTGTCCATGGAATTCTCCAGGCAAGAATACTGGGGTGGGTTGCCATTTCCTTCTCCAGGGGATCTTCCCAAACCAGAGATCGAACACAGTTCTCCCACATTGCAGGAAGACTTTACCCACTGAGCCTCCGGGGAACTGTTCTGCAAATAGGTTCATCAGTACCATCTTTCTAGATTCCATATATATGCATTAGTATACAACAGTTTTCTCTTTTTGGCTTACTTCACTCTGTATAGTAGGCTCCAGGTTCATCTATCTTATTAGGACTGACTTAAACGTGTTCCTTTTTATGGCTGAGTAATATTCCATTGTTTATATGTACCACAGCTTCTTTATCCATTCATCTGTTGATGGACATCTAGGTTGCTTTCCTGTCCTAGCAGCTGTAAATAGAGCTGCAGTGAACATTGGGTTCCATGTTTCTTTTTCAGTTTTGGTTTCCTCTGGTTATATGCCTACTAGTGGGATTGCTGGGTCATATGGTGGTTTTATTCCTAGTTTTTTAAGGTATCTCCATACTGTTCTCCATAGTGGCCGTATCAATTTGCACTCCCACCAACAGTGCAACAGGGTTCCCTCTTCTCCACAGGCTCTCCAGCATTTATTATTTGTAGATTTTTTGATAATGTCTATTCTTACTGGAAATCCTAAAGGAAATCAGCCCTGAATATTCATTGGAAGGACTGATGCTGAAGCTGAAGCTTCAATACTTTGGCCACCTGATGCAAAGACATTAATCACTGGAAAAAACCCTGATTCTGGGAAATATTGAAGGCAGAAGGAGAGGGAGACAACAGAGGATGAGATGGTTGGATGGTATCACTGACTCGATGGACAAGAGTTTGAGCAGGCTCTGGGAGCTGGTGATGGACAGGGAAGCCTGTAGTGCTGAAGTCCATGGGGTCTCAAAGAGTCAGACACAATTGAGTGACTGAACTGATTGTTACTGATGTGAAGTGATGTGTCATTGTAGTTTTGATTTGCATTTCTCTAATAATGAGTGATATTGAGCACCTTTGCATGTGTTTATTAGCCATCTGTATGTCTTCTTTGGAGAAATGTCTGTTTAGGTCTTCTGCCCACATTTTGATTGGGTTGTTTGTTTTTCTGGTATTGATTTGTAAAAGCTGCTTGTATATTTTTGAAATTAACCTTTTGTCAGTTTCATTTCCTATTATTTTTTTCCCATTCTGAGAGTTTTATTTTAACCCTGCTTATAGTTTCCTTTGCAGTGTAAAAGCTTTAAGTTTAATCAGGTTTATTTATTTACTTACTGTTTATTTTGTTCCTATTTCCATTACTCTAGGAGGTGGGTCATACAGGATCTTGCTGTGATTTATGTCAAAGGGTGTTCTGCTTATGTTTTCCTCTAGGAGTTTTATAGTTTCTGGTCTTAAATTTAGGTCTTTAATTCATTTTGAGTTTATCTTTGTGTATGGTGTTAGGAAGTGTTCTAATTTCAATCTTTTACATGTAGCTGTCCAGTTTTCCCAGCATCACTTATTGAAGAGACTATCTTTGCCCCGCTGTATATTCTTACCTCCGTTGTCAAAAACAGGGTATCCATAGGTGCATGGGTTTTTCTCTGGGCTTTCTGTTTTGTTCCATTGGTCTAAATTTTAATTTTTGTGCCAATACCATACTGTCTTGATGACTATAGCTTTGTAGTATAGTCTCAAGGCAGGAAGGTTGATTCCTCCAACTCCATTTTTCTTTCTCAAGATTGCTTTGGCTATTGGGGGCCTTTTGTGTTTCCATATGAATTGTGAGATGTTTGCCCTAGTTCTGTGAAAAATGCCATTGGTAATTTGATAGGGATTGCATTGAATCTATAGACTACATTTGGTTGTATAGGCCATTTTCACAATATTGATTTTTCCAAGCCAGAAACATGGAATATCTCTCAATCTCTTAATGTTGTCTTTGATTTCTTTAATCATTGTCTTATAGTTTTTGTATACAGCTCTTTTGTCTCCTTAGGTAGGTTTATTTCTAGATATTTTATTCTTTTTGTTGCAATGGTAAATAGGATTTTATTCCTTAATTTCTATTCTAAATTTACTGATTAGCTATAGTAATTTTCTGATGGAATCTATAGGGTTGGCTCAGACGTGAAAGCGTCTGCTTGCAATGCGGAAGACCAGGGTTTGATCCCTGGGTTGGGAAGATCCCCTGGAGAAGGAAATGGCAACCCACTCCAGTATTCTTGCCTGGAAAATCCCATGGACGGAGGAGCCTGGTGGCCCACAGTCCATGGGGTTGCAAAGAGTTGGACACAACTGAGCGACTTCACTATAGGGTTTTATACCAACAGTGAGAGTTTTACTTCTTATTTTCCAATCTGAATTCCTTTTATTTCTTTTTCTTCTGAATGCCAGAGCTAATACTTCCAAAACTATGCTGAGTAATAGTGGTGAATGTAGGCACACTTGTCACCTTGTTCCTATCTCAGAGGGAAAGTTTCAGTTTTTTACCATTGAAATAATGTTTGCTGTGGGTTTATCATATATGGCCTTTATTATGTTGGGGTAACTTCCTTCTATGACCATTTTTTGAAGAGCTTTTATCATAAATGTGTGCTGAATTTTGTTGAAGGATTTTTCTGTACCTATTGAGATTATCATATCATTTTATATTTCAGTTTGTTAATATGGTGTATCACATTGACTGATTTGCATATACTGAAGAATCCAAGTATCCCTGGGATAAAACTGACTTGATCATGGTGTATGATCTTTTTAATGTGTTATTGAATCCTAGCAAGAATTTTGATGAGGACTTTTGAATCTACTTTCATCAGTGGAAATGGCCTGCAATTTTCTTTTTTGTGTTGTCTTTGTCTGGTTTTGGCAGCAGGGTGATGGCAGCCTCATAGAATGAGTTTGGAAGTGTTCTTTCCTATGCAATTTTTTTGGAAGAGTTTTAGAAGGATAGGGATTAGCTTTAAATGATTGATAGAATTCACCTGTGAAGATCTGGCCCTGGGCTTTTGTTTTTGGTAGTTTTTTAATCACAGTTTCAATTTCAGTGCTTCTAATTGGCTTATTTGTGATTTCTATTTCTTTCTGGTTTAGTCTTGGAAAATTGAACTTCATAAGAATCTGTCCATTTATTTCAGGTTGTCCATTATATTGGCATATAGTTGCTTGCAATACTCTATGTGATCCTTTGTATTTCCCTGTTGTCCATTGTAACCTCTCCTTTTTATTTTAATTTTGTTGATTTCATGCTTCTCCCTTTATTTCTTAATGAGTCTGGTTAATGGTTTGTGAATTTTCTTCAACTTCTCAGTGAACCAAATTTTAGTTTTATTGATCTTTACTATTGTTTCCTTTTGGAGAAGGCAATGGCTCCCCACTCCAGTACTCTTGCCTGGAAAATCCCATGGATGGAGGAGCCTGGAAGGCTGCAGTCCATGGGGTCTCTGAGGGTCGGACATGACTGAGCGACTTCACTTTCACTTTTCACTTTCATGCATTGGAGAAGGAAATGGCAACCCACTCCAGTGTTCTAGCCTGGAGAATCCCAGGGATGGGGGAGCCTGGTGGGCTGCCATCTATGGGGTCGCACAGAGTCGGACACGACTGAGGTGACTTAGCAGCAGTAGCAGCATTGTTTCCTTTATTTCTTTTTCAATTATGCCTTTTCTTCTAACTTTGGGGGTATTTTTATTCTTTTTCCAGTTGTTTTTGGTGTAAAGTTAGGCTATCTCTTTGATGTTTTTCCTGTTTCTTGAGGTAGGATTGTATTGCTATAAACTTCATTCTTAGAACTGCTTTTGCTGCATCCTATAGGCTTTGAGTTGTCGTTTTCATTGTCATATCTTTCTAGGAAAGTTTTGATTTCCCTTTTGATTTCTTTAGTTACCTGTTCATTACATAGAAGCATATTGTTTAATCTTCATGTGTTTCCGTTTTTTTACAGCTTGTTTTTGTTTTTTTCCTGTTATCTAGTTTCATAGCATTGTGGTCAGAAAAGATGCCTGATACAATTTCAATTTTTTTTTTAATTTACTGAAATTTGACTTGTGATCCTAGATGTGGGCTATTCTGGAGAATTTTCCATGTGCACTTGAGAAGAAAGTGTATTATTTTACATTTGGGTGGAAAGTTCTGGAGATATCAATTAGAACCATTTAGTCTAATGTTTCATTTAAAGTTTGTGTTTTCTTATTAATTTTCTATTTTGATATCTCTCCATTGGTATAAATGGGGTGTTAAAGTCCCTTACTATTTTTGTGTTACTTTCAATTTCCCCTCTTATGTCTGTTAGCTTTCACCTTATGTATTGACATTCTCCTATGTTGGTTGCATAAATATTTATAATTGTTAAGTCTTCCTCTTGGATTGATCCCTTGATCATTATGTAGTGTCCTTCTTTTTCTCTTGTAATATTCATTTTAAAGTCTATTTTCTCTGAGATGAGAATTGCCACTCCAGCTTCTTTTATTTACAATAGCATGGCATATATTTTTCATCCTTTTACTTTCAGTCTGTATGTGTCTTTAGGTCTGAAGTAGGTCTCTTGTAGACAGCATATGTATGGATCTTGTTCTTATATGCACGCAGCCAGTCTGTGACTTTTGGTTGAAGAATTTAATCCATTTACATTTAAAGTAATTGTTTATATATATGTTCCTATTGGTATTTTCTTAATTGTTTTGAGTTTCTTTTCGTAGCTTTTTCCTTTCTCTGTGCTTATTGACATATAAGTTTCTTTAGTATTTGTTGTAAAGCTTGTTTGGTGGTGCTAAATTCTCTTAATATTGCTTGTCTATAAAACTTTTGATTTCTCCATCAATTTTGAATAGATCCTTGCCAGGTAGAGTATTCTTGGTTGTAATTTTTTTTTTCAGTACTTTGAATATATCCTGCCATTCCCTCTGGCCTGCAGAGTTTCTGCTGAAAGATCAGCTGTTAACTGTATGGGTTTTCCCTTGTATGTTACTTCTTGCTTTTCCCTTGCTGTTTTTAATACTCTTTATTTGTGTTTAATCTCTGCTAGCTTGATTAGTATGTGTTTTGACAGGTTTTCCCTTGGGTTTATCCTGTATAAGACTCACTGTGCTCCTTGGAGTTGAGTATTTCCTTTCCCATGCTGGGGAAGTTTTCAACTACAATCTCCTCAAAAACTTTCTCAGTGCCTTTCTTTTTCTCTTCTTCCTCTGGGATGCCTGTAACACCAAATGTTGGTGTGTTTAATATTGTCCCAGGAGTCTCTGAGGCTATCCTCAATTCTTTTCATTCTTTTTCCTTTATTGTGCTCTACAGTAATTATTATTGTGCTCTACAGTCATTAAATAGATTTAAGGGACTAGATCCAATAGAGTGCCTGATGAACTATGGACTGAGGTTCATGACATTGTACAGGAGAAGGGATCAAGACCATCCCCATGAAAAAGAAATGCAAAAAAAGCAAAATGGCTGTCTGAAGAGGCCTTACAAATAGCTGTGTAAAGAAGAGAAGCAAAAAGCAAAGGAGAAAAGGAAAGATATAAACATCTGAATGCAAAGTTCCAAAGAATAGCAAGAAGAGATAAAAAAGCATTCCTCAGTAACCAATGCAAAGAAATAGAAGAAAACAACAGAATGGGAAAGACTAGAGATCTCTTCAAGAAAATTAGAGATACCAAAGGAATATTTCATGCAAAGATGGGCTCGATAAAGGACAGAAATGGTATGGACCTAACAGAAGCAGATGATATTAAGAAGAGGTGGCAAGAATACACAGAAGAACTGCACAAAAAAGAGCTTCATGACCAAGATAATCACGATGGTGTGATCACTCAACTAGAGCCAGATATCCTGGAGTGTGAAGTCAAGTGGGCCTTAGAAAGCATCACTACGAACAAAGCTAGTGGAGGTGATGGAATTCCAGTGGAGCTATTCCAAATCCTGAAAGATGATGCTGTGAAAGTGCTGCACTCAATATGCCAGAAAATTTGGAAAACTCAGCAGTGGCCACAGGACTGGAAAAGGTCAATTTTCATTCCAATCCCAAAGAAAGGCAATGCCAAAGAATGCTCAAACTACTGCACAATTGCTCTCATCTCACACACTAGTTAAGTAATGCTCAAAATTCTGCAAGACAGGCTTCAGCAATATGTGAACCATGAACTTCCTGATGTTCAAGCTGGTTTTAGAAAAGGCAGAGGAACCAGAGAGCAAATTGCCAACATCCGCTGGATCATCCAAAAAGCAAGAGAGTTCCAGAAAAACATCTATTTCTGCTTTATTGACTATACCAAAGCCTTTGACTGTGTGGATCACAATAAACTGTGGAAAATTCTTCAAGAGATTGGAATACCAGACCACTGGATCTGCCTCTTGAGAAATCTGTATGCAGGTCAGGAAGCAACAGTTAGAACTGGACATGGAACAATAGACTGGTCCCAAATAGGAAAAGGAGTACGTCAAGGCTGTATATTGTCACCCTGCTTATTTAACTTATATGCAGAGTACATCATGAGAAACGCTGGGCTGGAAGAAGCACAAGCTAGAATCCAGATTGCCAGGAGAAATATCAATAACCTCAGATATGCAGATGACACCACCCTTATGGCAGAAAGTGAAGAGGAACAAAAAAGTCTCTTGATGAAAGTGAAAGAGGAGAGTGAAAAAGTTTGCTTAAAACTCAACATTCAGAAAACGAAGATCATGGAATCTGGTCCCATCACTTCATGGGAAATAGATGGGGAAACAGTGGAAATGGTGTCAGACTTTATTTTGGGGGGCTCCAAGATCACTGCAGATGGTAACTGCAGCCATGAAATTAAAAGACGCTTACTCCTTGGAAGGAAAGTTATGACCAACCTAGATAGCATCTTCAAAAGCAGAGACATTACTTTGCCATCAAAGATTCGTCTAGTCAAGGCTATGGTTTTTCCTGTGGTCATGCATGGATGTGAGAGTTGGACTGTGAATAAGGTGTAGCGCTGATGAATTGATGCTTTTGAACTGTGGTGTTGGAGAAGACTCTTGAGAGTCCCTTGGACTGCAAGGAGATCCAACCAGTCCATTCTGAAGGAGATCAGCCCTGGGATTTCTTTGGAAGGAATGATGCTAAAGCTGAAATTCCAGTACTTTGGTCACCTTATGCAAAGAGTTGACTCATTGGAAAATACTCTGATACTGGGAGGCATTGGGGGCAGGAGGAGAAGGGGACGACAGAGGATGAGATGGCTGGATGGCATCACTGACTCGAGAGACATGAGTCTGAGTGAACTCCGGGAGTTGGTGATGGACAGGGAGGCCTGGCGTGCTGCGATTCATGGGGTTGCAAAGATTTGGACACGACTGGGCAACTGAACTGAAATGAACTGAACTGAACTGACATTCATTATTTCTACCATTCTATCTTCCAGCTCACTTGTCCATTCTTCTGATTTTTTTTAAGCTACTATTGGTTCCCTCTAGAATATTTTTAATTTCAGTAATTTTGTTAGCCATCTGTCTGTTCATTCTTTATTTCTTCTATATCCTTGTCAATTGTGTTGAGTTGGTTACTTCTTGCATTTTCTCCATTTTGAAGATTTGGAACATCTTTACTAACACTATTCTGAATTCTTTTTCAGATAGCTTGCCTATTTCCTCTTTGTTTTATTGGTCTTATGTGTTTCTAGGTTTTTCATTTATTTGCATGATACTTCTCTACCTTTTCTTTTTTTGTTGTTGTTGTTTAATTTATTGTGTTTGAGATCTCCTTTTCTCAGGCTTTGAGGTCGAATTTCTTCTTCCTTTTGGTTGCAGCCTTTGATGAGTAGGGTTGTTCCAGTGGTTTGTGTAGGCTTCTGTTGGGTGTGAGTTGGGTGGTAGGAGGTAAGTTTTCTTTATACCCTCTGATGAGAAGGGCTGTATGAGATGGTAATCCTTTTTGCTGATTACTGGAATTATTTTTTTGTTTTGTCTGTTGTTTGGGTGTTCTCCTGGTAGCTTGGTGATGCTGGGTCTTGTATACAGGTGGAGGCCTTTGTGGGAGGTCTCACTAATTAAAACTCCCTGGGGTTAGGATTTTTCTGACAGTCTAGAGTCTTGTTGTCAGTGCTCTCACTTCAAAGGCTCAGGGCCCAATCTCTGGCCCGGGAGCTGAGATTCCACTGAGATTCTGGGTGGTTTGTTATGGCTCTAAAGGAAATTAAAACTAAAACAAGAAACATAATGCAAATCCTAGACAAATGCAAATACTAAAAAAATAATGGAATATATGTGTGTGTATATATATACACACACACACACATACAAAACCAAAACAGTCCAAAAAAAAAAAAAAAAGTATGAAGAAGAGATTGACCTGGTGAGCAAAAAGAAACAAAATGATATTAACCAGTTAAAAACAAAACTAACTAAAGCATAAACTGGAAAACAAAGCCAAAGCAATGTGCCAACTGGGGAACAAAGCAACAAAAGCAAAATAGATTAATAAACATGGTGAGAAAAGACAGAAAATAAGAAAATAAAGAAAGAATAGAAAAGTAAAGTTAAACAGAGGTAGATAAAGGAGATTTATATATGTTAAAGAATAACTTCAACAGGAAAAGCATAAGAAAAGCAAACAAAAGAATGCATGTAGAAAATAATAATAATATTCTTTTTAATTAAGAAAGAACAAAAAGGAAAAGAAAACAAAACTGCAAAAGACCAATGTAGAGGCAGATGTGTTTAAAGAAAATAAAAAGTGTGATAAAAGAAATTTCAAAAGTGTAAATAGATTTAATAGTACTAATGAAATCAACAACTATAGCAACAGAGAGGAGAAAAGGCAAAAAGGAAAAAAAAATTCAAAAGCAACTACCAAACAAGTTAAAATATAAGAATAATAAATATTTTTCTTGAATCTAAGCTGTAAGCATCTTTTCCCTTGCTGTGAGTCACAGTCCACCTTGCCTCCCTGGGATGCCCTCCAATACTGGGCTGGTCTCTGGACCTGTTGTGGGGAGAGCTCAGACTCTAATATGGTCCACTCCTGCGTGTTCCTGCCTCTAATGTCCACATCTGCCAGTGTGAGTGCATTTTCTTTTTCAGGATCTCTCATTGTCCTTTTATGCATTCCACAGACAAAAAGTCTGCCTAGTTGATCTTGTAGATTTAAGATGCAGCTTGTACTACTGGTGGGAAAATTTTGTGTTCTCTTTGTTAGTCACACTGCCCCTGGGTTTCAATTGTGGTTTTATCTCCACCTTTGTGTGTGAGTCATCCACAGGGGTTTTCTCCTGAGCTTGCCCTGGAGGACTTGGGTCTGCCCCAGGGAGGACCAGATGTGGAGGTCACGCAGGGGATTACAGGGGCCCTGTCAGTACCAAGTACTCCGGGGAGCCAGAGGCCGGGACAGTAGGGAATATAGTTCTCTTAGGGTTTTTCCCTAGCCTCTGTCTGCTCCATCCCAGTGGGGATCATATGAGGGGGTGGCACAGGAACTTGGATCATGGGGTTCCTGGCAATGCCAGATATGGTACCGGCAGCAATTGTCACAGGACGTTTGGCACTATTAGTTTTTTCTAGCTTCTGGCAACTCTACTCCAGTGAGAATTGAGCATGGACGTGGCACAGTTGCTTGGATTGTGCGAACTCTGGCAGCGCCAAGTGTGCAGGTACACCAGCTGTCTCAGCCGCAAGAGCTATGGTCTTAGAGCCTTTTTCTAGCCTCTGGCAGTTGGCAATCAGAGGGCTTCTTTGGCTGATCCTTCTCTGTTGCTTGGCCCATTCACACACTTACACTTTCCCCAGGTTGGGCTCCTTCTCTGTTTCTCCGCATGTCAGGCACTTACAAGATGCCCCAGTTGGCATCCTTTTCTGTTTCTCGGTACATCAGGCACTTAAAGAGCCATCCTGGTGGAAGTCCTCTGCTGCTCAGTGCATCAGGTTCTTAAAGGGCCACCCTCTCTGAGGTCTTTCAGCTGTCCAGTGCTGATGTGTAGGGAGAGAGAGGCTGCAGAGATGGTTCCACTCCTGTGCATGACTCAGAAGTATCGCCCTGTCTCCATGCTTGCCTGCTTTCTTACACAAGCATTTCCCACTGCAATCTCCTCCCTCAGGTCTCCTCGGGCCGTCTCCCCACAGTCAATAGCAGACCTTGCCCTGGGATTGCTCTCCAATCTCTTTGCTCCAGCTCCTTGCCCCTATGCTTTTTAGGGGACTTGCATCCCTGCCCAGGGTACGTACAGCTGCCCCGAGGATTGGCTACGTGATTCTCATTCCATTCAGACTGTCACAGATCAGCTGCTTCACTCTCCAATAGCCTCAAATGCTTCACTTCTGTCCCAAACAGTTGCCCAGATGTTGGATCTGAGCCCTGCTTCAGTTCCTCCACTCCTCAGGGTCAGATCCAGTCCTACTCGCTCTCCTCTTTTTCCCCCTACTTCCTTCATCCTACTGAGTTTTGTGTGGTACTATATATTATTTTCTTGTGGTCAGGTGCTCCTGCCTGCTCTCCGATGATATTCTGCAGGATCTTCTGTGTCTGGAGGTGTATTCCTGATGTATCCATGGAGAGAGATATACTCCACTCTGTCATCTTGTATCTCCTAATGATATCTTTTTTAAAGATTAAAATTAATTTCAAAACAGTGCATGCCTATGTACATTCTTAATAAAATTACTTTTAATGAATAAAAATAATACTTATTTTTTGTACTTTATGCACAATCATTCAGTCATGTCTGACTCTTTGTGACCCCATGGACTGTAGCCCACCAGGCTCTTCTGTTCATGGAATTTTCCAAGCAAGAATACTGGAGTGAGTTGCCAATTCCTATTCCAGGGTATCTTCCCAATTCAAGGATCAAACCTGCATCTCTTTCATCTCCTGCATTGGCAGGCAGGTTCTTTACCACTAGCACCACCTGGGAAAACATTTGTGTACTATAGTGGCTTCCTACAAAAATTATGCTTTCAGATGTTTTGCAATGTACCATGAAAGGGAATATATTGGATGTAGTACCTGCAAGACTGTAAGAATGGGGATCTTGAAACATGGACTTTTAAAAAAATTCCAAAACATATGTGTGTGTATAAAATATATGTTTTCATCACAGAGTTAAAATATTTAATTAGAATTTGCTGTAATAGTGAATCATAGAGCAGGTGTTACAACAAATTCTAATTCAATATATTTTTTTAATTTTATTTTATTTTTAAACTTTACAATATTGTATTGGTTCTGCCATATATCAAAATGAATCCACCACAGGCATACACATGGCATACAATAATTCAATATTTTAATTCTGTGATTCAAAATTTTTTTATTTGACATCTTAGGGAACTGAAGAATTACTAACTGTACAACAGACATCAGCAGTGTTATCATCCTAAAAATTAAAAGTAAAATCTATCTTTAATATGCTTAATTCAAGGCATTCTGTAAATATCTTTCCATAAATGATCAGCATTTGTTAGCCACAAAGTAGGATTAAGACAGATTTCACTGGACTCTTAAGTCTAAAACATACTCTTTACTTTTTGGAGTTGAAAATGTTATCTACTGATCTTGTTACATTTTACAAATACATTCTTTAATATGAAGCATTCATCTAAATAACTGTATATTCCTTGTATACAGATGGCTAATAATACTTGTGAAGAGTAGATAGATAGGTAGAGAGTGATAGTGTTAGTCACTCAGTCATGTCCAGCTCTTTACGACCCCATGGTCTGTCCATGGAATTCTCCAGCAAGAATACTGGAGTGGGTAGCCATTCCCTTCTCCAGGGGATCTTTTTGACTTGGGAAATCAAACTCAGATCTCTTGCATTACAGGCAGATTCTTTATCATCTGAGCTAACAGGGAAGCTATATATATAGATATAGATATATACATTCATAGGGTCGCAAAGAGTCAGACATGACTGAGTGACTGGTCTGATCTGATCTGATACATACATATATATATATACACACATACATATATATACATAGTAATAATGTTTTATATATATACAAATATATATGGATTATATATATATATGGGTTTAATGAAGGAAAGATGCATAAAAAGAATCCAGTTAAAAATCAACTACACTTATGTGGTGATGCCAAGAAGCAGCAAAAGAAAGACACTACTACACTGTATTTGAGTGCCAACACCTGAGAAATATAAATACATTTGAACATGAACATGTTTCAGATCAGATCACTCGCTCAGTCGTGTCCAACTCTTTGTGACCCCATGAATCGCAGCACGCCAGGCTTCCCTGTCCATCACCAACTCCTGGAGTTCACTCAGACTCATGTCCATCGAGTCAGTGATGCCATCCAGCCATCTCATCCTCTGTCCCCTTCTCCTCTTGCCCCCAATCCCTCCCAGCATCAGAGTCTTTTCCAATGAGTCAACACTTCGCGTGAGGTGGCCAAAGTACTGGACTTTCAGCTTTAGCATCATTCCTTCCAAAGAAATCCCAGGACTGATCTCCTTCAGAATGGACTGGTTGGATCCCCTTGCAGTCCAAGGGACTCTCAAGAGTCTTCTCCAACACCACAGTTCAAAAGCATCAATTCTTCAGCGCTCAGCCTTCACAGTCCAACTCTCACATCCATACATGACCACAGGAAAAACCATAGCCTTGACTAGACGAACCTTTGTTGGCAAAGTAATGTCTCTGCTTTTGAATATGCTATCTAGGTTGGTCATAACTTTCCTTCCAAGGAGCAAGTGTCTTTTAATTTCATGGCTGCAGTCACCATCTGCAGTGATTTTGGAGCCCAGAAAAACAAAGTCTGACACTGTTTCCACTGTTTCCCCATCTATTTCCCATGAAGTGATGGGACCACATGCCATGATCTTCCTTTTCTGAATGTTGAGCTTTAAGCCAATTTTTTCACTCTCCACTTCCACTTTCATCAAGAGGCTTTTGAGTTCCTCTTCACTTTCTGCCATAAGGGTGGTGTCATCTGCATATCTGAGGTTATTGATATTTCTCCTGGCAATCTTGATTCCAGCTTGTGTTTCTTCCAGCCCAGCATTTCTCATGATGTACTCTGCATAGAAGTTAAATAAGCAGGGTGACAATATACAGCCTTGACATACTCCTTTTCCTATTTGGGACCAGTCTATTGTTCCATGTCCAGTTCTAACTGTTGCTTCCTGACCTGCATACAGATTTCTCAAGAGGCAGATCCAGTGGTCTGGTATTCCAATCTCTTGAAGAATTTTCCACAGTTTATTGTGATCCACACAGTCAAAGGCTTTGGCATAGTCAATAAAACAGAAATAGATGTTTTTCTGGAACACTCTTGCTTTTTCCATGATCCAGTGGATGTTGGCAATTTGATCTCTGGTTCCTCTGCCTTTTCTAAAACCAGCTTGGCCATCAGGAAGTTCACATTTCACATATTTCTGAAGCCTGTCTTGGAGAATTTTGAGCATTACTTTACTAGCATGTGAGATGAGTGCAATTGTGCGGTAGTTTGAGCATTCTTTACCCTGTATTAACTCTGTGGGACTAAAGCAAACTATCATGTCTATGAATTCTTAGGTGGGCAAGGAGATTAAAAAAAAAAAGAGGAGGGAATTTCAGGCACTCTAATATCATAGAAAAGTAAACAAAGGCTATCAATTTCAGAGAATGCCTTTGGGAACTCCTTTGGCCTTGCACGTTATTCTTAATGTGAGCTGCTCCATTTTTCTCCCCATGAGAGTTTAATTTTTCAGTTTGTGGCTTGGTATAAAGCATGCCTCATTAGCTTATGGGAGGTAGCTAGTCTTCATTAATTCAGTTCTCACATCATTTGCTTTGCACACATTCATAATTAGCTTCCAAATAACTTAGGTAACTTCAATAGATTTATGACTACAATTTTACTCTATGTTTGCTTTTGTTAACTCATTTTTGTCCTTTTTTGTTCTTCTATAGAAGTTAAAATTTAAAAGAATACAGCTACTTTAGGGAGTGATTTGATGTTAATGTTTGGTATTCAGTTGTCTTGTAAGATTAATGCACAGTGATTTTTTGGTATTTTAGTGATTTTCTTACCTTGGAAACTGGTTTTTTTAAAAAGCAAACAATTGATTTCTTAAAAACACCTGCTGAAAAATAATTTAAACTATAAATTCAAACCAGGAAATATCCAAGCCTCCCACCCACCCACCATTTCAGAATCCTATATTTATTACTTCAATCTATATAGGATAGGTTAATGGTATATTCTGGAAATACTGTTTTCTTATGGGACTTATACTACATTCAAAAAATCAAGTACATAAGTTGATACTAATGCTGTGGTAGATTTAAAACAAACAAAAAATAATCACAGTGATTTGCAGCTTCTTCCATATAGAGATAGAATCTATTTCTCTCGCTTCTGAATCTGGGTTTAGTCATGTGCCTTCTTTGGCCAAAAATCTTTAGTGAACATTGGACAAGCAGAACCATGAAGAGAACTTACGCATAGGAGTGTGCCCTCTCCTGTTGCTCTTGGAACACTGTGAAGAGTCTGGACTGGTCAAAAAGAGCATAAAAGTCTGTGACTCAGTCACTTTGGCCACCCAGCCAACTGCCACCCTTGTGAGGAACACCATCTGGAACCAACCAGATCCCAGCTGACCTGCCAGTTGACCAGAGCCATAGGAGTAAACTCAGGCCAGACCATCCAAAGAACTAGCCAGTTGACTTCAGCCCATACAGCTAACCTACAGAATTGTGAATGATTGAGCTAGTGATTTTTTTAAATCAAGTTTTGGAGTTATTTATAACACAGCAAAACCTATTAATATAGTTGAATTTTTTTAAGCATCAAAATAAATTTGTCTCACCTTGTTCATGACCATAATTTGAGAATGAGTTAATCCATGAAAAAAATGGTTAAAATAACCATGAAAACTGTCCTATGATACAACTTGAAAGAACCCACCACAAAACAACTAAAATATATTCATTACACACTTAAGTCAATACATAAGTATAGTAATAAATAGAGGGTCAGTAAACAACCAGATATGGCTGCTACACTTGAGCTGTTTACACTGGAAAACCTCGCTTCTACAGAAAAAGACCACCAAGAAATCTTACTGAGCTCCATCAGTAAGAAAGAACAGGGAGCAATACATTGCCACTCTGAACTCCATTCAGTGAAGTTTCTACTCTTCACCTATAGGTGAGTCTCTCAGGTCTTCACCAGAGCTTATGGGAGTTACCTTTATGCATTACACTAAATACTGGATCTTCTGGTTTCCCCAAAAAAAACTGATTAAGACACCAAGTTGGAAAGAAAAATTCTTATAGACAAACATGCTAACACCAAAAGGAAGAGCTGGTATACACAATCGGATTGATGCAAAAATGTATAAATAACATAACAAATAAACAAACCATATGAGACCACCAGAAAGCTCCATGCTCCTCAGCAGCTCCCAGGGCACTGTACACACTGTGTATTGGCTCACGCTTCCTTTGATGACTTCACTCTTCAAAATCTTTTTGAGTATATGCTGTTTAAAAGGTCCACCCCAACAACAACAATTACAAAATCCAATTCAAAAACAGGCAATAGACTTGAATAGACATTTCTCCAAAGATGATATAAAAATGTCCAATAAGCATTATAAAAACACTCACTGTCATGCTCATTAGAGAAACACAAATCAAAAACATAATGCAGTACCACTTCATACCCATTAGGAGCACTATTACCCCAAAATCAGAGAGCAAGTGTTTGCAAGGACATGAAGAGCCTGGAACTCATGTGTATTGCTGGTGGGGATATAAAGCAGGGTAACCACAGTGAAAGATAGAATGGCAGGCCCTCAACAGATTGGTCATAGAATGATCCACAATTCCACTTCTGGGGAGACACACAAAAGAATTGAAAGCAGAGACTTGAAAAGTTACTTGAAGACAAATGTTTATAGCTGCGTTGTTCACCATAACCAAAATGCGTAAACAAACCAAAAGTCCATCAACAGATGAATGGATAAATGAAATGTGGTCTATGCTGCAATGGAATATTATGCAGCCTTAAAAAGGAGTGATATTTGGCAAATCTAATACAGTTATGTAAAGTTTAAAAATAAAATAAAATTAAAAAAAAAAAATAAAATAAAATAAAATGCCAAAAAAAAAAAAAAGGAGTGAAATTCTGATACATCCTACAACATGCATGAGCCTCCAGAATATGTGCTAAAAGAAAGAAAGCCAGTCACAAAAGTATAATTATTGCATGATTCCACTTATATGAGGTACCTAGCATAGCCAAATTCACAGAGATAGTAGAATGGTCACCAAGGGCTGAAAGAAGAAAGAATAGGGTATGGAGTTTCAGCTGGGGATGATGAACATTTTCTGGAGATGAGTAGTGTTGATAGTTTCCTAACAATGTGAATGTGTTTAATGTCACCAAATTGTACACTCAAAATGGTAAATGGTAAATTTTGTTTTATATATTTTACCATAATATAAAAAGTTGACATCAGTTAGTTTGTTGTATGCTAAAAAATAACAGATAAAGGAGTTCTAGAGACATAATATTGTGGCATTTTCATATAACTTGGATTGGAAGTTTCAAAGGCAAAGAAATTCCTGACAGGTCCCTGAAGTCTAGGTCAGGAAGAAGCATCCCTGATAAGGGAAACAGCGCACCCAAAGGCAGAGATGCCAAAGCAAGAACAGGAACAGAAATCCTCCTTCCTGGAGTGATAAAAGTATACACAGGAGGGCCATGAGGATGGGAAAAGTGCTCTTATTATAAAAAGACATAAAAGGTCAGAAAGAAGTTAGGACATGATATAATTTAAATGGGCTTCTCTGGTGGTTCAGTGGTAAAGTATCCACCTGCCAATGCAGGAGATGCAGGTTTGATTCCTGGGTTGGGAAGATCCTCTGGAGAAGTAATGGCAACCTACTCCAGTAATCTCACCTGGGAAGTCCCATGGACAGAGGAGCCTGCTGGCTACACTCCATGGGATCGCAAAAGAGTAAGACACAAATTAGAGACTAAACAACAACATAATTTAAATATTTATCTACCTGCTGAAATCTTCTTTTGTTGATAAGGGTAATGATGTAATCTTTAAGAAAATAGTCCTAAATGAAAAACAAAAATGAAAAGACAGCCCACAGATTAGGAGGAAATATTGGCAAATTATGTGACCAACAAGGGATTAATCTCCAAAATATTCAAACAATTCATGGAGCTCAATAACAACAAAAAAAAAATTAAAAACTGAGCAGAAGACCTGAATAAACATTTCTCCAAAGAAGACATACAGATGACCAAAAAGTGGTCATAGAAAAGATGCTCAACATCACTAACTATTAAAGAAATGCAAATTAAAACTGCAATGAGCTTCACCTCACACCATTCAGAATGGCCACCATTAAAAGTCCACAAATAATATATGCTGGAGAGGAGAGAAGGGAGCCCACACTGTGGGCGGGAATGTAAATTGGTGCAGCCACTATTCAAAACAGTATGGAGGTTCCTCAAAAAACGAAAAATAAAATTACTCAACTATCCAGAAATCCAGCTTTTATATAGACAAAACTTTAATTTAAAAAGATACATGCATCCTTATGTTCATAATAGCACTATTTACAGCAGCCAAACTATGGAAAGTATTGAAATGTCCATCACCTGATGAATGAATAAGGAAGATGTGGTATATATATACAATTGAATACTGTTGTCGTTTTTGTTCAGTCGCTAAGTCGCGCCTGCCTCTTTGAGACCCCATGGACTGTAGTACACCAGGCTTTCCTGTTTTTCACTATCTCCTCAGAGCTACTATTCAGCCATAAAAATGATAAAACAATGAAATTTGAAGCAACATGGATGAATCTAAAGATTATCATACTAAGTGAAGTAAGTCATAAAATGAAAAATATATGATATCACTAATATGTGGAATCTAAAATGTGACACAAATGAACTTATCTATGAAATAGAAATAGATTCACAGACAGAGAACGGAGAACCTCTTTGTGGTTACCAAAGAGGAGGTGGTGGAGGAGGGGTGGATTGGGAGTTTGGGATTAGCAGATGCAAACTATTATACATAGGAAGGATAAACATGTTTCTACTATAAAGCACAGAGAACTATATTCAGTATCTTTTGATAAACCATAATGGAAGATACTATAAAAAAAGAAAGTATATACATATGTGTGTGTGTGTGTGTGTAGCTGAATCAGTTTTCTGTATAGCAGAAATGAACACAACACTGTAAAATCAACTATACATCAATAAAATAAATTTTTTAAAAGAATTAAGATATGAAGACAATGTAATTATAAGCCTGAACACTGGGTAGAAAAGAGACTGTAGATCAGAATTTAAAGCCAAGACTTTGCTGTTCATAAGAACTGTGTCACAAGAAGGAAGGAAAATGCCCAGAAGCAGAGGCTGGGGGCCACCACCTCGGTCTTAATAACCAACATGAGGGCTTTCATCTAGACTTTACAGATGACAAACCTGAGACTAAAGAAAATAACTGGCTTGTTCGTTATCTTTCAGTCACTAAGTGGAAAATATGCTGTTGCTTTAGTAATGAAAAGATGCAAATGAAATCAATAGCTCTTCAAAATACATTTTTGAACAAGAATGGAAATTCTTCTCAGCTATAAAACCTCATTACTACAAAATAGGACAAAAGAATGACCTCTAAATTAAGTATATTAGCATTGAATCATGACGCATCATAGAACATTCATAGTGTTCCCCAGTCTGAGAGTTTTTGAAATTCTAAAGTAAAATAATATAGCACAGGACATGCTGAAACCCAGCCATCATCCAGCTAACCCATTTCCAACCCTCAATATCAGGCACCAAAGTAAAACACGTTTCAGTTCAACACTGAGTAAATAAAAACGCAACAGTAATCCTAATTTTATTATCAAAATAAGTTAGCTGATAATTTGATGTGTGATCTTAAATTCTGAATCTGAAAATGCAATCTTTCTCCATAAATATAGAAACAAAGACAAAAATGCAATTTCTCTCAATAAATGTAAAAACAGATTGTGTTTTAATCATGTTGACTAATTGCTTCTAAGCCACACATTCTCCCTCATTCCTCATCTAATTATGAAGCTCATTAATATGAACAAAGACAATTCAGAAGTTTCATAATGAACCCAGACTGCACAAACAAAATTGTGTTTGTGAATTTCAGTTGTGTATTTTTTTTAATGTGTTTGTTTGTAACTAGATATGCCTTTCTTTTAAAGAGGGTAATTATGGTGATTTTGAAACTCCACAGAAAAAGATAATGTGGATGATCCCAGATCTCACCAGCCTGTGAAGAAAGAAGTTGCATGAACAGTAGACATGAGAAACTTACTAGGTCACTGTCTCTACTGGCTCATGGAGAAAGGATCCCAGTCTCCAGGAGGGTCCCCTGATCTTCTGGGAACCCCTGAAAAGAAAAGCTTAACCCTGCTGTGCTGTCTGCTCTGGACCATTCTTTCTAGGGCTTTCCTTTCTTCATGGAAACCTCCAGTCTTTGGTTCATGTGCCCTGGGAAATGACTGTGCATAGGTCAAAGTGCCACCTCCCTGTGTCCCCAAAGTAGCCAATCTCCCAGGAGGCAGAGCCACACTGATCGCTGCCTGAGGCTGAAAGAAGCCCTCCCCCACCCTCAGACTATCCTGCTGCTGCTGCTAAGTCGCTTCAGTCATGTCCAACTCTGTGCAACCCCATAGATGACAGCCCACCAGGCTCCTCCATCCCTGGGATTCTCCAGGCAAGAACACTGGAGTGGGTTGCCATTTCCTTCTCCAATGCATGAAAGTGAAAAGTGAAAGGGAAGTCGCTTAGTCGTGTCCGACTCCTAGCTACCCCATGGACTACAGCCTACCAGGCTCCTCCATCCATGGGATTTTCCAGGCAAGAGTACTGGAGTGGGGTGCCAGTGCCTTCTCCATCAGAGTATCCTAGCTCCCTTCTTACTTCTCCAGAAAGCAGCTCCATCAGCTCTATTAGGCTCAAAAGTTCAGAAACACTATATCCCTCCTGCTCCCAGCATTCGTCCTATTTCCCCACTCATCCCCAGGTGCTTCTGCAGTTTAAATAGTTCTTTCTGTTTTAGAATAAAACAAAATCTCTTAAGCATATCAATGTATGCTAATACATGTTCTTATGGGTCACAGCACACAGGCTCAGCAAACAATAAGATACTTATGTCCAACTGGAGCTCAACTATATCCACTTTAAATGGTCATGGACTGAAATGATGTTCATAATTCAAATGTAACAAAACAAATATTCAAACCATAAGCAGAAGCGTAGTTATATAATATGCTGGTGCATGCCAGCACCAAGGGTTTAAATATTAACCTAAAATACCTCTGTCTGTATGTATCCAATCCTATTAACTTAAAATGAACCACTATCTGAAGTCAACTGCAGGAGGACCACTGGTTACTTCAAAAGAATGGTCTGCAAATGATGAGCTGACATATTTTAATAACCATTTTTTATAATTCCCTGAACTTGGAACTCACCCTCTGCTTACTTAGTCGGTCTCATATAAATCCTCTTTTCTTTGGATCTGCTTTCTGAGTAAATGCTTGCTCATTTATGTGTGAATCATAAAGCTTTTAGATGTGATTTCAAAGAGTCATTATTTCCCTTGCATGCTTTTTTAAGAGACCAAGATAATTTATTTAAAATAAAAGAGGTATTTTACTATGAGACACATTACAAAATTATTGAAATGAGTTGCTATGTAAGTATACATATATGCATGAATCAGATCAGATCAGATCAGATCAGTCACTCAGTCATGTCCAACTCTTTGCGACCCCATGAATCACAGCACGCCAGGCCTCCCTGTCCATCACCAACTCCCGGAGTTCACTCAGACTCACGTCCATCGAGTCAGTGATGCCATCCAGCCATCTCATCCTCTGGCGTCCCCTTCTCCTCCTGCCCCCAATCCCTCCCAGCATCAGAGTCTTTTCCAATGAGTCAACTCTTCGCATGAGGTGGCCAAAGTACTGGAGTTTCAGCTTTAGCATCATTCCTTCCAAAGAAATCCCAGGGCTGATCTTCAGAATGGACTGGTTGGATCTCCTTGCAGTCCAAGGGACTCTCAAGAGTCTTCTCCAACACCACAGTTCAAAAGCATCAATTCTTCGGTGCTCAGCCTTCTTCACAGTCCTACTCTCACATCCATGCATGACCACAGGAAAAACCATAGCCTGTATAGAAATAACTAAATAAAAGCCTAAAATATAAACTCAAAAAATTTGGACATATACACATGTACATATATATTTATGTTAGCACAAGTTCATGTATCTCATGCACAGTAAGGCCAAACTCAAATATGAGTTTGGAGGAAAGAAAGGTTTATTGTAAGGTCCTGCAAGGAGATGGGTGGCTCATGTCCTAAAAAACTCGGAACTTCTTGAAGAGTTATGGCAAAGCACATTCACATGTATACCTGTGGCGGATTCATTTTGATATTTGGCAAAACTAATACAATTATGTAAAGTTTAAAAATAAAATAAAATTAAAAAAAATAAAAGTCAGGTTGTAGAGAGGGTGGTTTGCAGGGTCAGCTTGTACAGAATTCTCTGATTGGCTGTTGATCAGGTAACAGCGTGATGTCACAGGGGTTAACTTTATCAGTCCTTAGGCTCCAGGAGGCGTGGGGTTATATGCTCAAAATCATCACGTAGTTATACCTTCCATGTGGTAGGGGTTTCCATATCTGCAAAACAACTCAGGAATCATGCATCAAATACTATTATCTGGGTAGTTCAGAGAGAAACTAAAGCAAACGATATGGGGGAAGACTTGAACCCAGGAAGTCTCCATGGAGTCCTGCTTAGTTACATTCATATATTCAAATTTACCAGGGGTAAGGG
Organism: Bubalus bubalis; assembly: GCF_019923935.1. Classification (NCBI taxonomy): domain Eukaryota; kingdom Metazoa; phylum Chordata; class Mammalia; order Artiodactyla; family Bovidae; genus Bubalus; species Bubalus bubalis. Next base: position 49,612,925 of record NC_059158.1, on the reverse strand, counting down.
AAGTTTTTCTTGACTGTATGTTCTTCAATAGTAGAATTTACATACAATTCTAAAATTAGTCACTTTTGTCTCATTTGGATTAAAGGACTCAATTTGAGTAAATTCAAATATGCAGCATTATTCACTAACTGGGTTCATTTTAGTATCTATCTATCTATCTACCTATATATATATATATTTGTTTCTACAAAAGTTTAATAATGCGCCTCCAAATGTAAACTGTTCATAAAGAAAACATCTATAATGAAATAGTCTTCTAGGGAAAAACAGAAGTTATTTTTAAAGAAATATTAATAAGATTGCTAATAATAATAATAAGATAAATATTATCATTTAATAAAAGTGTGCCTATTTCATTTGAGATGAGTTTCAAGGAACCAGAAAAGAAGAATTATAGGACTTCTCAAGTCCAGACTTCTAGAACCAAATGGAAATGGAGCTTATAGTTACACTCTCATCAGAACTGACTAAAGTGCTGATTCTAAAAGAAAAAAAGAACTTCAATGACAGTTTATTAGGGAGTTTTTATCAGAGGTAGAAGTTGATATGCTGCTTAAGGCACTGGAATAGACATCAGATAGGACAATGAAGTTTGTGGTTAAGAAAAAAAATTAAAGAAATTTTAAACATATTTTAAAAAATTTCCAGATCCTCCTGGAAATCCTGAGCCAAGAAAAAATATTTGGGGAAAGTGACAGAAATGGCCCTCATGTGCCATCCCAGGAAAGAGAGAGGACACTTTCTGGGGTTGCCCTGGAGCACAGTGGTAAGTAGACAAAACCTCTTTTATTGTTGCCTTGAGTTAAGAAAACGTTTTTCTTTTTCTTTTTTGCCTTTTGAGTCCTTCCCTACTTTAACTGTTCCTGATCTACAGTCTGCATTGATAACTAAGTTTCTTCTTTTCAGAAGATTAATCTGTTTTGTAAACTACGTCCTGAACCTATTGCCCTCTAACTCTGCATGTCACACTCTGCATCTATTATGTTTTAACTTTATGCTAGCCACATCCTGATGCTTACTTAACTTTATGGTACTTTCTATGCAAACCACCCCTTGGAGTTTGTTTTCCCTCATTTTGTATTACAGAAAAAAAGTCACAGTGCAATCCACAGAAGACAATGGACTCAACTATCAAGACTTGATGGCCAGACCCAAATTAACAGGCTACTTCTGACATCAGACAATTGACTGTTTCCAAATAATGCAAGAAGAATACAGGATCCCTACACCTTTGCTCATCTCTAAGTTCTGACTGCAAGCCCCAACTATATGAGCCCCTTGATTCTCTATGGAAGGGAGACAGTTCTTGAGGCATGAGCTTACTGTACTGTCTTCTCTGCCAACTTGAAGACTAAAGCTATCTCTCTACTTCCTCCAAACTGTCTCCATATTTTCTTATTCAGCTCCAGATGGGCAGAGAAAGCCAAGATTTTGGTGGCAACACTACCACCAACAACTTCTACAACAGGACACAAATAATTTTTCTCATTTCACAAGTGAAAGTTAAGGTATTGCAACTGGGAAGGGTTAATTTTGAGTTCGTACTGGATCTGCTTCTGTGACTTTCTTATTTTGCCACTTCTGTTATTATAGGCATACATAATGACCTGCCTCAGGGAGCCTTGCCCAGCCCCCTCTGCCTGACCCCTGGGCTAGGGTACCTTGGTTTGGCTCAGAGGGAGAATAGTCTGACCCTGCCCACCTGTGAAGGTCTGTAAGGAAATGAAACTAACACATCCCACTGCCTGATGCTTGCCAGTCTAGGAGATATTGCAAGAATTAAATGGTCTCTTTGTTTCCTCACCTCCGTCCATCTCTGATCCATAAAAGAACCTGGCATCCATGCCCCAGGAAGATGGTTATTTTGAGGCACTAGCCTGCCATCTTCTCAGTCAACATGCATTCCAAAGAAAGTCATCTTCCTTGCCTCAACACTTTGTCTCGGATTTATTGTGCAGCAAGCAGAGCGAGCTTGGACTCCGTAAGAGTATGAGTGACAAATAGAAGTTAATTGAAAGTGTAGCAGTCTCTTCTCAGTCTCCTGAAAAGAAGGCCAGAGGCTGACTTACTTTCCTAATGGACATCCAGTCATCTTCAAAAATTGCCCCATCACTGGCCCCATCCCTGCTCTTCCAGTGGACAGCACTTGTTTCCTAAAGTCACCTTGTTCCTACTCTGAGCTTCTGATACTGAGCAGGACCCTGTGGAGCTCCTGGGAACAGAAGCCTTTCTGTGTCCACAATTTCTTTATGACAGGAAGTAGGCTTCATCTATCCTCCATGGCCATCCCTGAGTTCCAAGGAGCAGGTTCAAGCAGTTACTAATTAGGGAAGGGATGAAATGCAAGACATGGTGGGAGCAGTCAAGAGAAACAACAGATCAGCCTTGGGGCAGGGTCCTGGTTGCCCCTCAAAGGATATACACAACAGTATCTTTGAACTATTTTGCAGATGCTGAATTCCCCACCAGGGGCAGGGATGCTGCCCACAAGCATGTAGACCCCAAACTAATTAGAACCAATCTTGGGTGGCCATAGGCCTGCAGCAGTTTGGAGCAGGCCTTGGGTTCCCAGCCAGATATTGGGCTGGGTCACTGCAGTGAAAGCACCAGATTCTAACCACTAGACCAGTGGTCAGTGACAAGGGCCCTGGCCCTTCATCTTTGCAGAAAAGAATTTCCACAAAGATTGAAGGTAGAGCAGCAAGTAAGTGTTGTAAATATGTGTTTGTTAAGAGGAAAAGAGTACAGTATGTATGGATAGACACATGGGCAGGCTCAGAGAGATAGTCCCTGAGTTGTGCCCTCGTGGCAGTTTGTATCACTTTTATGGGGTATTTTGTTGGGGCCCATGTGAGGAAAGCAGGAGAGACTCCATCTTGAAGCCTATCATTCATCTTAAAGACAGGACGTAAACTGGGCCTGAACCCTGCCCAAGAATGAGAAAACCGTTGCTAATGAAAACCAGGTTTCTTGGAGACTTCCCTCCCTACAGATGGCAAATGGAGATTGTAGTTAAGGTCAGGCTGCCCCTGTTAGATTAACCATGGAGACATCCCCCCTTGATGTATAATCATTGTTCCCCCGAACACACACACCTTTAACCTTAATTGTTTGTTCTCCCAGCACGTACTTGTAGTAAAACTCAGTCATATACAACAAAGAGGTTGCTAACATCTAACCAGTCACGCAGTGGAGGATATAATACTGGGCCTCTCAGAAACATCAGGGTCCTTGTTGAGAACTGATTCCCCTTTGGCCCACTGGCGTAATAAACTGTACTCCACTGTCTTGAATGTCCTCCAAGATGTGTTTTGTGACTCCAGATCCCACAACAACTTCTGGTTTTCCTTTGGCCAATCATGTTGATTTGCCTGGTTCACAGTTCCTATGTGATTATCTAAGGATCCTCCCATGTGTGCACACACATCCCTTAGCCAATATGGATTTTACTGAAAAGTCATCTGCTTAGAGCATCCCTTGACAATGCTTCCCTTCGGCCTCCAAGAAGCCTATCTGCACATGTGTGGTCAGGGGGGTCTCTTGACTTCGAGAACGAGAAATATGTGGTGTGGGCAGGGCCCAGCCTCCTCACCTTAATTGTCTTAGAGTTTTAGTCCACAGCAATGAATCTCCAATTGCTTTACTCTAGGGATACCTCCTTGCCTCAGAACCAGAAGATTAATGATGCTGATTCCCACTTACCTCACCACCAACCAATCAGAAGAATATCCAGGAGCTGATCATGCCCTCTTTGAACAATTACTATAAAACTCTTCCAGGTTGGGACACACAGCTGTAAGGGTATTAGACTGCTATGACCACATTTACCTGACAAAGCAATAAAGCTATTCTTTCATACTTCATCCAAAACTCTGTCTCTGAGATGTAATTCAGTATCAGGATACAGAGGCCAGATTCAGCTTCATGTCTGACCCTCCACATCCCTAAAGTCTTCCAAAAGGCTCTCTCACCACCTCAACACCCTCTACTGCATGCCCCCATCCTTACATGCTGCCAGCCCCTCTCATTCCCAGACCCAACCCCAGGGACTTCCCTTGGAACCCACTGGCCCAAACCACCAGGGAAAGCTGGACATCTTCTCCCCTTGCTGCCCTCAAAAGGAAACACAGAGAAGCCAGGAGATAGACTTGTCCTCTTCGAGTGACTGGCTACCTTGTGAGAAAGCATCATGAAAAATTCACGTGGATTAAATTTCTCATCTCAGAATCAGACTTCTGTACTGAATTGTAAAAGAAGTGCTCAGAAGGAACCATCAACCTTTGGTTGCAGGGAATCCTTCTCTCTTCCAACTCCAGATATGCTTGATGATGTCTGAAATCAGGGTGTGGTGAGGTCTTTGCTTCTTTTTTCTTTGGCTGTGCTGGGTCTTCACTGCTGCCTGCAGGCTTTGTCTAGTTGCGGCGAGTGGGGGCTACTCTCTAGTTATGGCATGCAGGCTCCTCATTGTGGTGACTTCTCTTGTTGTGGAGCTTGGGCTCCAGATGTGTAGGCTTCAGCAGTTGCAGCACATGGGCTCAGTAGTTGTGGCACAGGGGGTTAGGTGCCCCATGGCATGTGAAATCTTCCCAGCCCAAGAACTGAACCCATGTCACCTGCGTTGACAGGCGAACTCCCAAACACTGGATGACGAGGGAAGTCTAAGGTCTTTCTTTTGATAATCAAATGAATATACATGTGCTTGGTTTACTGAAATTGACTCAAAGTCTGGCAAATCATCCCACCCTCGCTTTCTCACACAAAGTCTGTGTCTCCTTTGCTGCCTTGGATATAGAATTGTCGTTATTGTCTTTCTAAATTCCATATATACATATTAATATATGGTATTTGTGTTTCTTTTTCTGACTTACTTCATCCCGTATAATAGGCTCGTTTCATCCACCTCATTAGAACTGACTCAAATGCATTCCTTTTAATAGCTGATTAATATCCCTTTGTGTATATGTACCACAACTTCCTTATCCACTCATCTGCCAATGGACAACTAGGTTGCTTCCATTTCCTAGCTACTGTAAACAGTGCTGCAATGAATATTGAGGTACATGTGTCTCTTTCACATGTACCTTGGTTTCCTTGGTGTGTATGCCCAACAGTGGGATTGCTAGCTCATATGGCAGTTTGGTCCGATCAGTTTTTCTATTTCTTCCTGGTTCAGTTTGGGAAGATTATCCTTTTATAAGAATTTCTCCATTTCTTCCAAACTGTCCATTAAATGGCATATACTTGCTCACAGTAGTCTCTCGGATCTTTTGTATTTCTGTGGTGTTTGTTGTGATTTTTCCAATGTCATTTCTGTTTATTGATTTGATTATTCTCTCTTTTGATGAGTCTGGCTAGTGGTTTGTCTATTTTGTTTATCTTTGCTGTAGTCTCCTTTGTTTCTTTTTCATTTATTTCTTCTCTAATTTTTATAATTTCTTTTCTTCTACTAACTTTGGGGATTTTTGTTCTTCTTTTTCTAGTTGCTTTAGGTGTAAAGTTAGGTTGTTTATTTGATGCTTCTCTTGTTTCTTGACATAGGCTTGTATTGCTATGAACCTTCCTCTTATCACTGCTTTTACTGAATCCCATAGGTTTTGGGTTGTCGTCTTTTCATTATCATTTTTTCTATGCATATTTTGGTATCATTTTTTATTTCTTCCATGATCTGTTGGTTATTCAGAAGCATGTTGTTTAGCCTCCATATGTTTGTGTTTTTTATAGTTTTTTTTTTTTCTGTCAGTTCAGTTCAGTCGCTCAGTCATGTCCAACTCTTTGTGACCCCATGAATTGCAGCACACCAGGCCTCCTTGTCCATCACCAACTCCCAGAGTTCACCCAAACTTGTGTCCATCGAGTTGGTGGTGCCATCCAGCGATCTCATCCTCTGTTGTCCCCTTCATCTCCTGCTCCCAATCCCTCCCAGCATCAGGGTCTTTTCCAATGAGTCAACTCTTCGCATGAGGTGGCCACAGTATTGGAGTTTCAGCCTCAGCATCAGTCCTTCTAATGAACACCCAGGACTGATCTCCTTTAGCATGGACTGGTTGGATCTCCTTGAAGTCCAAGGGACTCTCAAGAGTCTTCTCCAACACAACAGTTCAAAAGCATCAATTCTTCGGTGCTCAGCTTTCTTCACAGTCCTACTCTCACATCCATGCATGACCACTGGAAAAACCATAGCCTTAACTAGACAGACATTTGTTGGCAAAGTAATATCTCTGCTTTTCAATATGCTATCTAGGTTGGTCATAACTTTCCTTCCAAGGAGTAAGTGTTGATATCTAATCTTACAGCATTGTTATCAGAAAAGATGTTTGAAACGATTTCAATTTTTTAAAAATTTATCAAGGTTAGATTTGTGACCCAGGATGTGGTCTATCCTGGAGAATGTTCTGTGTGCACTTGAGAAAAAGGTGAGCTCCATTGTTTTGGGGTGAAATGTCCTGTAGATATCAATTAGGTCTAACTGGTCCATTGCATCATTTAAAGCTTGTGTTTCCCTGTTCATTTTCTGTTTGGTTGATCTATCCATAAGTGTAAGTGGGGTATTAAAGTCCCCCACTATTATCGTGTTACTGTTAATTTCCCCTTTCATACTTATTAGCATTTGCATTATATATTGAGGTGCTCCTATGTTGAGTGCATATATATTTATAATTGTAGTATCTTCTTCTTGGATTGATCCCTTGATCATTATATAGTGTCCTTCTCTGTCTCTTATCATGGTCTTTATTTCAAAGTCTATTCTATCTGATATAAGTATTGCTACTCACACTTTCTTTTGATCTCCATTTGCATGAAATATGTTTTCACAGCCCCTCACTTTCAGTCTGTATGTGTCTCTAGGTTTGAGGTCCATCTGATGTAGACAGTCTATATAGGGGTTTTGTTCTTGTAACCATTCAGACAGTCTTCATCTTTTTGTTGGAACATTTAGTCCATTTATGTTTAAGGTAATTATTGTTAAGTATGATCCTATTATTATTTACTTAGTTGTTTTGGGTTCATTTTTATAAACCTTTTCTGTTTCCTGTCTAGAGAAGATCCTTTAGCATTTGTTGAAGAGGTGATTTGGTGGTGCTAAATTCTCCCAGCTTTTGCTTGTCTGTAAAACTTTTTATTTCTCTTTTATATCTCAATGAGATCTTTGCTGGGTAGAGTAATTGTGGTTGTAGGTTTTTCTATTTCTTCACTTTAAATATGTTCTGCCATTCCCTTCTGACCTGAAGGGTTTCTATTGAAAGATCAGCTGTCATCCTTATGGGCATCTCCTTGTATGTTATTTGTTGCTTTTGCCTAGGTGCTTTTAATATTTGCTCTTTGTGTTTAATTGTTGTAAGTTTGATTAATATGTGTTCCACCTTAGGTTTATCCTGTTTGGGACTCCCTGGGTTTCATGGATGCACATGGCTATTTCCTTCCCCATTATAGGGAAATTTTTGACTATTATTTCCTCAAATATTTTCTCATGCCCTTTCTTTTTATTGTCTTCTTCTGGGACACTTATGACTTGAATGTTGGGACATTTAACATTGTCCCAAGGTCTCTGAGGTTGTCATTTTTTATTTTTTATTCTTTTTTCTACTCTGCTTCATTTCTTTCCACCATTCTATCTTCCACCTTACGTATCCTTACTTCTGCCTCAGTTATCCTACTGTTGGTTCCCTCCAGTGTTTTTAACCTCCTTTATTGCATTATTCATTATTGATTGACTCTCCTTTATTTCTTCTAGGTCCTTGTTAAACATTTCTTGCATCTTCTCAATCCATGTCTATTTATCTGTAACTCCGTTCTGTTTTCAAGATTTTGGATCATCTGTTAAAGAGTCTGCCTGCAGTGTGGGAGACCAGGGTTCTATCCCTGTGTTGGGAAGATCCCCTGGAGAAGGAAATGGCAACCCACTCCAGTTTTCTTGCCTGGAGAATCTTAGGGACGGGGGAGCCTGGTGGGCTGCCATCTATGGTGTTGCACAGAGTCGGACACAACTTAAGCGACTTAGCAGCAGCAGCAGCAGCAGCAGCATGGGTTTGGTATGGGTTTGGGCAGCCCGTCTTAATGCTCAGGGTTGCGTTCCTGTTTTGCTTAAGAAATAGTGTGGTGTGTCTTGCACTAGAAACTGTTGGCTCTTGCATGGAGTTTGGTTTCAGTGTAGGCATGGAGACTTTTAGGTGGACTCTTGTCTATTAATGTTCCCTGGGGTCAAGAGTTCTCTGATGTTCTAAAGTTCTGGAGATGAGCCTCCTGCCCTGGGTTTTGGTCGTCCTTTTACAGTAGCCTCAATACTTTTCTATCTACATAGCACAGAAGATAAAACACCTAGGCTCATGGTGAAATGACTCTCCACAGCCAGGAACACCCAGAGAGATTCACAGAGTTATACAGAGATGAGAAGAGGGAGAAGGGAGGTAGAGGTGACTAGGGAGAGTCAAAAAGGGATAGCAATCAAGTCAGCAATCAAATCCATAAGTGAAAATGGATACTGATTAGATTCTTAAAGGTACAAAACTGATTTTAAAAATATTAAAAAGCAAAGATGAAAAACCTAGAATAGAGGTTAGACTCTCAAAATTACAATATAAAAAATACAAAACAAAATCAATCATAAAAATTCTTATATATGGAATTTGTTTTTTAAAAAATAAGATTTTTTTAAGAAAGGTAATAGTAGGCTATAAAAATGAAAAGTTAAGCCATAAAGAACTAAAATTTTAGAAAATTAAAAAGTGATAATAGTAAAAATATATCTAGGAATTTCTCTGGATCTGTTTTGGATAGTGTGGGGTCAGTTCAGTGTCCGATAGTCCCTTTTTCTGGCTTGTAATTATCCTCAAAATCTATAAGCTAAGCTAAGCTAAGCTAAGTCGCTTCAGTTATGTCCGACTCTGTGCGACCCCATAGATGGCAGCCCCGTCCCTGGGATTCTCCAAGCAAGAACACTGGAGTGGGTTGCCATTGCTTTCTCCAATACATGAAAGTGAAAAGTGAAAGTGAAGTCGCTCAGTCGTGTCCAACTCAGCGACCCCATGGACTACAGCCTACCAGGCTCCTCCATCCATGGGATTTTCCAGGCAAAATCTATAGCTCCCCCTCACATGCACAGTCTCTGCATTAACTGCAGGATCTTATTCTATTGCACTTGTCACTTCTGGGGCAGTTCCCACTTCTTTGCTTGTTTGGCTTCCTCTTTTTGCAACTCTCTTCAGTGTCTAATTCCCACCCTGACACAAGGAGGCAAAGGTGGCCACTTATTCAGGCTCACCTGTTCAGTTGTGCTGTGGAGGAGGGACACTACAAACAAATACCACTGGCATGTGTGGGGAGTACTCACACTGAATGGGACACACCGGGTTTGCCACAGCCCAAGGTGGTATGTACTTCCCCCACACTGCTCAGGCTCCAGGGTTCTCTGCGAGGGCACTGTCGCAAGTGGGTTCTGCATTTTGTGCCTTTCCAAGATCCAAGCGACTCAGGTGACCAGGTGCTTGGTGTGTGCATTGTGCATCTTATGCATGTCTCCCATCCTGGCCACTCAGTTTCCCAGGTGCGCCATGAGAGCACAGTCCCAGGTGTGCCATGTGTCTCTGCTGGGGAGCTGATTTCAGGCTGTTACATACCTGGCTGATGTGAACCATCCAGGATCCCAGGAAGACACGGTTAGCAACTGGCAGCCTGCTCACAGTCTGGCTAAAGTTGTGGTCTCTGGAGCCAAAATTGCATCAGCCCCTTGCTTTCTGCCTATGGCTGTCACACACCTGTGTCTCTGCTTCCCAGGAGGGAGAGCCCTAAATGGCAGCCAGGTTGCTCTCTTTTGGTATTTGCTAGGGCTCAATCCTTTGTTCTATGAGTGCTCCAGAGGTCACCATGTGGCATTAGAGCCTTCTTGTGGGAAAGGTCCTTTTTCCTTTGATCTCTGGCCATCCCATGGTTTGGGTTGTTATGTCACATTAGTCCCCTCAGATTGTCATCAGGGCATCCAAGCCCAGTCCTTAACCTAAGGACCAACGATGCAGCCCTCATCTCCCTGCCCAGCCCCCACTTGCTGCTGGTGGACAGGAGCCTCTGAGCCATTTCCCCACAGGTAACTGCAGTTAGGCGTGTTCTGTGGGGGGTTTGTTTGTTTGTTTTTTCCAGTTATTTCTCTCTGAGATTCCAAAACTCTCCATTGACCTGACTGTGAGAGGGTTTCCTATTGTGTGGAAACTTCTCCTCCTTCATGACTCCCTCCCCAGGATGGGTCTCCATCCCTAAATCCTTTGTCTCTGTTTTCTTCTTTTATATTTTGTCCTACCTCATTTTGAAGAGATTGGGCTGCCTTTCAGGGTGTCTGTTGTCCTCTGCCAGTGTTCAGAAGTTGTTCTGTGGAAGTTGCTCCACATTCAGATGATCTTTTGATGAATTTGTGGGGGAGAAAGTGGTCTCTCATACTATTCCTCTGCCATCTTGAGACCACTCTCTCCATAAACATTCTTTTAAATCAAGCCTTAATCTCTAGAAACCTGAGACTTGGAGACAGGATGGAAGGTGATATATAAACTGAGATAAAGGTGAAATGATAAATTTGGGTTGCGAGACAAATTATTGTTGCATGATCTATTTATAAATTTCCTGGTGGCTAGGTAAACACATATATACCCTTTTGAATTGTTCAATGAGCAAAGGGTATTCTTTAAAATTATCAGTACACTTGCTTTTTCTTTTTTTGTATGAAAAGCTCAACTATTTGCTACTTATGCAAAAAGTATAGCCCTTAACATGTAGAATATTCAAATAAGAGCTAAGACTTCCTTGGCAGCTCAGTGGTAAAGAATCTGCCTGCCAAGGCAGCAGACATGGGTTTGATCCCTGGGTCAGAATGATCCCTTGGAGAAGGAAATGACAACCCACTCCAGTATTCTTGCCTGGGAAATCCCATGAACAAACGAGCCTGGTGGGCTACAGTCCATGGGGTTGCAGAGTTGGACACAACTTAGCAACTGAATGATAACAATAAGACCTAGGATTTCAGCTCTGTAAGGCCCATCAAAATATTTCTTCCAGCACAATGGTTGTCCATATGGGGTGATTCCACCTCAGCAGAGGACATTTTTTTCCTCAAATTTAAGAATCCTCATGAGTATTGGGTAAATGCTAGGAATGTTGTGCATTCACACGACAGCTCCCACAAGAATTATCCACCCAAAATGTCAGTATGGATTTTGAGAAATCCTCCTCTAGCACAATGAGTGTCAAATAACTTGTGAATCTTCTTTCCCTTTTCTCTACCCATGTTCCGATCTTACTCCAAATCTATCCAATAGTCTTCATTTAGAATGTTATAGTACAGAATCTTGGAGAAGGCAATGGCACCCCACTCCAGTACTCTTGCCTGGAAAATCCCATGGATGGAGGAGCCTGGTAGGCTGCAGTCCATGGGGTCACTAGGAGTTGGACACGACTGAGTGACTTCCCTTTCACTTTCATGCATTGGAGAAGGAAATGGCAACCCACTCCAGTGTTCTTGCCTGGAGAATCCCAGGGAAGGGGAAGCCTGGTGGGCTGCTGTCTCTGGAGTCGCACAGAGTCAGCCATGACTGAAGCGACTTAGCAGCAGTAGCAGTAGCAGCAGTACAGAATCTAACATGGCTGCTTTGTACTAGTTCAGTTAACCCGACCACTGTTATGGTCCCCACACTGCCATACCAAGGGACACTGCTGGTTTTCAAACTTCAGGCCACCTGCAGCAGACCAGGTGTATTTGTGCAAAGAACATCAGCAGAAAGCAGAGCTGCCAAGAGGCCAGACACAATTTGCCAGAAGCTCATACTCTAGAACAACGAAGCTCTTTGAAAATAAAGTTAAACAAAAGTTAAAGCCTTGATTAAGATTTGCTCTTTTTAATAGACTGATTTTTAGAGCAAATTTGAGTTCACAACAAAGTTGAGAGGAAGGTACAGAAATTTCCCATATACTCCTGTCCCCGCAAGTGAATACTACCCTCCTTTGTCAGCATCACTCAATGTACATTTGTTACAATTGATGAACCTACATTGATGCTTCATCATCACCCAGAGCCCATAGTTTATGCTAGGGTTCACTGTTGGTATTGTACATTCTATGGGTTTAAACAAAATTTAATGATATTTCTACACGATTATAGTATCGGACAGAATATTTTCACTGCCCTAAAAATCTTGGAGCTCCACATTTTTCATCCCTTGCCATCCTATTCCTAGAAACACGAATCTTTTTACTGTCTCCATAGTCCTGCTTTTTCCACAATGTCATATAGTCATAATTCTATAATGTGTAGCCTTTCCAGATTGTCTTCTTCTATTTGGTAATATACACTTAAGTTTCCTCCTTGTCTTTCCATGACTTGGTAGTTTATTTCTTTTGATCACTGAACACCATTCCATTTTGGGGATATACCACATTTTATATATCCATTCACATGCTGAAGGACATCACAACTAGATTGCTTCCAATTTGACAATTATGAATATTAACATTTTCTTTTTAAAAGAAAAATATTAATATGAAGTCTCTGAAAAGAACAGTCATTAGAAATGGTGGAGAAGGCAATGGCACCCCACTCCAGTACTCTTGCCTGGAGAATCCCATGGATGGAGGAGACTGGTGGGCTATAGTCCATGGGGTCATTAAGAGTCAGATACAACTGAGCGACTTCACTTTCATTTTTCCCTTTCATGCATTGGAGAAGGAAATGGCAACCCACTCCAGTGTTCTTGCCTGGAGAATCCCAGGGACAGCGGAGCCTGGTGGGCTGCCATCTATGGGGTTGCACAGAGTCGGACACGACTGACGCGACTTAGCAGCATCAGCAACATTAGAAGTGGCATAGAAAGATATATTGGCTTTTATCTTGTCAAAGTATTTATCAAATACTATTGCATTTACTTGTTTTCTTATGCTTCCCTATTCAAACTACTAAGTATAGGGACCTCATAGTGTTTGCTTTTTTTTTTTTTTTTTTGAGGCAACTGCTTTTATTAATATTTTGGTTTATTCTTTGTAGCATTTTTTCTTTTTTCTTTTATTTTTTAACTTTACAATATTGTATTGGTTTTGCCATATATCAACATGAATCCGCCACAGGTATACACATGTTCCCCATCCTGAACCCTCTTCCTTCCTCCGAGAGGGAGAGGGTGGGATGATTTGGGAGAATGGCATTGAAACATGTATAATATCATATATGAAACGAGTGTTTGCTTTTGTATCCCAGTACCTAGTGTGATACACAGCACATAGCAGGCTCTAAACAGCAGTTTGATCAGCCTATAAGTTAGGACTGAAGGACCAGGAGGCAAGCTATGTTTCCTAACTTTAGCACCACTTGGCTGTATGACCTGGGGCAGTTGAAGTATTCTGAGTTTGTTTCATTGACTGGAAATAATTAGACTTGAGGAATGCTATTTTTAGATGCATTAAGTCATTTGAAATTGGCGATTCTTTCACTAGAAAAATAAAAGACAAAGTCACTATCGTCTTTCCCATTTTAATTTGGAATACTCTCTTTGCCCCATCAATAAATGAAATCTGCATAAAAATTTCACATGAGAAATTAATTTTATATCTTGACAAGCATAAAAGAAGAATCAGTTAGGATGTACACTGAGAAGGTGGGAAAAATCCTATAAAAGGCTAGAAAAAGAAAAGAATATTATCTTTATTTCCAGGCTGAGGAAACAATAAAAATGAGCAGGATGTTATCTCCTTGCTGAACCACCCACACAGGCAAACCATGAGACCACCCAAGAATGAAGAGAGCAGGTTTTGCTCTGTGAAGGAGAGGGACGGAGGAAGCAGGACCACTGCGGGGCTTTAACACTCTCCACACTCTCCTCTCGCCCACCCCAATTCTGCCTCACTAGAGTGACTACCACACCAGGCCACTCACTGAGGGACACAGGCCACAATCCTCAGGAACCAGGTCTGCTGCTGCTAAGCCACTTCAGTCATGTCCGACTCTGTGCGACCCCATAGATGGCAGCCCACCAGGCTCCCCCATCTCCGGGATTCTCCAGGCAAGAGCACTGGAGTGGGTTGCCATTTCCTTCTCCAGTGCATGAAAGTGAAAAGTGAAAGTGAAGTCGCTCAGTCGTGTCCGACTCTTAGCAACCCCATGGACTGCAGCCTTCCAGGCTCCTCTGTCCATGGGATTTTCCAGGCAAGAGTACTGGAGTGGGGTGCCATTGCCTTCAGGTTGGTCAAAAGGCTGAGAATTGTTATTAGATCAAGCTGGAGTAAAGAACAAAGTAAGCAATGACCAATATGTTGTGTTTTTTTTTTTTTTTTTTTCCTTCTTTTTCTTTTTGCATTTAAAAAGATCTTCCCTGGTGGTCCAGTGGTTAAGAGTCCATGCTTCTATTACAGGGTGACGGGTTTGATCCCTGGTCACAGAACTAAAATGGTTCCCCATGCCTCAGAGCATGGCCAAAAAACCAAATGAATAAAAATAAATTGAAAAATAAGTAAATAAAAAGATGTTATTGGAGGAAGGGAATGATATTTCTCAGTTCAGTTCAGTTTAGTCGCTCAGTCGTGTCCGACTCTTTGCGACCCCATGAATCGCAGCACGCCAGGCCACCCTGTCCATCACCAACTCCCAGAGTTCACTGAGACTCATGTCCATCGAGTCAGTGGTGCCATCCAGCCATCTCATCCTCTGTCGTCCCCTTCTCCTCCTGCCCCCAATCCCTCCCAGCATCAGAGTCTTTTCCAATAAATCAACTCTTCGCATGAGGTGGCCAAAGTACTGGAGTTTCAGCTTTAGCATCATTCCTTCCAAAGAAATCCCAGGGCTGATCTCCTTCAGAATGGACTGCTTGGATCTCCTTGCAGTCCAAGGGACTCTCAAGAGTCTTCTCCAACACCACAGTTCAAAAGCATCAATTCTTCGGCACTCAGCCTTCTTCACAGTCCAACTCTCACATCCATACATGACCACAGGAAAAACCATAACCTTGACTAGACGGACCTTTGTTGGCAAAGGAATGTCTCTGCTTTTGAATATGCTATCTAGGTTGGTCATAACTTTCCTTCCAAGGAGTAAGCGTCTTTTAATTTCATGGCTGCAGTCACCATCTGCAGTGATTTTGGAGCCCAAAAAAATAAAGTCTGACACTGTTTCCACTGTTTCCCCATCTATTTCCCATGAAGTGATGGGACCAGATGCCATGATCTTAGTTTTCTGAATTTGAGCTTTAAACCAACTTTTTCACTCTCCACTTTCCCTTTCCTCAAGAGTCTTTTGAGTTCCTCTTCACTTTCTGCCATAAGGGTGGTGTCATCTGCATATCTGAGGTTATGGATATTTCTCCTGGCAATCTTGATTCCAGCTTGTGTTTCTCAGAGCACTACAAATTGTACTTTAAATAGATTTCAAGATTTATGGCTGTGGTGGGAGGGTTTTAAAACACTAAGATGAGCTGGTGGAAAAGCCTTGCAGGATGTGAAGGAGGCAATTGATCAGTGAGGCTGGAGCACCTGTGTGTGTGAATTGCCTGCTACTGAAGGTGGATGCCCTCCCCTCACAGAGACTGGGAGGGAGGGACACAAGCTCCTTCAGCTGAGAAGACTTGATGGTTATGACACTGGCAACAGGATGAGAGAACTTTTACATCCCAAAGGAGTAGAGAAAAAAATTACAACTACAAGTTTTCAAACATAAATTCTCTAAGAAAGGGAGGATCTGAGACTTATAGACACAAAGAAGCCTGTCTGAAGTGTAGTCAGGCTGAAGGGAAATGTAAAGGTTATCTTGATCACACCTCAGTGAGTTTTATTAGTTTTCCAGATAAGAATCAAATAGATACTCAGGTTAGGTTTGAAATACTCAGAAAAACTCTCAAGACTTCCCCAGATTAATTTCAATGGAAATGTTACAAAACTGGATGTCTGGACCTATGCTGGGTTCCTAGCCCAGGCTGAGACCCTTTGTCTCAGCCGAGGAAACTTTTCTGCTTGTGTTCATGCAGCCAATAAGGAAACCCATGCTGAGACTGAAACAGCTCAAGCTTCGTTCAGTGGCCAAAGAATGGGGAAGTGGGAACCTAGTTCACAAATCAACTAGATTCAGATAAGACACCCCACATGTAGGAGAGTCAGAGTAAAAGGGAGGGATTTAGAAAAGTTGGGAGGGATTTTCATGACTTATTCAAGAACAGCATTGTGGTTTGGACCCAGAACAGATGAAATTCTCCCTTTCAGTCCTTGTCTGGGTTTTTCTGGTCAATTTTACGGCAACTGTCAAATGTCTGGTGCTAGTAGGTATGTCAGCTAGCTATTACAATGAGCGTGTAATGAGGCCCAAGGTCTACTGGAAGACAACTCTTCTACCATCTTGGGCCTCATTGATTCTAACTACTTCTTGCTTTGCTTCCTCTTGAAATGTAGATAAGAGTTAAAGATTTTCATTTGAGGGAGGGGCAGGGGTGTGATTCTGGGACTGGAACAGCCTGGGTAATAGAAAGTTTGCAAAATAACATAATGATATCAGTTTCACTTTCATTTGTGCAATGTTCATGAATTTTCTCCTTATTGTGATAGGAAATAAATGTAACGTTTATGTGAAATTTTGAAAAAAAAGAGAATCTAAATGTAGGATTTCCAGATAAAATTCAAATCACACAGCACATACTTGGGTTCTGAAATTCACATTTAACTGAATATCATGTATTTCTAGCCACTAATCCTGGCCACCATGTTATGGAGATGGTGGAGTACTCTCTCCAACAGCCCACAGAAAGCTTCTAATTAAATATCTTAAGATATTGCCTCAGTATTCTCATGGAGGAGAATTTTTAAATGAGTCAAGACAGAGAGGAGTCCTTAGTCTGTAAGCATGGCGAACTACCCAAATATCATTCATCATCATTCAGCCACCACAACAGTGAAGCCTGTGCGGCACCTGTGGCCCAGGTCTTTCAGCCACTGTTTGCCAGGTACCCTCTGCTGCCCAGGTGCCCTGATTTGTAGAAGCCACTTATTCTCTTTTAAATGTAAGGGGTTCAGCAAGTCATAATATAAACACATCTTTTCAACCAGGTTCAAAGAACACAAGCAATCTACAAAGGACAGAATCAAACGCTGTCCAAATTGCAAAGCCCTAGATTCCAGACCCTGCCAGATTTCAGTTTTGTGAATATTTAATCAATCATTTGAACAATAGGGACCAGCTGACCTGCTTGGCTTAGTTATCAAAGGGATCTGTTGTTATTCTGTAATGACAAAAGTGGGTCTGCATGACAATTTAACTGCAAAAGCCATTTCTTTCCATTTTATCCTTCAAAAAACTGCCAGGTAATTAACTTCACAGCAGTTTGTGGGCAAACTCATACTACAGATAAATGAAACATTTGTTAATAATTGACTGTGAAAGCTGGTTAAATACTGTTGAGGTGATATAACCACTAACAGAAGAAGATAGAGCTGAATGACAGGAGACTCCAGGAAGTAGAAGTAATTACAGGAATGTTCGATCTAAAAAGGCTAAAATATAAAAGCAAGTGGGAGATCAAAAATAAATAAATAAAGGAAAAAGTATTATTACAATACCTGTATTTTCATTAGTTCCAACATAAATTCTCTTTTAAAAGACACTTATTCATTTGCTCAGAAGTCTTTTGTTTGTGTGAAGACTCAAATAAGAGAACACACAGATGTGATAACAAACCAAAGGCCTATCACCACACATACTGAAATACCCAAGAATGCCAGTGATAGCTGTTCATTCAAAGCAAGCACATTATCTTCTCCCTCTTACTGTCCCTTAAGTGCTAACGACAGTGATACTTTCCATTTACAGTGTGACTATCTTCTTTTCCTCATACACAACACTCTAAACAACTCTGGCCAATAAACAGTATGAGTTCAGAGGAATCTCGGATGATGAAAACCTTTCATTGACAAATATCTGCAATTCCTTTTATGCAGAACACAAAACAAAAGGCAGAATTAAGTTCCCCTTCCTTCCACGGTTGTATCTCTGCATCATACTACCCATGTTTCTGAGCAAAGTCAGAAAAGATTTCAAAGACTCACCTCACACTAAAGGTAATTTCTTAGCATTGATAGTCATATGTTAAAACGATGGATGTTCACATTGCTTTGATCTGAAGATCACTAAATATATCAGATCTTCCCTACTGATAATTAAATACCTCTGAGAATAAATAGTAATTAAATGTCTACTTTTTTGTAATATGGAGACCCAGATACTGAACTCGCTACTAAATTGCTATAGGTAAAACTCAAACAGAAAAGAAAATTTTCCCTTACTGTCAACGTATTCTAAGTAGCAGATCACATTTGTTCTTGGGAATTATTTTTAATAAGTTCTTAAAAAGGAAAAAGTAATGGTATTGCAGAAAGGGACATTGGGGAAGGATATAGTCAGAAACAAAAATCTCCTTTACAAAAGACTTCTGCTGCATCTAGAGTGACATTAGAACATTAACAATCTGTTTTAAACTGGTCCATAATTTCTGGTGCATTTCTGAAATAATGGCTAATGTGCTTTTTAACTTGCAATTTTCAGAGCCATAAATCTTAAAATTCACTCTGAAAATATTGGGACTCTGTATTATAAAACTTGAGAAAAGAAATGCCTGATGTCTTTTCCATATGTTCTTGTTCAAAGACAAGCATTTCTCTGGATCTAAGAGGAAGGCATGATTTGGTCCATTAACAAAGAACCAAGGAAGGGGGAAAAAAGAAGGGGAAAAAAAAGGCAAAGAGATGAGTACTTGGCTTCCATTCACCAAATTAACAGGTAAAACACTATGGTTTTCTGATTCAAATATTTTAATCATTCTGGATTCCTAGGTAATAAGAACAGCATGCTGCTGCTGCTGCTGCTGCTAAGTCGCTTCAGTCTCATCCGACTCTGTGCAACCCCATAGACGGAAGCCCACCAGGCTCCCCCGTCCCCTGGATTCTCCAGGCAAGAACACTGGAGTGGGTTGCCATTTCCTTCTCCAATGCATGAAAGGGAAAAGTGAAAGTGAAGTCGCTCAGTCGTGTCCGACTCCTAGACCCCATGGACTGCAGCCTACCAGGCTCCTCCGTCCATGGGATTTTCCAGGCAAGAGTACTGGAGTGGGAAGAACAACATATAGTTGGTTTGAGTAATATTTAACCTAGTTATTTGCCATTCCCTGGTTGCTCGGATGGTAAAAAATCTGCCTGCAGTGCAGGAGACTGGGATTCAATCCCCGGATCAGGAAGATCCCCCAGAGGAGGAAATGGCAACCTGCTCCAGTATTCTTGCCTGGAAAATCACCTGGACAGAGGCACCTGGCAGGCTATGGTCCATAGAGTCGCAAAGAGTCAGACACGACTGAAGCGACTTAGCACAGTGCCCAAAGTGAGATAAATCATCTCATTCTTTAAGCCAAAACATAATTCAGGAAGGAAGATTTCAGATGAACAGCTTAAGGCCCAAATTCTAGAAAATATTTTATTATGAATAGTTTCAGAGCTTTCTCTTAAAGAACTCTAACAATATATTAATATATTATCACATATTCTTTAACTATTTAACTAGATTGAAATTCTTTTCACAAATCTGAAGCAATTTTGGCTGTGATTATGCCATTATATATATAAGCTTGGAAAAATCATATTGATTAAATTTAAGATAAATTTCTAAGATAAATGCTAAAAGTAAAATGCTTTGCAAATGACCAACTCTCCATTTCCAGTCCAATCAGTTGTCTTTGAATTAATTCAAACAGACTGACCTAAGCAACCTGTGACATCTTTGGCCTTGACCACAAGTAGAAACTACTTACCTCCCTGGGGAGTCAGGGCTCCCTTTGCTCTGGGCTCTTCCAGCCTCTGGGCTGATCGCTGCCTGAGAGCCCTGGGCATGACCTGCCACCTCTGTCCCCTGAGCCACAGTCACACACCAGACATGCCACAATGGGGGCCTCGTGTTGATGTCACCACTGTCAACCTGAGACAGCCTCCTACACACACACTGGCACACATATACAGACAGACAAACACACAAAGGTTCATGCAGCTCTATCCCTATAAAAGGCTCAAGTGCATTTCCTGCCTATCCAGCAATGAGCTTGTCTCTCAAAATGGAGAAATCAGGTTTTATGATTGATTATGGTAGTTCGTCTAGTCAAGGCTATGGTCTTTCCTGTGGTCATGTATGGATGTGAGAGTTGGACTGTGAAGAAGGCTGAGTGCCAAAGAATTGATGCTTTTGAACTGTGGTGTTGGAGAAGACTCTTGAGAGTCCCTTGGACTGAAAGGAGATCCAACCTGTCCATTCTGAAGATCAGCCCTGGGATTTCTTTGGAAGGAATGATGCTAAGGCTGAAACTCCAGTACTTTGACCACCTCATGCGAAGAGTTGACTCATTGGAAAAGACTCTGATGCTGGGAGGGATTGGGGACAGGAGGAGAAGGGGACGACAGAGGATGAGATGGCTGGATGGCATCACTGATTCGATAGACGTGAGTCTGAGTGAACTCCGGCAATTGGTGATGGACAGGGTGGCCTGGCGTGCTGCGGTTCATGGGGTCGCAAAGAGTCGGACACGACTGAGTGACTGATCTGATCTGATGGTAGTTAGATATCAGTGCCGAGGCCAGGGTCTCCCTGAGGGTCTGGTCCCACCTCTACTGCATGTCAGCACAGAAGTCCTCAGAATCAGCCCTGACACGTGTGCCTCTAACCAAATGTTCACACATAGTCAGGCCCTGGGACATGCCATTGTCTTGTGTAAGAGCTTCAGCTCTTGTCACTTTGCCAGTATAAGAATCTTCGAAAATATTTGTTGTCGTTGCTGTTTAGTTGCAGAGTGATATCTGACTCTTTTGCAACCCCATGGACTATATAGCCCACTAGGCCCCTCTGTCCATTGGATTTTCCATGCAGGAATAACTTGAGTGAGTTGCTGTTCCCTTCTCCAGGGGATCTTCCTGATCCAAGGATCAAACTCATGTCTCCTGCATTGGCAGGCAGATTCTTTACTACTGAGCCATCAGGGAAGCCGTTCAAAAATATTTACCTTCACTTATAAATGATTTCCCGGAAACATATTTTACCTCCAAATATGGTTATACTTTGAACCAAGGTTGAATAATATCACTTTCAACAAAAATTACTCAAATTATTGTTTCTTTTTTTTTTAATCTTTTTTAACATAAATTTATTTATTTTAATTGGAGGTTAATAAACTCCTTCAGTTACAAGTTATTTCAGATTACAGATGAACCCTTCAAATCAGTTTATATCTAAAAAAATATATCATACATGTTAGTAATTCCAAAGCTTAGCTTTTCCTACAAACATATGAACATATATGCTAAGCTCAAATACCACCCCTTTGCATTTTTTTAGATACAACTGGATTACAGTTTATGCACTGATTCTACAAAAGATGTTACATTTCTAGAAAGTTTTCATATGAGTAAAATAATTCATAAAAACAGATTTTCCATTCCATTGCATTGTTTTAAGATATATTTTATACCAAATAATTGAAATAAATTTTGAGCTGTTACTGGGTTCAATAGACCAAGATCTTAATTATATTTCTTTCCCACCATAATATGCCTTCCATTAGACTACAACCTTTATAAGTCAGATATAATTTTATGTAACAAAGCTGATGACTATTTTTATGGCTTAGAATAGTTTTTAACTTGCCCAGGAAATAAACAGCTGATTTTTGTGTCTCAGTTCAGTCACTCAGTAGTGTCCAACTCTTTGGACTGCAGCACACCAGACTTCCCTGTCCATCACCAACTCCCAGAGCTTACTCACACTCATGTCCATTGATATGATGGATATCTGTGATGCCATCCAACCATCTCATCCTCTGTTGTCCCCTTCTCCTCCTGCCTTCAATCTTTCCCAGCATCAGGGTCTTTTCCAGTGAGTCAGTTCTTCGCATCAGGTGACCAAAGTACTGGAGCTTCAGCTTCAACATCAATCCTTCCAGTGACTATTCAGGACTGATTTCCTTTAGGATGGACTGATTGGGTCTCATTGCAGTCCAAGGGACTCTCAAGAGTCTGGAAGTTCAGAACCATCAATTCTTTGGCACTCACCTTTCTTCACAGTCCAACTCTCACATCCATACATGACTACTGGAAAAATCATAGCCTTGACTAGACGGACCTTTGTTGGCAAAGTAATGTCTCTGATTTTTAATATGCTGTCTAGGTTTATCATAACTTTTCTTCCAAGGAGCAAGCGTCTTTTAATTTCATGGCTGCACTCACCATCTGCAGTAATTTTGGAGACCCCCAAAATAAAGTCTGTCACTTTTCCCCATCTATTTGCCATGAAGTGATGGGACCAGATGCCATGGTCTTAGTTTTCTGAATGTTAAGTTTTAAGCCAACCTTTTCACTCTCCTCTTTCACTTTTATCAAGAGGCTCTTTTGTTCTTCATTTTTTGCCATAAGGGTGGTGTCATCTGCATACCTGAGGTTATTGATATTGCTCCTGGAAATCTTGATTCCAGCTTGTGCTTCATCCAACCCAGAATTTCTCATGATGTACTCTGCATATAAGTTAAGTAAACAGGGTGACAATATACAGCCTTGACATACTCCTTTCCCTATTTGGAACCAATCTGTTGTCCCATGTCCAGTTCTAACTGTTGCTTCCTGACCTGCATACAGATTTCTCAAGAGGCAGGTCAGGTGGTCTGGTGTTCCCATCTCTTTAAGAATTTTCCAGAGTGTTTTGTGGCTGGGTTGGGATTAAAGGATTAAAAATAAAAGAGAATAATTCCCATTTCCTCACTTGTCCAGAGTTCTCTATAATGTACCTACAGGAGGCCAGGTTGTCAAACCATGCTATCTCTCTGAAGAATTTATAAAAGTTAGAGTTTTATTTAGCTTCTAAAAAAATATTGGGGTGTGAGGAACATACTAAATATTTTAATATTACAGGAATTGCATGTTGTACATTTACAAATTATATGTGTACCCAGGGATCATGTCATATTTATTTCTGTACCCTAACACCTACAATGTTAATTTGCTCTATATCAGGGTACTCAGTGAATACACACTGAATCAACATCAAATACATATCAGGAAGCAGCAGGAAAGGAAGGATGAGAAGAGAAAAAGGACCTGTATTGAAAGATTATATGTAATTGTGCACCAAGTAATCAAAATGCTCACATAGACATGTACTTTTATGTACAAGAAGTGAAACATGGTCCCAAAGTTTCTGAAATGGTTCCAAAATATGCTTTATCAAACATTCCCATGAAAGGCCTGTTTTGAGGAAAAAATACAGCCTCCTCACACCCAGGAAGAAAGATGTGATAAGAGGCGGCCAGAGCCCAAGGTGCTGAGTTGCTGCTTTCTCAGGAGTCTTTCCCAGCTGATTTATGGAGACACTATAGAAATGCCTGTGGAAGCATTTTTTCCAGAGAATAGTTACTTCTCTGACACTCACTCATGGAACAGGGAGACTAAAATAAAATGTAAAACAGTGAAAAGTAATTTTTAAGTAAAATAAGCAATTTTCTTCATACCCTATTAGTTTTTTATAAATTAGTATTTTAACAACATCCAGTTATTTGGAATTACACTATAAACCTTCCTGGCAAACCTGTCAGTTTATAATGTTATTAGATTCAAACATTACTCCAAATAAATTTTGGGTGACAAAAGCCTGCAAAATAGCTCTAGTGAAGAGAAGAAAAATGTCAAGGGGTTAAACTGATCTACTTTGTTGTTGTTTTGAAAATAATATAGAACTTTTCTGATTAAGAAATTGTCCATGATTCCTAACATAAAATCTAAGACTTGTGTTACCAGTTATGGAAGAGATGCCCAGTTCTAGGCCTATGTGAAATTCTCAGAAGGTGGGAGTCCCTGTATCCCTCCCCTCTGAGGCCAATGCAGCAACTGGTTGCACCCCCAGTAAAGCAGCTCTGCCTTCTTGTCTCCCCATCCCACCCACTGCCAGCAGCCAGAGAGACCAAACAGAACCCCAGAGGAAGAGACACTATCAAACTGGAAACAGTAAGCAGACCTAGAAGATTAAAATTCAATGTGACAACAATAAACAACATGATTTTCAAATTAAAACTCAAGAAGTGATCTTAAGAAAAGATGTTTATTTTAATCTCTTAGGCTTCTAATGCAGGTCCCAAAGGGATAAATGTCTAAATATTTTCAGGGAAAAGATAAGGGACTTCAAGTGCAGATCCTAAAAAAAACAAGTGGTTCAGAGGGGGAGCATGAAATGTGATAATGACATAGATGATAGGCAAAATTTCTCTGAGCTAAGGACAATCTTGAGTCCCCTAATTAAAAAGGCTCAACAAATTCCAGACACATGTTTAAGAACATCCTGATAAAATTACTGATTTTCAAAAATAAAGGAAAAAAATCTTATGATCTCCTAAGTAAAGAGTACATGATACCTTATAATACAAGGTAAACCAAACACAAATCAGAATAGTACTTCAAGACAGAAGGAAGAGAAGCAGCAGAAACAATAAAAAGGAGGAAATATGATAATATATAATATACTATAACAATGAGATATTATATAATGATTTATTATATAGCAATATAACAAAAGTATACAATTTATAGAAAATATTATATGTTATATAATACCAATGTATAACAACATAAAAACTACATTGAAAGACAACAGTAAGTCACTGAAAGTGCTAAGTAATCTTGTTAAAACTTAAAAGTTAAGTCTCAAATCTACAAATACAGTTGACCTTTGAACCATATGGGCATTAAGGCCACTCATCCCCCACCATGCACACACACAGCCTCCAAAATCCGAGTATGACTTTACAATTGGCTCACTATAACCATAAGTCTGCATCCTAGATCTGTAGTATCATGGTATGTATTTATTGAAAAGATCCACATATGAGTGAACCCACACAGTTCGAATTCATGTTGTTCATAGGTCAATTGTATATCCCTTTCTAAAACATGTGACATGATGGTTTTGCATTTATACCAGATTCATGGATTTATGACAATACAGATGTAATCTAATCAATCCATCATGCAGCCTTGGGTTTGTATACTCTGAACCATTGGCCTATGAAGACTCTGAGGGTATTGATTTCATTCCAGAATATGCAAAGATGAATGGTGAATGAAAGAGATACGCCTCAGCTTCTCCATGATCTCTGAGACATACATCAATCTGATGCTGTCTTCCATGGTTTGAACTTGGAGCTCTCTCTGGTATACACACTGGATTATTACTGACCATCTGGAGTATGTGTTGACCCTAGATATATTGCTCCTTCTTGCTGCGGCTGCTAAGTCGTTTCAGTCGTGTCTGACTCTGTTCGACCCCATAGCCAGCAGCTCCCCGTCCCTGGGATTCTCCAGGCAAGAACACTGGAGTGGGTTGCCACTTCCTTCTCCAGTGCAGGAAAGTGAAAAGTGAAAGTGAAGTCGCTCAGTCGTGTCCGACTCTTAGCGACCCCATGGACTGCAGCCCACCAGGCTCCTCCATCCATGGGATTTTCCAGGCAAGAGTACTGGAGTGGTGTGCCATCACCTTCTCCGTGCTCCTTTTTAAAGGCAAGGAAAAAAAGGGGGACAAATAAAAATATTGGGGAACAAAATAAAAAGGTAATCATGTCACCAGAAACAGAGGTATATGTAGTCTTTATGTCCTCAATTTTTTTTTAATGTAACTGACTGCAAAAAGAGAGGTGACCAAAGCTAAACTGGTAAGAAAACACTCTAAACTGCTATCTTACTGAAAGATAAGGAGCTGGATGAGATAAAGATTTTAAAGACATAAAACCATAGTCATTGAATTTAAATTGAAGGTCTTAGAAGTACTGAAGATCAGAATCAACAGAGCAGAAAATCTAATTGGAAAAAAGCTTTAGAATTTTCCCTACAATGCAGTAAGAATAATTAAGTGATAAAATCATAAGAGAGGATAGTAGATATGTAGGAAATTGATTTACCATTATGTATAACTGGAGCTACTAAAAAGGGAAAAAGAACAAATGAAACCAAAATAGTACAAAAAGTTATAATACAAGAAAACTTTCCTGAACCTGGAAAATATATATGAACCTATGTACTTTTTTGGGCTCCAATATCACTGCAGATGGTGACTGCAGCCATGAAATTAAAAGATGCTTACTCCTTGGAAGGAAAGTTATGACCAACTTAGATAGCATATTCAAAAGCAGAGACATTACTTTGCCAACAAAGGTTCATCTAGTCAAGGCTATGGTTTTTCCAGTGGTCATGTATGGATGTGAGAGTTGGACTATGAAGAAAGCTGAGTGCCGAAGAATTGATGCTTTTGAACTGTGGTGTTGGAGAAGACTCTTGAGAATCCCTTAGACTGCAAGGAGATCCAACCAGTCCATTCTGAAGGAGATCAGCCCTGGGATTTCTTTGGAGGGAATGATGCTAAAGCTGAAACTCCAGTACTTTGGCCACCTCATGTGAATAGTTGACTCATTGGAAAAGACTCTGATGCTGGGAGGGATTGGGGGCAGGAAGAGAAGGGGACAACAGAGGATGAGATGGGTGGATGGCATCACTGACTCAATGGACGTGAGTCTAAGTGAACTCCAGGAGTTGGTGATGGACAGGGAGGCCTGGCGTGCTGCAGTTCATGGGGTCGCAAAGAGTCGGACATGACTGAGCAACTGAAATAAACTGAACTGAACTGATATATTAAAAAGAATTTATCATCATTAAAGCAAAAATAATGAAAATAGGCCACCATCTGGACATATCTTGGTAAAACTTTCAATTTAAAAAATAAATAATGATTCATAAATACTCAATGAGGAAAAAGAATAAGTCTGTTGTAAAAAAAAAAAAAAGGAAAATAAAGCTATCTTCATTAAAGAGTAAGATATAATGGAACAGTATGTACAAAATGATAAATTTCTGTGACTGAAAAAAATTGATCCCAGGCAGTCTGTACTTAGTCCTGCTGACATTCACATATAAAAGTCAACAGAAATGTATCTTTGGGGCATACTGTGAACTCAGAAAATATTCTACCACCTACACTAAATATAAAATGTATTGAAAGAAAATGTTAGTTTCTCTTATTCCGATCTCCTGGCAAGGAAGACTTTTTAAGTATAAACAGATGTAGAAAGCATGACATAAGAGACTGAGAGACTTTCCTTGTAAAAACTAACTTTAACATTTAAAAATCGAGTCAGAAGCAAATACGCAGAAAAACTTAAGCAATGAATAAAACAAGTTGAGGGCTTAATATCAGATAAGATCAGATCAGATCAGTCGCTCAGTCGTGTCCGACTCTTTTCGACCCCATGAATTGCAGCACGCCAGGCCTCCCTGTCCATCACCAACTCCCGGAGTTCACTCAGACTCACGTCCATTGAGTCAGTGATGCCATCCACCCATCTCATCCTCTGTCGTCCCCTTCTCCTCTTGCCCCCAATGCTTCCCAGCATCAGAGTCCTTTCCAATGAGTCAACTCTTCGCATGAGGTGGCCAAAGTACTGGAGTTTCAGCTTTAACATCATTCCTTCCAAAGAAATCCCAGGGCTGATCTCCTTCAGAATGGACTGCTTGGATCTCCTTGCAGTCCAAGGGACTCTCAAGAGTCTTCTCCAACACCACAGTTCAAAAGCATCAATTCTTCGGTGCTCAGCCTTCTTCACACTCCAACTCTCACATCCATACATGACCACAGGAAAAACCATAGCCTTGACTAGATGAACCTTTGTTGGCAAAGTAATGTCTCTGCTTTTGAATATGCTATCTAGGTTGGTCATAACTTTCCTTCCAAGGAGTAAGCATCTTTTAATTTCATGGCTGCAGTCACCATCTGCAGTGGTTTTGGAGCCCAGAAAAATAAGGTCTGACACTGTTTCCCCATCTATTTCCCATGAAGTGATGGGACCGGATGCCATGATCTTCATTTTCTGAATGTTGAGCTTTAAGCCAACTTTTTCACTCCCCACTTTCACTCTCATCAAGAAGCTTTTTAGTTCCTCTTCACTTTCTGCCATAAGGGTGGTGTCATCTGCATATCTGAGGTTATTGACATTTCTCCCGGCAATCTTGATTCCAGCTTGTGTTTCTTCCAGTCCAGTGTTTCTCATGATGTACTCTGCATATAAGTTAAATAAACAGGGTGACAAAATGGTATTTAATATATCACGAGATTTCTCACAGTGGAGTGAAAAAGAAAAATTCAATTAAAATTGACTTATCAACTAAGTCACTAACATAAAAATTTTAAGTGCAGTAAACATGAAAAAATAATCAACTCTGCTTTTAAGTAAAAAATGTAAATTAGGACTAATGAAAATATTTTTTATTGACAATATTTACTAAAGTACTGGGAAATACATACTTTCATAGACTATTTCATTAATTTAACTTGACACAACTTTCTTGTAAAGCTTTTTGACAACACATACTATTACTTTAAAAATGTGTATACACTTTAAAGTAACAATTCCAATTTCAGAAAATCATCCAGCATTGTTCATGGTGACCTAAAGTTTGATCCCTGTAGAAGACCAACAGTACCTGACTGTTTGAACAAATCACCATGCCTCTGAGAAATGGTATACCATGCTGCTGCTAAAAATGTGGCAGAATATTTAAACCCATGAATATTTTCAATAAATACTTAGTAAATTAATGAAAAACTGATGTTTATTCAATGAGAAAAATATAGACCTTCATGTTACTAATTTCATTTAAATTACCAATACATGTGGGGACTAGACATGAAAAAATCACTTGAAAGATCTATGCCAAAATTTTACCATGACGCTCTTTGAGTGATGGAGTTATTGATTTTGTGCTCTTCATTATACTTTCATTAAGTATCCAGAATTATTATCAAAAGTAATCATTAACTGATGTAATAGGAAAAACAAGAGCAAAGATTTTATGTAAAGTACTGGGCACATAATAACAAATCAATATTTTTTTGCTATTTTAAACTATAATGTAATATTAAAATGGGATAATCATTTATCTCTTTAATGAAAACCAGCTTATCTTATCAAAAGACAAAGATAGCTAATATTACAATTAATATTTATAGAGGACTTCTTTTTTGTAGTAAACCTTACATTATTTAGCATCATTTCCCCTTGTAAATTATTACATTATATATGAAAATTATTGGTATGCAGTATTTGAAACCACCAGATTCTCTCAAGCGCTTGGATATCAGTGTATTTACTAGAATACCTCCAGGGCATGGATATTACCTCTGGCTCATAAGACATAGGGTTGATCAATAAATACTGTTTGTTTGTTTGTTTGTTTTTAAGGATTGCAGATATTTT
The DNA here is from genome assembly GCF_019923935.1 of Bubalus bubalis. NCBI lineage: Eukaryota > Metazoa > Chordata > Mammalia > Artiodactyla > Bovidae > Bubalus > Bubalus bubalis. The sequence goes on along the minus strand of NC_059158.1, from coordinate 49,583,619 downwards.
TTTTAATTTTATTTTATTTTTAAACTTTACATAATTGTATTAGTTTTGCCAAATATCAAAGTGAATCTGCCACAGGCATACACTGATCTGTTGAACTAAATTTATCCCAGCCATATGATGGCATAGGAATTGACTTTTGTATAAATTATCACCTTAAAACAAAGAGATGAAGTTTTAAAATTTACTTGAAGCAATCAACCAAAGATTAAAGCAAACAGAGTGAGGAGGTCTTCCTTGCTTTCCGTGAACACTCAACACCCTTAAAACTCACGTTCTGTATGCACTGTGACCATTTCTTCCCTATATTGAAACTATTTTCTAAGGATAAGCCTGCAGTTCTATTATTATTGTGTGTTCTGTGGGCTATAATTCAACTTCCTAGACAGAACTGGTATAAAGATAATTAGTTTTACAGAGCAAAGAAGATCTAGTATTAAAATAATATAGTGGCAATAATAGTAATCAGAGTGATCACAAAAGCAACCATATATCAGACACATTGTACAACATAAAATCAGCCTGTATCTTGACAGATTTATCTAAACTTCTCAGACAAGACTAATGAAAAGGAAGAGTCAGAAAAAAAATTATTAAGGGAAAACTGAATATCCATCAAACAAGATTATCTAGAAATAGGTACATGTGGTTAAAATAAGTAGATAATCATCTTTCAGTACCACAAAAAGATCCCTTATCTTCCTTCTATGGGAGCTCATACCATTACATCAAAACTGATAGTTACATTGATCACATTCTGTAACTGATAGTTATATTCTGCCACATTTTTATATGGGAGCTTATGCCATTACATCAAAAGAAAAATGAAGATTTTGTTCAGCCATCCAAGGTTGAATTCTGTGCATCCTGCACTGTTAGCCTGGAGATGCTGCAGGAAATGGGAATTGCCAGATAAGATGAATGTATTTGTCAAGAAAGAAAGGGGGAAATCCCAGTCTCTCCACATTTCTTGAGCTTTAAAGTAAGTGGATTTCTTCATTCATATGTTCTTGAGACATCATTATGGTATGTATGGCATTATCCTACAACATGTATGGTTATAGATAAAAGAAAGAAGTATTGTCGACAGGGCTGCTATCACTCTGTTTGTTTAACCTATACTCTGGAAGAAAAATGCTGGGCTGGATGAGTTACAAGATGCAATCAAGATAGGAGGGAGAAACATCAACAACCTCGGATATGTGGATGATACCACTCTAATGCCAGAAAGTGAAGAGAAACTAAAAAGTCTCTTGATGAAGTAGTCAAGAGATAGTGAAAAGAAGATAGTAAAAGAGTCAGCTTAAAACTAAATATAAAAAAAACCAAGATCATGGCATCTGACCCCATTACTTCATGGCAAATAGAAGGGGAAAATGTGGGAGTAGTGATAGATTTCCTCTTCTTGGGCTCTAAAATCACTGCGGATGGTGACTGCAGCTATAAAATCAGAAAATATTTGCTTCTTTATAGGAAAGATATGACAAACCTAGAGAGTGTGTTGAAAAGCAGAAACATTACACTGCCAACAAAGGTCCACCTAGAGAGTGTGTTGAAAAGCAGAAACATTACACTGCCAACAAAGGTCCACATAGTCAAGGCTATGGTCTTCCCAGTGGTCATGTACAGTTGTGAGAGCTGGACTGTAAAGAAGGCAGAATGCCAAAGAACAGATGCCTTCAAACTGTGGTGCTAGAGAAGACTCCTGAGAGTCCCTTGGACAGCAAGGAGATCAAACCAGTCAATCTTTAGGGACATCAACCCTGAATACTGGTTGAAAGGACTGTTGCTGAAGCTGAAGCTCCAGTATTTTGGTCATCTGATGAGAATAGCTGACTCACTGGAAAAGCCCCTGATGCTGGAAAAGATTGAGGGCAGAAGGAGGAGAGGGGGTCAGAGGATGAAATGGCTGGATGCCATCACCAATGCAATGGACATGAGCCTTGGGCAAACTTGGGGAGATGGTGAGGGGCAGGGAGCCCTGGCATGCTGCAGTCCATGGAGTCACAAAGAGTCAAACTGGATGACTGAACAACAGTAGATAGAAACTTAGACTAACATTCAACCTCTAACCTGAGCCATTGAATACAAAACAAAATTTCTAAAGTAACAATCAAAATGTCAGTCTGTCTAGGCATATATAAAAATCAAGAACATTTACATTCAGTTCTCTACTGTAACTTGTGAATTGTGATTCTCTTAGAAATATAATCTTTAGTAATAACATATTTTAAAATAAACCAAGATACTTTAAAGTGTCTTTATTTACCCTAAGAAATGTGATTTTATTAAGTATAACATAGGTGTTTCTATCATAATTATATATCACTTAATTTTAGAGAAAAATTTAATATCATTGTAATTATCCCTTTTTTGTGTACCTTAAATAAGGCTTCCCAGGAGGCATAGTGGTAGAGAATCCGCCTGCCAAACCAGGAGATGCAAGAGTTGTACTTTCAATTCCAAGGTCAGGAAAATCCTCTAGAGTAGAAAATGGCAACCAACTCCAGTATCCTTGCCTGGAAAATCCCATGGACAGAGGAGCCTGACAGGCTACAGTCCATTGGATTGCAAAGCATCAGACAAGACTAAGCACACATACACAAATGAGGTAAAGTTTTCCCAATTAGACACCCTTGTTAAACAGAAGAAGTTTGGTATTTGTAAGACATTTTTTTGTAATTACAAAAATTAAATAAATTACCAAATGTTAATAACATTTGAATTTCAACTGTGATATAGATAAAAATAAAATAAGTATGCCGATTCAATCCCTGGGTGGGGAAGATCGCAAGAGGAGAGAACGGAAACCCATTCTAGTATTCTTGCCTGGAGAATTCCATGGACAGAGGAGACTGGTAGGCTAGTCAGTCATGACTAAGGGACCAACACTTTCACTTTTCAATTACAAATAGAAAAAGTATCCCTCCAATTCTAATTGTTAATAATAAGAGTAATGGAATTATAGTTCTCTTTTTGCAAATATAGTTTGCTGTCATCTTACTGTTTTGTGACTAATAATAGCAATGGTAGTAATAATAGCAATGGTAGTAATAATGATTTGAGTGATTTTGAACAACTTAAAAGGATATAAACAGATAGAGACCCCACTAGCACAGGAGAGAACTGTCCCCAAATACATCTACTTCAGAAAAAGAAAGATAAATGTTGATTCAGTGCAGTCTGAGATTATTTTAACCAGTACACAATGTAGGAAATAGAAATGAGTGGTATAATTATTGGAACCATAATTTTTTTTTAATTTCAGAAATTCCAGTTCATGCAATATAACAGGAAATTCTTTACTTTTAAAAAAGACCAAATCATCACTATTTTTAACATTTTTAATAGAAAAAATAAATGTGAAGAGGTGTACTACATGTAAAAGATCTAACATACATGTAGTTAGATTCTGAGAAATAAAGATAAGAACACCAAGACAAAAGCATATTTGAAGATTTAATAAAATGAACAGTATTTTTTAATATTTTGGTGTCCCACCTGTAAAATACATGTGAATTATCTGACAGATTAGCTCATAAAGTAAATTATTTTATACAAATACACAAAATTCAATAGCATTCACATATTCTTGCCGTAACTAATTAGAAAAGAAGACAGAAATACTTTCTACTCACTGGATGAAATACAAAACCAACAGGAAATCTCTAGGACCTATATAAAGAAACTATAAAATTTTGTTGGACTTGGACAAATGGACACATATAATCATGGGTGTTCTTTGGAAGGAATGATGCTAAAGCTGAAATTCCAGTACTTTGGCTACCTCATGCAAAGAGTTGACTCATTGGAAAAGACTCTGATGCTGGGAGGGATTGGAGGCAGGAGGAAAAGGTGACGACAGGGGATGAGATGGCTGGATGGCATCATCGACTCGATGGACGTGAGTTTGAGTGAACTCCAGGAGATGGTGATGGACAGGGAGGCCTGGCGTGCTGCGATTCATGGGGTTGCAAAGAGTCGGACACAACTGAGCGACTGAACTGAACTGAATTGAATCATGTTTTCAATGAAAAAGTAAACATTGCAAAGATTTCAAATCTCTCTAAAGTAACATGTTAACTGAGCACTTAACAAAATGATTTTAAAGCTTAGCTGAAAGATTAAAAGAAGCAGAGAAAACAGTGATCACTCCAGTTACTGTGTGGAAAATGGATGGAGGTCAAGGCAGGAAATGAGACGAACGTTCCAAGCAAGAGATGTTGGCATTTTTATAAGCTTTAGAAGAGTGGAGGGCTTCTCTGGTTGCTCAGATGGTAAAGAATCTGCCTGCAATTTAGGAGACACAAGAGACTCAGGTTGGATCCCTGGGTGGGGAGAATTCTATCCAGGAAGAAGGGAATGGCTACCCACTCCAGTTTTCTAGGATGGTATTATCAACACAATGGACATGAGTTTGAGCAAACTATGGGAGATAGTGAAGGACAGGGAAGCCTGGCATGCTGGAGTCCATGGGGTCACAAAGAATTGGCACAACTAAACAACTGAACAACATCAGAAACAACAACCAGTGTTCTTGCCTGGAGAATTCCATGGACAGAAGAGCCTGGTGGGCTACAGTCCATGGGGTTACAAAGAGTCAGACAAGACTGAAAGACTAACACTTTCACTTTCAGGAGGGTGTAACTGTGGATAGGAAATTGAGTTGTTTGCATAACAGTGGTCCTGAATGGGAATGCTTGAGATTATGAAGGATTACCAAGAAAACAAGAAGGCTGAGATGGAGAACCTGTGACCTCAACACTAAAAATCCGTGGACAAACAACCAGCTATACCTAACTAGTCCCAAAGAACTTCCAACTAGGGTATCCAACTCCAAATCTACAGCTTACAGAAGACTGAATCCCCCATTTCCTACCCTGAGCCAAGCAGATTCCAGAGTTTTGGGCAGTTCTGTGGTGGGGGAGCCTCAAGTAGAAGATGCTAGGTTTTAGTTAACCAAACAAAATGGTACCCAAATGAGATATATTATAAAGGTACCCAGAGCTGATACAGGGAGTCATGTGGGTTAAATATATGTAAATAATGAAGCTTGTGAAATAAAGCACAATATTTTCTTTGTACCATCTGCAGAGTGAGGCCACAGCCTCACCTGTACCATCAGGGAGAATCTGTATGGGGGTCTGGGTTATGCCTTCCAAGCTAATAAATTCTTCAAACAAACCCCCTTTCTGATCAGTCTACCTTGCATCTCTTCTTTTATATGTGGCCTTTCTGTCTCAAGACAGCTTTGGTCACTTTTCAGCAAATCATTCCATTTAGAATGTTCAGGATTTTGTCACCTACTATTTTCAGCATTGGGTTTCCACTCAAACATCTGGAAAACAAGATCCTACCCATTAAATGAATCCTTTGTTATATTAATAGATGATATTATCCCCATTTTTGAAATAGGAAAATGGGTTCAAAGACAGTGACTTGGCCAAGGCACAGGGTAACAGGATGAGACCTGCTCACAAGAGGCAGGGTGGGATTTGGTCCAAGTCCAGTTGAACCACCAAGCTTTTACAATTGCACTGCAGTCATTCATGCTTAAGAAATGAAGCCAGATGGAATATAACTTAGAACCTGCCCACCATATTAATTAAATAATTAGTCAATTTGCATACAACAAATTAAAGTAGTGGGAGTTCTGGGGTTTTGTTTGTTCATACATTGACTGTTTTGCCACCAGGGGCATGAGTTAAAACCACTTTTTAAAACTATAATTACAAAATCCCAATCCTGACTGTAATCCCAACCCAAATTCTGATTCAAAAGTCTGAGACAGGGTTTGTACATCTGTATCTATTTTCATCCTGGGCTAAATTTCAGCTTTTATTTAGTGCGTTATTTGCAACTGCCTGAGAGTCTACTGGGGCTTTTAGTGAATAAAACTGTTAAGAAATCTGCAAACCTCAGAATGAAAGCAGATAAAGGGTATATGTTTAACGTAAAATGGAGAAGGAAATTATATCATTGGTGTGTATGTCACTCAGGCACACAAAGAATATAGGAGGTTTCTTCTTTAACCAAATCACATGACCAGCACAGAGACAATTGATTACAGGCTTGAACTAAACTGACTCTGCCTGAATTTGATTAAAGTATGGCCTAGGTAAACTCGTAATTTTACTTGCTCAAAATTTCATCGCTTCAGAAGCAAAGGAACAAATACCATAATTTTTTTTACTGGCATTTGTTAACACCCTTTGATACTCCCTCTCCTACCTTTTCACCAAAGTACTTATCAAGGTATATAAAAAGATGAAAACACATCACCACTCAAAATTAAGATTGACAACAACTTAAAGCAAACATCTAGAAATGATCTCCACAAAGCATAGGAGAGATTAATTCAGTTTGCCCTGAAAAGGAAGACTGAGTATATGTTTTCTCAAACTGTCATCCAAATAAATATGAGAAGTGAATTCAGTCTAGACTTAACGAATAAAGAGACAGAAAAAGACCATCTAACACCTTGCCTGATGAAAAATATAGCCTGGATGCATAGAGTATCTTTCCAAACATGAGTAAGTAGAGAACAAAAAACCTATAAAATGTTATTTCTTGATAAACTTATTTAAGATCATAAATGTGGTATTTTCAAAACACCTTTTTAATCTGCATTCCATAGGTTTTGATATGTACTTTATTACTGTTCCATTCTAAAAAGTTTGCAACTTCGAAGTTTGGAAATTTGTTTTTTGGTTTTCAGGCACATCTTTTATTGTTAATTTCTAATCAGATTGTTCTAAGATAAAGAAAAGTGCTCCACATGATGTCTATTTTGTGACATTTGCTGACACGACTTGTGAATCAATATGTGCTCAATGTACTTTTTAAAAGAGTATGTTTTACTTGTGTGTGTGATTTTTGTGATTTATCTTAGATCAATATTATTGACCTACACCCAGTCAAGTGATATATAAAGCAGAAAAATTGCCAAATCCCACACCACTAATAATAAACAGAAAAGTTAGACCACAATCCAGACAAACTTGGTTTCCAGACACAGAATGAGTCTTTTCTGGTGATTGTAGGCTGCATACAAGGACAAATGCTTATGATATTCTAAGTCTGATAGATGTTCCCAGTAACTAAAATCTTCTCCTGCAATACAGTTAGACTGGATTCTAAAAATAAAAATGCTGTGTGTTATGTATTCTGATAGATGATAATACTTTGTATCTGAGAAAAGCAGAAGTTTTTAAATAATTTCAAGTTACACTTTGTGAGAACCAAATGTCCTGTCAGTCCAGACCTTCATAGATGGACAATTAAATGATGACTGTCCACTGTCCACATATACAATAACAGTATTAGGTAACAGATGAGGTCTGCTTCCTATCAGTCAAGTTCTGATACATTTGCAGTGACTGCTTTCTCTCCCAAAGAAGCAGGATCTCTGCACTGATAATTGCAGCTGACAGCACCATCTTGCACTAAAAAAGTTCATTTGGAAATGTGAACCAAACTTGTGCCCATTCACCAGCACGCAGTAAATTCAATCTACTGACACCAGGTTGCAGCGAAGAAAAACAAGAGCAGAAAGCAAGAACACGCAGCTTGTGCTCAAGAGACCCAAACTCCTGGACAGCCTTCAAGGAAGAGGTTTTAAAGGCAGTGGGAGGGAAGGGCTGCAGGGTACATGATCAGGTCGGGCATGATTCTTGCATTGGTTGGCATCAAGATGAAGTTTAAAGCATCCTCAATCTTCTGGTTTCAACCAGGCTAAGGTCTCTGTTCTTTTGGTTAGAAGTTTTCATTTGGTGGGGATCTGCTTCCTATAAAAACAACTTAGGAATGGGTGTCAGGCCTTTATATCTTTCAGGGAGCAAGGAGTTCAGTGATTCTGCCATGTGATGGAGTTACAGTCTATAGTCTAAATTGTTACCAATTCCCCAGCCCAACAGCTATTCATTGTTTCTATATCATCACATTTCCCAAAAGTTAATTCTTGAGTCAGCCTTTTACTTCAAAAGACAAGGACACAGGGGCTTGTACACAGTTGCATAAATAAGGCATTCAGATTTTTATCTGAGTAGGAGATTGTTATAGGTCAAATTGTGTCTCCTCAAAATTCATATGCTGAAATCCTAACCCTTAGTACCTCAGAATATGACCTTATTTCCTTCCTGTGTCTCTGTCTCTTCATATAGGCTCCTTTTTAAGGGCCCCAGTCATGTTGGATTAAGGGCCCACCTTATTCCAATATGACCTCACCCTAACAGGACACAGGAAGAATGCCATGTGAATAGGAAAATTTGGAATGATGTGTCCACAAGACAAAGAATGCCAAAGATGGCCAGCAAACCACCAGAAGCCAGGAAGAGGAAAGGAAAGACTTCCCTGCAGATTTCAAAGCAGCGTGACCTTGCCAGCACCTTGATTTAGGTCTTCTAGCCTCCAGAATTCAATGGAACCCCACTCCAGTACTCTTGCCTGGAAAATCCCATGGACGGAGGAGCCTGGTAGGCTCCAGTCCATGGGGTTGCTAAGAGTCGGGAATGACTAAGCGACTTCACTTTCACTTTTCACTTTCATGCATTGGAGAAGGAAATGGCAACCCGCTCCAGTGTTCTTGCCTGGAGAATCCCAGGGACGGTGGAGCCTGATGGGCTGCCGTCTATGGGGTCGCACAGAGTCGGACACGACTGAAGAGACTTAGCAGCAGCAGCCTCCAGAATTAAGTCAACAAAATGTCTGTTGTTCTAAGTTACCCAGTTTGTGGTATTTTGTTACATCACTTCTGGAGAATGAAGACATTTGCAGCTATGTCTTAGCAAACCAAAGAGGAGTTCATAACAGTGTCACAATATAGGAAAATTGAAAACAATATCTTAAAAGTTAAAGCAGGATAAAAGTCTAGCTGGAAACATTGGATATCTGAATAAGACAATCTATTTGAATCCATTTCCAATGCTCAGTCCTGAAAAGTTAATATTTAAAACACTATTTTGAAATATGTAAATTCCTAAATTAAGTATAATAGAATAAAAATTCAGCAATTAGTCTTTGTGTAATGTATGCCTGTCCTACATGCTTTTATAATGTATTAAGTATGTGTTATGCCCTTATTAAATCTTGAATTTTCTAGTGAGAAAATATATATATATTTCTAACCACATAACCTTCCTTGAAGAAGGTTAGTCAAACTTTTCCTTTGGACATCAAGACTATGACTTATTTTATTCCACCCCATAATGAGATGGAGCAAGGGATAATTACCTGTGTGGAAGATTTCAGAAATCATTTTTTCAAAGGAATAAATTTTGGAAATAGGAAATGACTATTACAACAAACTGAGCCATGTAATTTCTTTTTAGTAGTGTATAAAACATGAGCATCATTAACCCTTGTTATAACATTTCAATAAACAGAGTTCATTTCTTTATATTACTTGGACTAAACTTTCAAGATTTTGGACTGTCCATTATAAGCTCAATGGCTTTTTAATATGTGTAATTACATATGCTCATAATATGTACAAGTACAGAATTCAAATATTATCTATCAGTTCAGCTTCAGGTTTGTTCTCTTACCTATTAAATGGCAGGGAAAAATACTTTAATATCTTCAATAAAATTTTTTAAATGGCACATTTCAATTTTACAGTAAATTAATTCATAAAATTAAAACTCATTACAATACAAAAATAAAGACAAAATGACATATAGCATATTAATACTTTATGAAGTCAGTTGCATTTCTTGATTTCTCACTCCACAGGCATTCTACTATAAAACACACACTTGGTCCTGTGTTTTCTACAAGAAAATGATCAATATGTTTAAGAAAAATCAAACTAATTTTTCCCCCAAAATGTGCATCTGTATAAATTGTTTTTAAAAGAGTTGAATTTTCACTTCAAATGGTAATATATGAAACAACATATAAATATTATTGTCATATTCTAAGATTTAACAGACCTAAACATAGCAAGTTTAATGTTTCTGTATACCAACGAGTCATGAATAAGGCTGAAAATGCCAAATCCTAAATGGTTTAGTTTTTCAAAATATATTAATTAAAATTTTGCTACAACTATAACAAATTCAAATCTATTTCTGTTACATATGTATATGATTTTAAAAAATCAATCAGAAAATCTGTATACACAATTGACAAATATCAAAACTGACCACTAATTTAGGAATCCAGATCAAGATGGTAGAGTAGAAAGATCCTAAGCTAACATCTTCTCATGGACACATGAAAACCACAATTGTATAGAGAACATGTCTCTGAGAACAACCTGAAGACTAGCAGGGCAGACTTTCTACAACAAAGGACAAAAAGAAAAGACCACACATCATGTTGGTAGGAGGGGCAGAGATGTGATTTGGTCAGAACCCACAGTAAGAGGGGTACTACTAACATGGAGGCCTCTCATGAGGAGAGGTGCATGAGACCTACGTCGGAATCCCCAGCCTGGGGAACTGCACCAGGTAAATGAGCCCCATAAACTCTGGTTTTGAAAACCAATGGGCCTTACAACCCGGAGAGCTGGGGGGCTGTGGGAAACCAAGACTCCACTTTTAAAGAGCTCATACACAGATTTCCTCACTTCAAGTCGCAGCACAGAGGTAGCAGCTTGAAAAGCACCTGAGTCATAGAAAAAGGAGATTCTTTGTTCAATTTAGGGCTTGCCCTGGAGTGGCAGGGATCTGGTGGGACTTACTCCAGGGAAGGAAAAAATGAGCATCACCTTTTTAACTCTCTTTCCACCTAGCTGGTGGGTGCATTTCTGTCACTCTCCATCAACATAGCTGTCACTATGGGCCCCTGTCATTTACCTGAGGACCAGCCCTAGTCAATATGCTTTCCTTCCAAATTCAGTTTCTTCCCCATCTCTTCAGCCCCTTTAAATTTGGTTTCTGCCCCATCTCACAATGGCTGGCTCCCATCAACACCATTGCAATGTGGTTCCCATCCTGGAATGCCCTGTCCAGCTTCACACACCAGGTGCCAGCAGCTATTACAGCTCAACCACAAAGAGGGCACACACAGCCCATACTAAAGATGCCCCAGGAGCACCTTGCTCCGTGCCCAGAGCGGGCTACACCCTTAGGCCCCATAGGATCCTGAACAGAGGCCACTCTTCCAAAACCAGGACATGTACATCATATACCTAACACATTAAGAACAAACACAAAGAAAAGCAAAATGAAGGTACATAGTCATACTTTCCAAATGAAAGAACAAGACAAAATCTCAGAAAAAGAACTAAACAAAATTAAGCAATTTACCACATAAAAGTCTCAAAATATAGCCACATAAATGCTCACCAAAATCAGGAAAAAATAAATAGACTCCATGAAAAGTCTCTGAGTTTCTATCTCTTCAACAAAGAGATAGAAAATATATATTAAAAAAAACTCACTAGAACAAAAGAATACAATAATTGAAATAAAAAATACACTAAAGGAAATCAATATCAGGTTACAAAATACAGAGAAATGGAGCAATGATAAGGAAAACAGAACAACAATCAAAATATCAAAAGAAAAAAAAATTTTTTTAATAAGGATAGTTTAAAGAAATCTGGAACAAAATTATTTCTACTAATATTCTCACTGTAGGGATCCCACAAGGGGAAGAGAGAGAGAGAAAGGGACAGAGAACATATTGAAGATGTAATAGTGAAACTTACATCATCTGGAAAAGGAAACAGATATACACATTCAGGAAGCACAAAGTCTCAAACAAGATGAACCCAAAAAGGTCCAAATCCAAGATAGTATAATTAAAATGGTAAAAAAAAAAAAAAATAGAGAGAACATTAAAAGCAGTAAGAGAAAAGCAATTAGTTATGTATCAGGGAACACCCTAGAGTCTCAATTGACTTTTCATCAGAGACTGTGGGCCAGAAGCAAGGTGCACAGTTTATTCAAAGTGATAAAAGGGAAAAACCTACAACCAAAGATACTCTACCCAACAAGGATATTATTCAGAACTGAAGGAAAGATAATGAATTTAACAGACAAGCAAATGCTAAAAGAATGCATCACCACTAAGCCAGTCTTACAAGAAATGTTCAAAGAACATCTCTAAGCAGAAAAGGCCACAACTGGATATAAGAAAATGAAGAAAGGAAAAATGTCCCTGGGAAAGGCAAACATATAGCAAAGGTAACAGATTAATCACTTATATAGTGAGTAGGAAGGTTAAAGACAATAAGGAACACAAAACATAAAAATATGCAAAATATGAGTCTGAAACATGGGGAAATCAATAAAAATATATGGTTTTAAAATCTTTCAGCTTAAAAAATTATATATACATATAACAACCATAAACCAAAAACTTTTACTAGTTACCAAAAAAGAGAGAAAGGAATCCAAAGATGGTAGTGAAGTTAGATATCAAATCACCAGGAAAGAGAGCAAGGGAAGAAGAGAACAAAATTATAATGAAAAACCAATTAACAAAATAGTAATAAGTACATGTCTATCAATAATTGCTTTGAATGTAAATGGGTTAATGCTCCAATCAAAAGCACATGTTAGTTGAATAGATTAAAAAACAAAACCATATGTCCATATATTTGCTGACTATAATAGGCACTTCAGATCTAGAGACACATGCAGACTGAAAGTGAGGGGATGGAAAAAGATATTCCATGATAACAGAGGTAAAGAAAGCATGTGTAACAATACTTATAAAAGACAAAACAGACTTTAAAATAAAGACTGGAAGAAGAGACCAAGAAAAATATTATATAATGATAAAGGGGGAAAATCAACTAGAGAATATAATACTTGTAAGTATCTATGCACTCAACATGGGAACACTTAATACATAAAGTAAACATTAACAGATAGAAAAGGAGATACAGACACTAGTAAAATAATAGTAGGAGACAAGTTCTACACCTCAATTATATCAATGAAGAGATCATTCAGATAGAAAATCAATAATGAAATTTTGGCTTTAAATAACACATTAGGTTAAATATATAAGTGCAGATTGTTCCATTCCCAAACAGCACATGCAATATTCTCCAGGATAGATCATACAGTAGACCATAAAACAAGCCTCAATAAATTTAAGAATATTGAAACTGTATCAAACAACTTTCTGACCACAATGGTATGAAACTAGAAATCTTTTATAAAAATAAAACTGGTAAAAATGCAAGAACATGGAGGCTAAAAAACATACCACTACCAATGAGTAAACAAAGAAATCAAAGAAAAAAATTAAAAATACCTTGAGACAAATGAAAATGTAAACACAATGTTCCAAAATCTACAGGATGCAAGAAAAGCTCTTCTAAAAGGAAAGCTTAACACAAGCCTGCTGCTGCTGCTGCTAAGTCACTTCAGTCATGTCCAACTCTGTGCGACCCCACGACAGCAGCCCACCAGTCTCCCCCATCCCTGGGATTCTCCAGGCAAGAATACTGGAGTGGGTTGCCATTTCCTTCTCCAATGCATGAAAGTGAAAAGTGAAAGTGAAGTCGCTCAGTCGTTCCCAACTCTTAGCGACCCCATGGACTGCAGCCTACCAGGCTCCTCCATCCATGGGATTTTCCAGGCAAGAGTACTGGAGTGGAGTGCCATTGCCTTCTCCGTAACACAAGCCTACCTTAGAAATAAGAAAAATCTTAAATAAAAACCCTATACTTACTCCTAAAGGGACTAGAAATAAAAATAAACAAAGCCCATATTTAGTAGAAGGAAAGGAATAATAAATATCAGAGCAGAAATAAATAAAATAGAGACTAAAAATACAACAGAAAAGATCAATGAATCTCAGAGCTTGTTCTTCAAAAAGATTTGCAAAATTGATGAACTTTATAGCCATATCATCCATAAAAAAAGAAAGGACCAATAAATAAATTCTGAAATAAGAGAAGTTATAACTGATACCACAGAAATACAAAGGATCATGAGAGCTAACAATGAACAATTATATGCCAATAAAATAGGCAACCAAAAAATGGATAATTCTTAGAAATGTTCAATCTCCCAAGACTGGATCAGGAAGAAATAAAAAATATGAACAGACTGATCAATAGTCATGAAATTGAATCAGTAACCAAAAAACTTTGGTTAACAAAAGGCCATGCCCAGATAGTTTCACAGGTGAATTCTACAAAACACTGAAGAAGAGTGAATATCTATTCTCAAACTACTTCAAAACATTTTTAAAGAGGCAGGAACACTTCCAAATTCATTCTGCAAGGTCATCATAACCTGATACCAAAACCAAAGACACTGCAAAAAAGAAAATTATAGGCCAATATTTCCTATGAATATAGATGCAAAAATACTCAGAAAAAAAAAGTAGTAGATGGAATTCAATAAAGCACTGAAAGGATTATACAACATGAAGTGAAATTTATTCCAGGGATGAAAAAATGGTTCAATATCTGCAATGAGTCAATTGATTTTATACACCACATCAAGAAAACTAAGGGTAAAAATTATGTGATCATCTCAATAGATGCAGAAGAAGCATTAGACACAACATCATACATTCATGATAAAATCTGTAAGGAATCTGGGTATACAGACAACATGTCTCAATAATTAAGGCCATAATGTTCATGGTGTTCTCAACACAAGAATGCTGAAGTGGTTTGCCATTCCCTTTTCCAGTGGACCACATTTTGTCAGAACTCTCTACCACGACCCATCCATCTTGGGTGGCCCTATGTGGCTTGACTTATAGTTTCATTGAGTAAGACAAGGCTGTGATCCATGTGATCAGATTGGTTAGTTTGCTGCGATGGTGGTTTTCATCCAGTCTGCCCTCTGATGGATGAGGATAAAATGTTTGTGGAAGCTTCCTAATGGAAGGGACTGGTGGTGGGGAAAACTGGGTCTTGCTCAGTAAATCTTTAATCCAGTGTTCTGCTAATGGATGAGGCTGTGTTTCTGCCCTGCAGTTTGGCCTGAGGTCAAACTATGGTAGGGGTAATGGTGACCTTCTCCAAAAGGACTTGTGCCAGCATGGTGTGACTCCCAGGACTGGGGTAGTCAGAGTCCCTGACTCCACTGGAAGGCCACTATTGACCCACACCTGCACTGGCGACTCCTCAACAGTCACAGGCAAGTCCAGCTCAGTCTCTTGTGGGGTCACTACTTCTTTCTCCCGAATCCTGGTGTGCCCTCCGAGCATCTCTGGCAGGTATGAGTTTTGATTTTAAATGCTCCCCCCACCCTACTGTCTTGTGGCTTCTCCTTTGCCCTTGGAAATGCCCTTTTTTGGTTGGATCCAACATTTTATGGTCAATGGTTGTTCAGCAGCTTGCAATTTTGGTGTTCATGCAGAAGAAGATGAGCTCATGTCCTTCTACTTCACCATCATGGGAGAATGAGGTGACCAATATGCTACTGGAGAAGAACAGAGAAATACCTCCAGAAGGAATGAAGAGGCGAGCCAAAGCAGAAACAACACCCAGTTTTGGATGTGTCTAATGATGAAAGTAAAGTCTGATGCTGTAAAGAACAATTTTGCATAGGAAACTAGAATGTTAGGTCCGTGAATCAAGGTAAATTGGAAATGGTCAAAAAGAAGATTTCAAGATGAAAATCAACAATTTAAGAATCAGTGAACTAAATGGGAATGGGCAAATTTAATTTAGATGACCATTATATCCACTATTGTAGTCTAGAATCCTTAGAAGAAGTGGAGTAACCCTCATAGTTAACAAAAGTCTGAAATGCAGTACTTGGGTACCATCTCAAAAACAACAGAATTATCTCTGTTCCTTTCCAAGGCAAACCATTAAATATCATAATAATCCAAGTCTATGCCCCAACCACTAATGCCAAAGAAGCTGAAGTTGAATGGTTCTATGATGACCTATAAGACCTTCTAGAGCTAACACCAAAAAAAGTGTTCTTTTCATCACAGGGGATTGGAATGCAAAAGGGGGTAGTCAAGAGATACCTGGAGTAACAGGCAAGTTTGGCCTTGGAGTACAGAATGAAGCAAGGCAAAGGCTAACAGAGTTTTGCCAGAAAATGCACTGGTCATAGAAAACACCATTTTCCAACAATACAAGAGACAACTCTACACGCGGACATCACCAGATGGTCAATATTGAAATCAGATTGATTACATTCTTTGCTTTCAAAGATGGAGAAGTTCTATATAGTCAGCAAAAACAAAACTGGGAGCTGTTGTGGCTCAGACATTGAATTCCTTATTGCAAAATTCAGACTTAAGTTTAAGAAAATAAGGAAAACCACTAGGCCAATTAGGTATGACCTACATGAATCCCTTATGCTTATACAGTGAAAGTTACAAATAGATTCAAGGGATTAGATCTGAAAGATAGAGTGCCTGAAGAACTATGGGCAGAGATTTATAACATTGTACAGGAGGCAGTGATCAAGACCATCCCCAATAATAAGAAATGCAAAAAGGAAAAATGGTTGTCTGAGGAGGCTTTACAAATAGCTGAGTAAAGAAAAGTGCAAGGCAAAGGAAAAAAATGAAAGATATATCCATCTGAATGCAAAGTGTCAAGAACAGCAAGGAGAGATAAGAAATTTTCCTAAGTGAACAATGCAAAAAGTAGAGGAAGACAAGAGAATGGCAAAGACTTCAAGAAAATTAGAGATACTAAGGGAAAATTTCATGCAAAGATGAGCACATTAAAGGCCAAAAATAGTATGGACCTAACAGAAGCTGAAGATATTAAGAAGAGGTGGCAAGAATGCACAAAAGAACGATACAAAAATGGTCTTAATAACACAGATAACCATGATTGTGTGATCACTTACATAGAACCAGACATCTCGGACTGTGAAGTCAAATGAGCCTTAGAGAAGCATCACTAGGAACAAAGCTAGTGCTGAGCTATTTCAAATCCTAAAAGATGATGCTGTGTAAATGCTGCAGTCAATATGCCAGCAAATTTGAAAAATTCAGTAGTGGCCACAAGATTGTAAAATGTCAATTTTCATTCCAACCCCAAGAAAGAGCAATAACAAAGAATTTGCAAACTACCACACAATCACACTCATTTCACATGATAGCAAGGTAGTGCTCAAAATTCTTCAAGCTAAGCTTCAACACTATGTGAACTGAGAACTTCTAAATGTACAAACTGGATTCAGAAAAGGCAGAGGAAACAGAGATCAAATTGCCAACATCTGTTGGATCATAGAGAAAGCAAGGGAGTTCCCCCAAAAAATCTATTTCTGCTTCATTGACTATGCCAAAGCCTTTGATTGTGTGGATCAAAATAAACTGTGAAAAATATTTAAAGTGGTAGGAATACCAGACCACCTTATCTGCCTCCTGAGAAACCTGTATTCAGGTCAAGAAGCAACAGTTAGAACCAGACGTGGAACAACAGACTCGCACAAAATTGGGAAAGGAGCACATCAAGACTCTATGTTTCATCCTGCTAATTTAACTTCCACACAGAGTACATCATGCAAAATGTCGGGCTGGATGACTGTCACACTGGAATCAAGATTGCAGGGAGAAATATTAATAACCTCAGATATGCAGACAATACTATCCTACTGGCAGAAAGAGAAGAGGAACTTGATGAAGGTGAAAGAGGAGAGTGTGGAAAACCTGGCTTAAAACTCAACATTCAAAAAAGTAAGATCATGGCATCCAGTCCCATCACTTCATGGCAAATAGATGAGGAAATGATGGAAACAGTGACAGACTTTATTTTCTTGGGCTCCAAAATCCCTGCAGATCGTGACTGTAGCCATGAAATTAAAGACATTTGCTCTTTGGAAGAAGAGTTATGACAAACCTAGAAAGTGTATTAAAAAGCAGAGACATTACTTTGCTACAAAGTTCTATATTGCCAAAGCTATGGTTTTTATAGTATGGATGTGAGAATTGGACCATAAAGAAGGCTGGTTCCTGGAGAATTGATGCTTTTGAAATGTGGTGTTGGAGAAAACTTCCAAAAATCCATTAGACTGCAAGGATATTGAAACAGTCAATCCTAAGGAAAGCAGCCCCGAATATTCATTGGAAGGATTGATGCTGTAGCTGAAGCTCCGATACTTTGGCCACCTGATGTGAAGAGCCAACTCATTGGAAAGACCCTGATGCTGGGAAAGATTGAAGGCAGGAGGAAAAGGGGACAACAGAGGATAACATGGTTAGATGGCATCACTGATTCAATAGATACGAGTTTGAGTAAGCTCCAGGAGATGGTGAAGGACAGGAAAGTCTGGAATGGCACAGCCCACGAGATCACAAAGAGTCAGACATGAACTGAGAAGTTCACACCCAATATCATGTTCAATGATGAAAAGCTGAAAACCTTCCTCTAAGATCAGGTAGAATGCAAGGATACCCACTATCACCACTTTTATTCAACATAGTACTGGAAGTCCTAGCCTCAGCAATCAGACTAGAATTAGAGATAAGAGTGATCTGAATTAGACATATAATATAATATATTGAAAACACTAAAGAGGTGACTATTAGAATACTTAATTTAGCAAACTTGTAGAATACATGATCAATGTATGGCAATATGTTTCAAATCTTTATCAAAATGAGAAAATAAGGGGTAGAGCCAAGATGGCAGCAAGGGAAGACACAGAGTCTGTGTCTCCCCGTGCCTGTGATACTCACCAGGCACTGGTGAGGGACCTGGGGCACACCTGCCTACTGAAGGAGCCCTGGTGGTGACCAGCACTGGCCAGGGGGAGTGGGGGAAGGGGGAGTGGGGGAAGGTCGAATCTGGGGGACGGTCATGACTGAAGGGCTGCTGGGAGAAGGGGAGCAGTTTGTGTGCCCGGAGCAATGTGCTTGCTCAGTGGAGGTGGGCAGGGAAACTCGCAGTTTGGAGTATCCATTAGGGGAAGCCCCAAAGGCTCCCCTTACACTTGGCCTGGGGAAATCTCCTGGTGCCAACAGAGGGCCTGGTCCTCTGTTCTTGGAGGCCCCTTCTGCCCTCTGGGGTCATCTCCGCCCTCTTGGCTGAGCCCTCTGCCCTCAGTTGGCACCCTCTGCCCTTCAGGTCCCCTCCACCTAGGTGGGGGAGGAGAAAAGGCCAGGCCAGTAGGGGAGGCTCCTTCAGGGTTTGATGGGTGGGCAACCACATGGTATTCACTCTCCACCAAGGAGTCCCTGAGGCTGCTAGCTGAGCACTCCACCTTCTGGGGCCACCTCCACAGTTTGGGACACCCGTCAGCATTTTGCACCTCCTTGGTCCTTGGGGGCCTCTCTGTTCTTTGGGGCCTACTCCACTGGGGTGGGGTCTATGTACATGAGACAGAGTGGGAGGTGAATAAGATGGACAACTGGAGAAGGCTCTTGTGGGTTAGGGTCCCTTCTAGCCTCCTGGGGACCTTTCCAGGGCCCCCTCCTCCCTCCCAGACCACCCTCTGCTCTCTAGTTTCTTTCTCCCTTACGGGCCCCATCCTCTGGGGCCTCTTCATCCCTCTGCAGACTCCTATCCACCCTCTGGACCAGGTCTTCTGCCCACCAAGGCCCTCCTCTGCCCTGCAGTGCCTTCTTTGCCCTCTAGGTCCCCCTCCTCACTCCAGAACACCCTGTGGAGCTTGCTTCCAGGGACCCTCTTCCCTCCAGGCTGAGTGTTCTGTCATTTGGTGGCCCCACTTCCAACCCCTGGGATCCCCTCTGCTCTCCAGTTTCCTCCCCCTCCAAAGCCCCCATCCTCTGCAGGCCCCCTCACCCCTCAGGGAACCATCTGCTCTCTGGGCAAGGGCCTCCACACACCAGGACACCCCTCTATCCTCCAGTCCCCTCCTCCTTCTGGGGCCCCCTCCATCCTCAAGGGCCCCTTCTTCCTTCCAAGCTTTCCTTGGCCTTTTAGACTGAGACCTCTGCCCTCCACAGACCCACCTCAACCCTCCAGGGCCCCTTCAGTCTTCCAAGTTTCCCTCTGTGGGCACCCTCTGCCCATGTAGTTCCTGTGGGTTCAGGAGGGATGGGAGACAGACCGGGCAGGCCAGGGAGGGTCCATTGGGGTGTGGAGGAGTGGGAAACTTACCTGGTATTTCCCCCACCCACTCAGCCTCAGGAAGCCTTCTGGGGACCTAGGCCTGATTCTCTGCACATGGAAGCCAGACGTTCCCTTGGCTGAGTGGAGCCCAGGAAGCCACCCACCCCAACCCAGGGCCTTTCTTGGAAATGTGGGTCCTGAATCATGACCCTCCCTTGCCTAAATCTCACTTGTCCCTAAACACCACTAACACCCAAGTCCTTCCCCATCTAAGCCCCACATCTCACAGCCAAGGTTTTTCTCTTCTTTTTGTAGTTTTTTATTTTTGTCTGTTTGTTTTGTGTTGTGTTGCTTTTTCACTATTTGCCAGAGGAGTTTGAGTTTACCTTCCAGTAGTTGTTTCATACATATTCTTATCTTTTCTTTTTCCCTGTTAGTTTTCTAAACTTGTTTTATTTTTTACTCTTTTTTTAAATATAAATTTATTTATTTTAATTGTAGGCTGATTACTTTACAATATTGTATTGGTTTGCATGATACAGGATGCTTGGGGCTGGTGCACTGGGAGGACCCAGAGGGATGGTACAGGGAGGGAGGTGGGAGAGGGGTTCAGGATGGGGAGCACGTGTACACCCGTGGCGGATTCATATTGATGTATGGTAAAACCAATAAAATATTTTTTACTCTTTGATATTTTTCCTTTTTTTTTTTTAACTTCTCTCTCTTTGTTCTTGGGGTCTGGTTTTACCCTTCAGGGGATATCTCAAATATACTCTTATTTTTTCTAATATATTTGTTATTTTCCTAAATTTATTATATCTTTATTTTTTGTTATTGTTCTGCTTTTTTTTCTTTATTTATTTTTTTTCCACACACCACAGCTTGTGGGACCCTGGATCATGGGCCAGAGATCAGGCCTGAGTCCTTGTGGTTGGGGCACTGAGCCTGAACCACTGGAGTAACAGAGAATATCAAGCCCTGTGCATGTGTGTTAAGTCATTTCAGTTGTGTCTGACTCTTTGTGACCATATGGACTGTAGTCCTCCAGGATCCTCTGTCCAAGGAATTCTCTAGACAAGTATACTGGAGTGGGTTGCCATGCCTGCCTCCAGGGGATCTTCACAACCCAGAGGTTGAAGCCACATGTCTTATGTCTCCTGCATTGGCAGGCAGGTTTCTTTACTGCTAGAGCCACTTGAGAAGCCCATATCAGGCCCCACGGCATCCTTATTGGAGTGAAATATCCCAGAGTTTCACATTTCAACACCAAGACCCAGAGCTACCCAACTTGCAAATTCCATTGCTGGAAAACTTCAGGCCACACAACTAGCAAGGCAGGAACACAGTTCCAACCATCAGAAAAAAATAAAACAGAAACAACAAAATATATTATAGAAGACAAGCAAGGTAAAAAGTTAGAAGACCAAGCAAATGAAGAGGAAACAGGCAAACTATATGAAAACAAATTTACAGTAATGATAGTAAAGAAATATCAAAATATAAAAAACAGAATGGAGAAAATGAAAAAAAAAAAACAACCATTTAACAGATTTAACAAAGACCTAGTAAAAATAAAGGATGAACAAAAACTGATGAACAACATAATTACTGAAATTAAAATAGTCTAGAAGGAATCAATAGTAGAATAACTGAAGCAGAAGAACAGATAAGTGAGCTGGAAGATAGAATGATTGAAGTAACTGCCAAGGAGTAAAATACACAAAAAAATGAAAAGAATTGAGGACGTTCTCAGAGACCTCTGGTACAATGTTAAACACAACATTTGAATTATAGGGGTACAAGAAAAAGAAAGGGTATGAGAAAATATTTGAGGAGATTATATTAGTAGTCAAAAACTTCCCTAACATGGGACAGAAAATATCCACCAAAATCCAGGCAGTCCATGATAAACTCAAAGAGAAATAAGCCAAGACACATATTCATAAAACTAACAAAAATCAAAAACAAAGAAAAAATATTAAAAGCAGCAAGGGAAAAGTAAAAAAATAACATACAAAGGAATCCCATAGGGCTAACAGCTGGTTTTTCAGTAGACACTCTGCAGGCCAGAAATGTGTGGAAGAATATATTCAAAGTGAAGAAAAAGGAAAACTTACAACTAACATCAGAGAAGGCAATGGCACCCCACTCCAGTACTCTTGCCTGGAAAATCCCATGGAGGGAGGAGCCTGGAAGGCTGCAGTCTATGGGGTCGCTGAGGGTCGGACACGACTGAGCGACTTCTCTTTCACTTTTCACTTTCATGCATTGGAGAAGGAAATGGCAACCCACTCCACTGTTCTTGCCTGGAGAATCCTAGGGACGGGAGAGCCTGGTGGGCTACTGTCTATGGGGTCGCACAGAGTCGGACATGACTGAAGCGACTTAGCAGCAGCACCAGCACAACTAACATTATTACTCTACGCAGCAAGGATCTCATTCAGATTTGACAGTGAAATAAAAAGCTTTATAGACAAACAAAAGCTAAGAGAATTCAGCAGCATCAAACTAGCCTTACAACAAATGCTAAAGGAACTTCTCTAGGCAGGAAACACAAGAGAAAACAACAACAACAACAAAAAGACCCACAAAAACAAACCCAAAACAATTAAGAAAATGGCAATAGGAACATGCATATTGAGAAATATCTTAAATGTAAACAGATTAAATTACCCAACTGTAAAACACAGACTGGGTGAATGGACAGAAATAAGACCTGTGCATAGGCTACCTATAAGAGAACCACTTCAAACCTAAGGACACATGTGGATGCAAAGTCAGGGGATGAAAAAAGATATTCTATGCAAATGGGAATCAAAAGAAAGTGGGAGTAACACTCATATCAGACTAAATAGGCTTTTTTTTTCTATCCTCTTTTTTTTTTTAATTTTATTTTTAAACTTTACAATATTGTATTGGTTTTGCCAAATATCGAAATGAATCCGCCATAGGTATACATGTGTTCCCCATCCTGAGCCCTCCTCTCTCCTCCCTCCCCATACCATCCCTCTGGGTCGTCCCAGTGCACCAGCCCCAAGCATCCAGTGTCATGCATCGAACCTGGACTGGCGACTCGTTTCATATATGATATTATATGTATTTCAATGCCATTCTCCCAAATCATTCCACCCTCTCCCTCTCCCACAGAGTCCAAAAGACTGTTCTATACATCTGTGTCTCTTTTGCTGTCTCATATACAGGGTTATTGTTACCATCTTTCTAAATTCCATATATATGCATTAGTATGCTGTATTGGTGTTTTTCTTTCAGGCTTACTTCACTCTGTATAATAGGCTCCAGTTTCATCCACCTCATTAGAACTGATTCAAATGTATTCTTTTTAATGGCTGAGTAATACTCCATTGTGTATATGTACCACAGCTTGCTTATCCATTCATCTGCTGATGGACATCTAGGTTGCTTCCATGTCCTGGCTATTATAAACAGTGCTGCGATGAACATTGGGGTACATGTGTCTCTTTCCCTTTTGGTTTCCTCAGTGTGTATGCCCAGCAGTGGGATTGCTGGATCATAAGGCAGGTCTATTTCCAGTTTTTTAAAGACTCTCCACACTGTTCTCCATAGTGGCTGTACTAGTTTGCATTCCCACCAACAGTGTAAGAGGGTTCCCTTTTCTCCACACCCTCTCCAGCATTTATTGCTTGTAGACTTTTGGATCGCAGCCATTCTGACTGGTGTGAAATGGTACCTCATAGTGGTTTTGATTTGCATTTCTCTGATAATGAGTGATGTTGAGCATCTTTTCATGTGTATGTTAGCCATCTGTATGCCTTCTTTGGAGAATTGTCTACTTAGTTCTTTGGCCCATTTTTTGATTGGGTCATTTATTTTTCTGGAATTGAGCTGTAGGAGTTGCTTGTATATTTTTGAGATTAGTTGTTTGTCAATTGCTTCATTTGCTATTATTTTCTCCCATTCTGAAGGCTGTCTTTTCACCTTGCTTAGAGTTTCCTTTGTTGTGCAGAAGCTTTTAAGTTTAATTAGGTCCCATTTGTTTATTTTTGTTTTAATTTCCAATATTCTGGGAGGTGGGTCATAGAGGATCCTGCTGTGATGTATGTCAGAGAGTGTTTTGCCTATGTTCTCCTGTAGGAGTTTTATAGTTTCTGGTCTTATGTTTAGCTCTTCAATCCATTTTGAGTTTATTTTTGTGTATAGTGTTAGAAAGTGCTCTAGTTTCATTCTTTTACAAGTGGTTGATCAGTTTTCCCAGCACCACTTGTTAAAGAGATTGTCTTTAATCCATTGTATATTCTTGCCTCCTTTGTCAAAGATAAGGTGTCCATATGTGCGTGGATTTATCTCTGGGCTTTCTATTTTGTTTCATTGATCTATATTTCTGTCTTTGTGCCAGTACCATACTGTCTTGATGACTGTGGCTTTGTAATAGAGCCTGAAGTCAAGTAGGTTGATTCCTCCAGTTCCATTCTTCTTTCTCAAGATAGCTTTGGCTATTCGAGGTTTTTTGTATTTCCATAGAAATTGTGAAGTTATTTGTTCTAGCTCTGTGAAGAATACCTTTGGTAGCTTGATAGGGATTGCATGGAATCTATAAATTGCTTTGGGTAGTATATTCATTTTCACTATATTGATTCTTCTAATCCATGAACATGGTATATTTCTCCATCTATTAGTGTCCTCTTTGATTTCTTTCACCAGTGTTTTATAGTTTTCTATATATAGGCCTTTAGTTTCTGTAGGTAGATATATTCTTAAGTATTTTATTCTTTTCGTTGCAATGGTGAATGGAATTGTTTCCTTAATTTCTCTTTCTATTTTCTCATTATTAGTGTATAGGAATGCAAGGGATTTCTGTGTGTTGATTTTATATCCTGCAACTTTACTATAGTCATTGATTAGTTCTAGTAATTTTCTGGTGGAGTCTTTAGGGTTTTCTATGCAGAGGATTATGTCATCTGCAAACAGTGAGAGTTTTACTTCTTCTTTTCCAATTTGGATTCCTTTTATTTCTTTTTCTGCCCTGATTGCTGTGGCCAAAACTTCCAAAACTATGTTGAATAGTAATGGTGAAAGTGGGCACCCTTGTCTTGTTCCTGACTTTAGAGGAAATGCTTTCAATTTTTCACCATTGAGGATAATGTTTGCTGTGGGTTTGTCATATATAGCTTTTATTATGTTGAGGTATGTTCCTTCTATTCCTGCTTTCTGGAGAGTTTTTATCATAAATGGATGTTGAATTTTGTCAAAGGCTTTCTCTGCATCTATTGAGATAATCATATGGTTTTTATTTTTCAATTTGTTAATGTGGTGTATTACATTGATTGATTTGTGGATATTGAAGAATCCTTGCATCCCTGGGATAAAGCCCACTTGGTCATGGTGTATAATCTTTTTAATCTGTTGTTGGATTCGGATTGCTAGAATTTTGTTAAGGATTTTTACATCTATGGTCATCAGTGATATTGGCCTGTAGTTTTCTTTTTTTGTGGGATCTTTGTCAGGTTTTGGTATTAGGGTGATGGTGGACTCATAGAATGAGTTTGGAAGTTTATCTTCCTCTGCAATTTTCTGGAAGAGTTTGAGTAGGATAGGTGTTAGCTCTTCTCTAAATTTTTGGTAGAATTCAGCTGTGAAGCCGTCTGGACCTTGGCTTTTGTTTGCTGGAAGATTTCTGATTACAGTTTCAATTTCCGTGCTTGTGATGGGTTTGTTAAGATTTTCTATTTCTTCCTGGTCCAGTTTTGGAAAGTTGTACTTTTCTAAGAATTTGTCCATTTCTTCCACGTTGTCCATTTTATTGGCATATAATTGCTGATAGTAGTCTCTTATGATCCTTTGTATTTATGTGTTGTCTGTTGTGATCTTTCTATTTTCACTTCTAATTTTATTGATTTGATTTTTCTCCCTTTGTTTCTTGATGAGTCTGGCTAATGGTTTGTCAATTTTATTTATCCTTTCAAAGAACCAGCTTTTGGCTTTGTTGATTTTTGCTATGGTCTATTTTCTTTTGCATTTATTTCTGCCCTAATTTTTAAGATTTCTTTCCTTCTACTCACCCTGGGGTTCTTCATTTCTTCCTTTTCTAGTTGCTTTAGGTGCAGAGTTAACTTTCTAACACCATACACAAAAATAAATTCAAAATGGATTAAAGATCTAAACATAAGACCAGAAACTATAAAACTCCTACAGGAGAACATAGGCAAAACACTCTCTGACATACATCACAGCAGGATCCTCTATGACCCACCTCCCAGAATATTGGAAATAAAAGCAAAAATAAACAAATGGGACCTAATTAAACTTAAAAGCTTCTGCACATCAAAGGAAACTTTAAGCAAGGTGAAAAGACAGCCTTCAGAATGGGAGAAAATAATAGCAAATGAAGCAACTGACAAACAACTAATCTCAAAAATATACAAGCAACTCCTACAGCTCAATTCCAGAAAAATAAATGACCCAATCAAAAAATGGGCCAAAGAACTAAATAGACAATTCTCCAAAGAAGACATACAGATGGCTAATAAACACATGAAAAGATGCTCAACATCACTCATTATCAGAGAAATGCAAATCAAAAACACAATGAGCTACCATTTCACGCCAGTCAGAATGGCTGCGATCCAAAAATCTACAAGCAATAAACGCTGGAGAGGGTGTGGAGAAAAGGGAACCCTCTTACACTGTTGGTGGGAATGCAAACTAGTACAACCACTATGGAGAACAGTGTGGAGAGTCCTTAAAAAACTGGAAATAGAACTGCCTTGTGACCCAGCAATCCCACTGCTGGGCATACACACCAAGGAAACCAGAATTGAAAGAGACACGTGTACCCTAATGTTCATTGCAGCACTGTTTATAATAGCCAGGACATGGAAGCAACCTAGATGTCCATCATCAGATGAATGGATAAGCAAGCTGTGGTACATATACACAATGGAGCATTACTCAGCCATTAAAAAGAATACATTTGAATCAGTTCTAATGAGGTGGATGAAACTGGAGCCTATTATACAGAGTGAAGTAAGCCCGAAAGAAAAACACCAATACAGTATATTAACGCATATATATGGAATTTAGAAAGATGGTAACAATAACCCTGTGTACGAGACAGCAAAAGAGACACAGATGTATAGAACAGTCTTTTGGACTCTGTGGGAGAGGGCGAGGGTGGGATGATTTGAGAGAATGGCATTGCAACATGTATAATATCATATATGAAACGAGTCGCCAGTCCAGGTTCGATGCATGACACTGGATGCTTGGGGCTGGTGCACTGGGACGACCCAGAGGGATGGTATGGGGAGGGAGGAGGGGGGAGGGTTCAGGATGGGGAACACGTGTATACCTGTGGCAGATTCATGTTGATACATGGCAAAACCAATACAATATTGTAAAGTTAAAAAATAAAATAAAATAAAAAAATTTTAAAAAAAGAAAAGAAAATTGAAATCACATCAAGCATCGTTTCTGACCACAACACTATCAATTTCAAAGAAAAAAATGTAAAAAATACAAACACATTGAGGCCAAACAACACACTCTGATATAACCAGAACTCACTGAAGAAATCAAAAGGGAAATTAAAAAATATCTAGAAAAAAAATGACAATGCAATCACAACAACCCAAAATTTATGGAATGTAGCAAAAAGAGAGAGCAATACAAGCCTATCTCAAGAAACAACAAAATGGTAAATAAACAACCTAACCTTACAGCAATGCACCCCACTCCAGTATTCTTGCCTGGAAAATCCCACGGATGGAGGAGCCTGGTAGGCTGTAGTCTATGGGGTCGCTAGGAGTCGGACGCAACTGAGCGACTTCACTTTCACTTTTCACTTTCACGCATTGGAGAAGGAAATGGCAACCCACTCCAATGTTCTTGCCTGAAGAATCCCAGGGACGGGGGAGCCTGGTGAGCTGCAGTCTATGTGGTCACACAGAGTCGAAAATGACTGAAGTGACTTAGCAGCAGCAACCTTACAGCTAGAGTGACTAGAAAAAGAAGATTAAAAAAAAAAAAAAAAAAAGGGATAGTAGAAGGAAAGAAATGATAGTGACCAGAGCAGAAATAAATGAAAAAAGAAATGAAGGAAACAATAGCAAAGGCCAATAAAACTAAAAGGTAGTTTTTTGAGAAGATAAAAGAAAACTGACATACCATTAGCCAGATTCATCAAGAAAAAAAGACTCTAAACAATAAAATTAGAAATGAAAAAGAAGTTACAACAGAAGAATACAAAGTTAATAAAAGACTATTATGAGTAAATATATGGCAATAAAACAAACAACCTGGAGGAAATGCACAAGTTCTTATAAAAGTACAAAACTGAACCAGGAAGAAATAGAAAATATAAACCTTCCTATCACAAGCACTGAAATCATAACTGTGATCAAAAATCCTCCAACAAATAAAAGCCCAGGGCCAGTGACCTCATAAGTGAATTCTATCAAACATTTACAAAAGAATCAACACCTATCCTTAAACTCTTGCAAAATATTGCAGAGGGAAGAACACCCAAACTCATCCTAAGAGGCCACCATCACCCTGCTACCAAAACCATACAAAGATTCCACATACACAAAAGGAAGATTATAAGCCAATATTACTAAGGATCAGATCAGATCAGATCAGTCGCTCAGTCGTGTCCGACTCTTTGCGACCCCATGAATCGCAGCATGCCAGGCCTCCCTGTCCATCACCAACTCCCGGAGTTCACTCAGACTCAAGTCCATCGAGTCAGCGATGCCATCCAGCCATCTCATCCTCTGTCGTCCCCTTCTCCTCCTGCCCCCAATCCCTCCCAGCATCAGGGTCTTTTCCAATGAATCAGCTCTTCACATGAGGTGGCCAAAGTACTGGAGTTTCAGCTTTAGCATCATTCCTTCCAAAGAAATCCCAGGGCTGATCTCCTTCAGAATGGACTGATTGGATCTCCTTGCAGTCCAAGGGACTCTCAAGAGTCTTCTCCAACACCACAGTTCAAAAGCATCAATTCTCCGGCGCTCAGCCTTCTTCACAGTCCAACTCACACAGCCATACATGACCACAGGAAAAACCATAGCCTTGACTAGATGGACCTTTGTTGGCAAAGTAATGTCTCTGCTTTTCAATATGCTATCTAGGTTGGTCATAACTTTCCTTCCAAGGAGTAAGCATCTTTTAATTTCATGGCTGCAGTCACCATCTGTAGTGATTTTGGAGCCCAGAAAAACAAAGTCTGACACTGTTTCCACTGTTTCCCCATCTATTTCCCATGAAGTGATGGGACTGGATGCCATGATCTTCGTTTTCTGAATATTGAGCTTTAAGCCAACTTTTTCACTCTTCTCTTTCACTTTCATCAAGAGGCTTTTTAGTTCCTCTTCACTTTCTGCCATAAGGGTGGTGTCATCTGCATATCTGAGGTTATTGATATTTCTTCCTGCAATCATGGTTCCTGCTTGTGATTATTGCAGCCCGGCATTTTGTATGATGTACTCTACATATAAGTTAAATAATCAGGGTGACAATCACAGCCTTGACATACTCCTTTCCCAATTTTGAACCAGTCGTTTGTCCCATGTCCAGTTCTAACTGTTGTTTCTTGACCTGCATACAAGCTTCACAGGATGCAGGTAAGGTGGTCTGGTATTCCCATCTCTGTAAGAATGTTTCACAGTTTGTTGTGATCCACACAGTCAAAGGCTTTAGCGTAGTCAATGAAGCAGAAGTAGGTGTTTTTCTGGAGCTCTCTTGCCTTATCTAAGATCCAGTGGATATTGGCAATTTGATCTCTGGTTTCTCTGCCTTTCTAAATCCAGCTTCAACATCTGGAAGTGCCCAGTTCACATACTGTTGAAGACTAACTTAGAGGATTTTCAGTATTACTTTGCTAGATTGTGAGATGAGTGCAATTGTGGGTGCAACACTACTTTGGCATTGCCCTTCTTTGTGATTGGAATGAAAACTAACATTTTCTAGTCCTGTGGCCACTGCTGAGCTTTCCAAATTTGCTGGTATATTGAGTGCATCACTTTAACAGCATCATCTTTTAGGATTTGAAATAACTCAGCTGGAATTCCATAACTTCCACAAGCTTTGTTCATAGTGATGCTTCCTAAGGCCCACTGACTTCACACTCCAGGATATCTGGCTCTAGGTAAGTTATCACACCATTATGGTTATCCAGGTCATTAAGATCTTTTTTTATATAGTTCTTTGAGTATTCTTGCCACCTCTTCTTGCCACCTCTTCTTTATCTCTTCTGCTTCTGTTAGCTCCATGCCTTTTCTGGCCTTTATTGTGCCTATCAGCATGAAATGTTCCCTTGGTATCTCTAATTTTCTTGATGAGATGTCTAGTCTTCCCCATTCTATTGTTTTCCTCTTTCTTTGCATTTGTTCACTTAGGAAAATTTCTTGTCTCTCCTTGCTATTCTTGGAACTCTGCATTTAGATGGGTATATCCTTCCTTTTCTCCTTTGTCTTTTGCTTCTCTTCTTTTCTCAGCTATTTGTAAGGTCTCTTCAGGCAATCATTTTGACTTTTTCCATTTCTTTTTCTTGAAGATGGTTTTGATCCTGTGCAATGTTACAATCCTCCATCCATAGTTCTTCAGGCACTCTGTCTTTTAGATCTAATGTCTTGAATCTATTTGTCACTTCCACTGTCTAATCATAAGGGATTCATTTAGGTCATACCTGAATGGCCTAGTGGTTTTCCTTACTTTCTTCAGTGTAAGTCTGAATTTTGCAATAAAGAGTTCATGGTCTGAGCCACAGTCTGTTCCCAGTCTTGTTTTTGCTGACTGTATAGAGATTCTCCATCTTTGGCTACAAAGAATATAATCAATCTGATTTTGGTATTGACCACCTGGTGATGTCCATATGTAGAGTTGTCTCATGTGTTTTTGGAAAGGGTGTTTGCTATGACCAGTGCATTTTCTTGGCAAAACACTGTTACCTTTGCCCTGCTTCACTTGTACTCCAAAGCCAAACTTACCTGTTACTCCAAGTATCTCTTGATTTCTTACTTTTGCATTCCAGTCCCCTCTGTCTGTAGACAGATAATTCTAAGGTCTCAATATAAATGCTAGCTAAAAATAGAATGCTCTTCTACTTTTGATGAAAGCAGAAATATAGATTTAAAAGAAGGAAAAATTCTGGTAACAATAGACAGCTAGATAAGTCAGTAAGTAGTTGGGTGATTGATGGCTAGGCAGAGAGAGAGAGAGAGATGAAAAAAGCTTTATTCTATCCCAGGGGTTTATTTGAAGTACCTGGAAATTATTTTCCTCAGATAAACATAGGCTGACATCATTTATTAACTGGGTCAAAATGTAAATCCTGGATACCATAACTAATAATATATAGAAACAATATTAATTCTGGTAGTGTTATCTGTCATAACAGTTTTATCTGTCAATCAGTGTTTCTTTCACTCATTCAAACTGTGACCAATGCCTACTCTAAGCTTAGGCTTCTGATTAGTTTTGAACACAATCAGCTTTCAAATGCAAAAGTTAATTCTATTCAAGTCATGTAAAGAAGATTTATTCTGAAGGAGGAATAAGGATGGTGGAGGAGTAGAAAGAATATTTATTCTACCCATTGCTGAAGTTTTTTGGGAAAAAATATTTCTGTATTTTTTACTGAAGAAGTTTATTTATTTATATCCGCCAGTGATGTGTAAGTGAGAAGAGCGTTCTTCCAAAATATTTTATGTGCTTTGATAACATGGTCTCTGAATGACAAAAAATAATTTCTGTCAAATAAATTTAAACAAGCAGACTAAGAATTTATTTATACAGGAAATACGCATCAAGCATCACGTATATGCCAAACATTGAGCTAAAAAAATATCTGAAGAACCCTTGTCCTAGAGAGTTCCACTGTCGTTTTAACCAAATCTAAATTAATGGAATTTCCTCTTCTATCTTTGAATTAGAAGTCAATCAGTTCAGTTCAGTCACTCAGTCGTGTCCAACTCTTTGTGACCCCAAACTCTCACATGCATACACGACTACTGGAAAACCCATAACTTTGACTGGACGGAACTTTGTTGGCAAAGTTATGTCTCTGCTTTTTAGTATGCTGTCTAGGTTGGTCATAGCTTTTTTTCCAAAGAGCAAACATCTTTTAATTCCATGGCTACAATCACCATCTGTCGTTTTTGAGATTGCATCCAAGTACTGCATTTTGGATTCTTTTGTTGACTATGATGGCTACTCCATTTCTTCTATGGTATTCTAGTCCACAGTATATATAATGGTCATCTGAGTTAAATTCATCCATTCCAGTTCATTTTAATTCACTGATTCCTAAAATGTTTTTGCTCCCTCTTGCCATCTCCTGTCTGACCACTTCCAATTTACTTTGATTCGTGGACCTAACATTCCAGGTTCCTATGTAACATTGTTCTTTACAGTATCAGACTTTACTTTCACCACCAGTCACACCCACAACTGGGTGTTGTTTTTGCTTTTTCTCCATCACTTCATTCTTTCTGGAGTTATTTCCCCACTCTTCTCCAGTAGCATACTGGACACCTACAAACCTGGGGAGTTCATCTTTCAATGTCATGTCCTTTTGCCTTTTCATACTGTTCATGGGGTTCTCAAGGCAAGAATAATGAAGTGGTTTGCCATTCCCTTCTCCACTGGACCATGTTTTGTCAGAACTCTCCACCATGACCTGTCCATCTTGGGTGGCCCTACATGGCATGGCTCTTAGTTTCATTGGGTTAGACAAGACTGTGGACCATGTGACCAGTTTGATTAGTTTTCTGGGATTGTGGTTTTCATTCTATCTGCCCTCTGATGGATAAGGATAAGAGGCTTATGGAAGCTTCCTGATGGGAGAGACTGACTGAGGAGGAAACTGGGTCTTGTTCTGATGGGTGGGGCCATGCTCAGTAAATCGTTAATCCAATTTTTTTGTTGATGGGCAGCTCTGTGTTCCCTCCCTGTTGTTTGATCTGAGACCAAACTATGGTGGAGGTAAT
Source organism: Bubalus bubalis (assembly GCF_019923935.1). NCBI lineage: Eukaryota > Metazoa > Chordata > Mammalia > Artiodactyla > Bovidae > Bubalus > Bubalus bubalis. The sequence goes on along the minus strand of NC_059158.1, from coordinate 49,550,742 downwards.
GAAGATAATGACGACCTCCTTCAAAAGATCCCTTGTATGCACTGTTGCACTCAGTGCCCCCGACCCTGCAGCATGCCACCACTGACACACACCTCTGCCAGAGACTCCTGGACACTCACACCCAAGTCTGGGTCAGTCTCTTGTAAGGTCATTTCTCCTTTCTCTTGGGTCCTGATGCCCACAAGATTTTGTTTGTGCCCTCCAAGAATCTGTTTCCCCAGTCTTGTGTAAGTTCTGGTGCTCTGTGTTGGGGTAAATAGCAACCTCCTCCAAGAGGGCTTATGGCACACTCAGGTCTGTTGCACCCAGAGCCCCTGCCCCTGTGGCAGACCACTGCTGACCCATACCTTCACAGGAGACACTCAAAGGCAGTTCTGGCTCAGTCTTTGTGGGGTCTCCTGATGTGCACAAGGTTTTGTCTGAGCCCTCTGAGTGTCTCTGGCAGGTAAAGAGTTTGATTCTACATGCGATTTTGCCCCTCCTACCATATTACTGGGGCTTATCCTTTGCCCTTGGACGTGGGGTATCCTTTTTTGGTGGGATCCAACATTCTCTTGTGGATGGTTGTTCAGCAGAGAGTTGAAATTTTGGAGTTCTCGCAGGAGAAGATGAGTGCATGTCCTTCTACTCTGCCATCTTGTGGAGGAAGATGTCAATAGTAAGAGAAGTCAATAGTAAGGAGAGAGAAGTCAACAGGAAGATTAAATAGACAATTGAATTTTTTACAAAGTAGTGATGCCAACATACACATCTTTGCCCTCATAAGACTCTCTATGGGAGTTTTTTTATTCAATCTCGACTGCAATTGCAATCACCACGTGGAGCATTAAAATGTAAATAACTAGAAAATCCTGCCCTCAGAGATCCAGTTTTCATTGTGCTTGGAGCCTTGGGATGAAGAGCTCCTATGTGCTTCTTTCTGTAGCCAATTTTGAGAACCACTAGCAGGACACAGTGGCCTCACCACCTTTTCTTCCTTTTATGCATAAACTTTCAAGATTTTAGGGACAAATGCAAAGAATATTAGGGAAACAGGAACAAATGGGGATGTTCACCAGGCCTACAATGTTTACCTATGTTTACTTTCTCTAACCAACTCTGAAATGAGGGCTGTTTTTCCTTTTTAATCTTCACTCACATAGAATCTTAATTCCAGCATGTGTAAACCATCAACACGCTTGTCCTCTCCTTATCCCATGCAAGCAGCCTGACACCCTATAAACCTGGACACCTCAGATCTCTCCTTCACCTGGAACAAATCCAGCAGGCCATTTCCTTTCCTCTAGAGAATTAGGTCATTAGTTATTAAAAAAAAATAATAATAACAGGTTCTTTCTTTAGTATGTTCATATGTCCAAATGGGAAAAGTGAGATGGAGCAAGTTTCCCTGCCTCTGGCTAGAGAAGGGGAAAATGAAACTGGCCTCCTGGAGAAGGCACACCTCAGGCCACAGTTTCATGATTTCCACTTTCCTCCATGTGTGCTATGCTCAGTCACTTCAGTCATTTCTGACTGGTTGTGACTCTACAGACTGTAGTTTTCCAGGCTCCTCTGTCCATGGGATTTTCCAGGCAAGAGTACTGGGATGTATTGCCATGCCCTCCTCCAGGGGATCTTCCCAACCTAGGGATTAAACTTATGTTGTCTCCTGAATATGATGCATTGCAGGAGGATTCCCTATTGCTGTGCCACCAGGAAAACCCATTTCCCTACATAGGAATGAATATTTGGTACAATGTTAATAGGTCAAGGTCATGTTTACCTAATTATAGCAAATCAAAGCATAAATCTCAAATTGTTAACCATCTGCAGGGAATAAGTGGATCTTCTCCCCCTGCCCCCCCACCCAAGCCAAGTAATTAAAATGGAAAAATGTGTCTAGTGATCAAAGAAACTGACATGTTACCATATTAGATAAGAAAACAGTCCATGACCACATAATGCCATTACAGTGATCAGAAATTATGTGACCCTTTAAATTGTTTTATTTCCCTCAGTAGAATATTAAGTTCAGGTGGGTAATTTAAATTGCATTAACAGCAACCTCTTTAAGATGACACTTAATTTAGTCTTGAGAGTTGCTGCTGTTTACACTGTCCCCACAGTCTGCCATCTCATACCGGGGCTAACTTATGCCAGATTGCAGAAAGTTTTTTTCAAAATACCATGGGGGTGTCAAATGTTTTATTGCAAACCTGCTGCTTTATGGGAATATTCAGTGGAAGTAAACCAGAGAAACACTTTTGTAAATTGCCCCATTTTATATGGAAAACATTTCAATTAGATGTACAAAGGCAACTGACAGTTTTATGAACCAAATCTTTTGGAAATATCCTTCACATACACAACATATTCTCAGAGATCATATAGTATAAAGTGGATACACAAGATCTTCAAGGACCTAGTGTGGCTCCCTATTCCAACTTGCCTTGTCTTTCCACTAACATCCAGATGAGACAACTTTCAAAAGTGCTAATTTGGTGGAAAGGAAGTACCAAATACTTTTAAAGAAATTATTTATCATAGTTTTCCCTTATGAAGACAAGGTAAATACATAATTCTTCGACCACCAACCCAGTAATTCAGAGAAAACCCATTAGAGCCTGAGCCATATGGGTGACAAAGGCCACAGAGTTAAAGATGCGTGTGTATAAACATTCCTTTGTTAGGACCCCTCAACCTCAGCTTGTCACAAGAGTAACCTTTGCATGAGAATGACAGTCTCGTGAACAACTTAGTGAGATTACTAAATGATTCAGGAAAATTTGAAAACTGAAAGTCACTCAGTCGTATCAGACTCTTTGCGAACTCATGGACTGTAGCTCGCCAGGCTCCTCTGTCCATGAAATTCTCTAGGCCAGAATACTGGAGTGGGTAGCCTATCCCTTCTCCAAGGGATCTTCCCAACCCAGGGATCAAACCCAGGCTCCCTGCATTACAGGCAGATTCTTTATTGTCTGAGCCACCGTAGAAGCCCATCTGCACCACCAGGGAAGTGCAAGAATACTGGAGTGGGTAGCCTATCCCTTCTTCAGGGGATCTTTCCAACCCAGGAATCAAACCGGGGTCTCCTGCATTGCAGGCAGATTCTTTACCCTACTACCAGATACCAGTACTAAGAAAACTTTACCCTAGTAATAACCAGGAAACTTTACCTTAGTACCAAATACATTAGACAATTTTAATTTACCTTTGACCTCCCAAACCCACCTTAAATAAAGGGAAGTTCAGTTCAGTTCAGTTCAGTCGCTCAGTCGTGTCCAACTCTTTGAGACCCCATGAATCTAAGCACACTAGGCCTCCCTGTCCATCACCAACTCCCAGAGTTCACCCAAACTCATGTCCATCAAGTCAGTGATGCCATCCAGACATCTCATCCTCTGTCATCCCCTTCTCCTCCTGCCCCCAATCCCTCCCAGCATCAGGGTCTTTTCCAATGAATCAATTCTTCGCATGAGGTGGCCAAAGTATTGGAGTTTCAGCTTCAGCATCAGTCCTTCCAAAGAACACCCAGAACTGATCTCCTTTAGAATGGACTGGTTAGATCTCCTTGCAGTCCAAGGGACTCTCAAGAGTCTTCTCCAACACCACAGTTCAAAAGCATCAATTCTTCAGCGCTCAGCTTTCTTCACAGTCCAACTCTCACATCCATACATGACCACTGGAAAAACCATAGCCTTGACTAGACAGACCTTTGTTGGCAAAGTGATATCTCTGCTTTTGAATATGCTATCTAGGTTAGTTATAACTTTCCTTCTGGGGAGTAAGCGTCTTTTAATTTCATGGCTGCAATTACCATCTGCAGTGATTTTGGAGCCCCAAAAAATAAAGTCTGACACTGTTTCCACTGTTTCCCCATCTATTTCCCATGAAATGATGGGACCAGATGCCATGATCTTCGTTCTCTGAATGTCGAGCTTTAGCCGACTTTTTCACTCTCCTCTTTCACTTTCATCAAGTCGTTTTTTAGTCTTTCTTCTCTTTCTGCCATAAGGGTGGTGTCATCTGCATATCTGAGGTTATTGAGATTTCTCCCAGCAATCTTGATTCCAGCTTGTGCTTCTTCCAGCCCAGCGTTTCTTATGATGTACTCTGCATATAAGTTAAATAAGCAGGGTGACAAAATACAGCCTTGATGTACTCCTTTTCCTATTTGTAACCAGTCTGTTGTTCCATGTCCAGTTCTAACTGTTGCTTCCTGACCTGCATATAGATTTCTCAAGAGGCAGGTCAGGTTGTCTCATATTTTCATCTTTCAGAATTTTTCACAGTTTATTGTGATCCACACAGTCAAAGGCTTTGGCATAGTCAAAAAAGTAGAAATAGATGTTTTTCTGGAACTCTCTTGCTTTTTCGATAATCCAGCGGATGTTGGCAATTTGATCTCTGGCTCCTCTGCCTTTTCTAAAACCAGCTTGAACATCAGGAAGTTCAAGGTTCAGGTATTGCTGAAGCCTGGCTTGGAGAATTTTGAGCATTACTTACTGGCTTGTGAGATGAGTGCAATTGTTCAGTAGTTTGAGCATTCTTTGGCATTGCCTTTCTTTGGGATTGGAATGAAAGCTGACCTTTTCCAGTCCTATGGCCACTGCTGAGTTTTCCAAGTTTGCTGGCATATTGAGTGTGGCACTTTCACAGCATCATCTTTCATGATTTGAAATAGCTCAACTGGAATTCCATCACCTCCCCTAGCTTTGTTCATAGTGATGCTTTCTAAGGCCCACTTGACTTTGCATTCCAGGTTGTCTGGCTCTAGGTGAGTGGTCACACCATCATGATTATCTGGGTCTTGAAGATTTTTTTTGTACAGTTCTGTGTATTCTTGCCACCTCTTCTTAATATCTTCTGCCTCTGTTAGGTCCATACCATTTCTGTCCTTGTAAGGGAAAGGTATACTCTAAATTGGATCTGAGAAAGTCATTGATTTAGTCCCCTATCTTCATCAAATGCATTTCTTCTTCACCTACACCTTCTTTTCTATTACTACAGTTTATAAGCACCTTCATAGATATGTGATGTTTATTTTTGTGCAATACAAAGCCTATGCTTCCTCCCCTGTACATCCCAGGGCTTACTTCCCCTTTCTCCTACAAGCTGCCTATTCTAATCTGCAACTCTTTTGTGACCTGAGCACACACTCCTGAATTTTGCTTTCTGGTTGCTGCTTTCCTCATTATCACTGCTCTTTCCTTCTAAGCTGTTCCCACACTGTTCAGCTCATTTGCTGAATACTTCACCATCCCTGTTAACTGCCTCCTGAATCAAGATCACCTCTTCCAAGGCTGTCCTCCCAGAAAGGGAGTTTCGGGTCATAGGTCCACCTCTGCCAACCCCTGATTCCACTGAGCATGTCTTTCTGATTCTCATTCTCTGTGGGATACAACAGACTATCTCTCCACAAACCCTGGTTTAGGAAAGAACTAAAGCCATGCCTTTCCAAAAGACCAACAGGAAAAATGACAGTTCTAAACTCTGACTTTCTGGAGCATCCTGTTCATCATCTTGTAGACAACATATATAGGGATCTTGTTTTTGTATCCATTCAGCCAGTCTTTGTCTTTTGGATGGGGCATTCAACCCATTTACATTTAAGGTAATTATTGATAAGTATGATCCCATTGCCATTTACTTTATTGTTTTGGGTTCAAGTTTATACACCCTTTCTGTGCTTCCTGTCTAGAGAATATCCTTTAGCATTTGTTGGAGAGCTGGTTTGGTGATGCTGAATTCTCTGGGCTTTTGCTTGTCTGTAAAGCTTTTGATTTGTCCTTCATATTTGAATGAGATCCTTACTGGGTATGGTAATCTGGGCTGTAGGTTATTTTCTTTCATCACTTTAAGTATTTCCTGCCATTCCCTTCTGGCCTGAAGAGTTTCTATTGAAAGATCAGCTATTATCCTTATGGGAATCCCCTTGTGTGTTATTTGTTGTTTTTCCCTTGCTGCTTTTAATATTTGTTCTTTGTGTTTGATCTTTGTTAATTTGATTAATATGTGTCTTGGGGTGTTTCACCTTGGGTTTATCCTGTTTGGGACTCTCTGGGTTTCTTGGACTTGGGTGATTATTTCCTTCCCCATTTTAGGGAAGTTTTCAACTATTATCTCCTCAAGTATTTTCTCATGATCTTTCTTTTTGTCTTCTTTTGGGACTCCTATGATTTGAATTTTGGGGCATTTAACATTGTCCCAGAGGTGTCTGAGGTTGTCCTCATTTCTTTTCATTCTTTTTTCTTTTTTCCTCTCTGTTTCATTTATTTCTACCTTTCTATCTTCTACCTCACTTATCCTATCTTCTGTCTCCGTTATTCTACTGTTGGTTCCCTCCGGAGTGTTTTTGATCTCATTTATTGCATTATTCATTACATATTGACTCTTTTTTATTTCTTCTAGGTCCTTGTTAAACCTTTCTTGCATCTTCTCAATCCTTGTCTCCAGGCTATTTATCTGTAACTCCAATTTGTTTTCAAGATTTTGGATCATTTTCACTATCATTAATTCAGAATTCTTTATCAGATAGATTCCCTATCTCTTAATCTTTTGTTTGGTTTGGTGGGCATTTATCCTGTTCCTTTACCTGTTGGGTATTTCTCTGCATTTTCCTCTTGTTTATATTGCTGTTTTTTTTGGGGGGGGGGGCTTTCTGTATTCTGGCAGTTGGTGGTTCCTCTTTATTGTGGAGGTTCTTTGCTGTGGGTGGGGTTGGATGGGTGGCTTGTCAACTTTTTCTGGTTAGGGAAGCTTGTGCCAGTGTTCTGGTGGGTGGGGCTGGATTTCTTCTTTATGGAGTGCAATGAATTAATAAGTTTTGAGATGTCAGTGGGTTTGGTGCGACTTTGGTTAGCCTGTATATTGAGGCTCAGGGTTATGTTCCTGTGTTGCTGGAGAATTTGCATAGTATGTCTTGCTCTGGAGTTTGTTGGCCCTTGGTTGGTGCTTGGTTTCAGTGTAGGTATGGAGGCATTTGATGAGCTCCTATCGATTAATGTTCCCTGGACTCAGGAGTTCTCTGGTGTTCTCAGGATTTGGATTTAAGCCTCCTGCCTCTGGTTTTCAGTCTTATTCTTACAGTAGGCTCAAGACTTCTCCATCTATACAGCATTGATGATAAAACATCTAGGTTAATAATGAAAAGTTTCTCCACAGTGAGGGACACTGGGAGAGGTACACAGAGTTACATGGAGAAGAGAAGAGGGTGGAGGGAGATAGAGGTGACCAGGAGGAGAAGAGGGGAAATCAAAAGGGGAGAGAGCAAACTAGCCAGTAATCACTTCCCTATGTGCTCTCCACAATCTGGATCCCTCAGAGATGTTCACGGAGTTACAAGAGAAGAGAAGAGAAGAGAAGAGGAAGGAAGGAGACAGAGGTGGCCAGGAGGATAAAAGGGGGAATCAAAAGGAACGAGACAGATCCAGCCAGTAATCAGTCCCCTAAGTGTTCTCCACAGCCCAGAACACACAAAGATTCACAGAATTGGGTAGAGAAGAGAAGGGGGAGGGAGGAGATAGAGGCGACCTGGTGGAGAAAAAGGAGAGTCAAAAGGGAAAAAGAGCAATCAGGCCAGTGATCTCATTCCCAAGTAAAAATGGGTACTGAAGATTGGGTTCTTAAAGGTACAAAGTTGATAACAAATACCAAAAAGCAAAGATTAAAAATCTTGAGTAGAGGTTAGATTCTCAAAAACACAATATTAAAAACAAACAAACAAACAAACAGAAAGTCACAGAAATTATAAAATAAATATATATAAAGTTTGCTTTAAAAATAGGGTCTTTTTTTTTTTGTGGCAAGGTAATAGTAGGCTATAAAAATGAAAACTAAAGGAGTAATGGGGACTTGAAAATAACAAAAAAAATAAAATAAAATAATTTTTTAATCTAAAAAATGATAATAGTAAAAATATATCTAAGACTTTCTCTGGAGCTGTTGTGGACAGTGTGGGGTCAGTTCATTTTCAGATAGTTCCTTGGTCTGGCTTGTACTTCTCACGGTCTATTCGCCCCTTCTTATGTAGTTGGTGCTAACTACAGGATTTCAATCTATTGCACCTGTCATTTCCAAAGTGGTTCCCTCTGTTATGTTAGCTTCATCTGTCTGCTGGTCTCTTCAGTGTCTCATTTCTGCCCTGACACAAGGGGCGCGGTGGTGGTCACTTTTTTTTAGGCTCGCTTGTTCAGTCGTGCTTTGGGGAGGGAGGAACACTGCAAACAAATATCACTGGCGTGTGTTCACAGTGATTCAGCCACACTGGGTTTGCCCCCACTCACAGTGTGTGTGCTTTCCCAGTCTACACTGCTCAGACTCTAGGTTGCTCTGCCGGGAACTGTCTGATGCAGGCCCTGCTTTGCATGCACTCCCCAGGTCTAAGCTGCTCAGGTTCAGGTTCTCAGGTACTCCACAAAGGCGCAGACTTGTTTGGGCCTACGTTTTTCACCCGTGCCCGGTCCAAGCAGCTCAGGTGACCAGGTCCTTGGAGCACGTAGTCGCCCCCAGTTGAAGGCTGTGACTTATCCCCTCCCCCGTCCCAGCCACTCGGTTTTCTAGGCATACAACAGGTGCGCCTGCTCTCTTCTGGGAAGCTGATCTCTGGCTGCAACCCTCCCGACAGATGTAGAATGTAGACCCTCCAGAATCCCAAGTCTTGGTTAGCAATGAAGTCTGCTTGCAGTTTGGTATAGAATGCCTCTCTGGGGCCACAATTATTCCCTTCTGGCTCTGGCTGCCCTCGCCTGCCTGTCTCTGGCAGGGGATGGGCTGGTCTGCAGCCGGCTAGCTTTGCTCAGTCCTTTGTTCTGTGATTGTGCCTGGCAGTGGTTAGGGCTTTTTGCAAGATCCCAGGATAGCTATCCCACAGTCTGGGTTGCTATCTCAAGTTAGGTCCTTCAGATTGCCCTCGGGGCATTCAGGCCCAGTCCTTATCTTAAGCAATGTCACCTGTTCCTCCCTGTCCCACCCCGGCTTGCTAGTGGGGGACATGAGCATCTGGGCTGCTTCTCCACTGGGAGTTGCTGTTGGGCACATAATCTGTGGATTTTAATTATTTATTTATTTTTCCTCCCAGTTATTTTGCCCTCTGAGATTCCAAGGCTCGCCACAAACCCACCAGAGAGAGTGTTTCCTGGTGTTTGGAAACTTCTCTCTTTTTTAAGACTCCCTTTCCGGGACGGATCTCCATCCCTACCTCTTTTGTCTCTTTTTTTTTTTATCTTTTATATTTTGTCCTTCCTCCTTTCAAAGACAATGGGCTGCTTTTCTGGGTGCCTGATGTCCTCTGCCAGCATTCAGAAGTTGTTCTGTGGAATTAGCTCAGTGCTCAAATGTTCTTTCGATGAATTTGTGGGGGAGAAAGTGGTCTCCCCATCCTATTCCTCTGCCATCTTAGGACCACCTGGTCCTTTAGGATTTGAAATAGCTCAACTGGAATTCCATCACCTCCACTAGCTTTGTTCGTAGTGATGCTTCCTAAGGCCCACTTGACTTTGCATTCCAGGATGTCTGGTTCTAGGTGAATGATCACACCATTGTTGATATCTGGGTCATGAAGATCTTTTTTGTATAGTTCTGTATATTCTTGCCACCTCTTCTTAATATCTTATGCTTCTCTTAGGTCCATGCCATTTCTGTCCTTCATTGTGCCCATCATTGCATGAAATGCTCCCTTGGTATCTTTAATTTTCTTGAAGAGATCTCTAGTCTTTCTCATTCTATTCTTTTCCTCTATTTCTTTGCACTGATCACTGAGGAAGAATTTCTTATCTCTCCTTGCTATTCTTGAAACTCTGCACTCAAATGGGTATATCTTTCCTTTTCTCATTTGCCGTTCACTTCTCTTCTTTTCACAGCTATTTGTAAGGCCTCCTCAAATAACCATTTGTCTTTTTACATTTCTTTTTTGGGGGATGATCTTGATCACTGCCTCCTGTACAATGTCATGAACCTCTGTCCATAGTTCTTAAGGCACTGTGTCTATCAAATCTAATTCCTTGAATCTATTTGTCACTTCCCCTGCATAATCATAAGGGATTTGATTTAGGTCATACCTGAATGGCCTAGTGGTTTTCCCTACTTTTTTCAATTTAAGTTTGAATTTGGCAAGAAGGAGTTCATGGTCTGAGCCACAGTCAGATCCTGGTCTCGTTTTTGCTGATTGTATAGAGCTTCTCCATCTTTGGCTGTGAAGAATATAATCAATCTGATTTCGGTATTGACCATCTGGTGATGTCTGTGTGTAGTGTCTTCTCTTCTGTTGTTGGAAGAGGGTGCTTGCTATGACCACTGTGTTCTGTTGGCACAACTCTATTAGCCTTTGCACTGCTTCATTCTGTACTCCAAGGCCAAACTTGCCTGTTACTCCAGGTATGTTACTCCAGGTATATGTGAGTATACATCTCATTATATCTGTTCACACTTTGATGACATTTGGGTTATTTCTACCTTTGGACTACTGTGAATAATGCTGATATAAACACTGGTGTTCAAATATCTGTTCAAGTTATTGTTTTCAATTCTTTTGTGAATCTATCTACCACAAGTGGAACTGCCAGGATCTATAATTCTGTGTTTAATTTACCGAGAAACCACCATGATGTTTTCCACAGTGTTTGCACCATTTTACATTCCCATTAGCAATGTCCAAGGGTTCCAGTTTCTCCACTTCATCGCTAAAACTTCTTGTCTTCTGTTCTTTTAAGAAAAGGTATCCTAATGCCTGGGAAGTAATAGTTCTCTGTGGCTTTGATTTGCATTTTTCTAAGTATTAATGTTGAGCACCTGATATATCAGAGTTATGGCTATTTTTTCATTTACTTTTAACTGCTCCTACCTAAATTTTTCTTTTAGAGCTTTACTGAAGTATAATTGACATACAATAAAGTGCATTTATTTAAATTATGCAAACTGATAAGTTTAGACATAAGCATGCACCTTTGAAGCTAGGTGCACACCAAGACAATGAACATATCCATCAGCCCAAGTTTCTTCACATCCCTCAGAACCCCTTCCTTTCACATCTCTGCCCTTAACTCATTCTCAAGCAAGCACAGATCTGCTTTCTATCACAACATATTGGTTGGCATATTCTACAATTTTATGTAAATGAAAGCATATATTGTGTACTATTTTGTCTGTCTCTCTTCACTCCACTAATTAATTTAAGGTTCATCCATCCATGTCATGTGTGACAATTGTTCACTCCTCTTTATTGGTGAGTAATATTCCATTTTATGTTTGTTTGGTTTTTTTTCTATTCAACTATTAATGGGCATTTGGATTTCTTTCATTTTTGGCTATTACCCATAAACATTTTGTGAATAGTCATGTAAGAATCTTTAAATGGACATATGCTTTCATGTCTCTTGGGTAAATATATTGGAATAAAATAGTTGGATCATACAGAAGGTGTATGTTTAACGTAAAAAAACAAAACAAAAAAAAAACTTCATACTGTTATCCAAAGTGTTTCCAAACTTTACTGCCATATTATATCACACCAACAACATGCAAGAGTTCTTGCTACTCCACATCCTTGTCAGCACTTCGTATGGTCTGGCTTTTAAATTTTAGCCATTTGATAATGAGTGTTATAATGTCTCACTGTGCTTTAATTTGAATTTCCCTATGACTAATAATGCTGAGTGTTTTTTCATGTGCTTTTTTTCTGTCTTCATATCTTCTTCAGGGAAGAATCTATTCAAATCTTTGGCACATTTTGGGGGGGGGGGTTCATTTATTTGTCTTATCATTAAGTTGTGAGATTAGTATGGGGTTTCATGGACATATTATATACATAAAACAATGAACCAATTCAGTTCAGTCACTCACTCCTGTCTGACTCTTTGCAACCCAATGGACTGCAGCATGCCAGGCTTCCCTGTCCATCACCAACTCCCAAAACTTGCTCAAACTCATGTCCATCAAGTCAGTGATGCCATCTAACCATCTCATCCTCTGTCGTCCCCTTCTCCTCCTGCCTTCAATCTTTCCCAGCATCAGGGTCTTTTCTGAGAAGTCAGTTATTCGCATCAGGTGGCCAAAGTATTAGAGCTTCATCATCAGTCCTTCCAATAAATATTCAGGACTGATTTCCTTTAGGATTGACTGGTTTGATCTTCTTTCTGTCCAAGTGTGCCATATATTGTCAGAGGTGCTTTGCAAATATTTTTCTCCAACTCCACAATTTTTCTTTTCAATCTTAAGTCTTTTGAAGAGCAAATGTTTAACTTTGATACAGTCCAATTAACTGATTTTTTTTCCTTCTGTAGCTTGTGCTTTTGTGTTAAGAAGTCTTTACCAAACACAGGTGTTTAATAGCCCCCCATGTTTCCTTTATTCATAATTAATATCTTATTTCCAAAAAACACTTAAGCAAAAAGAAAATACCAAAAAAGGAGACAAAATTTGATTACTCAACTATAACTTGTGCTAGGTTTGACCACTGACTTGGTCAAAAAGGAATTCTGAGGCTCAGAAAAAACAATGAGCTTTCACAAAATGAAAATATGATAGATGTGAAGCCCGATCAGTGAAGAAACAGTTAAGAATTAGTTTTTCCCAAAGTTGTCACCAGAAAGCATGTTACATAAACAATAGAGATACAACTAAATATTTTCCCAAGTGGAGAAAAGATCTTATAATTCAGTATAAAGCCCAACTATATTCCAAGTAAATGTCAACCAATAGACCAAACATATACATGTTCTGTTAAAGTGCCCAATTAACAGGCTAACATAAGTTCCATCCAGTCTCTAAGCAGGAAAAGCAAGTAAACTGGCTTCTCTATCAAGGAATAGCACTAGGCAGAAGCTTTTCCTTTGCAATACTTAGTGACCACAAAATAGCATTTTTAGGGAGAAAAGTCTCTAACCAATAAATGTAACCCAGTTTGTCCTACTCTCCCCTGCTCACATTCAGTTCTCAACAGCAGCCCCAACCTCTACTCATGCCCCAAAGTTTGATGGTGTATGCACAGAGACATTACCAGAGTCACAGCTCCCCACACTCCCTACAAGTGCTTCCATCAACATCCCCCTTACGGCCTCGTTTTCACAGCTGGACGTCGTTGTCTTTGCATATTAACTGGTTGATGGTTTTTTTTTTCTGATACTTCAACTTCCTTTTTGACCTTCTCTCTTCCAGCTCTCCCCACAAGGGTGTAGTTTATAATTCTTATAATAAATCCCTTATCTTATCACCCACAGTGATTCTGTTTCTATGACTGAAATCCCACCAATAAAACAAGAATAACTTTTTAAATATAATATAAACTTATTAAAGTTTTTAAATTAAATGTATTTAAAAAAAAAAGATGAAATGTGTAAATATTAATCCTAATAAACAATCTTATAAGTAAATGCTAAGGAAAGTAAGCTTCTTGGTCTTCTGTTTAGACCAAAACACAAACTGAAAAATATTCTGACAATGCTGAAATTGACTTTCTTTCAATAATGGGACATTTCTTCCCAAATAGAGAGAAGAAAATGTCCTATTTTAATTAATGAAAGCGAAAGTGAAAGTTGCTCAGTCTTGTCCAACTCTTTGTGACTCCAAGGACTGTATACTCCATGGAATTCTCCAGGCCAGAATACCGGAGTGGGTAGCTTTTCCCTTCTCCAGGGGATCTTCCCAACCCAGGGATCGAACCCAAGTCTCCTGCATTGCAGACAGATTCTTTACCAGCTGAGCCACAAGAGAAGCCCTTATTATTTTAATTAATAGGAACAAATGAATACTTATTCCTATCTTTATGGATCACTTCCTTAGTCCAAGTGGGTGTCCATAACAATAATACCATAGATTGTGTGTATTAAATAGCAATCATCTACCATAAGTATACATGTGTCCCCCCCATCCTGAACCCACCTCGTTCCCCACCCTGTCCCTCTAGGTTGTCATAGAGCACCAGCTTTGGGTGCCCTGCTTCATGCATTGAACTTGATCTTCCAATTAAAATAAATTAATTAACTTAAAAAAAAAAGCAATCATTTATTTCTCATATTTCTAGAAGCTGAAGAGTCCAAGATCAAGGTGTCAACAGGCCCAGAGTTTGGTAAGCAGAAAGGACAAGAGAGCTCTCTGGGTCTCTCTTACAAGGGCATAATCCTAGTCATGAGAGCTCCACCCTCATGACCTCATCACCTCCCAAAGGCTCTGCCCTCTACATCATCATATAAAGGGTTAGGATTTCAACATAGGGATTTAGGAGAGACACAAACATTTAGTCCATAACACTAACTACCTACAAAGCTATGATAGACCCTAAGACAGGCCAAAAGAACACTCTGGTTTGGTCTGAGACCCAAAAATAAAGATTATACCTTATTTAATTCATAACTAAATGAGAATATATTTAGAGAAGATATATATATATATATTTAGAGAATATATTTGGAGAAGGAAATGGCAACCCACTCCAGTGTTCTTGCCTGGGGAATCCCAGGGATGGCGGAGCCTGGTGGGCTGCCTTCTATGGGATCGCACAGAGTTGGACATGACTGAAGCAACTTAGCAGCAGCAGCAAATGAGAATATATACAGAACAGCTATGTTGGGATACTATTACCAAAGTTCTTTGTCCTTTTCCTAAACAAGAGGCCTACCCCCTAAATACTCAGATGAAATAATTTCTCTAAATAGAAACCAAGCAAAGAAAAATATACTCTTTGCAAAAGATCAGAATTGTGCAATTAATCAATCATAAGTAGCCTTAATATGTAAGCCTATGTGTGACTCTGGTTGGGGAGAAGATAGGGATCAATTAAATTAAAAGTTATCTCATCAGATCAGTCAGCATGCTTTTTGGATGCAAGGAACAGAATGTCCAAATCAAATTGGTTTTTGAAAAACCAGGGTGGGGATGTTTATTGGCTCATGGAGAATGAATTTAAACAGAACTGGCTCTAAGGGCTGAAACCATGTCCTAGGACCCAGTTTCTCCCCAGCCTTGGGTCAGTTTCCACCCATCGTGATGATGCAGAGAATACTCATGTTTGCCTCAAACTAATGATCTCTTCTCAACCAAAGCAGAAGACATGGGCTCTCTCATTAGTTAGACTGAAGAAAAGCCCTGGACCTTGATTCCAGGCCCATACTGGGTCCTGTACCAACTCCTAAGTCAGTACCTGTGGCCAGGATAGAAATTCTATTGATTGGTTCAGGCTGCACACCAAGCTCAGCCATATCCAAACAGCATTGAAAATAATAATGATGATGATGATAATGATGATAGGAATGGAGGCCTGACAGACTCATGAGAATTTCTATTACTGTCAGCTTTCGCATGTCAACAATCATATGGGAAATAGACTAAGATGAAGAAATGAACTTAGAAAAGCATCACCTCAGCTTGGATTTTTGTATCTTGCTGATTGCTAAATACTCTGCTTTTGCAGTGCAGGAAACCTGGACTGGATCCCTGGGTTAGGAAGATCCCCTAGAGAAGGAAATGGCAACCCACTCCAGTATCCTTGCCTGGAAAATCTCATGGACTGAGGATGGAGGAGCCTGGTGGACTGCAGTCCATTGGGTCACAAAGAGTCGGGCACAAGTCAGTGACTAACACTTACTTACTTACTGCTTTTGCTCAGCCGTGCAGCCCTCACTATAACTTTACCCTGCTATCTGTGAAGATAAAGAACACAGGTCCAAATATTCAACTATTACTCAAGAATACTCACTAGATCTGGCCTTGCAGAATGCCCTTAAATTTTTCAGCTTTAGAAAATAAAACTGGTATTAACTCACAAATTTTCAATTATACTTCAAGAGAGATCAGCTTTGTGGCAGAAACTGTTCTCAACCTTTATTAAAAATCTCATTTGCCAGCAGCCTCATACATTTTTTTAACGTCTGCCCTCATTTCTTCAAATCTGCACATAGCACATTTTTCTTGGCTATAATTAGTCTCTAAGACTTATTAGCACAGGAGTAGCACTGAGAAGGGAGAAGGCAATGGCACCCCACTCCAGTACTGTTGCCCAGAAAATCCCATGGATGGAGGAGCCTGGTAGGCTGCAGTCCATGGGGTCGCTAAGAGCCGGACACGACTGAGCGACTTCACTTTCACTTTCCGCTTTCATGCATTGGAGAAGGAAATGGCAACCCACTCCAGTGTTCTTGCCTGGAGAATCCCAGGGATGGAGAAGCCTTGTAGGCTGCAGTCCATGGGGTCGCAAAGAGTCAGACACGACTGAAGCGACTTGGCAGCAGCAGCACTGAGAAACTCTAAATGACAAGTCAACACTGATTCCTGTTTTTATGTTTTTTTATGATTCTCAGGAAAAGTATTTGGCATTTTCTCCTGGAAGAAGCCACCCCTTGAGCATTCCTCTCTACACTCCTTGAGAAGAGCTAATATTATTAGAAGGGAGTATTAGTATAAATTCTTCAACTAACACATCAGAAGGATTAGTCTGAGCATATCTGAGGATAGTGTAGGAAAACTTCCAGGCATCAGGAGAAAGCAAGTTAAAACCAACCCATTACCAGGTGCTGCACACAGAGTGGATCAATACCACTAACTGACAACTTTTCATATGAAACTCAAGCAGTCTGATGCTTCCTTTTTCTGTTCCCTTAATATCTGTTCTCTCCACTTCAAAGGGTATTGATGAAGAGCTAGGAGATGGGGTTCACACACAGGATGCTCATCTTCTGTCCTGGGGCTGCCAGGCCATGATTAAAGGGTCAGGCTCTGACTGTTTACTCTTTAATAGTGAAGGCTAGAAGCCTGGAAACAAGCGTTCCTGCTCAGGAATCCAGTCTGCTGGTTTGAACCATAGCAGTGCCACTGCTAACCTTGCGTGCAACCTTGAGAGAACTCCTTAACTCTCTCCTTTCCTAATCTGTAAAATTAATATTATAACAATATTTCTCTTTTGGTTGGAAAGAGAATTAAGTGAAGTATCCATTGTGAAGTGTTTAACATGAAAGTTGAACTTGAAGATGACACCTAATATTTACTGAGCATTTCTTATCTACCCAGTGTCGGAAGCAGTCGATTCATGCATTAATCGGTTCAACCAATATCTGTGAGCACTTCCATGGTTTAGACGATTAGGATATGTTAGTGAAAAAAAAAAAGAGTCCTGCCTGGAACTTAATATTTCTGGGATATGCAGATGATACCACTCTAATGGCAGAAAGTGAAGAGGAACTAAAGAACTTCTTGATGAGGTTGAAAGAGGAGTGAAAAAACTGGCTTAAACCTCAACATTCAGTAAATTTAAGATTATGATATCTGGTCCCATCAGTTCATGGCAAATAGACATGGGAAAAGTGGAACTAGTGAAAGATTTTATTTTCTTGGGCTCCAAAATCACTGCAGATGGTGACTGAAGCCATGAAATTAACAGGCATTTGCCTCTTGGAAGAAAAGCTGTTACAAACTTAGACAGTATATAAAAATCAGAGACATCACTTTGCCAATAAAGGTCCATATAGTCAAAGCTATGATTTTTCCAGTAGTCATGTGTTTTGCCAGAAGCTTTTACTTTCATCTCAGGTTCAAAGAACTTGTTATCAAAGTAAGCCACTTGTTCTATGGTATTGGTGTGTCTAACTCTTGCAACCGCCTGGACTGTAGCCTATCAGGCTCCTCTGTCCATGGCATTTTCCAGGCAAGAATATTACAGTGGGTTGCCATTTCCTTTCCAGGGGATCTTCCTGACCCAGGAATTGAACCCTGGTCTTCTGCATCTCTGGCAGATTCTTTACCTACTGAGCTATGAGGGAAGCCCTCTTGTTCTATACAACTAAATAATATCAATATTTATTAGATAATTATCTAGCTTAATTTCAATAAACTAACATTTAAAGAAAAGGAAATAGAAACAGCAGAGGATACATCACCAAATTTGTTTTCGACCAACATCCAGACTCAAAAAACACTGGGAAGTCCCATGTAACAGCACATCTGGAGTCCCATTTGGAAAAAGGTCCCAGGCAGCATGTCTGCTCCATGGATAAGACTTCAAAAATTGTAGTTGGGGATTTGTGCTTATAATACCAAGATGCAAACAAATATCATCATCAGTCTGTGAGCAAACAGTAGCTCTGGTTTCATGTTAGTGTTGTTAACTTTGTCTTGTAAAACTTGAATTGTTGTTAAGTCTGGGGCTTGGTTGGCCAGAGCCCCTCCAGGGGCTCAACAATTTCAAGACTTGTCCCCTGTCTTGTCTATGGTGCTGCAAGTCTCACACTCACTGCAAGCATTCACTCACAGTCACTCTTAGTCAGGGCAGTGTCCAGGCAGGTTAGAAGCAAGGTCAGAGGCTTGCTCGGCTTTGTCTCTGAAGCCTAAATAAGACTATTTATTTAATTTCCCTAACATCAAGTAAGGATGTGAGAGTTGGACCTTACAGAATACTGAGTGCCAAGAACTGATGCTTTTGAATTGTGGTGCTGAAGAGGATTCTTGAGAATTCCTTGCACTGAAAGGAGATCAAACCAGTCAATCCTAAAGGAAATCAATCCTGAATATTCATTGGAAGAATTAATGATGAAACTGAAGCTCCACCACCTGATGTGAAGAGTTGATTCATTGGAAAAGACCCTGAGGCTGGGAAAGATTGAATGGAATAGGAGAAGGAGTGGCAGAAGTTAAGGTGGTTACATAGCATCAGTAACTCAATGGACATGAATCTGAGCAAACTCAGGAGACTGTGAAGGACAGAGGAGCCTGGTGTCCATGGAGCTGCAGAGTTGGACACGACTTAGCAACTGAACAACAACAACAACAAAAGATGAAGATGAACTTCCTCCAAGTTAATGGATAAGATGGAGACTTGCCTAAAGTGATCAGGGTCAACCTCAGGCCTAATGGCACAATGACATCAGCCAAGCAAATTTTGGGAAACAGAGACTCTCTTCAACAAGGGATTTTGGGACCACTTGCAACTGAATGCTTTTGACTACAAGATAAATGTAAATGAAAGAAATATGACTTTCTGCAGTGCTGAAATAATACTAATGTTTTGAAGAGCTAAAAAAATAAAATAGACTATTCATCTTTCTCAGTTCCTACTGCATTTTAGGACAGCCATGACTCTACCCCATTTCAAATTACAGAAAGGCCATTCAGCGTAGTACAAGGTTGAAGGCTATGTTAAGTTAAGCACAGCTTAACTTTTAGTTTCTGTTCATCGGCACCTGCTCTCACAACCAAGGTGTGGTTTTCATTTTCAAATAGTATTGTTCATGACCTGAAGAAATCTTGAACATCAATCTTCCAAATCAGGAATAGTATCAGTATCATTTAAACGGAAGCTGTCATCCACTATGTTAATTGCTGTGGTGGTTAGCTAGAAAAGGGAAACGAAAGAGATTTCACATGACAAGAACAATGGAAGCATGCTTGTCTTGTGGCTGGAGAAGAAGGTGCAGAAGTGTTTGGCAAGCCTTCAGGGAAATGCAAGTCAAAACCACTGATGAAACACCCACCAATATGGCTATATTCTACAAGACTGGTAAAAACAAGTGTTGCAAGGATATGGATGGAGTAATCATAACTTTCACATGCCACTGGTGGGAACTTAATATGGTACCACTACTTTGGAAAATGATCTAGCGGTTCCTGAAAAGGTTAATAAACATAAAATTACTGTAGGACCCAGCAATTTCTTTCCTAGGTATATACCTAAGAGAAATGAAGACATATGTCCACACAAACTCTTGTACACAAATGTTCATAGCAATATGATTCAAAACAGTCAAAAGCTAGAAACAACCCACATGTCCACCAATGATTAACGAATAAACAAAATGTAGAATATACAATTGAATATTATTTAGCAATAAAAAGTAATGAAGTGCTCATAGATGCTACAACATGGATGAACTTCAAAAACCTTTAGCTAAGGGAAAGAAATGAGCCACAAAAATCACATATTGTATGATTCACTTATATGACATGGTCAGAACAGGAAAATCCATAGAGATAAATCAGACTGATGGTTGCCACAGGCTGGATGGAGGAAGAATTTTGTGCTAATGGGCACAGGGTTTCCTTTTGTTCTAAAATTAGATAGCGGTGATGTTTGCAGATTCCTGTGAATCTATTAAAAACCATTCAAATGTGCACTGTGAAAGGTTGAATGGTATAAATTATATCTCAGTAAAGCCATTTGTTAAAGCATCAGGAACTATAGGCAGAGTCAATTGCCTTTACCGTAAATACTTGTCATTATTCAGTGTTTCCCTCCCTGGTATGATTTCACAGATGTAGGGAGGCCTCCTGTGTCTTGCCCTTGTCCTGCTCCTGTCGCTCTAGCTGGTGAGATTCCACCTCTTTAATTTCATACCTTCTGGTTTAAGGGTTTGCTTTTAAAAAATATTCAAAGTAACTCAGGGGAAGATTTCTCACTGAGTTTTATCAATCATGTGGTGTGATATTTTGTATGAATGACTTGTCAGATCTCTCGCTGACAGCAGGGTTCGGTTGAGGGTAAACCAAACAAGGATGGATGGGCAGAGGATGCAGGAAGAGGGCCCAAAGTACAGGAGGTGGGGTCCCATTTCCATCTCAATATGTGAACTGCACTGGGCTGCTGCTGCCTGTCTTTGCTGATCCCCAGACATGTTTCCTCTTTCCTTCCTTTTCCCATCCATCAGTCCTCCTGCAGGACCAATGCAAAGGCCACTTACACCAAAAATCACAGTGCATAAAACTTCCACTCATCCTTCTCTTCCCTTTGCTTTGGGTCCATATCCTTAATGATTTCATCCTTAAATTACATGGAATTTTCCTCATGATGCTTCTTTGTAGAAAAATAGAGTTCTGTAACATGTCTGTTTCATAGATGGTGGACAGGCTTTCTTTGAAGGATCAACTCCAGTTGACAATCAGGAGTGGTTTGAGAAGATGCCAGATCATGTTCATCCTCAATGAGGAGTGTGCTGTGATGGGTTAGCCATGTTTGCAATGAGCACAGGATGGGGTGAAGAACACGCATGTCATCCCTGACAGCTGTTGCTGCTGCGGAGCCCTTTGATATTTGATAGTCCCCTCTGCCTTATAATCGGATGTGATTTCTGCCTACACTGCAAAGGAACTTACTTCATTGTTATGTATACAGCATGGGCTGTCTTGCTGGTGATATCATTTGCTAATAATATCATTTCTAACACTGTGTATTCTAAAGCATTATTTAATAGTACAATATCTCATCTTTCCACTATGACCTTGACCTCCATGAACAAGAAAAAATAAGCTGGAATCAAGATTGCTGGGAGAAATATCAATGACCTCAGATATGCAGATAACACCACCCTTATGGCAGAAAGTGAAGAGGATCTAAAAAGCTTCTTGATGAAAGTGAAAGAGGAGAGTGAAAATGTTGGATTAAAGCTCAACATTCAGAAAACGAAGATCATGGCATCTGATCCCATCACTATATGGGAAATGGATGGGGAAACAGTGGAAACAGTGGCAGACTTTATTTTGGGGGGCTCCAAAATCACTGCAGATGGAGATTGCAGCCATGAAATTAAAAGACGCTTACTCCTTGGAAGGAGAATTATGACCAACCTAGCTGGCATATTCAAAAGCAGAGCTATTACCTTGCCAAAAAGGTCAATCTAGTCAAGGCTACCGTTTTTCCAGTGGTCATGTATGTATGTGAGAGTTGGACTGTGAAGAAAGCTGAATGCCGAGGAATTGATGCTTTTGAACTGTGGTGTTGAAGAAGACTCTTGAGAGTCCCTTCGACTGCTAGGAGATCCAACCCGTTCATCCTAAAGGAGATCAGTCCTGGGTGTTCATTGGAAGGGCTGATGCTGAACCTGAAACTCCAATACTTTGGCCACCTCATGCGAAGAGTTGACTCATTGGAAAAGACTCTGATGCTGGGAGGGATTGGGGGCAGGAGGAGAAGGGGACGACAGAGGATGAGATGGCTGGATGGCATCACCGATTCGATGGACATGAGTTTGAGTGAACTCTGGGAGTTGGCGATGGACAGGGAGGCCTGGCGTGCTGCGATTCATAGGGTCGCAAAGAGTCGGACACAACTGAGCAACTGAACTGAACTGATATATCCCTGAGTTGGGAAGATCCCCTGGAGAAGAGAATGGATAGCACTCCAGTATTCTTGTCTGGAATTCCATGGACAGAAGAGCCTAACAGGCTACAGTCCACAGGGTTGTAGAGTCAGACACGACTGAGCAACCAACATTTTCACTTTCATATTTGACATCAGATCAGATCAGTTGCTCAGTCGTGTCCAACTCTTTGCGACCCCATGAATCGCAGCGCACCAGGCCTGCCTGTCCCTCACCAACTCCTGGAGTTCACTCAGACTCAACGTCCATCGAGTCAGTGACACCATGCAGCCATCCTATCCTCTGTCGTCCCCTTCTCCTCCTGCCCCCAATCCCTCCCAGCATCAGGGTCTTTTCCAATGAGTCAACTCTTTGCATGAGGTGGCCAAAGTACTGGAGTTTCAGCTTTAGCATCATTCCTTCCAAAGAAATCCCAGGGCTGATCTCCTTCAGAATGGACTGCTTGGATCTCCTTGCAGTCCAAGGCACTCTCAAGAGTCTCCTCCAACACCACAGTTCAAAAGCATCAATTCTTCGGCACTCAGCCTTCTTCACAGTCCAACTCTCACATCCATACATGACCACAGGAAAAACCATAGCCTTGACTAGATGAACCTTTGCTGGCAAAGTAATGTCTCTGCTTTTCAATATGCTATCTAGGTAGGTCATAACTTTCCTTCCAAGGAGTAAGCATCTTTTAATGTCATGGCTGCAGTCACCATCTGTAGTGATTTTGGAGCCCAGAAAAATAAAGTCTGACACTGTTTCCACTGTTTCCCCATCTATTTCCCATGAAGTGGTGGGACTGGATGCCATGATCTTCGTTTTCTGAATGTTGAGCTTTAAGCCAACTTTTTCACTCTCCACTTTCACTTTCATCAAGTGGCTTTTTAGTTCCTCTTCACTTTCTGCCATAAGGGTGGTGTCATCTGCATATCTGAGGTTATTGAGATTTCTCCCGGCAATCTTGATTCCCATTTGTGTTTCTTCCAGTCCAGCATTTCTCATGATGTACTCTGCATATAAGTTAAATAAACAGGGTGACAATATACAGCCTTGACGAACTCCTTTTCCTATTTGGAACCAGTCTGTTGTTCCATGTCCAGTTCTAACTGTTGTTTCCTGACCTTCATACAAATTTCTCAAGAGGCAGATCAGGTGGTCTGGTATTCCCATCTCTTTCAGAATTTTCCACAGTTGATTGTGATCCACACAGTCAAAGGCTTTGGCATAGTCAATAAAGCAGAAATAGATGTTTTTCTGGAACTCTCTTGCTTTTTCCATGATCCAGCGGATGTTGGCAATTTGATCTCTGGTTCCTCTGCCTTTTCTAAAACCAGCTTGAACATCAGGAAGTTCACGGTTCACGTATTGCTGAAGCCTGGCTTGGAGAATTTTGAGCATTAGTTTACTAGCGTGTGAGATGAGTGCAATTGTGCAGTAGTTTGAGCATTCTTTGGCATTGCCTTTCTTTTGGATTGGAATGAAAACTGACCTTTTACAGTCCTGTGGCCATTGCTGAGTTTTCCAAATTTTCTGGCATATTGAGTGCAGCACTTTCACAGCATCATCTTTCAGGATTTGGAATAGCTCAACTGGAATTGACATAGCAGACACCATCGGTTGATTACCCCACATCCACTCACTCATCCCTCCTTCTTCCTTCTGGAAACAATTGCAGTGCTTTTCTGTCATTCACACTTCTCTGCAGGTTCATAAGATTCCCATAGTCTGGCACCACTACCAATCAGAGAGTTGAAGCCATACATAATGGTCTTAGTCCCCTGGGTTGATTTAAGCCAGGAATGTGATGCAACTTTGACAAGGGAGGGAGTCTCCTGGTGGAGGGCATCTGGGGAAGTCTTCCCTCCTTTTAACGACTGACAGAAATACATGATCTTTCTCTGCATGTCATCATGTCTGTATAGTATGTCCAGAACTGCTACAGCAATTGTGCTCTGAATCTGAAAACAAGATTTTATCACAGAAAAGGGGGAAACAAGGAATGACGAAGAAGCAAAGCTAAAGTCATGACAGCTTGTACCTGGAGCTTCCCCACCATTGGACTTCCATTCAGAGAGATAAGAATCTTGTTATTTTTTAAAACAATTGGGTCCAGTTTACTAATATTTCACTCTGATATATATATATATACATATATATATATATATATATACTCATTTCAAAGTATAAATATACCTATGTATTTGATGGCACAGATATAAACATTTTTTATTAATCAAAATATCTCATTTGTGTGTTTGAAATTTCAAATGTTCTTTCTAACAATTCCACAAGGTAGCTGTTTTATAGGAATTATCATGCTCAATAAAATCAAAGTGACTGACACCCAAACATGCCAGAGAGAACACAGTTAGTGGCATTCTTCATTCACCCATTTCTCTAGGCCACCTGTCCTGGGTCTAAGAGTGGCATGGTTGAGCAACACAATTAACTGTTGCTCCATCCAAGAAAAACCAAGTGCATTCTCTGTGCCAGATGCCAATCTGAAAGGTGATACACTTGAGAAAAACCCTGATCTCATGGAGCTGAGCTTTAAGCTAAGGTCTAAACATAAGAAGGAGTTAGGTCAGTGAAGTGGACAGATCAAGTGGGGAGCATCTCAAGGAAAAGGACCAAAATGTACAGGACCCTAAGGCAGGAAGGAGTTTGGGTTTCTCCTGGAGTGAAGGGGACAATCTGCAGAAGCATGGTGCTTCAGGGGATGTGCAGGGGTATGTCTCAAGAGGCAAGTGACACGGGCAGGGGTGTTAGGAAAGCCTGAATTCATTGAGCAGCTTTATTGAGGTAAGTGATAGGACTGTGTTTATACTTATAAGGATTTGTTGTTGTTATTCAGTTGCTAAGTCATGTCTGACTCTTGGCGCCCCATGGACTGCAGTGTGCCAGGCTTCCCTGTCCTTCACTATCTCCCAGAGTTTGCACAAATTTGCGTCCATCAATCTTTCCCAGCATCAGAGTCTTTTCCAATGAGTTGGCTCTTCCCATCAGGTGGCCAAAGTATTGGAGCTTCAGCTTTAGCGCTAGTCCTTCCAATGAATATTCAGGGTTGATTTCCTTTAGGATTGACTGGTTTGATCTCCTTGCAGTCCAAGGGACTCTCAAGAGTGCTGTCCAACACAACAGTTCAAAAGCATCAATTCTTCAGCACTGAGCTTTCTTTATGGTCCAACTTTCACATCCATGCATGACTACTGGACAAAAGCCATAGCTTTGATTCTATGAACCTTTGTTGCAAAGTGATGTTTCTGCTTTTTAATACACTGTCTAGGTTTGTCATAGCTTTCCTTCCAAGGAGCAAACACCTTTTAATCTCATGGCTACAGTCACCATCCCAATAAAATAAAATCTGTCAGTTTCCACTTCCCCCCCTTACATCCTTTCCTCTTTCATGCTCATCAAGATACTCTTTGGTTCCCCTTCACTTTCTGCCATTATAGTGGTGTCATCTGAATATCTGAGGTTATTAATATTTCTCCTGGCAATCCTGATTCCAGCTCGTGGTTCATCCAGCTCGGCATTTCCCATGATGTTCTCTGCATATAAGTTAGATAAACAGGGTGACAATATATGGCTTTGATGTACTCCTTTCCATATTTTGAACTAGTCCATTGTTCCATGTCAAAGACTAGCTATTGTTTCTTGACATGCATAGAGATTTGTATCTGGATTAAACAGAGGCAGAAGGGGAAGGGGAAGATGAGATGACTGAAGAGTAGTGAGGAAATGATGGCTTGGGCAAACTGATTAGCTTGTATTTCTCTTCCTTAAGTGCTCCTGGTTTAGGAGCCCACTGCTTTTCAACTCAATCCAATGGACAAGAGTCACAAAGAAGCCCTTCCCTAGGGCTGGAGTGTCGTCACCTCCATGGATGGTGACAATACATACAGGTGTCACTAGTTCTTGTGATTTCATCATAAAGACAAGTGTAAGACAACACAAGAGTGGCAGTTTTAAAACTTTGGAAGACCCTATAATTGAACATAATATGTTGAGAGATAATTTGAAATTAAGTGAAAATACACTAAATACTTTAGAATATTCATGGAAGACATAGTCCTCTTGCTAATGCACAGACATAGTAGTCAATCAGCAGCCTGAAAGAAAGAATACCCACCTCAAGTCTAAACAGTTGAAATTAATCCCATAAAAAGTGGGCCCCAAGGTGTGGTAACTGTGATGAAGAAAATGAGAGTCCATCATGACTGAAGCTTGAAATTAAAAGGAAAGTACAATAGAAGTGTCACTATGGTACATTAGGCTCCTGTCTCCTGCTTCCAAAATCTGTTGGCCCAGAGGATTCAGTCATTTTTTATTTTCAGCTGTGATGATGACAATAGCAAGACTAATACAAGAAAACATGTCTCCTGAACTGGATGATTTGGCAGTTTCTTCCCTAGCACCAGCCACTGGAGAAGTAGAAGCAGCACTGAATGAAGACAGCTGCAGAAGAGAGCATGCAGCAGATTGAGGGTTAAACGTCATCTGCCTACCAGGAAAAGCAAGCAGGGAATGACTGGATAATTCCATCACCAACACACATCTAAAGGGTCATAAAACATCTCATGGAATTTCAGTCAGTCTTAAATATTTAAGCTGAAAGTCCCTTTGAAGGTGTCATTCTGAATTGTGGGGTGTACCAATAAGAACACTCTTCTGGCTATTAATAGAGTCCATAATTTTTTGTTGTTATTGAACTTTTCATCAAGATACAGCTAGAAGAACCAGAAGATGATCCTGAACTGTAGATATTTCTTTACATACTTCTGGCCTAACTAAATCTGTATGTTGTTAGGTCTGAAAATCACCGGTTGAGTTTCTGTAGATGGTTCCAGCGGTTTATCAAAGGCTGGGAATGAGCTTACAAAGAATAAGGAGAGAATTGGGAATAATTGTAAAGGAATGAGTAAGTTCACAAGTCTAGAAGAACAGTATATTATTTTAATTTTTCGAACTGGCCTTGATCTTCTGGCAAATATTGCACTTGAAATAATTATTAGTAACACTTATATAAGGAATAATGTTTCTAATTTTTCTGTGAAAATTCCCTTTGAACACACTAATAGCAAATGCACAGCCTGTGAAGGAAATATCAAAGGAAGGCATGTGTGAAAAGAAAACCAAACTTCAAAAAGGTGTCTTTTGGAATCTAAGATATAACCTGGAAACAAACCAGAATACCAGTGTTTTCATGAGGAAGAAATGTGAAAGGGCCACACCATTTCCTACCGGTCCTGGGTAAAACCATGGCAGGCTTCTGCTATTACTGAGGACTTGCCCAGCCTCGTCATTTGTTTTTAAGATACAAGAATTTCTTAAGGATATTGTCATAGATTTTTATGTGAAGTACATTAATTTTCTGCTAAGCTTTTGGCAAGCCTTTAGCTTTCTTTCATATTGCTTACACAGTTGAGCCTTGAACAATGTGGGGATAGGGGTGTTGACCCCTGTACAGTCAAAAGTAACTTTTCAGTCTGCCCTGTGTATCACCAGTTCTGCAACTGTGGTTTAACCCCCATGGATCATGTGATACTGTAGTGCATATTTATTGAACTTAATCTACACATGTTTTTTTCATAACTACCACTCTTAACACTACATTGCTACTAACATCACCACATGGATGTTACAGCCATCCCACCTGTGGGGCCTGAGCCAGCTTTGCAGTGGGGATGGGGGTGGAGAACCTTCTCTTTCTGTGTTTGATCCTCCTCCTTTCTTCTACTAGGTTAGTGAGCAAGACTTAGAATTCCTCCAGGTGGATCCCAGAGGTGAAAGGTTAAGGGAGGGGGCAAAGGCCATGGCAGACACCACAGTTGTCTGGTCAGGGGTCTTCTGGGAAAGGCATTTAACTCACTTACATGAGTGTCCTGGGCACCCTGGAGGCGGCCTTTGCTGAGAACTACATGGACCTCTGCCCTTTCTGTCATTCCCAACTTCCACAGCCACTCACTCAATATGAACTCTCACTATTAAAAGACCGCCCACCCTCCCAACTCTGAGGAAGATCCCCTTTGCACATGGAGTGCTGTGTCAACCCTCACACACCCACTGTCCACAAGGAGCATCAGGGGGTCCTCATACTGCCCCAGTGCCTGCCATCTCAGACAGGCCCATTCCCTGCTACCCAAGGGCAAGGAACACATTTCAAATTTTGTGAATGGTTCTTCCAAAGCTTCTCCCCCAAACTCAACTTGGATTGAAGAATGGAGAAACATCCCCTGACCCTCCACCCCCCAACACACACCTCTTCCCCTTCTCAAAATCCCCTTGGATCCACTTTCTCTGCCTTTTTATAGTTTTGACCCCTAAAAGAGAGGCCCGTGAGGTATAAAATCTGGTACTTTCCATTACTCTTGCAAATTTAGTAGATGGTAATCCAGCCCCAAATAGGAAAAGGAGTACGTCAAGGCTGTATATTGTCACTCTGCTTATTTAACTTCTATGCAGAGTACATCATGAGAAACGCTGGGCTGGAAGAAACACAAGCTGGAATCAAGATTGCCAGGAGAAATATTAATAACCTCAGATATGCAGATGACACCACTCTTATGGCAGAAAGTGAAGAGGAACTCAAAAGCCTCTTGATGAAAGTGAAAGAGGAGAGAGAAAAAGTTGGCTTAAAGCTCAACATTCAGAAAATGAAGATCATGGCATCTGGTCCCATGACTTCATGGGAAATAGATGGGGAAACAGTGGAAATAGTGGCAGACTTTATTTTGGGGGGCTCCAAAATCACTGCAGATGGTGACTGCAGCCATGAAATTAAAAGACACTTACTCCTTGGAAGGAAAGTTATGACCAACATAGAAAGCATATTCAAAAGCAGAGACATTACTTTGCCAACAAAGGTTCGTCTAGTCAAGGCTATGGTTTTTCCTGTGGTCATGTATGGATGTGAGAGTTGGACTGTGAAGAAAGCTGAGCGCTGAAGAATTGATGCTTTTGAACTGTGGTGTTGGAGAAGACTCTTGAGAGTCCCTTGGACTGCAAGGAGATCCAAGCAGTCCATTCTGAAGGAGATCAGCCCTGGGATTTCTTTGGAAGGAATGATGCTGAAGCTGAAACTCCAATACTTTGGCCACCTCATGTGAAGAGTTGACTCATTGGGAAAGACTCTGATGCTGGGAGGGATTGGGGACAGGAGGAGAAGGGGACGGCAGAGGATGAGATGGCTGGATGGCATCACTGACTCAATGGACGTGAGTTTGAGTGAACTCTGGGAGTTGGTGATGGACAGGGAGGTCTGGTGTGCTGCGATTCATGGGGTCACAAAGAGTCAGACACGACTGAGCAACTGAACTGAACTGAACTGAACTGAACTGAATCTAGCCCCTCCATTGGAATTTCAACTAGTGTGAGTCCCCAAACTTGGCTATTGCCTTCCTGGTACCCGTCTGACAGCCTTTCTCTGACCGTGGCACCTCTCAGCTGCTGTGCTGAGCTGAGGCACTGGCAGGAAGGCTGTCTGCCCTAACTCCTGCCGTCCTCATCCCTGGTACATCCAGAGCTTCAGCGTCCCCAGGCTGCTTCCCACAGCTCTATGCCTGCTCCAAAGCAGCAGCTCCTCCACCAGGAAGGGTAGAGGGGGAGGGAACTAGACCACCTGTTGACTGACTGTCTTGTCTCATTCTGACCAGCTGCCCACCATCTACCAGGACCAGGGTAGGGGGTGCTCTCCCCCAGTTCTCCTCCTGCGGCTCTGTCTCCTCACACCCTCTCCTGGACTCTGCCAGGTTCCTGTCACCTGATATCAAAGTCCTTATAAAGTGTGTGTGCATGCATGCTAATTCTCTTCAGTCATGTCCGACTCCATGCGACCCTATTTATTGTAGCCCAACAAGCTCTTCTGTCCATGGGATTCTCCAGGTAAGAATACTGGAGTGGATTGCCATGCCTTCCTCTAGGGGGTTTTCTCAGATCAAATCTGAGTCTCTTACATCTCCTGCATTGGCAGGCAGGTTCTTCACCACCAGCAGCTGGGATGCCCCTTTATAAAGTGTACTGATGCTTCAATTGCCTGAAATTCTGCCCTTCTAAAAAATGTGAAATTGTTATTCTTTTTTCCTTTCAATTACTAAGTAGGAAATCTAAAGGCCACTTTTATATTTAAATCCAAATATGGCTTACTTGGAGAAGGAAATGGCAACACACTCCAGGATTCTTGCCTGGAGAATCCCAAGAATGGAAGAGCCCGGCAGGCTGCAGTCTATGGGGTCACAAGGAGTCGGACACGACTGAGTGACTAACACACACACTCACATGGCTTACTACTAGAATCACACAGGGAAGTTTTTAAATTACTGATTCCTACCCTCCCAGCAGGAATGGCCGAGTCAGAACACCTGAGGCTTGGCTGGGGTCTTGTTCCCCACCCTCTATGCTTGGCAACCACTTTTCTCACCATTAAAATGAAAAAGCCTCTACAAAGACCATAAACTACTCTACAGACAAATTCAATTCAGTCAGTCAGTTCAGTCGCTCAGTCATGTCCAACTCTTTGCGACCCCATGAATTGCAGCACGCCAGGCCTCCCTGTCCATCACCAACTCCCGGAGTTCACCCAGACTCACGTCCATCGAGTCAGTGATGCCATCCAGCCATCTCATCCTCTATTGTCCCCTTCTCCTCCTGTCCCCAATCCCTCCCAGCATCAGAGTCTTTTCCAATGAGTCAACTCTTCACGTGAGGTGGCCAAAGTACTGGAGTTTCAGCTTCAGCATCATTCCTTCCAAAGAAATCCCAGGGCTGATCTCCTTCAGAATGGACTGGTTGGATCTCCTTGCAGTCCAAGGGACTCTCAAGAGTCTTCTCCAACACCACAGTTCAAAAGCATCAATTCTTCGGCACTCAGCCTAGACAATACCTAGGTATAGACAATCTACTTTATTGTCTTAGGTAAAGACAATAAGAATCCTCTAAGACTTTTAATCTTCATTTTGTCCATATTCCAAGCAATTTCCAGAATATGAAGATTCATGGACATTTCTAAAGTTTTGCTACTGAACAATAATCAATATAAGCCTATTAATTAAGCTTTTGTTTCTGGAAAGTCAAACACATGCTCCTACTGTAAAGCAGATCACTCAAGTAGTTCATGGCAATAATTTGAATTGATTTGCAGGGGGACTTTCTGTTGCTTTTCTGTTGCTTCATCTGTGAGAAGATCATAGAAAGCACAAACACATTTTGATACAAAATTTTGAAAATGCTCAAGGAACAAAAGCTGAATAACGCTTTGGGGGGGAAAAAACAGATGTGATTCTCACATAATAAGAGAATTCAAAATCTTCTTTATGTCCACAGGATATACAATATTGAGTGGAACACAGCCAACATTTTAATGCCTTATCCTTAAAACATAAGTCAGGAAGAAGAGAACTCTATTATCAAAAAGCTTTTAAGGATGAAAAAGTGTTTTCATTGTATCTATTCCCAAATGTACTTGCTGATTTTACACAATGACACAAAAAGACTTAGGGTAAAAATTTAACAGACTTCTAGCTTAAGAAGTTACATCTCCTGCTAGCCTCTTTTGTACAAATAAACTTGAATAGTTTAGATACATCTCAAAAATTCTGAATCATAATTTGCAGGTAATTTTAACATCCATTGTCCATGCAAAAAGCACCGGGGAAAGGGAGGATAAGGTTGATGTTCCTATAACATACAGCTACTGCTTCTGCTATGGCTTATGGCTCAAAAATTAGAAGGCAGGAGCAAAATATTTAGAGGGAAAAAATAGAGAAAATAGACTCTTATATTTATCCCTAGATTCAGTTCAGTTCAGTCGCTCAGTCATGTCTGACTCTTTGTGACCCCATGAACTGCAGCACGCCAGGCCTCCCTGTCCATCACCAACTTCTGGAGTTCACCCAAACCCACGTCCATTGAGTCCGTGATGCCATCCAGCCATCTCATCCTCTGTCGTCCCCTTCTCCTCCTGCCGCCAATCCCTCCCAGCATCAGAGTCTTTTCCAATGAGTCAACTCTTCGCATGAGGTGGCCAAAGTACTGGAGTTTCAGCTTCAGCATCATTCCTTCCAAGAACACACAGGACTGATCTCCTTTAGAATGGACTGGTTAGATCTCCTTGCAGTCCAAGGGACTCTCAAGAGTCTTCTCCAACACCATAGTTTAAAAGCATCAATTCTTCAGCTCTCAGCTTTCTTCACAGTCCAACTCTCACATCCATACATGACCACTGGCAAAACCATAGCCTTGACTAGATGGACCTTTGTTGGCAAAGTAATGTCTCTGCTCTTGAATATGCTATCTAGGTTGGTCATAACTTTCCTTCCAAGGAGTAAGCGTCTTTTAACTTCATGGCTGCAATCACCATCTGCAGTGATTTTGGACCCCAAAAAAATAAAGTCTGCCACTGTTTCCACTGTTTTCCCATCTATTTCCCATGAAGTGATGGGACCAGATGCCATGATTAGGGGAAGCTATTTCTATCTTTCCTAGAGTTAAATATATAACACCCTAAGATTTTAAGAAAGTGTTTACAAAGAAATGAATTCTAACTGTATAGCTACATGCTATGCTATGCTAAGTCACTTCAGTCGTGTCCGACTCTGTGCGACCCCATAGATGGCAGCCCACCAGGCTCCCCCGTCCCTGGGATTCTCCAGGCAAGAACACTGGAGTGGGTTGCCATTTCCTTCTCCAATGCATGAAAGTGAAAGTGAAGTCTCTCAGTCGTGTCCAACTCTTAGCGACCCCATGGATTGCAGCCTAACAGGCTCCTTCATCAATGGGATTTTCCAAGCAAGAGTACTGGAGTGGGGTTTCATTGCCTTCTCCAGTATAGCTACACAGAACAGTGATTTCCAAATTATATAAGAAATCAGTATTTTGAGCAGTCTAAAATCAAGAAGTAATCAGCAGTTTTGCTTCAGATGTTCTCTCTCCAAAATAACATCCTTTCTCTCTTTTATGCTCATTTTTCTGGAACCTATCTTCTAAGATCAGTTATGTTAGGGAAAATTTCCACTCTCCAACAGTCTCAGAGCACTTGTAGCTGTATCTTCATTAGAACCATCTAACTGCTCACAAGCTCAGTTCTGGGATATTTATTTCATTTGGACACATTACATCCACAAGGGATTCATTTCTCATAGATGTTACTATGTATTAACAGGTTTACATTCTACCTCAGCAAATGCATATTTAAACTGACTTGTGCTTTGAACAGCTTAATTATTAATAGAACTTAATTGCTGGACTTATCTTCCCTAGAAAGTTGTCCTTAATGGAATTCATACCGTAGCAGAGTTAAATGAGGTGATTCTGAGCAGTCATCAGGAGTCATAGCTAACTTAGTGATGACCTCCTGGGATTTGACGATGACACTCATCTTTGCTCAATGTTCATTATCATAAAATAAAATCTGACTCATCTTAAAAGACAGGTTTTTAGATTATCAACACATGTTATCACAAGTAGCGATCTCCAAGATGGGAAACCCTCACCCCCTCAGAAAGTACATGAGGCAATCCATAGAAGTTGAGAAAAAGTACTAAAATTTCTATTTATTTTTTTCATAAAAAAGAAAATCCAGCTCTATCAATTGTCTAACACCTAGTATTCAGATGAACCCTCACTCTCATCCACCTATGTATCAGACTGTCATTATCACATATAGAATACAGGGTCCTTGAGGGCAGAGAGCTGTTCCCCTGTGTAGACAGGTTATAAGTGGTGCCTCACCTGTTTGCCCGCTTGTAGTGCAGTGGACGAAGTGAACCTGAAGTGTGACTGTGTAGCTCTATGGATTTTTTTCTGCTGCTGCTGCTGCTAAGTCACTTCAGTCGTGTCCAACTCTGTGCGACCCCAGAGACAGCAGTCCACCAGGCTCCCCCATCCCTGGGATTCTCCAGGCAAGAACACTGGAGTGGGTTGCCATTTCCTTCTCCAATGCATGAAAGTGAAAAGTGAAAGGGAAGTCGCTCAGTTGTATCCGACTCTTTGCAACCACATGGACTGCAGCCTTCCAGGCTCCCCTGTCCATGGGATTCTCCAGGCAAGAGTACTGGAGTGGGGTGCCGTAGCCTTCTCCAGTTTTAGCTAAATGACTCTTGTAGCCTAGACAAATAGTTTAAAAACACTCCTGCAGAGATGACAGATCAAACATAGTGCTAATGATGTAAACGTGGGTGAAGAGTAAAGGGCAGAGCTAACAATTCTCCTCCTCTTTACATGAGATTTTCCCTATAAAGTGAAAACAATGATAATCTGGCTACCAAAAATAAATTGAGTGTATAAAAAAGATCATTTGAAATGTGGATGTACTTTTACTAAGATTAACAACTATCCTTGTCTTAACTCTCTGTAGTGTCACAAGCTATTAACAAGATACTATATTGATTGGCAAGATATTTAAAATAATTTATTCTTAGCTTTAATTGAAATTTATTTCTCTGTGTATTTTTAATGTAACATGAGATATTAGTATAATGACAAATGTATTCAATATGTAAGCAAATAAATCTATATAAAGATACTTAAGAAATGCTCACTAAAATTATTTTACCAATGGATTCATTATTAAAATATTGTATAGATCTTTAACCTACAAAAACATCAGAAAATAGAGATATATTAGAAATATCAAGTAACCACATAGGGTACACATATTGTTTGGGATGTATTTTCTTATTTTCATGCTTATCCTGAATACAAGTGTGCTTGATGTTTGTGGAACCTAAAGAAAGCAAAAAATAATAATAAAACCCACATTGAAGATATGGCTTAGAGATTAACATATATACGTGAAGTCTAGAAAAGTGATACAGATGAGCCTGTTTGCAGTGCAGAAATAGAGACGCAGACATAGAGAACAGACGCTTGGACACAGTGGTGTAAGGGGAGGGTGAGGTGAAACGGGAGGTTAGATTTGACTAGTACGCTACCATGTGTGAAACAGACAGCTAGCGGGAAGCTGCTGCATAGCACAGGGGGCTCAGCTCGGTGCTCTGCGGTGACCTAGTGGGTGGGATGGGGGTTGGTGGAAGGAGGTCGAAGAGGGAGGGGATACATGTATACTTATGGCTGATTCACTTGGTTGTAAAGCAGAAACTAACACAACATTGTGTACAGCAACTATACCCCGATTTAGGGGGAAAAAAGAGAGCTTAAAAGTTCTAAATATCCCTTTTTTCTTCCCTTCTCTAACACATTTCTTCACTGCCCAATTCAGATTGAGTAAAGAATTGCTCAACAGCAACGTGAGTTGCAGTACAATCAGTTTCTTCTGTTTCTGCTTTAAAGGAAGCCAGGGTTATTTATTACCAGATTAAAACATGCCCTTAAGAACAAAGGAAGTATTAGCGGGAAAATTCTTCTGCATTAGTTTTACTGGCCATGCTTGAAATTATGGCCCTGCCCACAGTGCAAGCAGGGTGGGTGAAGAAGTTTTCTCTAATATTAGTGCCTCCAAGGAAGACTGAGGTAATGTGCCCATCACCTGCAAGCAGAAGAAAGGAGAGACTTGTTTAACAAAAAGACCAAACACTGACTCTAGAAACAGCAGAAAAAAGCTGCTTGTGACTATAATGAAGTCCAAAAACAAGCCACCTTTGAGCCACTTACCTGTCTCCTCCTTTTATAGAGGTTTAAATATTCTCAGTGAGTTGACCTTTTCACTTTACTATGAGTTTCCCTAAGGGTAAATCTTTAGTGGAAATAATTTTATTGAGGGTTCCTACTCAAAAACCTAGGAGAAGTTCCCTTGCTATCTTTTCTTGTCTCTTCCAATTTTAAAAAGTATTTTTAAAATGTTCCTGAGATAGGACTTTATGTGCAATGTGTCACAAGAGAGTGAATATTTATGATCAAACTGCTCTTCTAAAATGTATCATAAAATCAAGTTTATAGTAATGTTCTTCAGACCATTAGCTACCATAATTCTCTAGTTCTTTTCTTGGCTGTTTTATTAATAGTGTACAATCCTCATTACTGCTAACTGTTACTTGTTAAATACAGGCTCATCCACCATAAGCCAGATTCTCCTCCTGCTGCCTGCTTTACAAGATATGTATAAATGGCCTCAAAATCCATCTGTTTGGGAGTCATGAGGTCCCTCCCCCTTAGAAATAGGGGGAAGGGGCTGAATGGCCTCTTCTGGACTTTTCCTTCATTAGAATTATTAAGCTTCAAAATTCAGCTTGGAATTACCACCCATCTGGTGATTTTTTTTTTAATTAACTAATTTCCTGATGACATGCTGTGCTTAGAAGGAAGAAAGGAAAGTGGCATTCAGAAGGAGCATAGGAAGAGCGGAAGAGGGAAATTCCAAGAGCAAGAAGTCCTTTTCTTATTCGATTATCACTCTGATGTCAGTGTCACCTCACCTTATAAAATTCACTTAGTAAAACTGGCAGCAGGGAGAATGTTTTGCCTTCAGACCATGTCAAGTGCTCCCCAGAGTGATGGAGACGCCTTCCAGAGGTCTCTGACCATCCCTGAGGAAATCTTCCCGCTTCCTCACTGAAGTCCAGCAGGGAAGGTGGGTGGCAACCGCTGGACCGACCGCTTCTGTGATGAGGGCTGACAGTGGGAGGGGGTGAAGCTGTTCTGCAGTGTAGATGGCAAGTCATTAAGAGAAGATGGCAGGAGCTTCAAGGACCCAGGGGACAGCATTGGAAGCAAAGTGACATTGGTATCAAAATCTCAGAAACAGTAGAGGCAGATAAATTGCAAGAATAGAGTTATGGGTTGGCCTAGTTTAGGAAAAAGCAATTTGCTAATCACAAAGCAAAGAAAGAACCCCGTGAGCTCTCTCTCCTCACACACCACAGGTAGGGCCATTATCAGGGGAGAGCGGTGGGAGGAAAGGAGACCCCTGTGTGCAGCCTGCAGAACAAAAGCTCGCCCCAAAGGGAAACCGGCAGCCAGTGCCACCTGCAGAGGAGAGATGTATCTCCTGTGGGCACAGCTCTCCACAGCTGACAGGCTGATATATTCTGCTGAATAAATGGAAAAACTTTCAAGTGGTCTAAAAAAGGTAGTCTGAAGTAGACTGCACTGCAGGGATCCAATCAGGCAAAGAATGTCAGGAGCATCCACATCAGGAGTAAAAGCTGACAAACTCTGAGTTAAGTGCAAATGAGAAAATATCATGGTGAGTTTTGCTTCTTGCTTCATGTTGGGAATTTTTTCCAGTGCTTGGATGTTATTTTTCGAAAGACACAAAACTGCAAACTGCTATTTTCATATATGGAGAAAGGCAGGAGTAGAACATGCCTCTTTCTGGAACACATGGCAAGTGCCTGAGTTTCTTCTTGAATTTTTCCCTTCAGGTTTTGATGCCACTGGGGGCTGACTTTCCCTCCCTCAGACCCTGGCTCCTCTGTGAATCTCTCCCAAATGAATCCAGCTCTCAGCAAACCCTCCTCTTTCAACTGGTAGTTTTCTTATAGCTTGAATTCAATGTGGAGCTTAATTAAATGCTGTCTTACCTTCTAATTGCATCTTATGGGTCAATTTCAACTCACAAGACTACAAGACCCCTGAGAGGAGGGATTATGTCCAACATACCTTCTATTCCCCTCAGCCAGGCTAAGTATAGAGTATTCGTTCTTATCACCTGATTTGTTGAATGTGAGTGAGGCCTCCTTACCCCAAAAAGCCTCCCTTCCCCTGTGTTTATTCTCTTTAAGGCAATTAATTCATTCATCTCAGTTAAGAAATGGACCCAGTTGCAGTACTATCTTTTCCTAAGATGATTTATACATGAAGACATTCTGCAGTGATATGCCAAGGTCATCCTTGGGACTCCAAAGACCTGGTTTGACTCTGGACTCCTGATGATGTGATCTTGGCATTTTATCTATGGTAATGAAGATAATCAATAAACAATCTATACTAGGAATAGAAAGAGTTTTATCTGAGCCAAACTGACTATAGTCTGGAATACTGCCTCTCAGATTACTCAGGAGAAACAGGGCTTTCAGAAGTTTTATGTCTTGTCAGAGCAAAAAGCATCAGACAAGTCAGGGATACATTTTTCTAAGGTTTCAAAAAACCACATCAGCACATTCACAGCAAGTCAGCATAGCCTTGACACCTGGGAAAGGAGTCTTAGCATCAGAGGAGGAACAGCAATGGGGTCCCGGGAATGGAAGGATTTAGTCTTTGTTTTTAACATGGACATTCTTTACTTCCAGTTAATGTGCACATTTCTTTAATACTTAAAAAGCAGATGTATAGTGAAGGTTTTATAGGCCACAGATGGTTCTAGTTAGCAAAAATTTCAAGTTAACTCATGTATAAGCCAGAATGACATCCCCACACTTCAGCATGTGAACATTTCTTTCACCATTTTGATCTCCATGTGATTTGCTTATCTACAAAATGGGGAAATAGCATTCTACTAATGATTGTGTGACAACTGAAAGAAAAATACATGTAATATTTAGACCATAGTAAAGTAAAGGGGCTCAGCAGTAAAGAATCTGCCCAAAATCTGCTTGCCAATGCAAGAGACATGAGTTCAATCCCTGTGTTGGGAAGATACCTGGAGAAGGAAATGGCAACCCACTCCAGTAGTCATGCCTGGAAAATCCCATGGACAGAGAACCATAGCAGTTTGCAGTCCATGTGTTGCAAAGAGTCAGACATGACTTAGTGACTAAACAACAGCAACAACAAATTTTAGTAAGTATTAATGGCACCCCACTCCAGTACTCTTGCCTGGAAAATCCCATGGACGGAGGAGCCTGGTAGGCTGCAGTCCATGGGGTCGCTAAGAGTCAGGTACAACTGAGCATCTTCACTTTCACTTTTCACTTTCATGCATTGGAGAAGGAAATGGCAACCCACTCCAGTGTTCTTGCCTGGACAATCCCAGGGATGGGGGAGCCTTATGGGCTGCCATCTATGGGGTCGCGCAGAGTCGGACACGACTGAAGCAACTTAGCAGCAGCAGCTTTATTAACAATAACAGTATCAGTAAGAACTAACAGAAAAACTGTGACAGGTCTGAGATATGATCCTACTTGCAAGCTGACAGCTGATTTTGCCATGGTTTCATGCATGCTGGCAGAGGCCAGGAGGCCAGAGTTGAAGATGCTGGACCTTGTTGCTCACAGGACAGCAGGCAGCCCAAGCTTTCTACTTTCATCAGTTCCAGTCACTCCCCAACTTCCATTAGACTTGGGTCACAACCAAGAAACTCTGAGCCTCAGAAACCCAAACCTCTTATAATGAGCTGCAAACAAGCCTGCCTGACTTGCAGTGAGGGGAACATTGTTTTCATCATTTGCAGCAGTGATCAGGCCTGCCCTCTGCTCCAGAATGAGCCACTCTACCTTCCAATGCTGTTTGCTGTGTAAGCATCCTTTAAAGAGACAGTTCGGGATGAAGGTTGTCAGCATTGCTGCTCTCAGTGTGTGCAAAAAACAGAAATCCACAAGAAATTGGAAGAAACTCGCAATAAAGATTAACCACAACTAGCAAGGACCCATGGAGAAGGCAATGGCACCCCACTCCAGTACTCTTGCCTGGAAAATCCCATGGATGGAGGAGACTGGAAGGCTGCAGTCCATGGGGTCGCTGAGAGTCGGACACGACTGAGCGACATCACTTTCACTTTTCACTTTTCACTTTCACACATTGGAGAAGGCAATGGTAACCCATTCCAGTGTTCTTGCCTGGAGAATCCCAGGGACGGGGGAGCCTGGTGGGCTGCCGTCTATGGGGTTACACAGAGTCAGACACGACTGAAGTGACTTAACAGCAAGGACCCAACAACTTGTAGGAAAAGATGGAGAAGTAAATTTCAATACTGAAAGACAGGGAAATAAGTACCATTCAAGAAACCATTGAATATAACAAACGCTCACAATATGCAAAATACCACATAGCTGTATAGAAGAGTGAAGCCAAAAAATTCGTTTGGGTTCTTGCATTTTTGCTAGGGAAAAACCTCAAATGAAACTTTGGCCAACCAATATTTACTGATATGGATGATGCTTATGATATATTGTTTTTAAAGAAAATAGGTCTAAAAACTAAGTACAATATACTTCCACTAATATCTACAGGTAAATCATTTACATGAGCTATTGTAAGTAGTAAACAAAAAATTTGATTTACATACAGTATTAAATTTATAGCATGTAATATTTATAAATACTGTCCTGGAATCATATAGTTAGCCTTGCCCTCCACTCAAGAACTGTGCATAAAAACTTATCTAAAAAAAAAAAATGTAGAATCCAAGCAGGCTTCTGAGAGGAGGTGGTGATTGAGCATAATTTCAATTAGATGTAAAAAGTGAGAAGAGAGTTCAGAAAAGACATGTGTGAACACACTAAACTTAGAATAGTGAGATGCTTTCATGAAATGTTATAAACTATCCATAAACTACACATTGTTTGATGTAACTGGCATAAAAGATGAATGTTGAAAAATAGTAGAAGATGAGGCTAAAAAGGTAGACATGGGTCAGATAAAAATAGGAGCTGATTATGTGCAGTAAAGATCAGCTGATGAATATACCTTTCCTATTTACAGTTCTGCCAGAAGCAGTTGCCAGGTTCAGTGCCACATGTGTGAGCTGTTTGCCGAAAAGCTGTTTGGACTGAGTCTGTCCAGCCCTGAACCACATTCCTCATCCTGCTGGACAGGACCTGCACCTGGACCAGCCTTGGCCCATCAGACCCCTCGCTGAGGTCTGAAATGATACCAGCGTCACTTCTTCTGCCACATACCTACCTAACGTACAAAGGTACGTTACTGCCTCAAGATGGTCACTGCCATGCTCCACACCCCAAACCAGAACCCAGGGGGCCCTGAAGAGTTCTTCCTCCAGTATCTTCACACCTCCCCCCAGAACAGTCAGACATAATTTCTCACCTCTATATCCACAGCCACTATCTTTGCTCAGCCTCTGATCAAACTCCTCTGGACCCTTGCAGTTGCCTCTGCCAGATCTCTCTAGTCTACCTGCCTCACTGCCACTGCTAATCTGATCGAGCTTTTCTTTGTTAAAAAGTCCTTCATTGTTCACCCACACCTACAATGATAAGCTCACCTTCTGTCTCATGGCACGTGTGCTCTTTTACAATCTGGCCATCCCACTCTCCAGCCTCACCCTGGCTGCCGCCTCCAAGCTTCCGCAGTCCTGATATTCATTCCAAACGAGGGCAGCTTCTTGGAATATCCCACGTTCCTTCATTCTTTCTTGCCTCCCCACAGGCTGCAGCCTCTGCCCAGAAAGTCCTGTCTCTTCATTAGCCATCTGGAAACTATGCTTCACCTTCCAAGACCCACATGAAGCCTCAGTCCCTCAGAAAGTTATTCGTACGTAAGCACCTCCTTTGGGATGAAGCTCAGCCCAGATATGTTACAAACACAGCAACTGACATGCTGCTTTAATCTTCTGTTTGTATTTCTCTTTGATAGAAATCTTCACTCACTTGTGAAACCATGGAAGGCAGGGGCAATATGTTATTCTTCATGTTTTTAGGCTTAGCACATAATGGACACTTTATAAATGGGTAAATGACTGGCTGTGCTGGGTAGTTAAATGGATAGATGGATGATTTTGAGTTATTGGCTTGCATTTAACACAACTCAAACTGTTAAATTTTCCAACAGAAGAGACCATCTAAAAGGAAACACATTTTCTTAATCCTAATTCATCTTGTGCTGTAATCTCTTCTTTTAAAACAGAAACACCTACAGGAGTATACACTTTACACACAACTTTGCCTTAAAGGAAAGATCATATTATAGGAAATAAACTTAGCATTCAAGCACTCACCAGAGCCATTTATCCTAAAAGGATGTAAAGAGCATCAAGGTAATAATAGCTCCATTTATTGGGTGTTTACTATGAGTCTATGTACCTTGTATGACACACAACAACAACCTGTGTTGTAGTGTTCGTCCCAAATTATAGGTGAGCATATAAAGACACACAACTAGGTCCTGGAACCAAAGGAAATTTTTTATCCACTGAGAGAATCAAATCATCAAAATTACAGTGGGAAACATTGATACAGAATGTGACTTTCTCTGCAATAATTGTGGGAACAATATGAGTATTTTCTTAGACATGTTAAAGGCAGGATTTACCCAAGAGCTCTACCATGAGTACAGCAGGAAAACTCTACCATAACTGGTCGATACGAAAATTCATTTCATACTGCACAATTTACACTGCCCCATTTATCATTGTTTTTAAGACATTTGCAGCAATAACCTGTAATTATTTCTGTGAGTATGAATGAGACAGCCGTGTTTCTGTTTCAGGCCACGTTCTCTAAATTGTTTTCAAACAATCCAAAAACCCTCCTAGCAGGTTAGAAAACAGAATTCTCAGTAAATATTGTCATAACTGTTTCTACTTTTAAGAAATTATTTCTTTTCTGTTTTGTTTTATTTTTCCCCTAATGAGGATGAAGAATACAAATAAACTGGAGCTTGGCTACACTGTGGAGAATATTTTGTGCAGAATTAGTTTGCTCAGTGTTGTCTCACATGACTGCTTAGAATATTGATGAATTCTAGAAGTTCAAAACAAGAAGGAACACACACACTTTTCCTCTAAGGCCTCAAGGTGGCCCCAAGTGACTCCTGCCTCCTGGTGGACATGCCCTTGTGTGCAACCCTCAGGATTCATGGTTGATCTGTGGGACCCACTGAGGAGAGAAGTTATGACTTGTAATTGACAAGGGTTGATCATAAAAGACTCTTTGATTCATCTATGTTTCTTGCTGTCATTCATTTTGGGGATGTTAACTTCCAGGACATGAGGCTAGCCAGTGACCTCCCAGGAAGCCCTGAGAAAGGTGCACATGGGAAAGAGCCGAGGCTTCCCTCAGCAAACCAAGTGCAGGAGCCACGTGGACTGGATGCTCCTCCAGTCCAAGCTGACTCCCATAGGTCGAGGCCCTTCTTGACACCTTGACTAC
This sequence comes from Bubalus bubalis, assembly GCF_019923935.1. NCBI lineage: Eukaryota > Metazoa > Chordata > Mammalia > Artiodactyla > Bovidae > Bubalus > Bubalus bubalis. The sequence goes on along the minus strand of NC_059158.1, from coordinate 49,507,769 downwards.
AACCACAGGAGGGACTCTGAGCCATCCAGCTTAGCTGCTTCTCAGTTCTGACTCTTAGAATCTGTGTGAGAAAAGGAATGTTTTGTTGCTTCCAGCTGTTATGTTTGAGGGATTTATTTCACAACTAGAGATGTATGATAAAGACAGCATCCTGAGGCCACACACTGAAATCCCACAGCCCAAAAGTGTAGCTTCTCAATCACAAGCTGATGAGCTAAAGTAGTAACAGGAGTCTTTATTCTAGGGGGCCGTGCACCTAGACTCTTGTTACTGGGGGAAGAGGCGGAGGTGGACAGGAACCAGATGATAAACAGCAGCCTGTAGGCAGGCTGAAATTGCAGCCCCCAGTGAGCTTCACTTCCCAGAATGCCCAGCATATAAATTGCACTTGGCCAAGTGACTCGCCATGACCAGTGGGGTATCAGCAAGCTTGCTGCAGGCAGAAGCTGCCACTCCAGGTGTCACCCTCCTCCTCTCCCTTCTAAGAGCCTGGAGGGGTCCCAGCAATGCTGCCTGGGAGGTTGGGAAAGATCAAAGTGCAGCAAAACTTCACTGCAGTATTCTCCAAAAGATTCAGTGTTGTTTAAATCTTTCAAATGTGGGCATGTTTTGTTATATAGAAGAGATTACTGAAACACAGCCTTAGCAAGTACAAAATATCCTGGAAACTCACTGCAAGCTGTACTCTATTGTCTAAAATAAAGGTTTGTGGTGTGGTTTTTTTTGCATTTTTAAAAAATTAATTTTATTGGATTGTAGTTGCTTTATAATGTTGTGTTAGTTTCTATTGTACAGCAAGGTGAATCAGCTCTACATATGCCTATATCCTCCTTTTTTTAACTCCTTCCTATGTAGGTCACCACAGAGCATCAAGAAGAGTTCCCTGTGCTACACAGTAGGTTCTTATTAGTTATCTATTTTATACAGAGTATCAATCATGTATATGTGTCAATCCCAATCTCCCAATTCAACCCACCCCTCTTTTCCCCCTTGCTATTCATAATTTCTTCTCACATCTGCGCCTCTACTTCTGCTTTGCAAATAAGTTCATCTGTGCCATTTTTCTAGATTTCATATATATGCATTCATATACAATATCTGTTTTTCTGTTTCTGACTTCACTATGTAGGACACTCCCTAGGTCCATTCACGTCACTACAAATGACCCAAATAAATAAATAAAATAAAAATAAAGGCATTTTTCATGCTGTTATAGAGTAGAGAAACTGCTTTGCTTGATTACAGTCAGATAAGGCAGTTGACTTACCCAACCAAATAATACAGTTAAGGGTTCTTACAGTAGAAAGGGTCCATCTTACAGATCATGGAAATTAACTTTTCTTATAATAAATCAAATTTTTTGTTTTCATCTAAAACATTATTCCTTTTTTTTAATTTAAATTTATTTATTTTAATTAGAGGCTAATTACTTTACAATATTGTATTGGTTTTGCCATACATCAACATGAATCTGCCACGGGTGTACACGTGTTCCCAATCCTGAACCCCTTTCCCACCTCCCTCCCCATACCATCCCTCTGGGTCATCCCAGTGCAAACATCATTTCTTAAACTGTGGTGTGAGGTCCATGAATTGACCTCAGGGGCCACATAAAGGAGATGCCAAAACTTTTTTTTTTAATTGGAGGCTAATTACAATATTGTAGTGGTTTTCGCCATACATTGACATGAGTCAGCCATGGGTGCACATGTGTTCCCCATCCTGAACACCCTCCCCCCACCTCCCTCCCCATCCCATCCCTCAGGGTCATCCCAGTGCACCAGCCCTGAGCACCCTGTCTCATGCATTGAACCTGGACTGGTGATCTATTTCACATATGATAATATACATGTTTCAGTGCTAAAACTTTTAAATTAATGTCTTCTAGGTGTTTTGAAACATAATTTTGAAATGGATTATGTTATAAATGGATGTTCCATTTATAACAAATTAAGTTATTAAAGTATTGATGATTTCAGATAATATAAGGTAGCCGAACACTCTCTGTACTATATATGGTTAGTCAATTTACACCCAGCATTGTTTCCTTGCTAAAATATACAGAATTATTTTCCTTAGAAAAGAATTACTGAGACCCAGGTGGCCCTAGTGGTAAACAACCCACTTGCCAATGCAGGAGACACAAGAGATGTGGGTTGGATAGCTGGGTCAAAGAAGATCCCCTGAAGAATGACATGGAAACCCACTCCAGTATTCTTGCCTGGAAAATCCCATAGTCAGAGGAGCCTGGTGGGCTACAGTCCATAGAGTAAAAGTCATTTATGACTCCAGCAAAGAGTCAGACATGACTGAAGCAACTTAGCATGCACACAGCAACTATCATTATGTGTATGAACAAACAATTTTCATAAATTCATTTTATTTATTTTTTCTAATTTTTAAAAAAATTTTTTTATTTTTAAACTTTACAATATTGTATTGGTTTTGCCAAATATCGAAATGAATCCACCACAGGCATAAATTCATTTTAAAGAATTAAGCTATAAAATGCCAAAGAAAATAAAGTATGATAAACTGTCCTTATTTTTTTATTTTACTACTATATCTGGAGGCTTTCCAGGTGGCTCAGTGCTAAAGAATCCACCTGCCAATACAAGAGTCACAGGAGACTCAGTTTCTATCCCTGGGTTGGGAAGATCCTCTGGAGGATGAAATGTCAACCCACTCAAGCATTCTTGCCTAGAAAAATCCCATGGACAGAGGAGCATGGCAGGCTACAGTACAAGGGTTTACAAACAGCTGGACGTGACTGAGCGACTGAGCATGCACTGTAACTGAAGATAAATTAAAAATAAGCATCTCTGCGCTTTAGGTGCTAAAAAGATGTTTTTCCAATAAAAGTATGAAGCCAAAAAAAATTGAAAACTGTACCTTGTGTCTATCCCTGATGTGAGTCTTCATGAAAAGAAAACTAGATCTGGAAAGCTTGGATTTTTGCTAACCCTTGGATTTGCCCCAATACAAAAATATTGTCTGGAAGCATTTGAAATGAAGCCACACAAGATTGAAAGGATCTTATTGACCTCATGAGCTCTGTTTCGTGACTTGGAGCAGAAACACAATGACAAGCAGCATCCTTGTCAAACCACATCCCTGAGTCCACAAAACAGGTCATGAATTATAGGTGATGATGCCAGCTTCCTGCATCTGAACGAAACCACACAAAATCTTAGTGAAGCCAAAAATCTCAGCTTCTTATATTAATACGCACTGAAAGGTGGGTGAACTGAAAGGTTATTGGAGTATTGAAAGTCTATGTTCAAAATAACAAAATATTTATTTATCAATAAAATATGGGACTTCCAAAAATCACAATAATCTCTCAAAGACACTGAGCCACAAATCTCAGTGTCCTTTGTTAAAGGAAGCAGATCACAGGTCCACACATAGCTGGGATGCACCCCTCCCAAGAGCATCACACCAGGTATTCTGCCAACACCCCAAGAAAGACCCACAGGTGTGTCTCTGGCCAGAGTCAAGGCCTTGCTACACAGAAGCTTACTGGAACCCAAGAGGATGTAGGATAAAGGAACCACAGAACTGTATTTCAAGCCCAGATAGTTCACCTATTAGTAGGATGATCTTGAACAACTTTTCTAACTTCTCTGAGTCTAGAGTTTCCCCATTTGCAAAATGATAATACCTACCCTGGAAGGAAAGTTATGACCAACCTAGATGGCATATTCAAAAGCAGAGATATTACTCTGCCAACAAAGGTCCGTCTAGTCAAGGCTATGGATTTTCCAGTAATCATGTATGGATGTGCGAGTTGGACTGTGAAGAAAGCTGAGTGCCGAGGAATTGATGCTTTTGCACTGTGGTGTTGGGGAAGACTCTTGCGAGTCCCTTGGAGTGCAAGGAGATCCAACCAGTCCATCCTAAAGGAGATCAGTCCTGGGTGTTCATTGGAAGAACTAATGCTGAAGCTGAAACTCCAATACTTAGGCCACCTCATGCAAAGAGTTGACTCATAGGAAAAGACCCTGATGCTGGGAGGGATTGGGGGCAGGAGGAGAAGGGGATGACAGAGGATGAGATGGCTGGATGGCATCACTGACTCAATGCACATGAGTTTGAACTCCGGGAGTTGGTGATGGACAGGGAGGCCTTCCGTGCTGCAATTCATGGGGTCGAAAAGAGTCAGACATGACTGAGCAACTGAACTGAACTGAATAACTACCTAAAAATGCATGCTTAAAGATCAAATGAACTTATCTACAAAACAGAAATAGAGTTACTGATATAAAAAATAAACTTATGGTTACCAGGGGGATAGATGAGGGAGGGATAAATTTGAAGATTCGGATTTACACATATATACAACTATAGAAAATATAGATAACTAACAAGGACCACTGTATAGCACAGGGAACTCTACTCAATACTCTGTAATAACCTATATACAAAAATAATCTAAAAAGGAGTGGACATATGTATAGCAGATTCGCTTTGCCAAACACCTGAAACTAACACAACATTGTAAATCAATTATACACCAGTAAAAGTTTTATTTTTAAGATCAAATATGATAATATGTAAATGGAGCTAGCCTTGTGCTGGTACTCAGTGAAATTTTGGTTGCTTTAAACTGAATAAGCAAAACCCAAAACTTATCTTGTTCCTTCTTCTGAGTCTCCAACTCAGAAGAGGACTGAGAACTTTTCCTGGAGACTGAGAACTTTTTCCTTAGCTTTCATCATCATTACCAGCAGTCTTCCAAGACTGGCTTACAGTGTCTGTAAGACCCTCTGAATACAGCACCTTTCACTCAAGGTGACCCTGAAATAGAACAGGACCATAGTCTGGTCCTTTCACCCATACCTTCTGCCTGCCTTTTGTCTGTGGAATAACTTTGTGTGCTTTATGGCTCAATAGTGTCAGACTCTTTGTGACCCTATGGCCTATAGCCACCAGACTCTTCTGTCCATGGAATTTTCCAGATAAGAATACTGGAGTGGGTTAGCCAAAGAATAATTTTAATCAAAGAAGTGAGAAAATGTGAAAATAAAGCAAAACAGTCCAGCAAGAACAAATAATAATAGTTTAGTCATTAAGCATAATCAAGGACGTTTAGTTCCTCCTCAAGGGCTATAGATAATGCTGCTGCTGCTAAGTCGCTTCAGTCGTGTCCAACTCTGTGCGACCCCATAGACGGCAGCCCACCAGGCTCCCCTGCCCCTGGGATTCTCCAGGCAAGAACACTGGAGTGGATTGCCATTTCTTTCTCCAATAGATAGTACTCTGAACCATATACTATGAGCTGTCTTGTAGATATTGAAACCCCCACCAAGTGGAAGAAGTTAACTATGTTATGATCAGACTATAGTCATGATATAAGCTGCCACAATTCTGAGAACTGGCCTCCAAGAAATGGGAATGAATTGACCCTCTAACTAAAGACTAACTGTACTTAATAAAAATGATGTTTGTCAAACCACCAATGACCAATTTCAACATAACTGTCAGAGTTGACTGTGCTCTTTCTGCATGTAGTCCCCTTCCTTAGCCTATGAAAGTTCTTGCCCTCTGATTGTAAGTGGAAAGGAGCCAGATTTTGGACAGGAGTCACTCCTGGATGCCAGAATGCAAAATAAAGCACACTTTCCTTTCCATTAACTTGCCTCTTTTTTGACTTTTGATTGGCAAACATCCAGACCTCTACTTTTGGTAGCAAATTCACAGCTGCCCCGTGGAGGCTACAAGTGCAACAACTTCTCTCCCCACTCAGTTCTGGGCACTATTTCTGCCCACCTCCACCTGTGCTCTTATCAGCTCTCACCAGGTGTATGAGAAGTCCCATAGATGGACCCAGGCAGGCATCTCTGAGTTTCATATGGCTCTCTCCCTCGAAGAGCAGGGCAGCTCCAGGTCTACTTCTATCATTTCCATCTTTATTCAGTAAGCACCTGATACCCACTAATCTAAGCCTCCTCTGTGCATATGAATATTGGATTAAGATAGCATATGACAAATAAAATACTCAATGGAACCCTTAATTCATTTTAATGAGTGTCCTAAGACAATTCATCACTCCATCTGTAGATTTTACCATTCACCATGTGATGATTGTGTAATTCCATTATTTTTAACTAACTTCACCAAACACTTTCATATATCAACTTGATCTTCACAAAAATCCTGTGTGCTAGGGAGGCTAGATAGTTTTAGTCCCATTTTATTTTTATGATGAGGGACAGAAAACTTAAGTCAACTAGCTACAGCTACTCAGCTAATCTGTTTTCCAATAAACTAGACTCTAAGTATTATGGTTTAAAAATCTACACCTTTTTCAGTATAATCTGCTGTCTCCTGGTGTGCTATCTCTTATCCAACTGGTAATAGAAGTAGTCAAAACACAAGGCAGCCTCTGAAATTACCATCAGATTATGTGTATCAAATCAAGTGATTAAAGAAAACAAAGCTGTACCAAGAAGGCTTTCTTCCATTTGTATTCAAAATGTTATATTCCTTCTACAAGCAAATATAAAACCAAATTATTTTTCAGGTTATAAAAATTGCACATGGTGATTATAGTAAGTGTAAATGAGAAAACATTGCCTGGATGCTATTTTGAGCACCTTGGATATTTATTGCACATTTTGAGCATGTGAAAGATGTGAGGTGATTTTGTTTCCAACATAGACCTGTGGCTGCCCTGAGAAGAGTACTTAGGATCCCAGAGGCAGAAGAAAACCAAACCACATGGTAGGTGCTGAGACGTGATGTCTGGAATGAGGTACATGGTAAAGGTACAACAGATGGGGTGGTTACAGGCTGTAAGCAAAAGACAGGTGGTAGGAAGTACTTGGCCTGAGAAATGGGTGGCTGATGGGTGTCACTTGGTGCGTGAGGAAAAAAGGGGCAAGAGCAGGTTTTGCAGGAAGAAGTCAAGGATTCTGATTTGCATATGCTAAGCTTGAAGTAGCTGATGGTCATTCATGTGGATGATCTGGTCAGATACATGAGTCTGTGAAACAGGGGAGAGTGGGGGTACAAGAGAGCAATGTGCTATATCATTATGACACAACGTTGTCTCACGCACTGATGCAGCTTGAGATAGGTCACAGCAGTGCCTCTGGGACTGGTGCAGCTGATCAGTCAGCACAGTTACTCCACTCATCCAAGAAGGTCAGCTTAGATCAATGCCTTTAAACTGGAAAGCCACGTGGCTGAGAGGGTGAAATTGGCAATGTTACACCTGACCAACCTGCTACAGTGCATATGAAGCCATTTGCTTCCCTATATAGATTTGTTTATTGGTTATTGTAGGAAACCTTCCCAAACAACCCTTGCTTCCACTTGCTTTGTAAGGGTTTTTTGTTTTGTTGGTTTCTGTTTTGTTTTGAGTCAATCCTTATTTCTTTGTATTTATGAGGCAGACAGTTGTTCAGACACATAAAACAATTTTATTTTATTTTTAAATTATTCATTCTAAATAGCAGCCATTACACTAATCTTCATTTAGCTGTCTGGCTTGATATTAATTCAATAATCATTTCTGAATAACAAATTACTTTTATCCTTTCAAGCCTATAGCAATGATGGCTGAGTCAAATAGCTGTATATGTTTGAGGTGGGGGAGGAGTCATGTCTCTAACACTAATTCCTGGATCACCAAGCAGCCTTCTATGAAAACTTGGCTTTTATCACTCATCAGTAAAAGTACACTGTTCTGCATGAGTTATAAGTCTCATTGAAAACAGATCTTCTAAAATATAGTATGTACATAGATACATATATACACTTCACATGAGGAACCAAAAAGCAAAATATGTAATCAGATTTAAAAGACACATAACAAAAGGAAAAGCTTGCAAAAATAGACTCAATGAGCAGCTTCACATCACCAATGAACAATGACAACAGGGATTCAGCAATTGATGGTGGTACCCGGGATGAAGAGAACAGCAGGGTTGCACAGCAGACAATAAAGAGAAAACTACATAACTTTAAAGGCTGAAGGGGTACTGCCCACACAGATACCTGCACCCAACTTAAGTGAATGCCTTTGAAGAAATGACACATTGCTGCTATGGGTTAATAGCTATCTCCCCCAATGATGCTGGTCCTTAACAGCCTCAGGATATCTTGAGAAGGGTGAGCTTAGTGATGTGGCAATATTGGGGTCACAGGGAGAAACTGCTGTACAGAGCACAACCTGGGAGCAAGCCAGGTTCTAATGCTGCCACGTTTGAAAGGGACCACTCCCCACTTACTCCTCAAACAGTCTTAAGATAAGTTCCACCACTCTGTCACAGCTGTAGCTGGAATTCTTAGGAGAGTTACTGTCTAACTGCGATAAACAAAAAGCAACACAATAGAGATGCTCCAGGTAGGCTTCTACTGGCCAACTGCAAAATACATGTCAATACAGTCAATAACTATAATATCTTTGTATGGTGATGGAAGTTTGAAATGTGTGCAAATATCAAATCACTATGTGAGTAAAAGGAACTAACATAGTGTTTCAGGTCAGTTATACTTCAAACAGCAAACTCAGAAAAAAGATATCAGATCTGTGGTTACCAGAGACAGGAGTGGATAGGGAAGGCCGTGTATGGGGTCGCACAGAGTCAGACACGACTGAAGCAACTTAGCAGCAGCCAAAACGTACAAACTTGGGAATTCCCTGGTGAGCCAGTGGTTAAGACTCCATACTTTCATTGCCAAGGGCATGTATGAAGCAGCCAAAAACAAAAAAAAAAAACTTCCAATAATATAAATAGATACTAGGGATGTAATGTACAACATGATAAATATAATTAACACTGCAATACATTATAAGAGAAAGTTGTTAAGAGAATAAATTCTAAGGGTACTCAAGGAAAAATAATTTTTTACTATTTTTGTAATTTTGTGTCTCTCTGAGTTAGTCATTCAGTCATGTCTGACTCTGTGCCCCACCAGGCTCTTCTGTCCATAGACCTCTCCAAGCAAGAGTACTGGAGTGGGTTGCCATTTCCTCCAACAGGGGATCTTCCTGACCCAGGGATCAAACTTGGGTCCCCTTCTTTGCAGATGGACTCTTTCCCATCTGAGCCACCAGGTATGGATGTTCACTAAACTTACTGTGATCATCATTTAATGGTGTATATAAGTCAAGTCATCATGCTGTACACCTTAAAGTTGTACAAATAGCTGAGAAAAGAGAAGCTAAAGGCAAAGGATAAAAGTAAAGATATACCCATCTGAATGCAGAGTTCCAAAGAACAGCACAGAGAGATAAGAAAGCCTTCATAAGTGATCAGTGCAAAGAAATAGAAGAAAATTATAGAATGGGAAAGACTAGAGATCTCTTCAAGAAAATTAGAGATACCAAGGAAACATTTCATACAGAGATAGGCACAATAAAGGCCACAAAAGTCATGGACCTAACAGATGCAGAAGAGATTAAGAAGAGGTGGAAGGAAAACACAGAACAGCTATACAAAACAGACCTTCATTTCATGACCCAGATAAGCACAATGGTGTGACCACTCACCTAGAGCCAGACATCCTGGAGTGCGAAGTCAAGTGGGCCTTAGGAAGCATCACTACAAACAAAGCTAGTGGAGCTAATGTAATTCCAGCTGAGTTATTTCAAATCCTCAAAGACGATGCTGTGAAAGTGCTGAACTCAATATGCCAGCAAATTTGGAAAACCCAGCAGTGGCCACAGGACTGGAAAAGGTCAGTTTTCATTTTAATCCCAAAGAACGTTCAAACTACCACACAATAGCACTCATCTTACACGCTAGCAAAGTTTCCGGGAGCCGGCATATTGCATATTGAGTGAGGATCTGTAATAGCTCAACTGGAATTCTATCACTGCCGGGAGCCAGCGTGAGGCACTCCGCCCATGACAAAGGTCATGAGGAAGGAGGCTCGGCATACGCAAAGGCGGGATCGAGCCTCAGGAGTCCCCCTGGAAATTCTCGAGCATCTACCCCCAAAACCAGAGTCTGCCTACTTTCTGCTTTGTGCTTTCACCTACACCTCTGACTTTACGGGGGGCTGTCTCCCACTACCTCTCTCTGAAAAAAGAGTTAGCTTACAGCTCCAGTTAATAATTCTTGGATGTGACAGTGTTTCAACCTACAAACTCCTTTGGAAATCCTCTAGCCTGCCTGAATGGGTTTTTCCGGCCACATGTGATTGTTCAGAGCCTCCCAACTGTGAGAGGCAGGAGATGTTCTAAACTGCCTAAACACAGATTCCTTTGAGTAGTTAAAAGATTGATTAGAAATTGTATTGGTGAAGGGTTTTTCACTTGTTGGGCCAATGTTTGCTGCTAAGTCTCCATACTCCTTACCTACTGTGTCCTTGGCAGTGTATTGATTGATATAATGGGTGTATAGAAATGTAAAATGCAGCTTTGTCCAATGCTTTTTGGAAGGCTGGTGCCTGACTTTGGAATAATCACCTTTAGAGAAAAATAAGTTTCTTAAAATGTTAACAGGCCTCCGGGCCAGAAGATGATGTCAATCACCTAAACTTTTGCATATGATAAGTTTGAAAGCCTGGCTTAGATTAGAACCAGGAACTGCTGTCCTTGCATGACTCCACCCCTTCCCCCATTATCCTCTATGCATAACTTAAGGTATAAAAACTACTTTGGAAAATAAAGTGCGGGCCTTGTTCACTGAAACTTGGTTTCCCCATGTCACTCTGTCTCCCAAATTCTAGCTGAGTCTCCATCTGGAGCGCGGAACCCACCATGCTTGCTAATTATGCCTGGGCTTCTAAGATCCGACCGGGGAGGCCTCAGTGTCTCCTCTCCTTCGGGAGAACAGAAGGACGCCTGCGGCCTACGTAAGTGGTGCAAACTTCTTGTCTTGAAGTTTTATTGGTCTCCCGCGTAAACCAAGCTACTCAGCCTCTTTTCTCCACTGAATTTTCCTACTGAGCTATCCTCATTCTATTACTCTTTGTATCCTTAATTAACGTGTAATTAAGCAGTTGTTTCCTGACCCTCGCCTATGCCGTCTCTCCTTCGAATACCCTGGATCAGCTGGGGCTGGACCCCGGCACAAAGTAATGTTCAAAATTCTCCAAGCCAGGCTTCAACAGTCCATGAACTGTGAAATTCCAGATGTTCAAGCTGGAATGAGAAAAGGCAGAGGAACCAGAGTACAAATTGCCAACATCAGTTGTATCATTGAGAAAGCAAGAGAGTTCCAGAAAAACATCTATTGACTATGCCAAAGGCTCTGACTGTGTGGAACACAACAAACTGTAGAAAATTCTGAAAGAGATGGAAATACCAGACCACGTTACCTGCCTCCTGAGAAATCTGTACGCAGGTCAAGAAGCAGCAATTAGAACCGGATATGAAACAACAGACTGGTTCCAAATTGGGAATAGAGTAGGTCAAGGCTGTATATTGTCACTTATTTAACTTATATGCAGAGTACATCATGCAAAATGCCAGGCTGGATGAAGCACAAGCTGAAATCAAGATTGCAGGAGAAATATCAATAGCTCCAGATATACAGATGACACCACCTTAATGGCATAAAGCAAAGAAAAACTAAAGAGCCTCTTGAAGAAAGTGAAAGAGGAGAGTGAAACAGTTGGCTTAAAACACAACATTCAGAAAACTAAGATCATGGCATCCAATCCCATCACTTTATGACAAATAGGTGGGGAAACAATAGAAACAGTGACAAACTTTATTTTCTTGGGCTCCATAATTACTGCAGATAGCAACTGCAGCCATGAAATTAAATGATGCTTGTTCTTTGGAAGAAAAGTTTTGACCAACCTAGACAGTATATTAAAAAGCAGAGACATTACTTTGTTAACAAAGGTCCATCTAGTCAAAGCTATGGTAAGTAGTCATGTATGGATGTGAGAATTGGACTATAAAGAAAGCTGAGCACCAAAGAATTGATGCTTTTGAACTGTAGTGTTGGAGAAGACTCTTGAGATTAAGTAGATACTAGGGACTCCAGTACTCTTGCCTGGAAAATCCCATGGATGGAGGAGCCTGGTGGGCTGCAGTCCCTGGGGTCACCAGGAGTCCAACACAACTGAGTGACTTCACTTACACTTTTCACTTTCATGCATTGGAGAAGGCAATGGCATCCCACTCCAGTGTTCTTGCCTGGAGAATCCCAAGGACGGCGGTGCCTGGTAGGCTGCCATCTATGGGGTCGCACAGAGTCAGACACAACTGAAGCGACTTAGCAGCAGCAGTAGCAGGGACTATACTTGGAGAAGGCAATGGCACGCCACTCCAGTACTCTTGCCTGCAGAATCTCATGGACGGAGGAGCCCGGTGGGCTGCAGTCCATGGGGTCGCTAAGAGTCGGAGACGACTGAGCTACTTCATTTTCTCTTTTCACTTTCATGCATTGGAGAAGGAGACAGCAACCCACTCCAGTGTTCTTGCCTGGAGAATCCCAGGGACGGGGGAGCCTGGTGGACTGCCGTCTCTGGGGTCGCACAGAGTTGGACACGACTGAAGCGACTTAGCAGCAGCAGCAGGGACTATACTTGGTCTGCAAGGGGATCCAACCAGTCCATTCTAAAGGAAATCAGTCCTGAATATTCATTGGAAGAACTGATGCTGAAGCTAAAGCTCCAATACTTTGGTCACCTGATGCAAAGACCTGACTCATTGGAAAAGACCCTGATGCTGGGAAAGATTGAAGGCTGGAGGAGAAGGGTGTGACAGAGGACAAAATGATTGGATGGCATTACCGACTCAATGGACATGAGTTTGACCAAGCACCAGAAGTTGGTGATGGACAGGGAGGCCTGGCATGCTGCAGTCCATGGGGTTGCAAAGTGTCGGACACGACTGAGAGACTGAACTGATTTCTGGCTGATATGTCAATTATATCTCAATAAAACTGGAAGAAAAGAAAGAAAGAAAGAAAATCCTAACCATCCATCTGTCCATCCATCAACAAATCCACCCACCTTTGCCAGACTACAAAGCCATTTTTCTGCTTTGCCCGCTGAGCAAAGCACTGAGAGGGGGCGCTCCAGAGAGACCCAACATGGGAAAATCAAGAGGGGTCTTGCTTCATCCCATCAGTCTTCAGGTCCCCTGAGCACCTCCCAAGGATGCTTCCCCCCCCCCCCCCCCCCCCCCCGAGAGAACAGTTGCTTCCGAAGCTGCAGTTGAATACAGTAATTCCAACCTTCTCCCAACCAGCGGATGCACCCCTCAGGGACCCTCCACTGCCATTTCGTCTCCCCTGAGAGGTCGGGGTCCCAACATCCTGGGCTGCAGCTTCTCCACTATCTGAGATTCAGATTCTAAGTGCTAATGATTCCAGCCCCTTTCCTTTCTGTGCCCAACTCTTAGGAGCAGCCACAGCCTCCTGCAATTGCTGTCTCTGTGATAAGTTTGTATTTTCTTTTTGCCTTTTCATTTACCTTGTTAATAATTTTACACTTAGTTAACAGTTCTTTGTATTAAATCCTCTCTAGTAAAATAGCCAGTATGATTTCTGTTCCCCAAATAGGTAATATTCCCAGAAATATGTACTTGTCACATTCATATATTCAGTTTGCATAAAAATCGCAATGTATTCATTGATGTACTAAAACTCAGCTATAGGTACTTATGAAATCCGTATACTCAAGACTACAAATCTAGAGATCTGATTTAAGAATCATTAGATGATGGTTTTTATAAAATTATTTGCAAGTGCCATCAGTCCCAGGCTATTCTCACAGAAAAAGCCAAGCAGTCTTATGAGTAAACGCTGTGTTGCCTGTGTTGTGTGCTATTTCCTGAAAGATGGCCCTGGCATTTCAAGTGAGGTATCACATTATAAGAAGGTAAATGGTTAATAACCATGAGAATTTCATGGTCTTCTTTTTTATCACAGTCTGTTCTCTGAACTGTTTTAGAGAACTGATTTTTTTTTCTCAGTCTATTCTTTTAATGTTTTTCAATGTTTATTTTGACAGGTCCCAATGAACTGAGTTCCCTTGAGTTTAAGTAGACTCAAAATAGAAGCTGATATTAAGATTTCTAGAAAATTGTAGGGCTGGTGTCATATGGGAAGTGTCATCTTTTTCCTCTAATAGAGAGAACTCTGAGATGCCATGCAGTTTCCACAAGAAGTAGGCAAGATTGTCCCTGGGGAAAAGAAAGACCTTCTAAAGTGTCTATGTATATTCACCTTTTACCTCCTGCTTTTTAAATTTCTATTTCTGTGTGTTTTACAATATAGGTACAATACCAATTTGATTTTAAAATGTAATTATTTTAGAAATAGAAATAAATACCTATAGCTTGAGTATATTCTCAAAGGTGTTTTACTGTTAGGAGTCCACGTTTAGAGAATTCTGGGGACCACTGCTCTATTTTTTTCTGTTTTTCCATTTTAGCGTATTACAAGGTATTGAATATTGTTCCCTATGCAAAATAGTAGGATCTTGTTATCTGTTTAATATAGTGTGTGTATGTTAATCCCCAAGTGAAGTGAAGTGAAGTGAAGTGAAGTTGCTCAGTCGTGTTCGACTCTTTGTGACCCCATGGACTGTAGCCTACCAGGTTCCACCATCCATGGGATTTTCTGGGCAAGAATACTGGAGTGGGGTGCCATTTCCTTCTCCAGGAGATCTTCCCGACCCAGGGATTGAACCTGGGTCTCCCACATGGTAGGCATTGTAGGCAGACGCTTTACCATCTGAGCCACCAGGGAAGATCATATGTTAATCCCCAACTCTTGCTTTATCTCTCATCTCCCTTTCCTCTTTGGTAACCATACATTTATTTTCTTTGGGAGACCACCGCTCTAATGATAAGGCACTGTGTGTCTGGAGTGAGGATCAGCAAGCTTGAGCTGCAGCTCACTGCCACCCCAGATGCACTCTTGCAGGACTCCCCAAGCTCAGGCTGAGAGAAGAGGAAGGTGAGAATGTGTGGCAGTGATGATGTGGCCACAAAGCCTGAAGAGTTTACCAACTGCCCTTCACAGGAAGCTTCTGCCAACCGCTACTTTGGAGGGAGTCCACTCAAACCAATTCCAAAATTCTTGGGGAAAGTGAGAGGGCTTCCCTTCTCACTTCATTAATGAGATGAGCACAGATGGGGGGCAGGGCAGGTTCAGAGGCAGGAGCTCGAGGTACAACCGTGCATGTGACCGACATCACAGCAGTCAGTGCACCGGGGGCAAGGGAGTCGAGGACAGAGGGACCAACCATGCAGGCCCTGGTGACTTCCTGGAGGATGATGACAAATCTCGAAGGGGCCTGTTACACTGGCCTGAGGGGTCACAATTAAACAAGCTTCATTCCATGAGCAGGAGGTAAGTAAGAAGAGAGTAAATTGACAACTAAAGTTTTAGATCAACATCTATGACTATGAAATGTAATAATGGTGCTCACTTCGGCAGCACATATACTAAAATTGGAACGATACAGAGAAGATTAGCATGGCCCCTGAGCTAGGATGACACGCAAATTCGTGAAGCATTCCATATTTTTAGAAGACATACAGATGGCTAACAAACACATGAAAAGATGCTCAACATCACTCATTATCAGAGAAATGCAAATCAAAACCACTATGAGGTACCATTTCACACCAGTCAGAATGGCTGCGATCCAAAAGTCTACAAGTAATAAATGCTGGAGAGGGTATGGAGAAAAGGGAACCCTCTTCCACTGTTGGTGGGAATGCAAACTAGTACAGCCACTATGGAGAACAGTGTGGAGATTCCTTAAAAAACTGGAAATAGACCTGCCTTATGATCCAGCAATCCCACTGCTGGGCATACACACTGAGGAAACCAGAAGGGAAAGAGACACATGTACCCCAATGTTCATCGCAGCACTGTTTATAATAGCCAGAACATGGAAGCAACCTAGATGTCCATCAGCAGATGAATGGATAAGCAAGCTGTGGTACATATACACAATGGAGTATTATTCAGCCATTAAAAAGAATACATTTGAATCAGTTCTAATGAGGTGGATGAAACTGGAGCCTATTATACAGAGTGAAGTAAGCCAGAAAGAAAAACATCAATACAGTATACTAACGCATATATATGGAATTTAGAAAGATGGTAACAATAACCCTGTGTACGAGACAGCAAAAGAGACACTGATGTATAGAACAGTCTTATGGACTCTGTGAGAGAGGGAGAGGGTGGGAAGATTTGGGAGAATGGCATTGAAACATGTAAAATATCATGTATGAAATGAGTTGCCAGTCCTGGTTCGATGCACGATACTGGATGCTTGGGGCTGGTGCACTGGGACGACCCAGAGGGATGGAATGGGGAGGGAGGAGGGTTCAGGATGGGGAACACATGTATACCTGTGGCGGATTCATTTTGATATTTGGCAAAACTAATACAGTTATGTAAAGTTTAAAAATAAAATTTTAAAAAAAATAAAAAAAAAGAGAAACAGACTCAAAAACAAAAAAAAAAGAAATGTAATAATGACTAATGCTCAAAAGGAGATGCTGAATCATTAAAATCTGAATCAATTATTTTCAACACTCTCTTATTAAGGAGTGAGAAATACATTTTAGAAGCATTTACACTAGAGGAAATGCTGAAATAAATAATCCTGAATTGAATAGTTTAATTTGCATCCAAGAAACTAGGCTACACAGAATGAGGTGATACCCAGCTGACCGACCCTTGATCATACAAAGATGGAACAGAAGCTGAAAGCCAAAATTCTGAGAGCTAATTCATTGATGAGGCCCCTCAGTACCTGTTCATGAGGAGGAGGAAATTAAAATATAAGGTAATTAGCCTGCCTATGTAAGCGGCAATAGGCTTTCCAGAGAGCCTAATTAACTGTAGTGTGTTCATTCTGCTCCATTTTAGAGTTCCCCAAATATGCTATTAAGTGTCTAAAATCTGGAAGCTGGGAATAGATCTGTCCTCTGACCACTGGATTAAGTAGAATTAGCCTTTTCAAATTTAGATATAAATGTCTAATAAAGAGCATCCAGCAGCTCCTGTCTGTGCCTGCCAGGGTTGGAAGTTTCTGTTGCTCATAGAAGGACCATATTATAGCATGAATGGCTTGAACACAGGCACAGACACTGCCAGATGACACCAGCATCTGTTCCACCTTCTTAGTGTCCAAGAGAAATTCTATTTTGTCTGCAAGTACTAGTGCTTTAAATACACTAACCAATTTAATTTTCTCAGTAGCTCTCCCATATTCCCAATTTCTTGGGAAGGTTAGATAACTCATCCAAGATGATACAACTAGGAAGTGCCTGTGTGCATCCTTAGTTGCTCAGTCATGTCCAACTTTCTGTGACCCCATGGACTGTAGCCCACCAGACCATGGGATTCGCCAGGCAAGAATACTGGAGTTGTTAACTGTTCTCTTCTCCAAGGGATCTTCCCAACCCAGGGATCGAACTTGGAAGAAGGCAATGGCACCGCAGTCTAGTACTCTTGCCTGCAGAATCCCACAGACGGAGGAGCCTGGTAGGCTGCAGTCCATGGGGTCGCTAAGAGTCGGACACGACTGAGTGACTTCACTTTCACTTTTCACTTTCATGCATTGGAGAAGGAAATGTCAACCCACTCCAGTATTCTTGCCTGGAGAATCCCAGGGACAGAGGAGCCTGTTGGGCTGCCGTGTATGGGGTTGCACAGAGTCGGACACGACTGATGCTACTTAGCAGCATCCTGCATTGCAGACGGATTCTTTACCATCTGAGCCACCAGGTAAGCCACTAGGAAGTAGTGACCTCAAACTCAAATCCAGATCTGATGGCCTCTGTTGCTTCTTCCTTAATGCTAGGACAGTTTTGTTCAAAGATATTTCCATAACAAACAACCAAGAAAGCTAGGGAGAGTGTCACTTTCTTGGTCAGAAAACTCCTAGAGGAGAACATAGGCAAAACACTCTCTGACATACATCACAGCAGGATCCTCTATGACCCACCTCCCAGAAGATTGGAAATAAAAGCAAAAATAAACAAATGGGACCTAATTAACCTTAAAAGCTTCTGCACAACAAAGGAAACTATAAGCAAGGTAAAAAGACAGCCTTCAGAATGGGAGAAGATAATAGCAAATGAAGCAACTGACAAACAACTAATCTCGAGAATATACAAGCAACTCCTACAGCTCAACTCCAGAAAAATAAATGACCCAATCAAAAAGTGGGCCAAAGAACTAAATAGACATTTCTCCAAAGAAGACATACAGATGGCTAACAAACACATGAAAAGATGCTCAACATCACTCATTATCAGAGAAATGCAAATCAAAACCACTATGAGGTACCATTTCACATCAGTCAGAATGGCTGCGATCCAAAAGTCTACAAGCAATAAATGCTGGAGAGGGTGTGGAGAAAAGGGAACCCTCTTACACTGTTGGTGGGAATGCAAACTAGTACAGCCACTATGGAGAACAGTGTGGAGATTCCTTAAAAAACTGGAAATAGACCTGCCTTATGACCAGCAATCCCACTGCTGGGCATACACACTGAGGAAACCAGAAGGGAAAGAGACACGTGTACCCCAATGTTCATCGCAGCACTGTTTATAATAGCCAGGACATGGAAGCAAGCTAGATGTCCATCAGCAGATGAATGGATAAGAAAGCTGTGGTACATATACACAATGGATATTACTCAGCCATTAAAAAGAATACATTTGAATCAGTTCTAATGAGGTGGATGAAACTGGAGCCTATTATACAGAGTGAAGTAAGCCAGAAAGAAAAACACCAATACAGTATACTAACGCATATATATGGAATTTAGAAAGATGGTAACAATAACCCTGTGTACGAGACAGCAAAAGAGACACTGATGTATAGAACAGTCTTATGGACTCTGTGAGAGAGGGAGAGGGTGGGAAGATTTGGGAGAATGGCATTGAAACATGTAAAATATCATGTATGAAACGAGTTGCCAGTCCAGGTTCGATGCACGATACTGGATGCTTGGGGCTGGTGCACTGGGACGACCCAGAGGGATGGAATGGGGAGGGAGGAGGGTTCAGGATGGGGAACACATGTATACCTGTGGCGGATTCATTTTGATATTTGGCAAAACTAATACAGTTATGTAAAGGTTAAAAATAAAATTAAAAAAAAAAGAAAACAGATTCATTTACTCAGTCCAGGATAATAATATCTTCTTGATTTTTTCAGAGGAAATATGCTTGCATTCCAAAGTAAGAAAAATGTCTTCCCTGGAAGTAAAGATTGGGCAGGATTGCCAGCATCTCTGTGTAAGTTTAGCGTTTCCTAAACTCAGAACACCCCAGTTGTGACACACCCCCCACATGCGTACAACATCCATCTAGTCTCGCACCTGCACCTTCCCCATGGGACTGGAGGAAAAGGAAACTGATACAAACATTACACTCTGCTGCATGAACTGTCTACCTGAATTTGGCCATGTTCTCTCTTTAAATAAGAAAACTGTGAGAATGAGCAAGGACACCCAGCCACTGCCAGGTAGGGTCTGCCAGACCACTTGACTATAGACAGGGTTTGTTTAGGAAACCAGATGAGACATCTCTTTCTGATCCAACAGGATGATGTTGAAAGAATCGATAACCTACCATTCAAGCGCATCACAGTGTTTTAAAAATATATAATCATCTCAGAGCAGTAGTTCTCAACTTTTCATATTTGTCACACTCTTGAATTCTAAAAGTTTGGCAGCATTCTTAAAAGAATCAAATACCAAAATCATCATCATCAAAGTCACTAGTAACACAGAAATCACTGTCACAGTTTCCATTAAAACTCCACTGATTCATGTTGAGGTTTGACAGCAAAATTCTGTAAAGCAATTATCCTTCAATAAAAAAAATAAATAAATTTTTTAAATGTAAATAAATAATTATACAAAAAAAATTCTGGTTATGGCTCCATTCACTCCCTTTCTATGCTGCTTTTCTTAGGGCTAAATGTCTTCTGCCCTGACCTGATCCTCTTACGTCCTCCTGGTGCAAAATATCTCACATGATCCCAAAAGCACATGTTCTTTCCAGGGGATCTTCCCAACCCAGGGATCAAAACACCGTCTCTTATGTCTCCTGCATTGGCAGGAGGATTCTTTACCACTAGCACCAACTGTGGAGAAGGCAATGGCACCCCACTCCAATACTCTTGCCTGGAAATTCCCATGGATGGAGGAGCCTGGTAGGCTGCAGTCCATGGGGTCGGTGAGAGTTGGACACTACTGAGCGACTTCACTTTCACTTTTCACTTTCATGCATTGGAGAAGGAAATGGCAACCCACTCCAGTGTTCTTGCCTGGAGAATCCCAGGGATGGGGGAGCCTGGTGGGCTGCCGCCTATGGGGTCGCAGAGAGTTGGACATGACTGAAGTGACTTAGCAGCACCACCACCACCACCTGAGAAGCCCCTGACTGACAGTGCAGAGAGTGCACACAAAGCATGATACTCTGATAAAATCGTCACGCTATATAATTTGGTGAAGGAATCCGGTCTACCTCTGCGCCCCACACACCAAGGGCTCTCCTGGGCCTTGAGCAGCACATTCATATTCACTAAACACTCACTATTCCCAGAGCACAATATTCCAAGCCCAATGGAGGATGTCAGTAGAGAGTTTGGAATGGTCTCTGCCATCAAAGATATAATATACTTTGAAAAACAGTATATATACATATTAATCGAAGAACACAGCTTCCCTGATGGTTCAGCAGTAAAGAATCCAGCTATAATGCAGGAGACCCAGGAGACATGTGTCCAATCCCTGAATCAGAAAGATCCTCTAGAGAAGAAAATGACTGCCCACTCCAGTATTCTTGCCTGGAGAACTCCATGGACAGAGGAGCCTGGCAGGCTACAGTCCATGAGGTAGCAAAGAGTTGGACACGACTGAGCATGCATGCATGCAAATCAAAGAACACATCTCTAAATAATATCTTTACAAGAAACAATTAATACTGTAAGTATAAAGACCAGAAACTATAAAACTCCTACAGGAGAACATAGGCAAAACACTCTCTGACATACATCACAGCAGGATCCTCTATGACCAACCTCCCAGAAGATCGGAAATAAAAGCAAAAATAAACAAATGGGACCTAATTAACCTTAAAAGCTTCTGCACAACAAAGGAAACTATAAGCAAGGTAAAAAGACAGCCTTCAGAATGGGAGAAGATAATAGCAAATGAAGCAACTGACAAACAACTAATCTCGAGAATATACAAGCAACTCCTACAGCTCAACTCCAGAAAAATAAATGACCCAATCAAAAAGTGGGCCAAAGAACTAAATAGACATTTCTCCAAAGAAGACATACAGATGGCTAACAAACACATGAAAAGATGCTCAACATCACTCATTATCAGAGAAATGCAAATCAAAACCACTATGAGGTACCATTTCACATCAGTCAGAATGGCTGCGATCCAAAAGTCTACAAGCAATAAATGCTGGAGAGGGTGTGGAGAAAAGGGAACCCTCTTACACTGCTGGTGGGAATGCAAACTAGTACAGCCAGTATGGAGAACAGTGTGGAGATTCCTTAAAAAACTGGAAATAGACCTGCCTTATGATCCAGCAATCCCACTGCTGGGCATACACACTGAGGAAACCAGAAGGGAAAGAGACACGTGTACCCCAATGTTCATCGCAGCACTGTTTATAATAGCCAGGACATGGAAGCAAGCTAGATGTCCATCAGCAGATGAATGGATAAGAAAGCTGTGGTACATATACACAATGGATATTACTCAGCCATTAAAAAGAATACATTTGAATCAGTTCTAATGAGGTGGATGAAACTGGAGCCTATTATACAGAGTGAAGTAAGCCAGAAAGAAAAACACCAATACAGTATACTAACGCATATATATGGAATTTAGAAAGATGGTAACAACAACCCTGTATACGAGACAGCAAAAGAGACACAGATGTATAGAACAGTCTTTTGGACTCTGTGGGAGAGGGAGAGGGAGAGAGTGGGATGATTTAGGAGAATGGCATTGAAATATGTATAATATCATATATGGAATGAGTTGCCAGTCCAGGTTTGATGCACAATACGGGATGCTTGGGGCTGGTGCACTGGGACGACCCAGAGGGATGGTATGGGGAGGGAGGAGGGAGGAGGGCTCAGGATGGGGAACACATGTATACCTGTGGCGGATTCATTTTGATATTTGGCAAAACTAATACAGTTATGTAAAGTTTAAAAATAAAATAAAATTTAAAAAAATGTAAAGTTTAAAAATAAAATAAAATAAAAAAAGTTCAGTCCATAATCCAGGTGCTCAGAAAATATTGAATTTTTCAATTATATTTAAATATACCCAAATTGCCAAAATCTGTTGGATCATATAAGAAGCAAGGGAATCCAAGAAAAACATCTACTTCTGCTTCATTGATGATGCTAAAGCTTTTGACTATGTGGATCACAACAAAGGAAAAATTTTAAAGCAATGGGAATACCAGACCACCTTACCTGCCTCCTGAGAAAACTGCATGTTATTTAACTTATATACAGAGTACATCATGCAAGATGCCAGACTGGATGAAGCACAAGCTAGAATCAAGGTTGCCAGGAGAAATAGCAATAACCTCAGAAAAGCAGATGACACTAAACTAATCACATAAAGTGAAGAAGAACTAAAAAACCTCTTGATGAAGGTGAAAGAGAGTGAAAAAGTTGGGTTAAAACTCAACATTCAAAAAACTAAGATCATGGCATCTTGTCCCATTATTTCATGGCAAATAGATGGAGAAAAAATGGAAACAGTAAACAAACTTTATTTTCTGGGGCTCCAAAATTACTGCAGATGGTGATGGCAGCCATGAAATCAAAAGATGCTTTTTCCTTGGAAGAAAAGCTATGACAAACCTAGACAGCATATTAAAAGCCAGAGACATTACTTTGCAGACAAAGGTCCATATAGTCAAAGCTGTGGTTTTTCCAGTAGTCATGTACTGATGACACGATGAGTTGCACCACAAAGAAGGCTG
Organism: Bubalus bubalis; assembly: GCF_019923935.1. Taxonomy (NCBI): domain Eukaryota; kingdom Metazoa; phylum Chordata; class Mammalia; order Artiodactyla; family Bovidae; genus Bubalus; species Bubalus bubalis. The sequence goes on along the minus strand of NC_059158.1, from coordinate 49,484,836 downwards.
AGAGTTGAAGAATTGATGCTTTTGAACTGTGGTCTTGGAGAAGACTCTTGAGAATCCCTCAGACAGCAGGAGATCAAACTAGGCAATCCTAAAGGAAATTGACCCTGAATACTCGTTGTAAGGACTGATACTGAAACTAAAGCTCCAATACTTTGGCCACCTGATGCAAAGAGCCAGCTCATTAGAAAAGACCCTAATGCTAGGAAAGAATGAGGGCAGTAGGAAAAGGGAGAGACAGAGGGTGAGATGGTTGGATGGTATCATCCACTCAGTGGGCATGAGTTTGAGCAAAGCTTTGGGAGATAGTGAAGGGCTGGGAAGCCTAGCATGCTGCAGTCCATGGGGTCACAAAGAATCAGACTGAGCAACTGAACAACAGCAAAATACATCTCCAAATACCTGGCCTACTGAATTTTTCCTCCCTCCAGAGTGCACAGAGGTTGTGTGTGTTACAGCCCCCAGAGAATAATGGGACTCCCTGGCCCCCAATCCGAGCTCATTCATCTTCATTAACCACTGCTGAGACCTTACTGACCTCACCACTAATGGGACACAGGCATCTCCAGGAAAGCTGGGGGTCCTGTGCCCAAGGTGTTCTCCCTTTGTGAACCATACACTCTTCCCCTTAACTGTCCACCACTCAGAGAGTTCGTGTTCTGGAAGATGCAGGGAACAGCCCACTGTGGCCCAGCCTGAGCTATATAGCAAATTCCCATTGGCTATTTATTTTACGTATGGTAATGTAAGTTTCCATGTTACTCTTTCCACACATCTGACCCTCTCCTTCCCTCTCCCCATGTCCATAAGTCTATTCCCTATGTCTGTTTCTCCATTGCTGCCCTATAAGTAAATTCTTTAGTACTATTATTCTATATTCCATATCTATGCATTAGAATACAATATTTATCTTTCTCTTTCTGACTTATTTCATTCTGTATAATAGGTTCTAGGTTCATCCACCTCATTAGAACTAACTCAAAAGCATTCTTTTTTATGACTGAGTAATACTCCACTATGTATATGTACCACAAACTCTCTATCCATTTACCTGTTGTTGGACATCCAGGTTGCCTCCATATTCTAGCTATTGTAAACAGTGCTGCAATGAGCAATGGGATACATGTGTCTTTTTCAATTTTAGTTTCCTCAGGGTATATGCCTAAGAGTGGGATTGCTGAGTCATATGGCGGCCCCATTCCCAGCCCTTTAAGGAATCTCCACATCATTCTCCACTGTGGCTGTATCAATCTACATTCCCACCAACAGTGCAAGAGCATTACCTCCTCTCCACACCCTCTCCAGCACTTATCTTTCATAGACTTTTTGACAATGGCCATTCTGACTGGCACAAAGTGACATCTCATTGTAGTTTTGATTTGCATTTCTCTAATAATGAGTGATAGATACAGTGCCTGATGAGCGGTGGACGGAGGTTCATGACATTGTACAGGAGACAGGGATCAAGACCATCCCCATGGAAAAGAAATGCAAAAAAGCAAAATGGCTGTCTGGGGAGGCCTTACAAATAGCTACGAAAAGAAGAGAAGTGAAAAGCAAAGGAGAAAAGGAAAGATATAAGCATCTGAATGCAGAGTTCCAAAGAATAGCAAGAAGAGATAAGAAAGCCTTCCTCAGCGATCAATGCAAAGAAATAGAGGAAAACAACAGAATGGGAAAGACTAGAGATCTGTTCAAGAAAATTAGAGATACCAAGGGAACATTTCATGCAACAATGGACTCTATAAAGGACATAAAGGGTATGGATCTAACAGAAGCAGAAGATATTAAGAAGAGGTGACAAGAATACACAGAAGAACTGTACAAAAAAGACCTTCATGACACAGATAATCACGATGGTGTGGTCACTCACCTAGAGCCAGACATCCTGGAATGTGAAGTCAAGTGGACCTTAGAAAGCATCACTATGAAAAAAGCTAGTGGAGGTGATGGAATTCCAGTTGAGCTATTTCAAATCCTGAAAGATGATGCTGTGAAAGTGCTGCACTCCATATGCCAGCAAATTTGGAAAGCTCAGCAGTGGCCACAGGACTGGAAAAGGTCAGTTTTCATTCCAATCCCAAAGAAAGGCAATGCCAAAGAATGCTCAAATTACCCCACAATTGCACTCATCTCACATGCTAGTAAAGTAATGCTCAAAATTCTCCAAGCCAGGCTTCAGCAATACATGAACTGTGAACTTTCAGAAGTTCAAGCTGGTTTTAGAAAAGGCAGAGGAACCAGAGATCAAATTGCCAACATCCACTGGATCATGGAAAAAGCAAAAAAGTTCCAGAAAAAAAAAAAATATTTCTGCTTTATTGACTATGCCAAGGCCTTTGACTGTGTGGATCACAATAAACTGTGGAAAATTCTGAAAGAGATGGGAATACCAGACCACCTGACCTGCCTCTTGAGAAATCTGTATGAAGGTCAGGAAGCAACAGTTAGAACTGGATATGGAACAACAGACTGGTTCCAAATAGGAAAAGGAGTACGTCAAGGCTGTATATTGTCACCCTGCTTATTCAACTTCTATGCAGAGTACATCATGAGAAACGCTGGACTGGAAGAAACACAACCTGGAATCAAGATTGCCAGGAGAAATATCAATAACCTCAGATATGCAGATGACACCACCCTTATGGCAGAAAGTGAAGAGGAACTAAAAAGCGTCTTGATGAAGGTGAAAGTGGAGAGTGAAAAAGTTGGCTTAAAGCTCAACATTCAGAAAACGAAGATCGTGGCATCTGGTCCCATCACTTCATGGGAAATAGATGGGGAAACAGTGGAAACAGTGTCAGACTTTATTTTTTGGGACTCCAAAATCACTGCAGATGGTGAGTGCAGCCATGAAATTAAAAGACGCTTACTCCTTGGAAGGAAAGTTATGACCAACCTAGATAGCATATTCAAGAGCAGAGACATTACTTTGCCAACAAAGGTCCGTCTAGTCAAGGCTATGGTTTTTCCTGTGGTCATGTATGGATGTGAGACTTGGACTGTGAAGAAGACTGAGCATCGAAGAACTGATGCTTTTGAACTGTGATGTTGGAGAAGACTCTTGAGAGGCCCTTGGACTGCAAAGAGATCCAAGCAGTCCATTCTGAAGGAGATCAGCCCTGGGATTTCTTTGGAAGGAATGATGCTAAAGCTGAAACTCCAGGACTTAGGCCACCTCATGCGAAGGGTTGACTCATTGGAAAAGACTCTGATGCTGGGAGGGATTGGGGGCAAGAGGAGAAGGGGATGACAGAGGATGAGGTGGCTGGATGGCATCACTGACTCGATGGATGTCAGTCTGAGTGAACTCCGGGAGTTGGTGATGGACAGGGAGGCCTGGCGTGTTGCGATTCATGGGGTCGCAAAGAGTCAGACACGACTGTGCGACTGAACTGAACTGAATAATGATTGATGTTGAGCATCTTTGCATGTGTCTGTTAGCCATCTGCATGTCTTCTTTGGAGAAATGTCCAGGTTTTTCCCCCACTTTTTGATTGGGTTGTTTGTTTTTCTGGTAGTGAGTTGTATGAGCTGCTTGTATGTTTTGGAAGTTAATCTTATGTTAGTTGTTTCATTTACTATTATTTTCTCACATTCTGAGGGTTGTGTTTTTACCCTGCCTATAGTTTCCTTTGCTGTGCAAAGGCTATTAAGTTTAAACAAGTCCCACTTGTTTACTTTTGTTTTTATTTCTGTTACTCTAGGAGGTGGGTCATAGAGGATCTTGCTTTGATTTATGTCATCAAGTATTCTACCTATGTTTTCCTCTAAGAGTTTTATAGTTTATGGTCTTACATTTAGATTTTTAATCCATTTTGAGTTTATCTTTGTGTATGGTGTTAGGAAGTGTTCTAATTTCATTCTTTTACATGTAGCTGTCCAGTTTTCCAAGCACCACTCATTGAAGAAGCTGTCTTTGCCCCATTGTATATTCTTGCCTCCTTTGTGAAATATACGGTACCCATAGGTGCATGGGTTTATTTCTGGGCTTTCTTTCTTGTTCCAATGGCCTATGTTTTTGTGCCAGTACCCTACTGTCTTGATGACTGTAGCTTTGTAGTATAATCTGAAGTCAGCAGGTTGATTCCTCCAACTCCATTTTTCTTTCTCAAGATTGCTTTGGCTATTCGGGTCTTTTGTGTTTCCATATGAACTGTGAAATTTTTTGTTCTAGCTCCTTGAAAAATCCCATTGATAATTTGATAGGGATCACATTGAATGTGTAAATTGTATTTGGTAGTATAGTCATTTTCACAATATTGATTCTTTCTACCCAGGAACATGGAATATCTGTCCATCTGTTTATGTCATCTTTGATTTCTTTCTTTAGTGTCTTATAATTTTCTGAGTACAGTTCTTTTGTCTCCTTAGGTAAGTTTATTCCTAGATATTTTATTATTTCTGTTGCAGTGGTGAATAGGATTGATTCCTTAATTTCTCCTTCTGATTTTTCATTGTTAGTATGTAGAAATGCAAGTGATTTCTGTGTATTGATTTTGCATCCTGAAACTTTGAGAAATTCACTGATTAGCTCTAGTAATATTCTGATACTATCTTTAGGGTTTTCTATGTACATGATCATGTCATCTGCAAACAGTGAGAGCTTTACTTCTTTTCCATTCTGGATTCCTCTTATTTCTGTTCCTCCTCTGATTGCTGTACTAGGACTTCCAGAACGATGTTGAATAATAGTGGGAAATTTGGGCACCCTTGTCTTATTCCTGATCTTAGGGGGCATGCTTTCAGTTTTTCACTATTGAGATAATGCTTGCTGTAGATTTATCATATATGGCCTTTACTACGTTGAGGCAGATTCCTTCTATGCCCATTTTTTAAAGTTTTAATCATAAATAGGTGCTGGATTTTTTCAAAGTCTTTTTCTGCTTGTATTCACATGACCATATGGTTTTTATCTTTCAATTTGCTAATACGGAGTATTACATTGATTGATTTGTGTATATTGATGAATCCTTGCATCCCTAGAATAAACCCAACTTGATTATGGTGTATGAGCTTTTTGAGGTGTTGCTGAATTCTATGAGCTGAAATTTTGTTGAGGGTTTTTGCATCAATGTTCATAAGTGATGTTGGTCTGTGGTTTTCTTTGTCTATGTTATCTTTGATTTTGTTATCAGGGTGATGGCGGCCTCATAGAATGAGTTTGGAAGTGTTCCTTCCTCTACAATTTTTTGAAACAGTTTTAGAAGGATAGGCATTAGCTCTTCTATAAATATTTGATAGAATTCTCCTGTGAATCCATCTGGTCCTGGGCTTCTGTTTTGGGGGAGATTTTTGATCACAGCTTCAATTTCAGTGCTTGTTTTGAGTTGTTCATAATTTCCATTTCTTCCTGGTTCAGTCTTGGGAGATTGAACTTTTCTAAGAATCTGTCCATTTCTTCCAGGTTATCCATTTTATTGCCATTTAGTTGTTCATAATAGTCTCTTTTAATCCTCTATGTTTCTGCATTGTCTGTTGTCTCCTTTTTCATTTCTAATTATGTTGATTTGATTCTCTTTTTTCTTGATGAGTCTGGCTAAAGGTTTGTAAATTTTATCTTCTCAAAGAACCAGCTTTTAGTTTTATTAATCTTTACTATTGTTTCTTTCATTTCTTTTTCACTTATTTCTGCTTGGATCTTTATGATTTCTTTACTTCTACTAATTTTGGGATTTTTTTTGTTCTTCTTTTTCCTTTCTTTTTCTTCTTTTTCTTTTGTTGTTTTAGGTATAAAGTTAGGTTGTCTATTCGATGTTTTTCTTGTTTCTTGAGGTATGATTGCATTGCTATAAACTTCCCTCTTAGAACTGCTTTTTCTGTATCCCATAGGTATTGAGTTGTTGTGTTTTCATAGTCATTTGTTTCTAGAAATTTTTTAATTTCCCTTTTGATTTCTTCAGTAACCTGTTGGTTATTTAGAAATGTATTGTTTAATCCCCATGTGTTTATATGTCTTTCAGGTTTTTTTCTTGTAACTGATATCCAGTCTCATAGCACTGTGGTTGGAGAAGATGCTTGATATGACTTCAACTTTATTAAAGTTACTGAGGTTTGATTTGTGACCCAGGATATTGTCTATCCCAGAGAATGTTCCATGTGCACTTCAGAAGGTGTCTTCTTCTGCATTTGGATGGAATTTCCTGAAGATATCAATGAGAACCATCTCATCTAATGTATCATTTAAGACTTGTCTTTCCTTATTAATTTTCTGTTTTGATGATCTGTCCATTGGTGTGAGTGGGGTGTTAAAGTCTCCTACTATTACTGTGTTACTGTCAGTTTCCCCTTTTTATGTGTTTATGTTTACCTTATGTATTGAGGTACTCCTATGCTGGGTGCATAGATATTTATAATTGTTATGTCTTCCTCTTGGATTGATCCCTTGATCATTATGTAGTGTCCTTCCTTAACTCTTGTAATTTTTATTTTAAGGTCTATTTTGTCTGATATGAGGATTGCTACTCCAGCTTTCTTTTGCTTTCTATTTGCAAAGAATATATTTTTCAGTCCTCTCACTTTCAGTCTATATGTGTCTTGAGGCATGAAGTAGTTTTCTTGAGGACAGCATATATATGGGTCTTATTTTTGTATCCATTTAGCCAGTCTGTGTCTTTTGGTTGGAGCACTTAATCTGTCTACATTTAAAGTAATTACCATGAAGATCTTTTTTTGTACAGTTCTTCTATGTATTCTTGCCACCTCTTCTTAATATCTTCTGCTTCTCTTAGGTACCTACCATTTCTGTCCTTTATTGAGCCCATCTTTGCATGAAATGTTCCCTTGCTATCTCTAGTTTTCTTGAAGAGATCTCTAGTGTTTCCCATTCTATTCTTTTCCTTTTATTTCTTTGCATTGATCGCTGAGGAAGGCTTTATTATCTCTCCTTGCTATTCTTTGGAACTCTGCATTCAAATGGGTATATCTTTCCTTTTCTCATTTGCTTTTCACTTCCCTTCTTTTCAAGAATACACAGAAGAACTGTACAAAAAAGACCTTCATGACCCAGGTAATCACCATGGTGTGATCACTCACCTAGAGCCAGACATCCTGGAATGTGAAGTCAAGTGGGTCTTAGGAAGCATCAATACGGACAAAGCTAGTGGAGGTGATGGATTCCAGTTGAGCTATTTCAAATCCTGAAAGATGATGCTGTGAAAGTGCTGTACTCAATATGTCAGCAAATTTGGGCAACTCATCAGTGACCACAGGACTGTAAAATGTCAGTTTTCATTCTAATCCCAAAGAAAGGCAATGCCAAAGAATTTTCAAACTACCACACAATTGCACTCATCTCACACACTGGTAAATTAATGCTTAAAATTCTCCAAGCCAGGCTTCAGCAATACATGAACCGTGAACTTCCTGATGTTCAAGCTGGTTTTAGAAAAGGCAGAGGAACCAGAGATCAAATTGCCAACATCTGATGGATCTCGAAAAAGCAAGAGAGTTCCAGAAAAACATCTATTTCTGCTTCATTGACTATATCAAAGTCTTTGACTGTGTGGATCACAATAACTGTGGAATATTCTGAAAGAGATGGGAATACCAGACCACCTGACCTGCCTCTTGAGAAATCTGTATGCAATGCAGGTCAGGAAGCAACAGTTAGAACTGGACTTGGAACAACAGACTGCTTCCAAATAGGAAAAGGAGTACGTCAAGGCTGTATATTGTCACCCTGCTTATTTAACTTCTATGCAGAGTACATCATGAGAAACGCTGGACTGGAAGAAACACAAGCTGGAATCAAGATTGCCAGGAGAAATATCAATAACCTCAGATATGCAGATGACACCACCCTTATGGCAGAAAGTGAAGAAAAACTAAAGAACCTCCTGATGAAAGTGAAAGAAGAGGGTGAAAAAGTTGGCTTAAAGCTCAGCATTCAGAAAGCTAAGATTATGGCATCCGGTCTCATCACTTCATGGGAAATAGATGAGAAAACAGTGGAAACAGTGTCAGACTTTATTTTTCTGGGCTCCAAAATCACTGTAGACGGTGATTGCAGCCATAAAATTAAAAAACGCTTACTCCTTGGAAGGAAAGTTATGACAAACCTAGACAGCATATTGAAAAGCAGAGACATTACTTTGCCAAGGCTATGGTTTTTCCAGTGGTCATGTATGGATGTGAGAGTTGGACTATAAAGAAAGCTGAGTGCTGAAGAATTGATGCTTTTGAACTGTTGTGTTGGACAGCACTCTTGAGAGTCCCTTGGACTGCAAGGACATCCAACCAGTCCATCCTAAAGGAGATCAGTCCTGGGTGTTCATTGGAAGGACTGGTGTTGAAGCTGCAACTCCAATACTTTGGTCACCTGATGTAAAGAAGTGACTCATTTGAAAAGACCCTGATGCTGGGAGGGATTGGGGGCAGGAGGAGAAGGGGACAACAGAGGATGAGATGGTTGGATGGCATCACTGACTCAATGGACATGGGTTTGGGTGAACTCTGGGAGTTGGTGATGGACTGGGAGGCCTGGTGTGCTGTGGTTCGGGTTGCCAAGAGTCAGACACAACTGGGCGAATGAACTGAAAAGAACTGAACTGAAGATATCTGGGAGATCTAAAATTTGTTCCCATCTCAATGAGCACTGAAAAGTCAAAACATTTTCCTCCTGATAATTTACCCAAAATGATCAAATGTGAAATGATATCAATTTCTTGTGTAACATTTTTCTTATTCTCAATAGTAACTATTATGGAACAGCCCTCATTTTTAAAAGAGAAGTACAAAGTATGATAGGCTTTTTAAGAAGAACAACAAGAAATGATTCAGTCTTTCAAAGCCTGTCATGTAACAGCTAAGTCCTGGCACCACCACCAACAAAAAATAAATGTGCCAAAGACAGCAAGATGCATGAGAGAGATAAAGCCCAATGCTTCAAGTCAAAGCACCCAACTGGGCAGATAAAGAATGACCTGAATCCTGTGTGAAGAAGGGGATGTTGGGAAGGGAGCATGACCAGGCAGCACTGGGCAGTAACTAGACTCACTCCAGACCTCCAGACAGGGCAGCCACCACGTGTCCTCTGACTTCGCTACTTGGAGCCAAGATATGTTCCTCACTGGGCTCTTTAAGTGCCACCTGGCCATGCTGAGAAATTTTCTGTAACAAAAAGAATTTCAGTGATTGCCAAAGAAGGCTGCAATGTAAAGCTAAACAAAGACAACTACATTAACACAAGGCAAAACTCTAACCTGTCACTGACACACCATATTTCAGCATTGTCACAAATTATGCAAATTCAATCTAAAAACCGAATGCAAGTTACAGATTAGCGTGGCAATTTCCCCTTCTGCCATTGCTGTGTGAGGTTCATGGCTGAAGAGAACTACCCCACAACTAAACTCTGAATATCACCTTTTAAATGTAAATCAAGATTTGGTGGCCAGATTCTCAGTTCTGAGATCTAGGACAGCCAGAATATGTTTGAATCTATCTCCAGTCTATCACCACAAAGTATCCAGAAAACTTCCCCAAAAAGCTGCTCAAAGTTTTGTGAATTTCCTAGGTCATGGAAGGTTAATTATCACAAAGCTTCTATCTCTTTCTCCACCACTGCCTTATATCTCATGGTTCTAGATAAGGAAGCATAGAATGGGGAAAAAAAAAAAAATGAAAGCTAAAATAAGGAAGTGATATATGTATAATAATGGCCAATTAGGATTGTTGTACAGCAGAAAACAACACATTTTACACCAATTAAAAGTAAATTTGAAGAAATACAATAAGGATGAAGTGATTACTGTTAACACATCCTCCAACACTGAAACGCAAAAAAAATACTAGCTATTTAGCAATTAACAATGCTGTCCCCTTAATTAAAAGTGTAGCACGTTTAGGAGAAACTTGACAAATTAATTTCCAACTTGGTTGAAATGTTTACCAACCCTAGAAGTAAGAACTGCTGGGGCAAACCTAATACAGTCAGCCCTTTGTATCCTTGAGATCCACATTTATGGATTCAACCAACCATGGATAGAAAATAGTCAGAAAAAAGTTCTAGAAATTTCCAAAAGGAAAAACTTGAATTTGCCATGCTCAGGCAACTATTGGCATAGCATTTACATTGTGTTTACAACTGCTTACATAGCATTAACATTGAATTTACAGCTATTGATGTAGTTTGTATACAGTAATAAGTAGTATAGTCTAGGGATGATTTAAAGTATTTGGAGAATGTGGGTAGGCTACATGCAAATTCTACACCATTGTCTATAAGGGATTGAACATCCTCAGATTCTGTTATGGGTGGGGCAGATCCCAGAACCAATCCCTTTCATACCAAGGGACAACTGAACTAGGGAGATATGTAAACACTCTCTGCTGCTACTGCTGCTAAGTCGCTTCAGCCGTGTCCGACTCTGTGCGACCCCATAGACGGCAGCCCACCAGGCTCCTCCATTCCTGGGATTCTCCAGGCAAGAATACTGGAGTGGGTTGCCATTTCCTTCTCCAAAACACTCTCTAGGCTTATTATTAGAGCTTCTGGAACTTTATATCACTTAGGACAGCAGTTCTCAAAAGTATGGTCCACAGACCTTCTAGGAGTCCTTAAGGTCCTATCAGAGGGAACATCAGGTCCCTATTTTCATAATAATATGAAGCTGCTCTTTGCCTTTCTCATTGAGCTGACATTGTGACCTCAGGGTGGCCATAACTGCAGCAGTCTGAAGCAAGATTTCAGTTCTCCAACAGGGATTGAGCCCAGGGTGTGGAGGTGAAAGCATCAAATCTTAACATTTAGACCACAGGGGCTGGTGACTATATGGCCCTGGCTCTTGTCTGCTTAGAAGAAAGGAATTCCAGCAAAGAGATAGTAAGTAGTGAAACAAGTATATTGTTTATTAAATAATACATGTGGATAAACACCTGGGTGGGTTCAGAGAAAATGTCACAAGCTTTTGAGGTGAATTAGACCACTTATATGGGGACAGTTGTTCTGGGTTTCTTCCAGCTGATCATTTTGCTTTGTCTGGATTTGAGTCCATATTTCTTCTGGCTCAGGGCCCTCCCCTGTGTACTCATGTATCTTTTAGCCAAGGTGGATTTCAGAGTGAGGGTCTCTGGGAAGTAGCAAAACTTATTATGGTCTGGCACCCCCTCGCTTTCTGCAGGTACCTTTCTGCACATGTGCAGTTTGCACGGGGGTGGGGGGGTTGTCTCCTCGACCTTAAGAAAGAGAAATATGTGGCCTCCTTATCTTTTATGCAAGCAGGACTCAGCCCCTCTCTGCTACTAGCATTATTATTATCTTGTAGTGCCCACAGGAGATGAAATCCAGCTGCTTATCCTGTTCCTGTTACTTACCTTTATTTTGAAAGAGTAAATAGGAGGCTAGTTGTAAATGTCTGACCCGGCGTCGTCTATCTCCTGCTTCAATTGCACTTACAGTGCAAAGCAGTATGGTTAGTGAGTACAACTTCTGGTACTGCAGCCTGAATCAGTCCTTTATTCCTCTGAACCTCATAGTTGGGGTACAGACGTTGTTTCACTTAGGGATGTCCTTGATGAATTAGTCAAAAGTATTCGTATTGTTAACTGTAAATCCTTAAGTTCACTCATTTTTTTAGTATTTCATATGACAAAATATGCAAGTCCTTCTTTTCTGTATCAAAGTACAGTGTCTGTCTCAAGCAAAACCACTTTTGTGATTCTTTGAGCTATGAGGTGAACTAGCTGGCCAGACATTTCAATCATTGGAGAATGATAAATCATTCACTCATTCAGGTGATATTTCATGAGCTCCATGTTCTTCAAGGTCTAGACTTAGGAGAGGGGGCACTGGGCGCCCTCCAGCAGCTCCTCTGGGGACGGCGGTCCCCAGCCGGCCTCCAGAGACTCAGACCACTGAATGCAGAGGGACACCAATTTAGTGGTTTTAAGCTGCTCTTCCACAGACTCTTGAATAGAAAATGGAAAGAGGCTGGCAGAAAATGATGTTTCTAAAAGTAAAACAAAAGAATTAAAAGAGTAAAATTTCAAGAGACAGCCTCTTATAGAGTAAGAAAAAACAGAGTAAAAATGGTTTCCTGGCCATTTTCCAGCTCTCATCACACATCCCACTCTGTGCCATACACAAGCTTAAACAACACAGTGGTTTATCAAATCATGAGTCAGAAAATGCAAAATGCATGTTGTGGTGCTAGCTTTAAATATTTTAGGGTGGTGGAAAAAACTCTAGTTTACAGTTTATTAGCTTAGAAAATTCTGATAACTTTTCCTGATGTAAACTAGAAAGCAACATGCTGCTAATCATCATGAGGGAATTAGCTTACGGACTGATCAATAATACATAGAAACTGAGATCTCTACTACCAAGAAAACAGGTGTCTGCTTGAGAGAAAGGCAAAGTTAGACAGTATAACACTTGTAATTTCACAGTCTGTGATTCTTCATAAAACTTTTAAAGACCAATTATGTCCTATCAATGTTAGATCCAAATCAACTAAGTGATTTATGTACAAATATCCTCACACATGAGGTAATTGTTGATTCAGTAACTTATCTTTATTAAATATGAACTCGAGATTATATTGGGAAGCAATTTACACTTGTGACTTTATGCTTTTTAATTCACCTTCACTTTCTGTTTTAAAAATATACCCTTTAAATAACTAGAAGACAAGAGATATTGCTTTTATTTTAAAAGGAAATTAAACACAGTAGTTTAGTGCAGTGATTCAGATATGTCATAAAATTCAGTTGATATTCTCTTTAATGCAATCTTTCAAAGTAATAGCTTTCAGTGGTGCTGTACTGAAATGAAAATTTCAACCCCTAAGAGCTGGCTTCATTCATTTCTTATACTAACATCCTCACATTATCCCCTACTGCACTGAAGACGCAGAGCTGGGCACAAATGATAAAGAGCAACCTCTGGTCTCAAGGAGCACAGAATCTAAGGGCAGAAACTGACACATGAGCAGATGAGCAGATCATTATTTAAATGATATTTAAAAATACAGTGGCAGAAATATCCAATAGACAGACACTAACTCAGCCCAAGGAAAATAGGGAAGTATCCTGGAGTCAGGAACACTTGCTATGAGCCTTAACGACTGAGCAGGAATTATATAGACTCCAGCAGATGGGACTAGGTCAGTAAAGACAAAGAGGGAATAAAACCACCTCATGTGTGCAGCAAGCTGTTAGGTGGTGGAGCATTTCCCTGACAGCTACAGATCTAGATTTGAGTCGAGTAATAGCTGACGTGCCAGAAAATAGAAAGATATTTAAAACTCATTTGTTTTAATAGTACTTTTTTTTTTTTTTTTTTTTTTTAGAAAAACCCCTCTGTATCACCCAATCCACTAAAAACAGTGTTTGGAGTCAGTTTAACACTTTCCTCAATTTTTTTTTTTTTTTTTTTTTTTTTTGCTGGTGTTTTTTTGTTTTGTTTCATTTTGTTTCACTGTATCCTGGGTGGTTCTATATTTAAATGTTTAGTTTAAGAGAATCCTAAGTATTCTCTTGCTACACTTCTTAATAATCTTAGACTAAACACTGCAAAAGAAAAATCCCTTGGAAATAATATTAAATCTCTAGAAGAATTGTAAAAATAGCCACATGCAGCCTAACCCAGCAATAACATCACTAAATCCTTATTGTCCCCCAGCTCACATGTCATCCTGAGCTGTAAACAAGTTGAAGTATATCTGCAAAACCCACCCTGTAGAGATAATCAGATTACCAGGAATGATCTCCTGGAGCAGACTGTAGCAATATAAACTCATCTGCCACCACCCTAAATTACCTAGAACTAAAGGGAAACCCAAAGCTTCACATAGTAACTGGACTCAATAATCCTACCATGAAAAATAGTGATAATGGGTTATACAACCAGCTTATGAATAAATATATAAATATAATAAGTGAAATTAACTGTATGTCTTCCTATCATTTATATTCCCAATAACCAGTGAAAGAAGTAAACCCTACACTATTCAGTATTTACTCCATTAGAATGTAAAACACAATATTAAGAAAAAATGTAGACATAGAATATAAGGCAAATATGCTTTGCAAAACCTCAGAATGTCTTCATTTTCTTCAGCCCGTTTGCTGAAAATACATGAGGCAAACTAGATTATCTTAATTTCTCAGGTGCACCTCATTTATCAGAATATATTATAAGAAATAAAAGCCTAAAGATTTTTTTAATTAATTATCTGTTTGTACTAAAATGTAATTCCCAGCTAAATGTGAATCCAGCAAGTTAATGCTTACATTTCACATTTCACATTGCATTTTCATCAATTAAATGTATCAACTATTCAATGATCCAGTCTAAATTGTTAAAGTGAAAATTGGTTGGTAAGGGTCACAGAGACATAAAAATGTACCTTAGACATAAAAATGGGCCTTAGACATAAAAATGCAAAAAAATTCACTTTGCTTATTCAGCATTCACCAGAAAAAAAAAATCATCCTCTCCTCTATCAGACATTGAACAAGTTTCTGGGAATAGAAAATACTACATGAAACATGTTGTAAGAGAAATATGGACAAATAACTGGGAGGAGTGGAGACATCTTCACAGATGAACACTCTTCAACAGAGGCACCCAGACATGGCAGACACAGGAGTGGTGGGGGTTGGGGGGAGCTGGGGGTCCTGTCTAGTCTGAGGCCACCAGGACATGATTGCATGAGTTAAGATGGCAGGAGATGGGGGAGCAGTCAGGAAGACACAGTGGGAATGATTGTGGGCTGCACTGAAAGTAAGCAGGAAATGAAGGGCAGGAAGGAAACTCTGGAGCCTTGTGATAACCTGGCACATGGACATGGTGAAGACACAGGTCCATCTGTGCAAGTCAGATCTGCAGCAGAAAGAGAGATGAGGGGCACATCAAAGGCAGAGTAATCAAGGACTGACAACTGAGTGGATGCAGAGAAGATGACAGACTTACTAACATAGAAGCTGGAATAACTCTGTTTAATAGAGAAGGGAACCCAGAAAAGTAGGTTTACAGAGAAAGATAATGAGCTTGGTAACAACTTTCCACAGTGAGTATGCAATGCCCACAGGACCTCCACACAGAGGTGCTCAGTGTATTGTTACTGAACTCTGGTTCAGCTGCTCGCCACTCAAAGGCCAATGCTTGAGAGGCAAATGTTGGTAGAAAGGAAAGTTGCTTTAATCAGAAACCTGACCGTCTTGGGAGAAGGCGGACTCCTGTCCCTAAAACCAACTCAGATGATTCTGCTAGGCCATGACACTTTTTAAAGGGGAAGTGGCAGGGCAGGGAGGGGGAGAGAATCTCAGTGAATCACTGAGGCAGGAGGCCAAGCCCTGCATCATTTTACATTGTGCAAGACTGACTGACTCCTCATGATCTTTCTTCAGATGTTGTCTTGTCCCCACGATCTGCCCACAAGATTCCTAAGGTGGCTGCTCTGGGTAGATACCTAGTCATTCTTTAACTACTTAATTCCTCTTTTAATCTAAGTAAAGAATCAACAGGTTAGGCAAGGTACTATGTACATTTAGCAGAGCGTAAGTCAGGAGTTAGGTCAAACATTACCTACTGATCTGATTTTTATGAAAAAAGTTTACCGGGGGAACAGAAATAAACCAATGGGCAAAGGACAAAAGAGCTGCTTACAAATCCTCACTTGTCAAGACATCATTCCCTTTCTATGGGACTAGGGGCAAAGGTCCATCTTTGGTAGCTTCTTCATATTAATATAGTGTTGTATTCTGAAGTAGAAGATGTTGACGTGGGTCTGTAGCATCTCTTTGCTGACACTTTCAGTTGCCTGCTTACATACATGGGCAAAGCAAGCTAAAATTATTTTGATGCTCACAAAGATGCAGATTATTATGAGCAATAATGTTGATCCCACTGTCTTGAGGCCAGTTCTTAGAATTGTGCTAGCCATAGATGGAGTAGCTCACGTCATAGCTGCAGTCTGGTCGTCATACAGTTAGCTTTTTTCCCCTGGTGGCTGTTAAACTATCTGTAAAACAATTCAGTAATGTATACCAGTTACCCAAACTCTGACTCTATTGTCCTAATCCTTAACCACTTGAATCCACTCTTTTGTGACTCAGGGAAGCCTAAAAGACCAGCTTTTCTACAAACAAGAAGAACATAGAAGGGCCTTTGTACTTGTGGGGGGCATTAAGGGTTCTGCTCAGCTTCAGTATGATTTAGGGCTGGGACAGCAGAGGAGAGGAATCTAACTGATAGTAAGATGTGTGAAAAGCTGAAATCTTTGCTTCTCTCTCCTCAACCCCAGTGCCCTGCACACTGTCTGGCATGTAGTAGGCACTCAATGCTGCTGCTGCTGCTGCTAAGTCACTTCACTCGTGTCCGACTCTGTGCGACCCCATAAATGGTAGCCCACCAGGCTCCCCCGTCCCTGGGATTCTCCAGGCAAGAACACTGGAGTGGGTTGCCATTTCCTTCTCCAATGCATGAAAGTGAGAAGAGAAAGTGAAGTCGCTCAGTCGTGTCCGACTCTGTGCGACCCCATGGACTGCAGCCCACCAGTCTCCCCCATCCATGGGATTTTCCAGGCAAGAGTACTGGAGTGGGGTGCCCTTGCCTTCTCCGAGGCACTCAATGAACTTGTATTATTCAATTGTAGTTCTGAAAGAATGAGCCTAAAAGGAAATATAGGCATTAAAAACAGAACCTTATAAATAAAGTTGGGGTACAACTGAATTTCAGTTCAGTTCAGTTCAGTTCAGTCGCTCAGTCATGTCCAACTCTTTGTGACCCCATGAATTGCAGCACACCAGGCCTCCCTGTCCATCACCAACTCCCAGAGTTCACCCAAACTCATGTCCATCGAGTCTATACATGACTACTGGAAAAACCATAGCTTTGACTAGATGGACCTTTGTTGACAAAGTAATGTCTCTGCTTTTTAATATGCTGTCAAGGTTGATCATAGCTTTTCTTACAAGGACCAAGACTCTTTTACTTTCATGGCTGCAGTGACATTGAAGCCCAAGAAAATAAAGTCTGACACTGTTTCCAATGTTTCCCCATCTATTTCCCATGAAGTGATGGGACCAGATGCCACGATCTTCGTTTTCTGAATGTTGAGCTTTAAGCCAACTTTTTCACTCTCCTCTTTCACTTTCATCAAGACGCTTTTTAGTTCCTCTTCACTTTCTGCCATAAGGGTGGTGTCATCTGCATATCTGAGGTTATTGAGATTTTTCCTGGCAATCTTGATTCCACCTTGTACTTCTTCCAGCCCAGCATTTCTCATGATGTACTCTACATATAAGTTAAATAAGCAGGGTGACAATATACAGCCTTGATGTACTCCTTTTCCTATTTGGAACCAGTCTGTTGTTCCATGTCCAGTTCTAACTGTTGCTTCCTGACCTGCATATAGGTTTCTCAAGAGGCAGGTCAGGTGGTCTGGTATTCCCATCTCTTTCAGAATTTTCCACAAGGGTAGGCAAAAGTACAGGTTCCAGACACAAAAAAAAGAAAAATATTAGAGAAAAGAGAGAAACACAGGAAAGATGCCTTAGAAGCCTCAAGACAACACAATAAGGTGCTGGTAGCAAATTACAAAGAAGGAAGCCAACACCAAAATGAAAATTAATTAATTTCTAGAACATATTTAACCTTTGTGAGCAGATCACCGGCTTTAAACTCACTTTAGGGAAGTGAAATCTTAATCTAATAATTAGCACTTATATTTCCAAATTTCTCAAAAACAATCTATGTATTTAATACTATAATCATGCAAAAATAGTTTCATTTAATCTCACTTAGCTAATAAGGTAAATGAGGCCAAGAGACATGTAATAGTCTGGAGTTGCAACAAAATTCTAATTTTTTCTTTTCAACAGTTTGTCATACATCTCTTCATTACATCACATTTCAATGACAACAGTCTTTTGTCCTGAGTTCTTTGTAGAAACAGACAGAGAGCCAATCCCACCCTACTCCCTCTCAACTTTAAGTACCCCAATGGTTTCCTGTCACCTCCTCTTCCGGAGACAGAGTTGAGGTACTATATTCTCATATCTATTTCTCATCCTCATTTTTTATCTGGAAATACTTCTCCAAAGTGCAATATCTTTAGCCAGAAACTAAACGTAATCAAATAAGTATACAGAGAAAGAAAAAGACACTTAGCAAGCATGTCCAAGGAATTTTAACTCCAAGAATCATAGAAATCATAGTTTGAAATCCTTGACAATCATCTCATCTCAAAGATTCCAAGCCTTACAGCTTATCAGAATCACCTGGAAATTATTTACAAATCAGTGCTTCTCAACTTTTCCTACAACACTTGCATCAGAAAAGGGATCTGCTCATGGTGATACCATCTGGCATGGGGTACTGGTCTCTGGAGTACTGAAGGGATCAGTTGGATATCTCAAGTCACACCAGTATCCCTGTGCAGTGAAAGGTCATCTCCACAACCTGGGTTGCTCAAACACTGAGCTTTTCAAAGAAAAAACTAGCCCTTGACTTGTTCTTGGGTGACATTTTAGCAAGGACATTACAATAGGAGCAGAGTTAAGAAGTTGCTGAGGTGACCTCCAACTGCCAGAACATCAAGAAGCCCCTTTATTAAAGCCCATTAAGGTGGGGTGGGGGCCAGTGTTGGAGCTGACCAGAGGAAGGTTCAATCTGAAGTCTGTTTAGTGATAGCAAGCTTCACAGGAGTGAATGCTTATATTGAGGAGAATGTGAGTTCTAATTCCTAATGTGTCCTAATGGTGTTTTTACTATATGTATGCTTCACTATATGGCCAGACATTATGTTATTAAAGTTTAGGCTCAAGGACAAAAAAATGTCTCTGAGCCCTTGGCTTTGGGCCATAGTGTATCAGTTTGCTGTCTGTTAGGCAGAGACTAAATGCTAAGGTCAGTGACTCAGGTGCTGAATGCCTGACTGACACCCAATCCAAACCCTGGACACCAAAGCTTTGGGGACCTGACCTGACTGGCAGTACTTTGCAAATATTGTCATTCATCACTGTTGAGAGTGCATCCCCATCTAACTCTGCAGAGAGAATGCTGACACTTGGCTTTTCCTGGACTTTTTTTTTTTTTTATGGTAATATATCTATGGGTAAAGTAAAACTACAAGTGAGCAAGAGCATAAAAGATTTGAAGATTATACTCAACAGCTCAATTGGCTTTGTCAATTATCTCTAAGCTTTCATTGAATTCTACTTTACTATTTTCTGCTTTTAATCTTATTTCCCTTTTTCTTTTTTTAATTAATTTATTTATTTTAATTGGAGGTTAATTATTTTACAATATTGTAGTGGTTTTTGCCATACATTGACATGAATCAGCCATGGGTGTACATGTGTTCCCCATCCTGAAACCCCCTCCCATCTACCTCCCTATCCCATCCATGGGATGCACCAGCCCTGAGCACCCTGTCTCATGCATCGAACCTAGACTGGACTTTTCCCTGCATGACTTTTTCATTTGCTGATGTCAACCTGTGTCCTAACACAATAAGCTGTAATCATAGTGTCACAACTTTCCTGAACCCTGTGAGTCCTAGTGATCATGAGCCTGAAGGTGTCCCAGGGACCCCTCACATTACTGAACTCAAGTTCGACAGCTTGACACTTGAAAGCCAGTACTCAGGAGATAAGTGCTGAAAGAAAGAAAAGACTACAGGCAGCCTATGTGGGCAAGATAACATCTAAAGAAAGATCACAAGGATCAGCAAGTCTACATGCTGATTCTTCATCATTTTCCACTGCAGGCAGACTTGCTGATCCTTCTGATCTTTCACTAAATGTTTTCTTGCCCACATGTGCTGCCTACAGAATGGCTTAAAAGGAAGCTGGGAGAGAAAAAGATCTGATCATTCATTAACCGTTTATTCTTGTTTCCTACTTCTTGAAGAAAAAAATCAACATGCTAGGCAAGGTAAAACCAAGGTCTTGGAAAATAAATAGAAGCTAGTGCTAAAGGTTGGGATTTACAGCAGAATGAAGCTCTTGGGCCAAGGGGCTGTTTGCACTAACACAGGCCCATTCATGGCATACCTTATGACAAACACTGGGAAGTTCTGACCACAATTATGGGGATCTCCCAAAGCTCATTGGATGAGAATTTCTATCCAGAAATCTTTATATTTTACACACTCTCTGGATTAATCTGAAACAGCCACTGTGCTATTAGTTTTAGCACAGGCTTTTAGGAGCTTCTGATCTAGCCAAATGGACATGTAACAACAGACTAGTTTCAAATTGGGAAAGGAGTACATCAAAACTGTATATTGATACCCTGCTTATTTAACTTATATGCAGAGTACATCATGCAAAATGCCAGGCTGGATGAAGCACAAGCTGGAACCAAGATTTCCAGGAGAAATATCAATAACCTTAGATACACAGATGACACCATCCTTATGGCAGAAGAAAATGAAGAAGAGCCTCTTGAAGAAAGAAAAAGAGGGGAGTGGAAAAGTTGGCTTAACGCTCAACATTCAAAAAACTAAGATCATGGCATCCGGTTCCATCACTTCATGGCAAATAGATGGGGAAACAATGGAAACAGTGACAGACTTTATTTTCTTGGGCTTCAATGTCACAGCAGATGGTGACTGTAGCCATGAAAGTAAAAGAGTCTTGGTCCTTGTAAGAAAAGCTATGATCAACCTCAACAGCATATTAAAAATCAGAGACATTACTTTGCCAACAAAGTTCCATCTAGTCAAAGATATGGTTTTTCCAATAGTCATGCATGGATGAGAATTGGGCCATAAATAAAGCTGAGCAGTGAAGAATTGAAGCTTTTGAACTGTGATTCATGGGGTCGCAAAGAATCGGACATGACTTAGTGACTGATCCGATCTGATCTGATTGGATAAGACTCTTGAGAGAGCCTTGGACTCCAGGGAGATCCAACCAGTCCATCCTAAAGGAAATCAGTCCTGAGTGTTCATTGGAAGGACTGATGCTGAAGCTGAAACTCCAGTACTTTGGCCACCTAATGCAAAGAATCAGCTCATTGGAAAAGACCCTGATGCTGGGAAAGATTGAAGGTGGCAGGAGAAGGGGGTGACAGAGGATGAGATGGTTGGATGGCATCACCGACTCTATGGACATGAATTTGAGTAAGCTCCTGGAGTTGGTGATGGACAGGGAAACCTGGTGTGCTGCAGTCCATGGGGTCACAAAGAGTTAGACATGACTGAGTGACTGAACTAACTGATCTAGGCAACCAGCCATATGCTGCTTAAAATAACTTTTTAAAAATTCCTGTCATTTGATTTGTACATTTCCAGATGTTCAAGCTGGTTTTAGAAAAGGTCGAGGAACCAGAGACCAAATTGCCAACATCTGCTGGATCATCAAAAAAGCAAGAGAGTTCCAGAAAAACATCTATTTCTGCTTCATTGACTATGCCAAAGCCTTTGACTGTGTGGATCACAATAAACTGTGGAAAATTCTGAAAGAGATGGGAATACCAGACCACCTGATCTGCCTCTTGAGAAATTTGTATGCAGGTCAGGAAGCAACGGTTAGAACTGGACATGGAACAACAGACTGGTTCCAAATAGGAAAAGGAGTACGTCAAGGCTGTATACTGTCACCCTGCTTATTTAACTTCTATGCAGAGTACATCATGAGAAATGCTGGGCTGGAGGAAGCACAAGCTGGAATTAAGATTTCCAGGAGAAATATTAATAACCTCAGATATGCAGATGACACCATCCTTATGGCAGAAAGTGAAGAGGAACTCAAAAGCCTCTTGATGAAAGTAAAAGAGGAGAGTGAAAAAGCTGGCTTAAAACTCAACATTCAGAAAACGAAGATCATGGCATCTGGTCCCATCACTTCATGGGAAATAGATGGGGAAACAGTGAAAACAGTGTCAGATTTTATTTTTTTGAGCTCCAAAATCACTGCAGATGGTGACTGCAGCCATGAAATTAAAAGATGCTTACTCCTTGGAAGGAAAGTTATGACCAACCTAGATAGCATATTCAAAAGCAGAGACATTACTTTGCCAGCAAAGGTCCCTCTAGTCAAGGCTATGGTTTTTCCAGTTGTCATGTATGGATGTGAGAGTTGGACTGTGAAGAAGGCTGAGCGCCGAAGAATCGATGCTTTTGAACTGTGGTGTTGGAGAAGACTCTTGAGAGTCCCTTGGACTGCAAGGAGATCCAAGCAGTCCATTCTGAAGGAGATCAGCCCTGAGGTTTCTTTGGAAGGAATGATGCTAAAGCTGAAACTCCAGTACTTTGGCCACCTCATGTGAAGTGTTGACTCATTGGAAAAGACCCTGATGCTGGGAGGGATTGGGGGCAGGAGAAGGGGACAACAGAGGATGAGGTGGCTGGATGGCATCACTGACTCAATGGACGTGAGTCTGAGTGAACTCTGGGAGATGGTGATGGACAGGGAGGCCTGGCGTGCTGCGATTCATGGGGTCGCAAAGAGTCGGACACGACTGAGCGACTGAACTGAACTGAACTGAGACATAAGTTCACAGTCTCCCGAGAAAACTGGCTTCAATTTTTAAGTTCACATTGTTGGAAAATTTTCCCTTATGTGTGTTAAATATCTTCACATGACTTTTAAAAATTTTTACTCTTAGATGCAATCGATTTTTACTCTTAGATGCAAGCCACTGAGACCATTCAGAGTAAATCTCCATGTGCTTTCCACATGATAGCCCCAACACTTGCAGTTTTGTTTGTTTGTTTGCTTGTTTGTTTGTTTCTCCTAAGTCTTTTGTCATCTCATCATCCAGAGTCTCTTTGGTAGCTCTCAGTCAGGTGGATGAAAAGGAGCTACCCACAACCAACTGCATCAAGACCCTCAGACAATAAGCACAACACATGTGAAGATGGAATATATGTGTTGGTCATGGAAAGAGGGTTCATTTTCAATAATACAATATTTTCTTAATGTTTTATTAATATCATATCAAACAGAAAAAATTTAACAGAAAAAAACACTATTAAGTACATTCGATATATATATACACTGGACACCACAAAAATGTACAGATTTAAAGAAAGATAAATATTGTTGTTCATTTGGTTGTATGGAAATACACTTACAAAGTCCATTAAAAAATAAAATAAACTCTGGGAAATGATATCAGGCAAGTGGATCGGGGAGAGGGTATATTTCCAAGAGAGTAGAAATGCTTTTCTGACTTGAGAACCCTGGAGAAAGTGCTAAGCCAAGAGGTATAGCACCTCTGAGTTCTCCTTCCTGGCTGCCTGGCTGCAGAGAAGATGCATCTCGCCTGCTCTCTCCCATGTGACAGGTGTGAGATGTGGCCTGTAGTTGACCAGCTCTTCCAGCAAATGGCAGCTAACTCTGCCTACATCTGCAGCAAAGCATTAGAGTGCATACAGCTCACACCACCCAGGTCCTCCAATGGAGCCTCCATCAGTAGGTAAGTTGATGTTCTCCTAAAGGTTCTGACTCCTGTATTTCTCTTCATATATTTGAGTTTTGGATGACAAAAATGGTTATTTAATGGCCCTCAACAATTAATCTTCTTTTTTAAGGTTGTGAGTACAACACACAACAAATATTAATTGATCTTCTGAAGTCCAACCCAACTCCATCCCCATCCTCTCAAAGTTGTCTGGACCCCTCTAGACTAGACAAAAGAAACATTTCCTCTGTTACTTACTTGGAACCTCCAACTTACTCCCTGATAAAATTTATTTCCATGTAATATATATATATATTAGATTAGATATATATATTTTATATATATATATATATATATATATATAAAATGCATTTTTAACATGTGGTACTGAGTTCATTAGGGGAAGAATCTGAGTGTCATACTTCTCCTTTCTGTACCTTGGTGGCTTCCTTAGCTGTTCAGTCACTGAGTCATGTCCAACTCTTTGCAACCCTATGGACTGCAGCATGCCAGACTCTTCTGTCCTTCACTATATCCCAGAGCTTGCTCAAATCCATGTTCATTGAGTTGGTGATGCTATCAGACGATCTCATTTTCTGCCATCCCTTTTCCTCCTGCCCTCAGTATTTCCCAGCATCAGTCTTTTCCAGTAAGTCAGCTCTTTGCATCAGGTGCTAAAGTATTGAAGTTTTGACTTCAGCATCAGTCTTTGAGGTGAATATTCAGGGTTGATTTCCTTTAGGATTGACTAGTTTGATCCCCTTGCTGTCCAAGGAACTCTAAAGCGTTTTCTCCAGGACTACAATTAGAGAGCATAAATTCTTTGCTGCTCAGCCTTCTTTAGGGTTCAACTCTCACATTCATACATGACTACTGGAAAAACCATAGCTTTGACTATAGCTTTTTTTAGCAAAGTGATGTCTCTGCTTTTTAATACTCTGTCTAGGTTGGTCATAGCTTTTCTCCCAAGGAGCAAGTATTTTTTGGTTTCATGGCTGCAGTCACCATCCACAGTGATTTTGAGGTCCAAGAAAACAAATCAATCACTGCTTCTACCTTTTCCCCTTCTATTTGCCATGAAGTGAGGGGACAAGATGCCATGATCTTAGTTTTTTTAATATTGAGTTTTAAGTCAGTTTTTCACTGTCCTCTTTCACCCTCATCAAGAGGCTCTTTAGTTCCTCTTCACTTTCTGTCATTAGAGCAGAAAGTATCACCTGCATACCTGAGGTTCTTAATGTATTTCTCTTGGAAATCTTGATTCTAGCTTGTGATTATCCAGCCTGGGATTTCACATGATGTACTCTACATATAAGTTAAATAAGCAGGGTGACAATATACAACTTTGATGTACTCCTTTCCCAATTTTGAACCAGTCCATCCTTCAATGTCTAGTTCTAACTGTTGCTTCTAGACCCACACACAGGTTTCTCAGGAGATAGACAAGGTGGTCTGGTACTACAATCTCTTTAAGAATTTTCATGGTTTGTTGTGATCCACAAAGTCAAAGGCTTTAGCATAGTCAATGAAGCAGAAATAGATGTTTTACTGGAACTCCCTTGCTTTCTCCATGATCCTAGAAATGTTGGCAATTTGATCTCTGGCTCCTCTGCCTCTTTGAAACCTAGTTTGTGCACCTAGGAGTTCTTGGTTTGAGGCCTACCTTGAAAGATTTTGAGCATAAGCATGCTAGCATATGAAAAGAGCACATTTGTGTGGTGGTTTGAACATTTTTGGCATTGCCTTTCTTTGGGATTGGAATGAAAACTATGAAAACTGGCCTTTTCCAGTCCTGTGGCCACTGCTGGGTTTTCCAAATTAGCTGACATGTTGAGTGCAGCACTTTAACTACATCATGTTTTAGGACTTTAAATAGCTCAACTGGAATTCTGTCATCTCCATTAGTTTTGTTCATAGTAATACTTCCTGAGGCCCATTTGACTTCACACTTCAGGATGCCTGGTTCTAGGTGAGTGATTACACCACTATGGTTATCCATGTCATTAAGACCTTTTTTATATACCTCTTCTGTGTATTCTTGCCACCTCTTCTTAATCTCTGCTGCTTCTGTTAGGTCCTTACCATTTCTGTCATTGATGGTGCCCATCCTTGCATGAAATATTCCCTTGATATCTCCAATTTTCTTGAAGAAATATCTAGTCTTCTGCATTCAATTTTTCCCTCTATTTCTTTGCACTGTTCATTGAAGAAGACCTTCTTATCTCTCCTTGCTATTCTCTGGGACTCTGCATTCACTTGGGTATATCTTTCCCTTTCTCTCTTGCCTGTTTCTTTCCTTCTTTCCTCAGCTATTTGTAAAGTCTCCTCAGATAACCACCTTTCCTTCTTGCATTTCTTTTTCTTGGGGATGGTTTTGGTCAACACCTCCTATACAGTGCTATGAACCTCCATCCATAATCTTTCAGGCACTATGTCTATCAGATTTAATCCCTTGAATCTATTCATTACCTCCACTGCATAATCATAAGGGATTCCATTTAAATCATACCTGAATGGCCTAGTGGTTTTTGCTACTTTATTCAATTTAAGCCTGAATTTTGCAATGAGCAGCTCATGATCTGAGACACAGCCAGATCCAGGTCTTGTTTGCACTGACTCTATAGAGCTTCTCTATAGTTGGATGCAAAGAACATAACCAATCTGATTTCAGTATTGATCATCTGGAGATGTCCCTGTGTAGAGTGGTTTCTTGGGTTGTTGGGAAACGATGTTAGCTATGACCAGCATGTTCTCTCAACAAAACTCTGTTAGCCTTTGCCCTGCTTCATTTTGTACTCCAAGGCCAAACTCGTCTTTTACTCCAGGTATATCTTGACTTCCTGCTTTTGGATTCCAATCTACTATGCTGAAAAGAACATCTTATCTTAGTCTTCATTCTAGAAGGTGTTATAAGTCTTCATAGAACCAGGCATCTTCAGCTTCTTTGCCATCTGTGATTGAGGCATAGACTTGGATTACTGTGATATTGAATGGTTTGCCTTGGAAATGAACCAAGATTATACTGTAGTTTTTGAGGTGCACCCAAGTACTACACTTTAGATTCTTTTGTTGACTATGACCATTTCTTCTAGGGGATTCTTGCCCACAGTAGTAGATATAATGGTCATCTGAATTAAATTCTCCCATTCGAATCCAGATTTAAATTTAGACTTAAATTGAAGAAAGTAGGGAAAACCACTAGACCATTCATGTATGACCTATATCAAATCCCTTACAATTATACAGTAGAAGTGACAAATAGATTCAAGGGATTAGATCTGATAGACACTATGGATAGAGGTTCATGACATTGTACAGGAGACAGTGATTAAGAACATCCCCAAGAAAAAGAAATGCAAAAGGGCAAAAAGTTTGTCTGAGGAGGCCTTACAAATAACTGAGGAAAGAAGAGAAGTGAAAAGCAAAGGAGAAAAGGAAAGATACACCCATTTGAATTGAGAGTTCCAAAGAATAGCAAGGAGAGATAAGAAAGCCTCCCTCAGTGATAGATACAAAGAAATAGAGGAAAACTATAGAATGGGAAAGACTAGAGATCTCTTCAAGAAAATTAGAGATACCAAGGGAATATTTCATGAAAGATGAGCACAATAAAGGACAGAAATGGTATGGACCTAACAGAAAAGAAGACATTTAGAAGAGGTGGCAAGAATACACAGAAGACCTATACAAAAAAGATCTTCATGACCCAGATAACCATGAATGTGTGATCACCCTCCTAGAGCCAGACATCCTGGAATGTGAAATCAAGTGTGTCTTAGGAAGCATCACTACCCACAAAGCTAATGGAGATGATGGAATCCCAGTTGAGCTTTTCCAAATCCTAAAAGGTGATGCTGTGAAAGTGCTGAACTCAATAAGCCACTACATTTGGAAAACTCAGCAGTGGCCACAGGACTCGAAAAGGTCAGTTTTCATTCCAATCTCAAAGAAAGGCAATGCCAAAGAATGTTCAAACCACTGCACAATTGCACTCATCTCACATGCTAGCAAAGTAATGCTCAAAATTCTCCAAGCCAGGCTTCAAAAGTACATGAACCATGAACTTCCAGTTGTTCAAGCTGGATTTAGAAAAGGCAGAGGAACCAGAGATCAAATTGCCAACATCTGCTGGATCATCAAAAAAGCACAAGCATACCAGAAAACTGTCTACTTCTGCTTTATTGACTACGCCAAAGCCTTTGTGTGGATCACAACAAACTATGGAAAATTCTTCAAGAGATGGGGATACCAGACCACATTACCCACCTCTTGAGAAATCTATATGCAGGTCAGGAAGAAACAATTAGAACTGGACATGGAACAACAGACTGGTTCCAAATTGGGAAAGGAGTACATCAAGGCTGTATATTGTCACCTTGCTTATTTAACTTATATGCAAAGTACATCATGAGAAACGCTGGGCTGGATGAAGCACAAGCTGCAATCAAGATTGCTGGGAGAAATATCTATAACCTCAGATATGCAGATGACACCACCCTTATGGTAGAAAGTGAAGAAGAACTAAAGAGCCTCTTGATAAAAGTGAAAGAGAGAGTGACATAGTTGTCTTAAACCTTAACATTCAGAAAACTAAGATCATGGCATCCGATCCAATCACTTCATGCCAAATAGATGGTAGGCAATGGAAACAGTGTCAGACTTTATTTCTTTGGGCTCCAGAGTCACAGCAGATGGTGACTTCAACCATGAAAATAAAAAACCCTTGCTCCTTGTAAGAAAAGTTATGACTAACCTAGACAGCATACTAAAAAGCAAAGACAGTACTTTGCCAACAAAGGTCCGTATAGTCAAAGATATGGTTTTTCCCAGTAGTCATGTATGGATGTGAGAGTTGGACCATGAAGAAAGCTGAGCACCGAAGAATTGAGGCTTTTGAACTTTTGGAGAAGACTCTTGAGAGAGCCTTGGACTGCAAGGAGATCAAACCAGTCCATCCTAAAGGAAATCAGTCCTGAATATTTGTTGGAAGGACTGATGCTGAAGCTGAAACTCCAATACTTTGGCCATCTGATGCGAAGAGCTGACTCATTTGAAAAGACCCTGATGCTGGGAAAGATTGAAGGCGGGACGAGAAGGGGCCGACAGAGGATGAGATGGTTAGATGGCATCACTGACTCAATGGACATGAGTTTTAGTACACTACATGAGTTGGCGTTGGACAGGGAGGCCTGGCATGCTGTGGCCCATGGGGTCACAAAGAATCAGACACCACTGAACAACTGAACTGAGCTAAACTGATTCACATCCAGTTTAGTTCACTTACTCCTACCATGTCAATCTTCGCTCTTGCCATCTCCTGCTTGACCACATCCAATTTACCTTCATTCATGAACCTAACATTCCAGGTTCCTATGCAATATTGTTCTTTACAGCATCAGACTTTACTTTCACCACCAGTCACATCCATAGCTGAGTGTCATTCCTGTCTTGGCTGAGCCACTTCCTTCTTATTGGACCTATTAGTAGTTGTCTTCTGCTTTTATGCAGTAGCATATTGGACATCTTCCAATCTAGGGGGCTCATTTTCTGGCATTATGTCTTTTTGCCTTTTCACAGTATCCATGGAGTTCTCCAGGAAAGAATACTGGAGTGGGTTGCCATTTCCTTCTCCAATGGACCACATTTTGCTAGAGCTCTTCACTATGACCTATCTGTCTTGGGTGGTCCTGCAGAGCATGTCTCATAGCTTCACCAAGTTACAGAAGCCCCTCTGCCACAACAAGGTTGTGATCCATGAAGGAGCTTCCTTAGTGCCATTTATGATGTGACTCACAAACCATTTCAGTTGTGGAAGGATTGCTTGGCCTCCCACAATTATAGGTGGCACTAAGAATGCCATTTATCACACAGTCTACAAATAACTATTCTCTCCTCTTTTCCAGTTTGATCCATAGCAGCATATGAAACTTATTACTGTGAATTCCTGCCACTTGCCAGGGTTGTTCTGCCACTGTGAGTCAGGAGCCAGTGTGCCCCTGAAATTTCTGTCCATTTCACTTACAATTACATTCCCTTCGGTTCGCCACACACCAGGGCTCTGGCATCCTTGTATCATCCTTTCTCATTGCGCTATTGGCCAAGCATCATGGAACTGTGATAAGCTTGGCATGAATACCAATGGAAGGTCTCTGCATCCGTCTCTCTTTACTAAAGACCATTTAATATGAAATAAAGCAAGCAGGTATGGTAATGAACCCTTTCCTAAAGCGAAAAGAATATTGGCTGCTAGGAGGTCCAAATGTCACACCAATACCATAAATAGAGTGAATTTTGCTTTGTTGACCTTTCCTTTCCTTAAAGGCTGAGCTCTCTTCTCTGCTATAAAATCTGGTAGAAAATTGCTTCTTGGAGCTGACTATAAATGTTTCTGTGTGATGTGGAGCCTAGGAGGGAAGTGTTAAGTAATACCAAATTTCTTATTCCTCCTAACATGTTCCTCATACTTTTATTTTGATCAGGAAGGCAAATGGGTTAGAACCTTCCAGCTGAGCTGGAAAGTCCTCAGGATGTAGTATCTAATTAATACCTTCAGTATAGCTGACCAACAGAGGCACTCACAGGGACTTGGGGTTAAATAAGTTGGTGGAGTCAGAAACTTCAGCATATGGATGTAAGGGAGACATTCACAGTTGACCTGGAGGCTGAGGATGATATAGGCAGAGGCTCCCAGAATGCACTCCACTGGTCACCAAGCAGCCAGGACAATCAGGGAGAACAAAGACTTCCTGGAGCTCAGAACCTGGCCTGGACAGGCGAATCAGTGGGGCTGCCCCTCTTACCCTGATCTCTTCAACTAGTTAGTGCCAGCTAGAAATACCAACACCATTTACACAGCAATGCTTCTCAAACCTTTAATGTCCATCAGAATTTTGTTGAAATGCAATTCTGATGTTGGAGATCAGAGATAGGGCCTAAGAACCTACATTTTTAATGAGCTGCTGATGCTGCAGCCACACTCTGAACAGCACTGTGAGCCAGACTCTGCTTTATGCTCTCCATATACATTCACTCATTAAACCCTCACTGTAGGCAAAGTCATTACCCCCTATCTCAACTCAGAGCACACAGAGAGGTTACAAATGTGCCCACACTCTCATTATTGCTAACTGCTAAGTCGCTTCAGTCATGTCCAACTCTGTGCGATCCCATAGACGGCAGCCCACCAGGCTCCCCTGTCCCTGGGATTCTCCAGGCAAGAACACTGGAGTGGGTTGCCATTTCCTTCTCCAATGCACGAAAGTGAAAAGTGAAAGTGAAGTCAATCAGCCATCTCTGACTCTTAGCGACCCCGTGGACTGCAGCCTACCAGGCTCCTCCTTCCATGGGATTTTCCAGGCAAGAGGACTGGAGTGGGGTGCCATTGCCCTCTCTACTCTCATCATCAGTTAATGACAAAGCAAGATTTGAACCCAGGCACATGGTCCCAGCATCTGTGCCGTTGTAACCACTAGGCTCTGTACTGCTTGTCCAGGGCTCTGTGTGAACTTACATCTCAGCATCACTGCTAGACACCCAGTGTTCAGCTAATTAGTGCTGGGCAATCATCCCCCCGAGGTCCCACGGAAACCACATGAAGTGAAAGTGACTCTGGCCAGTCACGCTGTTGAATCAGGGTCACTTGACCCACAGTGTGTTGGCTGCAGCTTCCCTGCTGTGTTTGTCTGCACTCTTCTCCCATGTTTATTTATCTGCTGTGTCATTGCCACCTGCATCCAGCCTTGAGAACTGCAACACACAGCGGACTAACACAACCAAGGGTACACACGCATTAGCTCTAATGCTTTCCCCCACAAGAGAATCAGGCTCCACTTTCTCCTCAAGACTTCATATCTCACCAGCCTTTGTGTTTGTACAGTTTTGTTTGTGTTTGTGAGGCAGAAAAATGCTGTCATCTCCCATGGATGAAAATAAGTGCAAAAACCCTGACTTAAAAAGGCCTCTGGGCCTGCAGCCTGGCCCCTCCAGGCAGTGAAAGATTTGGATTCTATCGAATCATGATCTACAGGGTAGGAAGCATTCCAATGGGCCAGGGGACGCCAGGCTGCCCTGCTCCACAAGGCCACATCACAGCAGCACCCATGCCTGGTCCCCGGGCAGGCCCGCCCCTGGTGGGGTGCCTCAGCCAGAAGCGTGCAAGCGCAGAGGGAACAGTGATGCGACCCATGGTACCCAACTGGGAGAGCGGGGAATGAATAGCATGTTTCCTTAAAAACAAGGGAAAGCAAACATTGCTCGCCTGGCACCCACCTCACTTGAGAATGTTTTCCCTCTTTAACATTTATCGAATTTTGTTTTCTGATAAATTTCTATCTCAGGCACAAAGTAATAATATGTAGAATACTCAGGAAGCTTCAGGGTGAAAAGTGGCATGTGGCTTCATTCAGTGTTAACCACAAGGAAGTATGTAGTGACTTGCCTTTTTCTGTGATGCTATCAATTGCCTAAAAAAGACAAGCAACTTTCCTATAAGGATACATATTTTAAAGGCACATTTGGATTTTGGAGGTGAACCATTATGTGTATATGAAGCCAGTGTGCTATTATAAAACTCAGAGAACATCCAATTTATATCTCTGCTTAATGTTGAAAAAAGTGTCTTTCATTTTTTATATTTGATTCTTTCAAGATAGGTAGATGTAAACATACATGCATTTTGGATAATACAAATATTTTCCAATTAGCTGAGAGTCTGAAATGCAATAAAAAAAAATTACATGGTTTCTTTGTAGATTTTTGCTTTATTTTGATTCATTGGAGTACAAGGATAGCAAATATTTAACTCACAAGTCAATTCAGGTGTTCAGAGAAAAAGTAATTTCTCAATTTGTCTATAATTAATCAGCTTTGCTCTCAAGCTGATTAGCTAGAAAAAATAACCTATATGTCCAATAGAACTGTTAGTATTATTCAATTTCTCTTAGACAAAAGTGCTTCTCAGAGCTTTGTCTTCTGCCTCTTTCTCTGAGTTTGTCTCTAAGTGTCTGGGGGTGAAAGGAGACCTCTTAGCTTCAGGGCTAGTTGTGGTCCTTGGACCCACAGAGTCTTTGCACCATATCATATTCTGGTCCATCTGGTGTCAAGGACCATATCCTTTGTCTGGGAGGAGATAATGGCCCTTCTGTAATTGAAATTTGACTCTATTGGAAGATACTAGTTGTAGATATTTCTTCTTCTTGCGAGTGCATCAGAGTGTTCCTGAGCAATTCCGTGTCACTGCAGTTGGCACTGGTTGGGGAGACTCCTTTGAGGTCTGGACTTCCTGGGCACCATGCTAAATGAAATACAAATACCGCATGTTCCATTTCTA
Source organism: Bubalus bubalis (assembly GCF_019923935.1). Classification (NCBI taxonomy): domain Eukaryota; kingdom Metazoa; phylum Chordata; class Mammalia; order Artiodactyla; family Bovidae; genus Bubalus; species Bubalus bubalis. Next base: position 49,452,149 of record NC_059158.1, on the reverse strand, counting down.
TGAGGTTTCTAAAATAGTCAGATTCAGAGAAGTAGAGAATTCAAGAGTGATCCTTAGAGGCCAGGGAGAATAGGAAGAGGGTGTGGTTGTTATCCAATAGAAACAGTATTTTAGTTCTGCAAGATGTGTCTGTTCCAGAGACCTGCTGTAGAAAAGTATTATTTTTCTCTACTGTGCACTTACAATTTGTTAAGAGTGTAGATCTCAACCTAGATGTCTATCACCAGATGAATGGATAAAGACGTTGAGGTACCTATACACAATAGAATATTACTCAGCTTTAAAAAGGAATGCATTCAAGTCACTTCTAATGAGGTGGATGATCCTAGAGCCTATTATACAAAGTGAAGTCAGAAAGAGAAAAACAAGTATTGTATATTAATACATATATATGGAATCTAGAAGGACAATACTGATGAATCTATTTGCAGGGCAGCCATGGAGACACAGACATAGTGAACAGATTTGTGGACATGGTGGGCAGGACAAGAGGGGAGGAAAAGGTGGGACGAATGGAGAGAGTAGCACGGAAACATATATTAGCATATGTAAAATAGATCGCCAGTGGGAATTTGCTGTATGACTCAGGGAGCTCAAACTGGTGCTCTGTGACAACCTAGAGGGGTGGGATGGGGTGGGAGGTGGGAGGGAGCTTCAGGAGAGAAGGGACATATGTATATCTATGGCCGATTTCTGTTGATGTATGGCAGAAACCGACACAATATTGTACAGCAAGTATTCTTCAATTGAAAATAAATAAAATTTTTTATAAAAGAAAGAAAATGGAAATCCTCTAAGACACATAAAAAATAAAGAGGGTAGATTTCATGTTAAATGTTCTTTAAAAGAATAAAAAAGAAAAGAAAAAGAAAAAAACAAAGAGACACATGGAAACTTTTGGAGGTGATGGTTATATTTGTAACTTTGATTGTGGTGATGGTGCATGCATATGCCAAACTCATCAAATTTTATAAATTAAATACATGCAGGTTCTATTTATTTATTTTTGCTTTTGTTTCTTTTGCCTTAGGAGACAGATCCAAAAAAATATTGTTACAATTTATGTTGAAGAATGTTCTGCCTATGTTCCTTTCTAGGAATATTTGGTTTCTGGTCTTATGCTTAGGTCTTTCATACATTTTTAGTTTATTTTGTATAAGGTGTGAGAAAATGTTCTAATTTTATTATTTTACATGCAGCCATCCAGTATTCCCAGAATCACTTATTGAAGAGACTGTCTTTTCTCCATTGTATATTCTTGCCTCCTTTGTCATAGATTAATTGATCATAAGTATGTGGGTTTATTTTTGGGCTCTTTATTCTGTTCCAATGATTTGTGTGTCTGTTTTTGTGCCAGTATCAATCTGTTTTTATTATGATAGCTTTGCAGAATAGTCTGAAATCAAGGTGCATGATTTCTCCACCTCTGTTCTTCTTCCCAAGGTTGCTTTGGCAATTTGGGGTCTTTTGGGGTTTTGAATAAATTTTAGGATTATTCATTCTAGTTCTGTGAAAAATGTCATGGGTATAATGATAGGGATTGCATTAAATCTGTAGATTGCTTTGAGTAGTTTGGACAATTTAACATTAATTCTCCTAATCTATGAACATAGTATATCTTTCCATTTATTTATTTCTTCTTCTATTTCCTTTATCAGTGTTTTATAGTTTACAGAGGGCAGATCTTTTACCTCTTTGGTTAAGTTTATCCTAGATACTTTATTCTTTTTGATGAGATTTTAAATGGAATTTTTTCTTGCTTTGTCTTTCTGATAGTTCACTATTAGTTTATAGAAAAGCAACAGACTTCCTTTATTATTTCACATATTAATTTTGTGTCCTGAAGTGTTACTGAATACCTTTATTAGTTCTAAAGTTTTTTGGTGAAGACTTTAGGGTTTTCTATACATAGTATCCTGTCGTCTACAAACAGTGAAGGTTTTACTTCCTTCCCAATTTGGATGACATGTTTCTTTTTCTTGTCTGATTGCTCTTATAACAGAGATTCTGGAGATCTTACTCTCCACTTCTGCCCTATGAGGGCACGGTGAAGAGACAGTCATCTGTAAACCAGGAAATGCATCTTGATGAGACACTAAATCTGCCAGTGCCCTTATCTTTGACTTCTCAGCCCCCAGGACTGAAAAATAAACTTCCTTTGTTTATATGCCAGCCAGTCTATGGCATTGTGTTAACATGTAGCACAATATTCCATTGTGTATATGTACCACAACTTTTTTTACCATTCATCTGTTGATGGACATGTAGGTTGAGATCTACATTCTTAACAAATTGTAAGTTCACAGTAGAGTACCATGATCTATGGGCACCATTTTCTACATCAGACCTCTGGAATGTTGTAACAATGAAGCATTGTATCATTGGATAACAAATCCCCTCCCCCCACCCAATTCCCCTACCTCTGCCAATCACTCTTGAATTCTCTGCTTATCTGAATTTGATTGCTTTAGATACCTTATATAAATGGAATCAAGCAACTCCTAAGGACTAGCCAGACTCCTCAAGTTGAGTCTCTAATCAAAGCTGTGACTTTGGAAACTCCTCTACTCCACATCCAACCAGAGTGGATTGGATGAATTCATCAATTAGGCAGCACTCATCTGCTTTGTTTTAATTGCAGGCAACTTTCCTCCAATTCTATGAAACATCAGAACCAAGATCACAAGAGCAATAAAATTTTCCATGCACATTGTATAATAACTTTTTTCTGAGGCTTTGTCATTGTAGTGGTTTTTCCAACAAAAACCACAGTAGAAAAGATATATAAATTTAAATAATCTAAAATCTTAGCCAAAAGTTGAATCATTACAAGTTTCTGGTTTGCCTGAAAGAGCCAGTTCACATTAAGCTGTTGAAGAGTGTAGCAGAGGCTGCTGGGGTCCATAATATCCATTTCTTCTCTTCTGAGCACCCAGGTAAAATTCATTTCAGTTCTTTTTCAATTAGGCTGAGACTATGGGACTAATTTGTCAACATAATGAGTGGGAGAAATACATGCTACTCCTTTGTCTAAATCATAAATATATATCCTGCAAGACTACTCAAGCAGTCAGCAAGCTATAACCCAGCAGCTAAACCCGCCCATCATATATTTTTGTAAATAAAGCTTTATTGAAACAAAGCTACAGTTAAAGCTGCTTTTCAGTTACAATTGCAACAAAACCACACAGATCACAAAACCAAAAATAGTAACTATCTAACACTTTAGAAAAAGTTTGCCAACCCTGCTCTAGTCCCTCTCTCTTCCCATTATTCTATGAAACTTAGAGGCCATATTTGAACATGTTGTTCTTGTTGTTCAGTCACCCAGTCATGTCCGACTCTTTGAGACCCCAGTGACTGCAGCATGCCAGGTCTCCCTTTCCTCACCCTCTCCCAGAGTTTACCCAGGTTCATGTTCATTGCATCTGTGAGGTCATCCAGCCATCTCATCCTCTGACACCCTCTTCTCCTTCTGCCCTCAATCTTTCCCAGCATAAGGGACTTTTCCAACGAGTCATCTGTATCAGATGACCAAAATACTGTTGCTTCAGCTTCAGCATCGGATGACCAAAATACTGTTGCTTCAGCTTCAGCATCGGTTCTTCCAATGAATATTCAGGGTTGATTTCCCTTAAGATTGATTGGTTCAATCTTGTCCAAGGGACTTTCAGGAGTCTTCTACAGCACCACAGTTCAAAGGCATCAATTCTTTCTTGTTCTGCCTTCTTTATGGTCTAGCTCTCACAATCATAACTACCACTGGGAAGACCATAGCCTTGACTATACAGACCTTTGTTGGCAGAGTAGTATCTCTGCTCTTCAACACACTATCTAGTGTGTTGCTTTCCTTTGCTTTCCTGCTAGGAAGCAATCATCTTCTGAAGGCTGCAGCACCTTCCTCAGTGATCTTGGAGCCCAAGAAGATGAAATTTGTCATGCAGCAATGGGGCTGGATGCCTTGATCTTATTTTTTTTTTTAATATTTACTCTTGAGCAAGCTCTTTCACTCTCCTCCTTCACCCTCATTAAGAAGCTCTTTAATTCCTCTGTGCTTCCTCCCATTAGAGTGGTATCATCTGCATATCTGAAAACTGCAGAACAATTATACCAAAGAAATTCTCATACTGTTAAGAAAGTTCTAGTACCCACAACAGATTCCCTACCAGGGGATCTGGCAAAGGGACTGAGTTTGGAGGCCAGTTGTATTTGATTACAGAACTTCCAGAGGACTGGGGAAACAGATGCTTGGAGGGTACAAACAAAGCTTTGTGTGCACCAGGACCCAGGGGAAAGGTACAGTGTCCCCACAAGAGACTGAACCAGATTTGCCTGTGAGTGTCCAGGAGTCTCAAGCAGAGGTGTGGGTCCAGTGGACTGCTGCAGGGTCAGGGCACTGAACACAACAGTGCATGCACAAGTCATTTTGAAGGAGGTTGCCATTATCTTCATTATACCTACCATAGTTTGGCCTCAGGTGAAACAACAGGGAGGGAGCACAGCCTTGGCCATCAACAGAAAATTGGATTAAATATTTACTGAGCATGGCCCCACCCATCAGGATAAGACCCAGTTTACTCCACATTCAGTCCCTCCCATCAAGAAGTTTCCATAAGCCTCTTATCCTTATCCATCAGAGGGCAGACAGAATGAAAACCACAATCACAGAAAACTAATCAAACCTATCACATGGACCACAGCCTTGTCTAACTCAGTGAAACTAAGAGACATGCCCTGTATGGCCACCCAAGACAGACAGGTCATGGTGGAGAGTTCTTACAAAACACGGTCCACTGGAGAAGGGAATGGCAAACCACTTCAGTATTCTTGCCTTGAAAAACCTATGAATGTTATGAAAAGGCAAAACAATATGACACTGAAAGATGAACTCCCCAGGTCTGTAGGTGCCCAATATGCTACTGGAGATCAGTGGAGAAACAACTCCAGAAAGAATGAAGAGACAGAGCCAAAGCAAAAACAACACCTGGTTGTGGATGTGACTACTGGTGGAAGTAAAGTCCAATGCTGTAAGGAGCAATAATGCATAGGAACTTGGGATGTTAGGTCCATGCAGCAAGGTAAATTGGAAGTGGTAAAATAGGAGATGGCAAGAGTGAACATAGACATTTTAAGAATCAGTGAACTAAAATGGACTGGAAGGGGTGAATTTAATTCAGATGACCATTATATCTACTACTGTGGGCAAGAATCCCTTAGAAGAAATGGAGTAGCGCTAAGAGTCAACAAAAAAGTCCAAAATACAGTACTTGGGTACAACCTCAAAAATGACAGAATGATTTGTGTTCATTTCCAAGGCAAACCATTCAATATCACAGTAATCCAAGTCTATGCCCCAATCCCAAATGCCAAAAAAGTTGAAGTTGAACAGTTCTAGGAAGACCTACAAGACCTTCCAGAACTAACACCAAAAAAGAAATCCTTTTTATAATAGGGAACTGGAATGCAAAAGTAGGAAATCAAGAGATACCTGGAGTAACAGACAAGTTTGGCCTTGGAATAAAAAATGAAGAAGGGCAAAGGTTAACAGAGTTTTGCCAACAGAACGGACTGGTCACAGCAAATACACTCTTCCAACAACACAAGAGACAACTCCATGCATGGAAATCATCAGATGGTCAATACTGAAATCAGATTGATTACATTCTTTGCAGACAAAGATGGAAAAGCTCTACACAGTCAGCAAAAACAACATTGGGAGCTGACTGTGGCTCATATCAAGAACTCCTTATTGGAAAATTCATTAAATTGAAGAGAGTAGGGAAAATCACTAGACCACTCAGGTATGACCTAAATGAATCCCTTATGATTATACAGTGGACATGACAAATAGATTCAAGGGATAAGATTTGATAGACAGAGTGCCTGAAGAACTGTGGATGGAGGTTCATGACATTGTATACAATTAAGCATCATTCCCAGTGATCAAGATCATCCCCAAGAAAAAGAAAGAAAAAAGGCAAAATGGCTGTCTGAGGAGGCCTTAAAAATAGTTGAGAAAAGCATAGAAGTTAAAGGTAAAGAAGAAAAGGAAAGATATACTCATTTGAATACAGAGTTACAAAGAATAGCAAGGGGAGACAAGAAAGCCTTTTTAAGTGAGCAATGAAAAAGAAATAGAGGAAAATAAAAGAACTGAAAAGACTAGAGATCTCTTCAACAAAACTAGAGATATCAAGGGAACATTTCATGCAAAGATGGGCACAATAATGGACAGAAACTGTATGGACCTAACAGAAGCAGAAGATATTAAGAAGAGGTGGCAAGAATACACAGAATAACTATTCAAAAAATATCTTCATGACCCAGATAACCACGATGGGGTGATCACTTATCCAGAGCCAGACATCCTGGAGTGTGAAGTCAAGTGAACCTTAGGAAGCATCGCTGCAAACAAAGCTAGTGGAAGTGATGGAATTCCAGCTGATCTATTTCAAATCTTAAAAGATGCTGCTGCTAAATTATTGCACTCAATATGCCAGCAAATTTGGAAATCTCAGCAGTGGCCACAGGACTGGAAAAGGTCAGTTTTCATTCCAATCCCAAAGAAAGTCAATGGCAAAGAATGTTCAAACTGCACAATTGCACTCATCTCACACGCTAGCAGAATAATGCTCAAAATTCCCCAAGCAAAGCTTCAACAGTATGTGAATCGAGAACTTCCAGATATTCAAGCTGGATTTAGAAAGGGCAGAGGAACCAGAGATCAAATTGCCAACAGCCGATGGATCATCAAAAAAAGCAAGAGAGTTCCAGAAAAACATCTACTTCTGCATTACTGACCACATCAAAGTCTTTGAATGTATGGGTCACAACAAACTGGAAAATTCTTAAGAGGTGGGAATGCTAGACCACCTTACCTGCCTCCTGGGAAATCTGTATGCAGGTCAAGAAGCAACAATTAGAACCAGACATGGAACAAAGAACTGGCTAAAATTGGGAAAGGAGTACGGCAAAGCTGTATATTGTCACCCTGTTTATTTAACTTATATGCACAGTACATCATGCAAAAAATGCCAGGCTGGATGAAGCACAAGCTGGAATCAAGATTGCTGGGAGAAATGTCAATAACCTCAGATATGCAGATGACACCACCCTTATGGCAGAAAGCAAAGAGGAACTAAAGAGCCTCTTGATGAAAGTGAAAGAGGAGAGTGGAAAAGCTGGCTTGAAACTCAACATTCAAAAAACTAAGATCATGGCATCCAGTCCTATCACTTCATGGCAAATAGATGAGGAAATAATGGAAACAGTGACAGACTTTATTTTCTTGGGCTCCAAAATCACTGTAGATGGTGGCTGCAGCTATGAAATTAAAAGACGCTTGCTCCTTGGAAGAAAAACTATGACCAACCTAGACAGCATATTAAAAAGCAGAGACATTACTTTGCCAACAAAGGTCCATATAGTCAAAGGTATGGTTTTCCCAGTAGCCATGTATGGATGTGAGAGTCGGACCATAAAGAATGCTGAGTGCTGAAGAATTGATTCCTTTGAACTGTGGTGTTGGAGAAGACTCTTGAGAATCCTTTGGACTGCAAGGAGATCAATCCAGTTCATTGTAACGGCAATCAGTCCTGAATATTCATTGGAAGGACTGATGCTGAAACTGAAGCTCCAATACTTTGGCCACTGATGTGAAGAACTGACTCATTGGAAAAGACCTTGATGAGAGGGGGATGACAGAGGATGAGATAGTTGGATGGCATCTCGACTCAATGGACATGAGTTTTTGCACAAGCTCCATGATTTGATGATATACAGGGAAGCCTGGAGTGTTGCAGTCCATGGGGTCACAAAGATTTGGACAAGACTGAGTAACTGAACTGAGCTGGTCTGCATATTTGGGGTTGTTGATATTTCTCCGACCTATCTTGATTCCAGCTTGTGACTCATCCAGTTGGACATTTCTCATGATGTGGTCAGTGTATAGGTTAAACAGGGTGACAGCAGACAGTCCTGCCGTACTCCTTTCTTGATCTTGAATCAATCATTTGCTCCATACAGGGTTCTAAATGTTGCTTCTTGATCTGCATACAGGTTTACTTGAACATGCTGCCCCACAAAAAGAAAGAAGTCTGAATTCTCAAATTATACCATGTAACAAAGCTCTTTCTCCTCCAGTAGGTATCATGTGATTGAAAAATGGGATTTAACTGTACAATCTGACAGGGATTTTAGGATTGTCTGTTACAACATTGAGAATTGCTTTCCTTGGAAGACCCAAAATCCATCGATAATATTCTCTGTGTTTTTGGTTTGTCATTCTTAGTCTTAGCTGGGCTGCAAACTGGAAGTATGTCACTTTATAATGGAATCACTCAAAAAATATTTTCCTTACCAATGCCTGTGACAGTATGCAAAATCTCATAATCTAAATTGCACAGGATTCAAATCACCAGGCAACTCTAGAAAAGATACAATAATCTCTATGTTTACTGTCCCTGTAAAACTCAAAAATTATGCCGTTTTAGGACAGGACAAAGAAGGAAAATAACTCTCAGTCAGGACTGTGGACATGCACAGCTCCCAACAGGACCACTTTCCAGCACATTTACCAGAACAGTTGCCCTGAAGGCCATGTGGGAAAGCTGTGGATGGATGCAACCCCTCACCTCCCACAGGAGACTCGGATGTGACAGATGAAGACAGGGCCTGTGCAGCTGCTGCAAATGGAGTTTCCTCATCAGAACAGCACTTATTCTCCTCCAATGAGGCAGGAATTTCCAAGATGTGATGTATACTTTAAATCAGCAATTTGGACCCTAAGGGTAGTGGAGAGAGCATGTTAATAAGGACTCAGAGATTTCTTGACTCTAGAACATGGAAGAATAGCCATAAAATGACTCTAAGACCTTCCCTACCTCATTTATGTGCAGCAGCTGTAGCCTGGAAAAGCACAACATGGCTTTCAGTGGAGCTAAGTAACTCTTCTGGCAGGGGGCATCAGTAAGAGGTTAGTCTTGAGAATGGCTTCTCAATAGGACCAGCATGTCCTGATGATGGGAATAAACTTCCTTCTGTCATCTGGTGCCAAGAAAGTTAGAGGGAGAAAAAAGCAGTCAGGAGGATGAGCACCTTTCAGATTTTCAGTTTTCCTTATTGGGTAGTTTAGGGGAAAAACAGGAAAGATGGCAAAACAAATCTGAAAGTGTGCAATCCAAAAAGAAGAAAGAGATTCCAGATGTTCCACAGCCTATACTACTGAAGACTGTTAAATTATTTACAAACTCTCCTGGTTTCCAGCAGGCCCGGTATATGTTAGGAACACGTTGTTATCTTTGAATTGCACTATAAATGCTAATCTAAGCATATTGTTTTTTAGCCAGAATTGTATTTGTAAAAGACATATGAACATTTATTCTGTGCACAAATGCCCTTATCAGAAATCTCTTTAAAATGTATTTCTTTGTATAAACATATATAGAGAAAAGTAATAATATTTTACCCAGGCAAGTTTTTGTGATGATGATTATCAGAAGGAACCAATTATCTTTTAATCTTTAAAAAAGTGTATTGAGGTATGTAATTGACATATAGAATTATATTAATTTTAGGTATTTGATACTATTTCTATATATGTATAGTGAAATGATTACAATAAATCTAGCTAACCATTATTTTTTAATCTTACTAGGAGACTGGTAATAAAATTATGACAATGGAAAAGACGGACAAATAAACAAGCACTTTACCTCAAAGTTTACTTCCAATTATCACCCTCCCTCCATGAAGCCATAAATCACCACCACCACCACTCCCTGCCACCATCTGGAAAGAGAAGAAGCGGTTTTCTGTAAGCCCTTCCTGTCCTGCCTACTCCCCAGACTGTTACCGTAGTGCTGCCCCTAACATTGAGAGCAGCAAAGTGGACCTGCCTGACACCCCCCAAGCCCCTGACATTGAAGTTGTTCCCTCATTATAGCTCTTGAGAACTAATGCAATTCACATGTCCATTTATCCTCACTTTATTCAGAACAATTCCCACACACAGCTGTTCAGGAGTATTTGATTTTACTGACGGGTTGGAGAAATTAAAGAGGATTACACCTAGGAGAAAACTGAAACTGTCTAGTAAGCATGGCTTTTCTGAGAGTTCAAAGGAAGAGCATCCAGAGAAATGAATCTTCCCAGGACTCCTTGCTCAGACACGTCCCCTTCAGACCTGCTCCTTACTGTACTGAGAGATGCACTTTTCTACCTCCTTCTTTCCCTGCCCTCCCACCCCGTCAAGTGGCTGGGGACCCAGCTTAAGGCAAATCCCACTGTATGCTCACAGGTACTATTTTCAAACCAGATTCATTTTTTTCTCCCAATCTGGGCATTTCCCCAAATCTTATTAATGTGCCCTAGAATAAACTCCTGGGGGCCTTAGCCAAGCAGTCATTGGTGATATTTGGCATTCTGCCTCTGAAGAGCATACTTGAGGAATGAGGCCAAGCCCTGATACTCCAAAGTCTTCCAGGACAGAGTAGACACTTCAAGGCTGGTGCCCTTCAAATTTTCTCCACCAGCTGACTTTCCTAACCATTGAAACACTTGTTCACTTACATGTACAATCACCAACATACAGACACCTCTTCACAAGAAAAGCATTAATTTTCTGAGAAAGTGCATGCTAAACACTGAGTCATTTTTTCTTTTCAAAAAGTTTTTATTCAGGTATAGTTGATTTACAACCTTGGGTTAGTTTCAGGTGCACAGCAAAGTGATCCTGATATATATATATATTCTTTTTTGGATTACTTTCCTTAGAGTTTATTACAAAATTTTGAGTAGAATTCCTTGTTCTATACAGTAGGCCCTTATTGCTTATCTATTTTATATATAATAATGTGCTTATGTTCATCTCAGTCTCCTAATTTATCCTTTCCCTGTCTATCCCCTTGGGTAATGATAAATTTGCTTTCTGTCTGTGAGTCTATTTCTGTTTTGTATCATTTTTTATACCCCACATGTAAGTGATTTTGTATGATATTACTTTTTCCCTTTGGATGTCACTATATCTGCTCAGACCTGCTAAGCATATGAAGTAGCCATGACTCAGCTTTCTGTCTTTTAATACCTGCTCCTTACATAGCACACTGATTGGCACTGAGTTAATTTCCAAGTTTAGAGGCAGTAAGCGAGCTGGGCCTCATTCACTTTCCAATTAAAAGACCCATGAAGACTGGAAAAGACTCAAAGTTGTAACAGAATTTAAATAAATAATATCAAAGAGTTTCTCAGTTTGGAAAAAAATTATTTCTAAATACAAAGCAAATTAATGGATTTAAGAAATGATTAGTACCTGGCTTATGTCTAAAGCATTTCCATTTATAGAGATAAGATGTGAGGAAATGCTTCCAGAGACCCCTAATTTAAACATTTGAAACTTCAGTTATATCCCAGACAATCAAGAGTTGCTCCCCATCAGCCCCATTCCACAAATATGATCTTTACCCAAAGTTCATATCGGTGTCTTTTTATATCCTTTCAGGAGACCACAGCTCCTAGGCATATAATACAAGTGACACCAAGATTTCAGCTCTGGTGGTTGTGAACCTTGACTCGTTGCATCAGTTGACAATCATGATGAAGGCAATACAGTTTGGTAATGAAGATTCTAAACACTAGCGTTAGATGTGAATTCTTATCCTGACTCTTCAACTTACTTGCTGTGTGACCTTGGGAAAATAATTTAAACTTCATGTGTCTTTCTTTTTTTATTTTCTAAATGAGAATATTACCTCATATGATTATTTTGAAGATGAAGTAAGTTAATTCAAGAACTTGTCACAGTGTTTGACACATGTTAAGCATTTAATAAACAGTTTTCAAGAGCAGATGGAATAATGAAACAGTTTAGGCTACAAGGTTGGGAGCCTGAGTTTCCATTTCAGTAAGTGTGATTAGGTTCAGCAGGTCTAATTTCTGGCCAGTAGGACATAAGCAGAAATGAGAATCATTTGATCATGTACTTAAGGGGAGGTTCTCCTCTTTCCCTTTTCCTTTCTATTGGGTGAGGTACAGACAAGGCAGTGAGATGTTTTGGACGCTACAGATTAAGGCTACACACACTAGAGATAGTGACCCACAAGCCCTCCTACTCCAACCTAGACTAATTACCTCTGGGCTTTAGCCACACTTATGATAAGACTGTCTGCCTTTCTCTCCTTAGGTGGTTCCTTTTGTTCTCAGATGTCAAGTCCTTTTTTTTATTTCATTCCCTCACTTTGCTTCCTTAATGAAGACTACATGGAAGGTAAACTTCTGTCTCTGTGTACCTGAAAATGTATCTTCTCTTCACTTTGAGTGATAGTTGGACTAGGTATAGAAATCTAGGTTGAAATTCATTGCCTGACAGATTTTTAACATAGTACTCCTCTGCTTTCCAGAATCTAGTATTTCCCATAAGAAGTCTGATAATAGTCATTTCATTTAGCAGTTAATAATTCTCTTCCATTTGAAGACTCATGTCATTCTTTAGCTATGAGAAACTATTATTCTTATTATAACTTTCTCTGTTGAATCTGTTCTCTCTTTCTGGAAGACCCATTATCAAATGTTGAAATTGCTAAAATTATTCTCTATGTCTTTAAACTTTAGTTCACATTTTCCCTTTGTTGTCTTATTTTGCTTGTGTGCATGCCAAGTTGCTTGAGTCATGTCCAACTCTGTGTGACACCATGGACTGTAGCCTGCCAGACTCCTCTGTCCATGGGATTCTCCAGGCAAGAATACTAGAGTGGGTTGCCATTTCCTCTTCTAGGGGATCTTCCTGACCCACGAATTTAACCTGTGTCTCTTACACCTCGTGTAGCAGGAAGGTTCTTTACCACTAGCGCCCCCTGGGAAGCCATTCTCTTATTTTATATTATGACATTTCCCAAAATTTTTCTTTCAATTCTATCAAAATTTTATATTGATAAGCTTAACTATATTTACCAAGAATACTTTATTGTCTATAATCTTTCTTTTTTTAATCACATGCTGTTCTTGATTATGCATGCAATGTTTTCTTAAATTATCAAACTGTGCAAAACTCTTTAAGCAGTTTATCTTATTTCCTGAAATCACTGTGGAATGAAGAATAATTATTATTACTTTACATTTAAGAAAAAGAAGCTTAGCAAAATTTCTTACAATCATAAAAACAGTAAATCTAAGTGATAGAATTACAATTCCCCTTTAAGTAGTCTGACTTTAAAATTAATAATCTTAATGACCACATTACAGTGCCTCATCTTCTTCATACAGATTATAGTTGATTGAATAATCTACTTTAATGCCTTACATGGCAAAAGGGACATTGTAGATGTGATTAAATTAAGGGTATTGAGATGAGGGAGATTATTCTGAATTATCCATGTAGGCCTAATGTAATCACAATCCTTAAAAGATGAAAGAGGGAAACAGAAAAGTCTGTGAAGAAGCAGAGGTCAAAGTGATGCAAATGGTTGTCTATTAAGATAAAAGAAGCGTTCATATGCCAAGAAACACAGGTAGTCTCCAGAAACTAGAAAGGGTAATAACATGTATTCTCCTCTAGAGACCCCAGAAGGAATGCAGTCCTGTCTAACTAGTTTGAACTCCTGACCTCGAAAATGATAAAACAATAAATCTGTGTTGCCTTAAGACACTAACTTCGTGGTAATTTGTTACAGCAGCACAGGAAACTAATTCATAGATGTTGCACATTTTGATTAGATTTATTCCTGCATGTTCTAAGTTTTTCAGTTATTTTAAAGGATATACTTTCATCATTTACATTTCTAAATGGAAATGTATCCATATAGTATAGTTACTTTTATATGTTGACTGAATGACAATCACTTTCCTTAAATATTTTTAGAAACCTTAATAATTTTTGGTTGAGTAGAAAATCAAACATAGTGGTTTTGATTTGCATTTCTCTGATAATGAGTGATGTTGAGCATCTTTTCATGTGTTTGTTAGCCATCTGGATGTCTTCTTTGGAGCAATGTCTATTTAGTTCTTTGGCCCATTTTTTGATTGGGTCATTTATTTTTCTGGAGTTGAGCTGTAGGAGTTGCTTGTATATTTTTGAGATTAGTTGTTTGTAAGTTGCTTCATTTGCTATTATTTTCTCCCATTCTGAAGGCTGCCTTTCCACCTTGCTAATAGTTTCCTTTGTTGTGCAGAAGCTTTTAAGTTTAATTAGGTCCCATTTGTTTATTTTTGCTTTTATTTCCAATATTCTGGGAGGTGGGTCATAGAGGATCCTGCTGTGATGTATGTCGGAGAGTGTTTTGCCTATGTTCTCCTCTAGGAGTTTTATAGTTTCTGGTCTTATGTTTAGCTCTTCAATCCATTTTGAGTTTATTTTTGTGTATGGTGTTAGAAAGTGTTCTAGTTTCATTCTTTTACAAGTGGTTGACCAGATTTCCCAGCACCACTTGTTAAAGAGATTGTCTTTAATCCATTGTATATTCTTACCTCCTTTGTCAAAGATAAGGTGTCCATATGTGCGTGGATTTATCTCTGGGCTTTCTATTTTGTTCCATTGATCAATATTTCTGTCTTTGTGCCAGTACCATACTGTCTTGATGACTGTGGCTTTGTAATAGAGCCTGAAGTCAGGTAGGTTGATTCCTCCAGTTCCATTCTTCTTTCTCAAGATAGCTTTGGCTATTCAAGGTTTTTTGTATTTCCATACAAATTGTGAAATTATTTGTTCTAGCTCTGTGAAGAATACTGTTGGTAGCTTGATAGGGATTGCATTGAATCTATAGATTGCTTTGGGTAGTATACTCATTTTCACTATATTGATTCTTCCAATCCATGAACATGGTATATTTCTCCATCTATTAGTGTCCTCTTTGATTTCTTTCACCAGTGTTTTATAGTTTTCTATATATAGGTCTTTAGTTTCTTTAGGTAGATATATTCCTAAGTATTTTATTCTTTCCGTTGCAATGGTGAATGGAATTGTTTCCTTAATTTCTCTTTCTGTTCGAGGTACCATTTCACGCCAGTCAGAATGGCTGCAATCCAAAAGTCTACAAGCAATAAATGCTGGAGAGGGTGTGGAGAAAAGGGAACCCTCTTACACTGTTGATGGGAATGCAAACCAGTACAGCCACTATGGAGAACAGTGTGGAGATTCCTTAAAAAACTGGAAATAGAACTGCCTTATGATCCAGCAATCCCACTGCTGGGCATACACACTGAGGAAACCAGAATTGAAAGAGACACGTGTACCCCAATGATCATTGCAGCACTGTTTATAATAGCCAGGACATGGAAGCAGCCTAGATGTCCATCAGCAGATGAATGGATAAGAAAGCTGTGGTACATATACACAATGGAGTATTACTCAGCCATTAAAAAGAATACATTTGAATCCGTTCTAATGAGGTGGATGAAACTGGAGCCTATTATACAGAGTGAAGTAAGCCAGAAAGAAAAACACCAATACAGTATATGAATGCATATATATGGAATTTAGAAAGATGGTAACAATAACCTTGTGTACGAGACAGCAAAAGAGACACTGATGTATAGATCAGTCTTTTGGACTCTGTGGGAGAGGGAGAGGATGGGAAGATTTGGGAGAATGGCATTGAAACATGTATAATATCATGTATGAAACGAGAAAAAAAAAGTTTGTTTCATAAGATCAGTTATGTTAGATCATAGTCAGGAAGCATAAGATAAATCACAATAAAGAATTAAGTTCCAAGTCTTAAAAAAAAAAAAAAAAAAAAGAACCACAAAACTGTAGGGGAAAGATTGAAAAAGACCTCAAAATTTAAAAAAATAATAATAAAAGAGAAGATTAGAAAGTAAAAAAAAAAAAAAAACAAAGAAAATCAAACATAACGTGTCCTTTCTAACTCTCATTTTTTTGTTTCTTTGTGTCTTGGAGCTATTTATTGATTTTTTTATTCCATTCATTGGCTAACATCACCTGTACAATATTAACAGTGATAATTTCTGATTCTAATGGCAGTTCTCATGATATTTCAAATTTAAATATATTTGATGGGCTTGATTTCATGATACATTATTAAAGCTATTCATGTTTATCCTCATAAAAACAATAAATAAAATAAATAAATAAAACATCTCTGTCATTTCCCTTGTGGTATACTCACTTGCTTAGCTTTCTTATATATATATATATATATATATATATATATATACACACACACACACACACACAAGACTTAAAGAATTAAAAAGGCTTCCATCTTTTTCATATACAGTTGACCCTTGAGCAAGGCAGGAATTAGGGGTAGCAACCCACCATGCCTCCTGAGAAACCTATATGCAGGTCAGGAAGCAAGAGTTAGAACTGGACATGGAACAACAGACTGCTTCCAAATAGAAAAAGGAGTACATCAAGCCTGTATATTGTCACTCTGCTTATTTAACTTATATGCAGAGTACATCATGAGAAATGCTGGGCTGGAAAAAGCACAAGCTGAAATCAAGATTGCTGGGAGAAATATCAATAACCTCAGATATGCAGAGGACACCATCCTTATGGCAGAAAGTGAATAGGAACTAAAAAGCCTCTTGATGAAAGTGAAAGTGGAGAGTGAAAAAGTTGGCTTAAAGCTCAACATTCAGAAAATGAAGATCATGGCATCTGGTCCCATCACTTCATGGGAAATAGATGGGAAAACAGCGGAAACAGTGTCAGACTTTATTTTTCTGGGCTCCAAAATCACTGAAGATGGTGATTTCAGCCATGAAATTAAAAGACGCTTACTCCTTGGAAGGAAAGTTATGACCAACCTAGATAGCATATTGAAAAGCAGAGACATTACTTTGCCAGCAAAGCTTCGTCTAGTCAAGGCTATGGTTTTTCCAGTTGTCATGTATGGATGTGAGAGTTGGACTGTGAAGAAAGCTGAGCACTGAAGAATTGATGCTTTTGATCTGTGGTGTTGGAGAAGACTCTTGAGAGTCCCTTGGACTGCAAGGAGATGCAAGCAGTCCACCCTAAAGGAGATCAGTCCTGGGTGTTCATTGGAAGGACTGATGCTGAAGCTGAAACTCCAGTACTTTGGCCACCTCATGTGAAGAGTTGACTCATTTGAAAAGACTGATGCTGGGAGGGATTGGGGGCAGGAGGAGAAGGGGTTGACAGAAGATGAGATGGCTGGATGGCATCACCAACTCGATGGATGTGAGTTTGAGTGAACTCCAGGAGTTGGTGATGGACAGGGAGGCCTGGTGTTCTGCGATTCATGGGGTCGCAAAGAGTCGGACACGACTGAGCGACTGAACTAAACTGAACTGAGCCTGCTGTGGAGTTGAAAATCTATGTACAACTTTTGACTCGTCAAAACCTTAGCTACTAATATCCTACAGTTGACTGGAAGCCTTATCAATAACATAAACTGTCAGTTAACACATATTTTTATGTTGTGTGTATTATAAATGGAATTCTTATAATAAAGTAAGCTAGAGAAAATAAATGTTATTTAAAAATTCATAAGAAATAGAAAATATGTTTATAGTACTGTACTTATTGATGCCATAACTTTATGTTGTCTGCTTACAAGATAAATTGTCTGTCAATACCTTCATCAATATTGCCTGATATGCTACAAAACACTGTAGATGTTACATGTATTACTACACAAGACATCAAAAATGAAAAGATATCATGAAAAATAAATTGATATTTTTATACAGGTATAACCATTCATGCATTAATAATAAAGAAGCTGCAATAGGATTGCTTTAATGTTGTCTAATGTAATTGATGGACTTCCCTGGTGGCTCAGACTGTAAAAAAATCTGCCTGCAACACAAGAGACCCAGTTTTCATCCCTGGGCCAGGAAGATTCCCTAGAGAAGGGCATGAATACCCACTCCAGTACTCTTGCCTGGAAAATTCCATGGACAGAGAAGCCTGGTGGGCTACAGTCCATGGGGTCACAAACGGTTAGACACATTTGAGTGGCTAAGAACAACAACGTAATTGATACAACTGCTTCACAGTAGCCTAACCTACACACTAATAAATTAATTGTTATAAAAATTTTGTGGCATAGAGTATCACCTATGGCATAGAGTCATATTCATAACACAGTATAGAAAACTTTGTTATTTTTTAAAAACAACTTACCTGTGTTGATAGGCTGATATGAAGTTTCTACAATTCAAGAGAGAAAGAGGCATACAGTACTTGTAATTCTTTGAAAGCAAAGTTATAAAACAGTAAGAAAACTAACACATTACTAATTTTACATTAAATATCACTCACTTTATGTCTATGTGAGGACAGGCTATCCACCTCAATACAAATCTTGCACATGATGTTCTACACAATGGACGCTTAGGTGATGAAGATGACACAAAAATATCTCATACAGTTTTTGCCAGACAGTTATTAGATTTTCACATGAGATGCTCACACACATAAATAACAGATTAAGTGTATGAACTGTGCTGCATCGTGATTGATTATGTATTATTTGTTAACCAGGAGTGGATCATCATAAAGGTCTTCATGTTGAGCAGGCTGGGGAGGAAGGGCAGGGGTTGGCCAGCTGTCTCAGGATGGTAGAGACAGAGGAAGTGGAGGAGGTGGAGGGGAGGTAGGAGAGCCAGGCTCACTCAGTGTAACTTCACAGAAATTTACTTTAATGTCTGACTTCTTACTTTTTCATTCATCTAAAAATATTTCTATATAGGACCAATTCTCTCTCACCGTTTACTTTAGTCTCAGTGCTCATATCACAAAAGGGTCCACGTCATAAAAGAAGTCAAAAGCAGCTGAATAGTCAAAACCTTTCTGTCAGTTTCTCTAATGTCAATTTGTTTCCTGGCACTGCTTATTCAACACGTTCATCCTCGCTGGCCCTGGTTCAGAAGCACTCATCTCCATCAAGCTGTCTTCTGTTATTCCTCCGGTGTGGTGTCTATTAGCTCTGGAAGTTCTCCAAGACCTGTATCTTGAAAACCTCTACCTTTTTTGACACATCCACAAGTTTCTTCATCATTTCCTTGATTCGTTCTATAAATCCTGTGAAGTAATGCACAACATCTGGACATAGTTTTCTCCAATGGGAATTTATATGAGGGGTGTGATAAGGGAAGGAGTTGATGGCTTTCACAGTTTTTTTTTTTTTCTTTACAACAATGATGGCATCTTTAATGGTGTAATCCTTCCAGAATTTCATGATGTCCAAGGTTCTCTCCTAAAGCATTAATAATCCTTTCCATAGAGCCTCAAGGGTGCTTACAAGCTCCTGATTTAGAGGCTGAAGTGGAGACATTGTATTGGGGGCAAATACTCCAGTGCTCTTGCCTGGAGAATCCCATGGGCGGAGGGGCCTGGTAGGCTGCAGTCCATGGGGTCTTGAAGAGTCGGACACGACTGAGCAACTTCACTTTCACTTTTCACTTTCATGCATTGGAGAAGGAAATGGCAACCCACTCCAGTGTTCTTGACTGGAGAATCCCAGGGACGGGAGCCTGGTGGGCTGCCCTCTATGGGGTCACACAGAGTCGGACACGACTGAAGTGACTTAACAGCAGCAGCAGACCACTATGACTTTGGTGTTGAATTCATGCAGTTCTGGTGGGCAGAGGCATTGTCTCCACCATCAAAAGAACTTTACAGTTTCCTGGCAAAATACTTCCTGACTTCAGGGACAAAGCATCAGTGGAATCAATTCAAAAAAAAAAAAAAAAAAAGAGTTCTCATACTCAGGCTCTCTTGTTGTTCAATCAAAAGACTGGCAGCTGGTGTTTATCTTCTGCCCTTAAGTTTTGGAGGTTAGCAACTTTATAGAAAAGGGCAGTTCTGACCACAACCTTGACTGCATTTGCAAAAAACAGTTAGTGTTGATGTTATTCAGTCACTCACTCATGTCTGACTCTTTGTGAACCCATAGACTGCAGCACACCAGGGTTCCCTGTTCGTCAACATTTCCTGGAGTTTGCTCAAACTCATGTCCATCAAGTAAGTGATGCCATCCAACCATCTCTACCTCTGTTGTTCCCTTCTCCTGCCTTCAATCTTTCCCAGAATCAGGATTTTTTCCAAAGAGTCAGTTCTTACTGTCAGATGGCTAAGGTATAGGAGTTTCAATTTTAGCATCAGTCCTTCCAGTGAATATTCAGGACTGATTTCTTTTAGGATTGAATGCTTTGATCTCCTTGCAATCTAAGGGATTCTCAAGAGTCTTCTCCAACACCACAGTTCAAAAGCATCAATTCTTCAGTGCTCAGTCTTCCTTATGGTCCAACTCTCACAACCGTACATGACTACTAGAAAAACAATAGCTTTGACTGTACAGACCTTTGTCAGCAATGTAATGTCTCTGTTTTTAATATGCTGTCTAGGTTGGTCATAGCTTTTCTTCCAAGGAGCAAGCGTCTTTTAATTTCATGGCTGCAGTCACTATCTGCAGTGATTTTGGAGCCCAAAAAAATAAAGTCTGTCATTGTTTCCATTGTTTTACCATCTATTTGTCATGAACTGATGGGACTGGATGCCATGATCTTAGTTTCCTGAATGTTGAGTTTTAAGCCAGCTTTTTCACTCTCCTCTTTCACCTTCATCAAGAGGCCCTTTAATTCCTCTTGACTTACTGACATGAGGGTGGTGTCATCTGCATATCTGAGGTTATTGATATTTCTCCTGGAAATCTTGCTTCCAGCTTGAGCTTCATCCAGCCCAGCATTTTGCATGATGTACTCTGCATATAAGTTAAATAAGCAGGGTGACAATATATAGCTTTGACATACTCCTTTCCCAATTTGCAGCAAGTCTGTCATTCCATGTCCAGTTCTAACTGTTGCTTCTTGACCTGCATACAGATTTCTCAGGAGGCAGGTCAGGTGGTCTGGTGTTCCCATCTCTTTAAGAATTTTCCCCAGTTTGCTCTGATCCACACAGTCAAAGGCTTTAGCATAGTCAATGAAGCAGAAGTAGATGTTTTCCTGAGATTCTCTTGCCTTTTCTATGTTCCAACAGATGTTGGCAATTTGATCTCTTGTTCCTCTGACCTTTCTAAATACAGCTTGTACATCTGGAAGTTCTCAGTTCACATACTGTTGAAGCGTAGCTTGGAGGATTTTGAGCATGACCTAGATAGCATGCGAAATGATCATTCTTTGGCATTGCCCTTTTCAGTTCTGTGGCCACTGCTGAGTTTTCCAAATTTGCTGGCATATTGAGTGCAGCACTTTCACAGGATCATCTTTTAGGATTTGAAATAGCTCAGCTGTAATTCCATCACCTCCATTAGCTTTGTTCATAGTGATGCTTTCTAAGCACAAAACAGTAGAATTAACCTATCCCTTACTGCCTTAAATCTTAGGGCTCTCACTTCTCTACTTTACTAATAAACGTCCTTTGTGGCATCTTTTTCAAAGTAAAGCACTTCTGTCTGCATTAAAAGCCTAACAGGCAGATATTCTTCTTCTTCCTTGATTTTCTTAATGGCCTCTGGAAATTGTCTGCTGTCTCTTGGTCAACAGAAGCTGCTTCTCTTGTTATCTTGATGATTTTTTAGGCTAAACAACTTTCTGAAATTATCAAACCATCCTTTGTTGGCATTAACTTCTCCAGCTTTAGATTATTCACATTCCTTTTGCTTTAAGGTGACAAAAAGTGACTTTGATTTTCCTTGAATCATGTTAGAGCCTTTAGATATACCTTTCTTAAAAGAATCCTGCACTCACATAAAAGCTGCATTTTCAATTGAGATAAAAACTTATTTCACAAAGAGTGCCAGGTTCTCATGCTTGCTGGCGTAAGGGCAGCGACAGTTTCACAAATTTCCTTTTCTTTTTCCTTTATAGTAGTCACTATACTGGATTTGTTTATCTTGAAATGGTGGAATCGCAGCTGCAGACCCCAACCCATCATACACATCAAGTAGTTCAACGTTTCCTGTAACATCATGACTTTTCACTGCTTCCTGGGAGCTCTTCCACCATCACTAGTAGCACTCCGTGGGTCCTGTGGTGCTATTCAAGGTTTACAATATTACATTAAACAAAGGATGGCAAGAGGTCACTTTTTACTGTGATACACAGCCTATGGGAGAGATGAACTGCTCATGTGGAGGTGATGAGCATCACATGCATTTCAAGTGGGTCCTCATGACAACTGAGCTCAGCACACTAGTAACACAGGTGACTAGGAAGTTACTACAGTAGGAGAGTGTGCCCTATATAAACTTAGCCAGGTGTGATTAAATATCATGTATTTATACTTTTTTAATGGAACCTGAGAAAACTAAAAATTATCTCCAGTTATGAGTGGTTCTGTGAAGAGGCCACTTGGGCAAAAGTTACTTTTAGAAAATGGTTTCTCCATAAAATCATGGATCTGTGATAGTGCAAACTCACAGCAGGTGCTCAAAAACATGACTGAATGAAGACTTAAATAGACATTTCTCCAGACATACAGATGGCCAACAGGCACATGAAAAGGTGTTCAACATCACTAATTATTCAGTTCAGTTCAGTCACTCAGTCATGTCCAACTCTTTGCGAACCCATGAATCACAGCACGCCAGGCCTCCCTGTCCATCACCATCTCCCAGAGTTCACTCAGACTCACGTCCATTGAGTCAGTGATGCCATCCAGCCATCTCATCCTCTGTCATCCCCTTCTCCTCCTCCCCCCAGTCCCTTCCAGCATCAGAGTCTTTTCCAGTGAGTCAACTCTTCCCATGAGGTGGACAAAGTACTGGAGTTTCATCTTTAGCATCATTCCTTCCAAAGAAATCCCAGAGCCGATCTCCTTCAGAATGGACTGCTTGGATCTCCTTGCAGTCCAAGGGACTCCCAAGAGTCTTCTCCAACACCACAGTTCAAAAGCATCAATTCTTCGGCACTCAGCCTTCTTCACAGTCCAACTCTCACATCCGTACATGACCACAGGAAAAACCATAGCCTTGACTAGACGGACCTTTGTTGGCAAAGTAATGTCTCTGCTTTTGAATATGCTGTCTAGGTTGGTCATAACTTTCCTTCCAAGGAGTAAGCGTCTTTTAATTTCATGGCTGCAGTCACCATCTGCAGTGATTTTGGAGCCCAAAAAAATAAAGTCCGACACTGTTTCCACTGTTTCCCCATCTATTTCCCATGAAGTGGGACCAGATGTCATGATCTTTGTTTTCTGAATGTTGAGCTTTAAGCCAACTTTTTCACTCTCCACTTTCACTTTCATCAAGAGGCTTTTTAGTTCCTCTTCACTTTCTGCCATAAGGGTGGTGTCATCTGCATATCTGAGGTTATGGATATTTCTCCCAGCAATCTTGATTCCAGCTTGTGCTTCTTCCAGTCCAGCATTTCTCATGATGTACTCTGCATATAAGTTAAATAAGCAGGGTGACAATATACAGCCTTGACATACTCCTTTTCCTATTTGGAACCAGTCTGTTGTTCCATGCCCAGTTCTAACTGTTGTTTCCTGACCTGCATACAGATTTCTTAAGAGACAGGTTAGGTGGTCTGGTATTCCCATCTCTTTCAGAATTTTCCACTGTTTATTGTGATCCACACAGTCAAAGGCTTTGGCATAGTCAATAAAGCAGAAATAGATGTTTTTCTGGAACTCTCTTGCTTTTTCCATGATCCAGCAGATGTTGGCAATTTGGTCTCTGGTTCCTCTGCCTTTTCTAAAACCAGCTTGGACATCTGGAAGTTCACGGTTCACATATTGCTGAAGCCTGGCTTGGAGAATTTTGAGCATTACTTTACTAGCGTGTGAGATGAGTGCAATTGTGCAGTAGTTTGAGCATTCTTTGGCATTGCCTTTCTTTGGGATTGGAATGAAAACTGACCTTTTCCAGTCCTGTGGCCACTGCTGAGTTTTCCAAATTTGCTGGCATATTGAGTTCAGCACTTTCACAGCATCATCTTTCAGGATTTGAAATAGCTCAACTGAAATTCCATCACCTCCACTAGCTATTTTCATAGTGATGCTTTCTAAGGCCCACTTGACTTCACATTCCAGGATGTCTGGCTCTAGGTCAGTGATCACACCATCGTGATTATCTGGGTCATGAAGATCTTTTTTGTACAGTTCTGTGTATTCTTGCCACCTCTTCTTAATATCTTCTGCTTCTGTTAGATCCATACCATTTCTGTCCTTTATCGAGCCCATCTTTGCATGAAATGTTCCCTTGGTATCTCTAATTTTCTTGAGGAGATCTCTAGTCTTTCCCATTCTGTTGTTTTCCTCTATTTCTTTGCATTGATCACTGAGGAAGGCTTTCTTGTCTCTTCTTGCTATTCTTTGGAACTCTGCATTCAGATGTTTATATCTTTCCTTTTCTCCTTTGCTTTTCACTTCTTTTCTTTTCACTGCTATTTGTAAGCCCTCCCCAGACAGCCATTTTGCTTTTTTGCATTTCTTTTCCATGGGGATGGTCTTGATCCCTGTCTCCTGTACAATGTCACAAACCTCCATCCTTAGTTCATCAGGCACTCTATCTATCAGATCTAGGCCCTTAAATCTATTTCTCACTTCCACTGTATAATCATAAGAGATTTGATTTAGGTCATACCTGAATGGTCTAGTGGTTTTCCCTACTTTCTTCAATTTAAGTCTGAATTTGGTAATAAGGAGTTCATGATCTGAGCCACAGTCAGCTCTTGGTCTTGTTTTTGTTGACTGTACAGAGCTTCTCCATCTTTGGCTGCAACAAATATAATCAATTTGGTTTCGGTGTTGACCATCTGGTGATGTCTAATTATTAGAGAAATGTAAATCAAAACTACAATAAGATATCACCAGCTGTAGGTGATATATGGTAATATATGGTGATAATAAATGGTCATTATTTAAAAGTCTACAAAAAATAAAGCTGGACACAGTGTGGAGAAATGGGAACTTTCCTACACTGTTGGTGGGAATGTAAATTGATGCAACCACTATGGAGAACAGTATGGAAGTTCTTTAAGATACTAAAAATAGAGCTACCATATGATTCAGCAGTTCCATTCCTGGGTGTATATCTAGAGAAAACCATAGTTCAAAAGGATACATATACCAGAGTGTTCACTGCTGCACTCTTCACGATAGCCATGACATGGGAGCAACATAAACATCCATCAATAGAGAAGTGGATAAAGAAGATGTGGTACTATTATACTCAGCCATTAAAAAGAATGAAATAATGCCATTTACAGCAACATGGGTGGACCAAAAGATCATCATACTAAGTGAAATATGTCAAATAGAAAATGACCAATATATTATGATATTGCTTATATGTGAAATCTTTTTAAAAAAATGATACAGTTGAACTTGTTTACAAAATAGAAACAGACTTATAAAGTTAGAGAATGAATTTATGGTTCAGTTCAGTTCAGTCGCTCAGTCATGTCCGACTCTTTGCAATCCTATGGACCGCAGCATGCCAGGCTGCCCTGTCCATCACCAACTCCCGGAGTCCACCCAAACCCGTGTCCAGCCATCTAACTGTCTCATCCTCTGTCGTCCCCTTCTCCTCCTGCCTTCAATCTTTCCCAGCATCAGGGTCTTTTCAAATGAGTCAGCTCTCTGCATCAGGTGGCCAAAGTATTGGAGTTTCAGCTTCAACATCAGTCCTTCCAATGAACATGTAGGACTGATCTCCTTTAGGATGGGATGTTTGGATCTCCTTGCAGTCCAAGGGACTCTCAAGAGTCTTCTCCAACACCACAGTTCAAAACCATCAATTCTTTAGCACTCAGTTTTCTTTATAGTCTGTGGTTACCAGAGGAGAAACCTGGGGTGAGGGAGGAGGATAGATTGGGAGTTTGGTATTGACCTGTAAACACTGCTATGTTGAAAATAGATAACCAATAAAGACCTACTATATAGCACATGGAACTCTGCTCAGTACTCTGTAATAGACTAAATGGGAAAAGAATTTCATAAAGAATAATTACATGTATATATATATATATAACTGAATCACTTTGCTGTACACTTGAAACTAACCCAACAATGTTAATCAAATATACTCCAATATAAAATAAAAATTAAAAAAGAAAAAAATCCCTGTGTAAAAATGAAATACATCATGCCTTTATGTGGACTTATATTTTTCCCACCTGTGAGTGATATTATGTACATTCTATATTTGTGTGTTTAAATTTTGATAACTTTTGATAATAGATTTGTGTATATTGATAATTGATAAAATACATGGGTTTCTACATCCATTTTATACATTCACAACACACAATTTTTCTTAATTTTTTCAATATTTCTAGGTTATAAAGTTTGTAAACTTATTCAAATTATCTCAAAAAAGATTTTCCAATATGTTTATTGAAAAAAAAAAATCATGTATGTATGGACCCATGAAGTTCAAACCCATGTGGTTCAAAGATCAATTGTAATGTAAATTAACAATTCCTTACCTTTGGTAAGAATTGTTCTTAAATTTTTCTGGGCCAGGTACTGTTTTTTTCTTTATTTAATTTTAATTGAAGGATAATTGCTTTACAATATTGTGTTGGTTTCTGCCATACATCAACATGAATCACCCATAGGTATACACATGTCCCTTCCTTCTTGAACCTCCCTTCCACCTCCCACCCCATCCCACCTCGCTAGGTTGTTACAGAGTCCTGGTCTGAGTTCCCTGAGTCATACAGCAAATTCCCACTGGCCATCTATTTTATATATGAAAGTGAAAGTGTTATTCAGTCCTGTCTGACTCTGTGAGCCCGTGGACTCTAGCCCGCAAGGCTCCTCTGTCTAAGGGATTCTCCAGGTAAGAATACTGAAATGGGTTGCTATTTCCTTCTCCAGGGGATCTTCCTGACCCAGGGATCAAACCCAGGTCTGCTGCACTGCAGGCAGGTTCTTCATCATCTGAGCCACGAGGGAAGCCAATTTTACCTATGGTAGTGCATATGCTTCCATGTTACTCTCTCCATTCCTCCCACCTTCACCTTCCTCCCCTCAACCCCCTGTCCATAAGTTTGTTCCGTCGTCTACCTCTTCACTGCTGCCCTGCACATAGGTTCATCAGTACCATCTTTCTAGATTCCATATATATGCATCAATACACATATTTGCTTTCTCTTTCTGACTTACTTCATTCTGTATAATAAGCTTTAGGTTCCTCCACTTCATTAGAACCGACTCAAATGTGTTTGCCTTTATGACTGAGCAATATTCCACAGCTTCTTTATCCATTTGTCAGTCAATGGACATCTAGGTTCCTTCCATTTCCTAGCTATTATAAAGAGTCCTGCAAATAACATTGGGGCACATGAGTCTTTTTCAATTTTGGTTTCCTCAGGGTATATGGCTAGTAGTGGGGTTGCTAGGTCATATGGTAGTTTTATTCCTAGTTTTTTAAGAAATCTCCATAGTGTCTTCCGTAGTGGTTGTATCGATTTAGATTCCCACCAACAGTGCAAGAGGGTTCCCTTTTCTCCACACCCTCTCCAGCATTTATTGTTTGCAGATTTTTTGATGAGGGCCATTCTGACTGGTGTGAGGTGATATCTCATTGTAGTTTTCATTTGCATTTCTCTAATAAGGAGCGATGTTGAGCATCTTTTTGTGTGTTTATTAGCCATCTGTATGTCTTCTTTAGGGAAATGTCTGTTTAGGTCTTTTGCCCACTTTTTGATTGGGCTGTTTGTTTTTGTGGTATTAACTTATAGGAGATGCTTGTATATTTTGGAAACTAATCCTTTGTCAGTTGTTTCATTTGCTATTATTTTCTCCCATTCTGAGAGGGTTGCCTTTTCACATTGTTCATAGTTTCCTATGCTGCACAAAAGCTTTTAAGTTCAATTCAGTCTCACTTGTTTATTTTTGTTTTTATTTCCATTACTCTAGAAGGTCTGTCATAGAGGATCTTGCTGTGGTTTATGTCAAAGAGTCCTCTGCCTGTTTTCCTCTAAGAGTTATATAGTTTCTGACCTTATATTTAGGTCTTTAATCCATTTTGACTTTATCTTTGTGTATGGTGTTAAGAAGTATTGTAATTTCATTTTTTTTCCTTTTACACGAAGCTGTCCAGTTCTCCCAGCACCACCTATTGAAGAGACTGTCTTTTCTCCATTGTATATTCTTGTATCCTTTGTCAAAGATAACTTTAGGCCAAGTTCTTTTTATATGGATACATTTCTGACTACCTTTTTTAATATCTCTATAAAGAACTATTTCTAATAAGAAGTATCAATTCTTCTAAATTCAGTTGGATAACATTTTTCTCTGAAAATATTCCATTTCATATAGATTTTCTTATTTCTTGGCATAGCATTGTACTTAATGGTGGTTGAATAGCTCCGGGGGAAAGCATTTAATCTATACAATATGATTTAAAATTTATTAGTTTAAATATATAAAATAGTCTCTTGGTACTGTAATCAGCAAGAAACAAAAGAATTAGCATTTTATCACATTATGTTAATATGCTAAAATTACAACAGACTGCAATGAAGATATTGGCAGTATGAATCTAATCAATGAAAACAAGCAAAAGAATATATTTAAAATAATACTTTTTCAGAATTGCTTTTTTTTACAATATGAACAAGAATATCTTTAAATATTTTGAAAAAGGATAAGCATACTGGTTTTTATTTTTAAATGAGAGATGTCTCTTTTCTAACCAATATTTTCATATTTAAACACAAGTTAATACAATTTCCATATTGATACCTGCTCCTACATGTGTATTTTTTTGAGATCATGTTTGCTAAACTATAAGCATCTTGGTATCAAAGAATATGTCCTAATACCTAGGAAAGTATCCAGAGCATAAGCACATAGGGTCACAGTTAAATGAATGAATAAAAAAAATATGTGGAGATCACCAGAGCAAGTGGCATTTATTCATCATTTCACTGTGCCCTTCTTGCTTATATCAAATGACAACTGATCTGTGATAGGAAACAAATGGAGAGGGAGTTCTCCAAAGTATGGTCTTTGGTTACTATTTATTGAAAGGATCAGATCAGATCAGATCAGTCGCTCAGTCGTGTCCGACTCTTTGCGACCCCATGAATAGCAGCACACCAGGCCTCCCTATCCATCACCAACTCCCGGAGTTCACCCAGACTCACGTCCATCGAGTCAGTGATGCCATCCAGCCATCTCATCCTCTGTCGTCCCCTTCTCCTCCTGCCCCCAATCCCTCCCAGCATCAGAGTCTTTTCCAATGAGTCATACTTTTGGTTAATTCAATTGTGTATTTAAATAAACTATTCCATTAAAAAGTCAAGTTT
This sequence comes from Bubalus bubalis, assembly GCF_019923935.1. Lineage (NCBI taxonomy): Eukaryota > Metazoa > Chordata > Mammalia > Artiodactyla > Bovidae > Bubalus > Bubalus bubalis. The sequence continues at coordinate 49,422,956 of NC_059158.1, read as the reverse complement.
AAATGAGATTTAACTTTGTCATTAACTTGCTTCATGAGTTTCAATATGACATGGGTTGCTTTTCTATGTAGCTCTTGGAGGCAGGCAAAACTGTTACAAATATTTAGATACATCAGGAAACTAGGCATCTGTCTCCACCCCTGCACTTATAACTCAGCATTTATATGACATAAGACAGTGTTTCCAGGTAAATGACAACATCAGAGTCAATTCTCATCATATCCCACTAAAGACATGATTCCCTAATTTTCTTCTTACCAATTCAAAAATCCTCAGTTCTGAAGTTTTACATGTAGGGAAGCACAACCAACTGTCCTTCCTTTTTAGATCTGCCAAGCCCTGTAATCCTCTCTGGCTCCTTCTTTCACTTGCATTGCCTTAACCACAGCATCCCCATCCCTGCGAATGTTACCACAGGCTTCAATCTGATCTAACACCTGTCATTCCACCCTAAGTGGATTGTCCAGAAATCAAACTTCCACAATAATTTCCTGCTTAAGACTCTTGTCCATACCCCTTTGGCAAGATTGAAGTAGGCAAACCCTATAGCCTATCCTACAAGACGTTTTTCAGTCTAGATATGACCCAACTTTCCAGGGTCATCTCTTGCCCTCTCCTTGCCATAAACCCACTTCACTGACCTTGTAGCCAGATTTTTCAGCTGTCTGAATACTGCAAGTCTCTTCACGCCTGCCTGCCTTAGAAGGCTCTTATTACTCAATCCCATTTGTCAGACTTTTATCATTCAAGCTCCAAATTTAACTCTTACTTTTTCTGTGAAACTCTATTAAATCCACCCTCTGACCGTGCCTGAATGAACTTCTCTTTCCTCAACCAGAAAACAAAATACATTAATATTATTTTTCTTTATTTATTGCCTTACTCCACCCACTCTCCTATTACACATTGAAATGGAAGCATTTCAAGTTCAGAGACCAGGTCTTACTTATCATTATGCTTGGCAGCTTATACAATGCCTAATATATAGAGGTGATCCAATAAACACATGCTGTTGAGTACTGTTAACTCTTATTATGTGTAACAGGGGTAGGGAAAAGAGAAACAACCCAAAGTTGCCATTAAAACAAAACAGACATCTCCTCTGAAATGTCTAGTTTAGATTACCTTTGGTTTCATTAGCCAATCTCTTCCCCAGTGGGGCTCAGCATTGAAAGAGTGGCTCATGGGGAGACAGAGGAGGACAGCAAGTCCTGGAACCAGGCAACCCCAGAGGAGCTGGAGACAAAGCGTGCCTGGGGAAGTGTGGGGTGGGGCAGGGAGCAGGGCTGGGCCGGGTCCACCTACACTTCGCCACATCAGCTCCTGGGGCCAAATTACTCCTCTCCTCCCAGCCTTCACTGCGCTGAGCTCAACTTCAGTGAATCCAAAACTTTGTCAGATTTGCCCATATGTGAAAATGGTGAGTTTTTCTTCACCGTCTGAGTTCCCATTATTTTAAAAACAAAAAACATTAAAAACCAGTCTCAATAACAAGGAGACCCAAGATAAGATAAATGACGGGCATTGATGGAGGAGAGAGCAGGATTCAGTCTGCTCCTTTGTGAGTCACAATTTATGTGTGGTGGGAAGTGGAGGTGGGTCCACCTCAACCTGCAATCAGCTGTGACATTAAAGACCACAATGGTCGTAATGTAAAAACTACTACACTCGAGTTTCGCCTCACCATGCCAGGCTCACACACACACAAACACACACACACACACACACATATATTCTCTAGTGGCCCCTGTCCTTGTCAGCTCAGGCTGACATATAAAATACAATAGCTTGGACAGCCTAAACAATAGAAATTTATTTCTCACAGTTCTGAAGGCTGGAAATCCAAGGTCAAGGTGTTGGCAAGGTAGGTGTCATCTTCTCTGAGCTCATAGCTGGGTGTCATCTTGCTATGTGATCAGATGACTTCCTTGTGTGCTGAGGGAAAGGAGAGGGAGAGAGAGAGAGAGAGAGAGAGAATAATGCTGGATGGGAGAGTTGCTTTAGTGTCTGTTACCAGAGCACCAATCCCATCATGAAGGCTACATCCTACTGACCTCCTAACACTAATTACCTCCCAAAGGCATCCTCTCCAACTACCATCACATTGAGGGAAGGCCCTTCACACGTGAATTTTGAACACAACCATTCAGCCCATAATGGCCCCCAACCCATAAGATAAATAGCATCCAATGCTTTGCATAGCTTGAGCTCTATAAATCATGTCCCCTTCTCTGGAAAGTTCTGCCACTAGTGAGATGACATCTTCATGGTGTGGTTATATAATAAAAGATGATACATTATCCATAGTTCTCTTCATACTCCTTATTATCTCCCTTCCAGTTACTACTGCTTGTTAGACTTGTCGCACTGATGCACACGTCTCCTTCACATCAGACAACACTTGCAGTGTCTAGTCTCCATGCAATCCGTCTGCTGCTGCTGTTTACCAGCATGCTGGTTCTAGTGATGCTTTTCAGGGGCTATTTCCATCCTTAAAAAAAAAAAAAAAAGGCTAAATGTTTGCAAAAACTCTTCATGCAAATGTAGAAAAAGTTCACATGAGGCAGGACACATCCTTTTCTTGGGCATGATACAAATGCACAGTACTCCTAGCTGTTAAAACACAAGACATCAAAACAATCTTACATGAAACAAAATTGACTGCTACAGAAATTCTACAGGGAACATATTTTAATGGAAGTTTTAAATTCCCTTGAAGCAGAAAGTTAATTTCTGTTTGGTTTATTTTCAGAAAAGGAGAAAAAGACTTAACTCCTGTAACCAGCTTAGCAGAGACAAGATAGAAAGGAAATTATTGAGAACAGGGATGAACAGAAGTGTATCCCTTTGAACTAAGTAAAGGAACAAATCCTATAGTCCTGTGACATGAAAAGAAAAATCCATCATTGACAAAAGAGACTGTCTGACGACACTGGTCTCCTTTGAAAATCTGGAGAAACAGCTCAGAATAACAATAATGGCCACTGCAACGACCACAATTTGTGCATTATAAATGGTATGTTTTTAATAAGTTCTTACACTGATATATATCTTCATTAGAAAGAGCCTGTTTCTCCCCCAGGTCATTTTTCATGTGCTTCCCCCTGAATAGAGCCTCCTTTTTCTAGCAAAATAGCAATGTCCGTATCAATGGTATAAAATGGATCCAAATAAAAAACAAATTGTGCAACATAGCTGTAATAACTCTGTTCCTGTAGTTCCTCAATTCAACTACACTTGACTTTGGAGGGAAAGTTAGGTATTATATCCCTGAAGACACTCATTCAAGCTTAAAAAGCTGACTGTGGAAGAGAAAACACAGAGAGGGAGATGGAAGGAATGACAGCTGTTTGTGCCAAAAGTATGAATCCTGGGTGATTCACAGTTCAGAAAGTATTACCCACCTCCCAGGAGAATAACAAGCCATGGAATGGCTTCCCTTTGACAACAAACCACCCCTGCTTAGCAAGAAAAGTCACCACCTTTATTTCCAGAAGCAAAGTCACTAGAAGTCACTGTGGCTACCTCTCTAATCTATGACAGGTACATCCAAATGTGGGTCAGCTCTCAGAGGACCCCTGGGGGCTTCATACATTTGCTCTGCTAGAGACATTATTCAAACCATTTTAGGTTCATCCACCTCACTAGAACTCACTCAAATTCATTCTTTTTTATGGTTAAGTAATATTCCATTGTATATATGTACCCAGGGGTGGGATGGATGGAGGGGAGGAAGGCTAAAGAGGGAGATGATATATGTATAATTAATTATGGTTGATTTGTGTTGTAGCAGGACAGAAATCATAAACATTATTAAACAATTTTGTAAAGCAGCATTATAAAGCAATTTTTCTCCAATTAGAAAATAAATTTGAAAAAATTTAGGATAAAATGGAGCAATTTATTCCAAATGAGGGGGGTAACAGATTGGACACAGCATCTGGGGGACACCAAGGCTTGCATGGGCAGCTGGAGGGGGCAGGCAGGAGAGGCTGGCAGTTGGGGGGTGGGGGGGTGGCAGCAAGATGCCCTATTGGACCTGAGCAACGTGAAGGAGAGTTTGGAACTTATCCTCAGTTTGATGGGAAAACATTAAAATTTTTTAAGCAGGGCAGTGATGAATTTGTAATCTATCTATGGCAGGGAAGAGAAGGAGCAGTAAATAGAAAAGAAAAAACAAAAAGAATGTAAAACAATAGATCTTTCATTACTCTTTCAAACATTGAAGATATGAAATTAGGAGACTCTGACTCCTGCATTTCTCCACAAATAATTGTCTCCACTTTACTTAAAGAAAAATTAAGAAAAATTTAAGTGAATAAATAAAGTGCTGGTTTAGGTTATAATATAATATGGCCCCAGTTTTTCTGCAATCCATAGTATCCATCTGTTCACTTATTCCACTATTATTTACTGACATGTACTGTGTGTCTAAAATCACTGCAGATGGTGATTGCAGCCATGAAATTAAAAGATGCTTACTCCTTGGAAGGAAAGTTATGACCAACCTAGATAGCATATTCAAAAGCAGAGACATTACTTTGCCAACAAAGGTCCGTCTAGTCAAGGCTATGGTTTTTACTGTGGTCATGTATGGATGTGAGAGTTGGACTGTGAAGAAAGCTGAGCACTGAAGAATTGATGCTTTTGAACTGTGGTGTTGGAGAAGACTCTTGGGACTCCCTTGGACTGCAAGGAGATCCAACTAGTCCATCCTAAAGGAGATCAGTCCTGGGTGTTCATTGGAAGGACTGAAGCTAAAGCTGAAACTCCAGGACTTTGGCCACCTCATGCAAAGGGTTGACTCATTGGAAAAGACTCTGATGCTGGGAAGGATTGGGGGCAGGAGGAGAAGGGGACAACAGAAGATGAGATGGCTGGATGGCATCACCAACTCGATGGACATGAGTCTGAGTGAACTCCGGGAGTTGGTGATGGACAGGGAGGCCTGGCGTGCTGTGATTCATGGGGTCGCAAAAAGTTGGACACAACTGAGCAACTGAACTGAACTGAACTGCGAGTATAACGCAAGGCTAAGTAACAGCAACTCAAAGATGCCTGTACCTAAGTGTACAGTAGAGTTCAGCAGTGTCAAAACACAAAATTGTCTTCCAGGTCACAAATATAACCACTACATCACAGAGGAATCCACCACTATAGGTCAAATTGTACCCCAAATGTGTATTTTTCCCGTGTGATAAATCCATGGACATTGCAGTAGGGCAATAATCATGTGAACTATTAGTTTAAGTTCAGTCTCATAGTTATATGAAAAAGGGGTAATTGAACTTGAGGTACAATTCAATTTTAAAAGGCAAAATATCTTAATAGACACTTCACCAAAGAAGATAAGTGGATAGCAAATAAATACATTCAAAGATGCTCCATGCCACTGCTGCTGCTGCTGCTAAGTTGCTGCAGTCGTGTTCAACTCTGTGTGACCCCATAGATGGCAGCCCACCAGGTTACCCCGTCCCTGGGATTCTCCAGGCAAGAACACTGGAGTGGGTTGCCATTTCCTTCTCCAATGCATGAAAGTGAAAAGTGAAAGTGAAGTCGCTCAGTCGTATCTGACTCTTTGCGACCCCATGGACTGCAGCCTATCAGGCTCCTCCACCCATGGGATTTTCCAGGCAAGAGTACTGGAGTGGGTTGCCATTGCCTTCTCCACCATGCCACTAGTCATAGGGAAATGAAAATTAAAACTACAATTGGATGACACCACACTGCTATTGGAACATCTGAAATTAAAGCTTGACCACAACAAGTGTTGGCTTGCAGAGGAGTTAGAACTCACTATTACCCCACTACTAAGTGGTAACATAAAATGGAACAGACACCCAAGAAAAAGCCTAGACTTTATTAGAAAGTTAAATATACATGCACCCTAGAACTCAGTCATTGTACACCCACAGCTGTTTCCCCCAGAGGAAAGAACACATATGTGACCACAAAGACTGATACACAGAGGTTCATAAAAGGTTTACTTGTGATTGTTCAAAACTGGAAACAATCCAAATTTCCACCCACGAGAGAATGAATAAACAAAGTATGGTATATCCTTACCATGGAACATTACTCAGCAATAAAAAAGAAATGCCATGAAGTGACTGATTTTCAAAATAATTGTTCTGAGTGAAAAAAAGACCAAAAGGTCACATACTATATAATTTAATGTATATAAACTTTATAAAATGCCAAATTATCTCTACAGCGACAGAAAAAATGGTGGCTTTCTGGGGATGCGTACTGGGTGAGCAAGGAGGGGGATTTTCAGGGGCATAAGGAGACCCCTGGTGGTCATGGAAACACTCACTATGCGGGTTGTGTAGATGCTTCCACTGGTGCAAATGTATGTCAAAACATATCAAAATATACACTGCAAATGCATGCTGTTAACTATATGTCTATTATACTTCCAAAAAGCTGTTAATCGTTTTAATATATAAGCAAAAATAAAACTGCCATATGACCCAGCAATCTCATTGCTGAGCATACACACTGAGGAAGCCAGAATTGAAAGAGACACATGTACCCCAATCTACATTGCAGCACTGTTTACAATAGCTAGCTCATGGAAGCAACCTAGATGTCCATTGGCAGATGAATGGATAAGGAAGTTGTGGTACATATACACAATGGAATATTCAGTTCAGTTCAGTTCAGTCACTCATTCGTCTCCGACTCTTTGCAACCCCATGAATCACAGCATGCCAGGCCTCCCTGTCCATCACCAACTCCCAGAGTTTACCCAAACTCATGTGCATCGAGTCGATGATGCCATCCAGCCATCTCATCCTCTGTTGTCCCCTTCTCCTCCTGCCCCCAATCCCTCCCAGCATCAGAGTCTTTTCCAATGAGTCAACTCTTCGCATGAGGTGGCCAAAGTATTGGAGTTTCAGCTTTAGCATCAGTCCTTCCAATGAACACCCAGGACTGATCTCCTTTCAAGTGGACTGGTTGGATCTCCTTGCCGTCCAAGGGACTCTCACGAGTCTTCTCCAACACCACAGTTCAAAAGCATCAATTCTTTGGTGCTAAGCTTTCTTTATAGTCCAACTCTCACATCCATACATGACCACTGGAAAAATTATAGCCTTGACTAGACGGACCTTTGTTGACAAAGTAATGTCTCTGCTTCAGTTCAGTAGCTCAGTCGTGTCCAACTCTTTGTGACCCCATGAATCGCAGCATGCCAGGCCTCCCTGTCCATCACCAACTCCCGGAGTTCACTCAGACTCACTTCCATCAAGTCAGTGATGCCATCCAGCTATCTCATCCTCTGTTGTCCCCTTCTCCTCCTGCACCCAGTCCCTCCCAGCATCAGAGTCTTTTCCAATGAGTCAACTCTTCGCATGAGGTGGTCAAAGTACTGGAGTTTCAGCTTTAGCATCATTCCTTCCAAGGAAATCACAGGGCTGATCTTCAGAATGGACTGGTTGGATCTCCTTGCAGTGCAAGGGAGTCCCAAGAGTCTTCTCCAACACCACAGTTCAAAAGCATCAATTCTTCGGCACTCAGCCTTCTTCACAGTCCAACTCTCACATCCATACATGACCACAGGAAAAACCATAGCCTTGACTAGACGGACCTTTGTTGGCAAAGTAATGTCTCTGCTTTTGAATATGCTATCTAGGTTGGTCATAACTTTCCTTCCAATGAGTAAGCATCTTTTAATTTCATGGCTGCAGTCACCATCTGCAGTGATTTTGGAGCCCAAAAAAATAAAGTCTGACACTGTTTCCACTGTTTCCCCATCTATTTCCCATGAAGTGATGGGACCTGATGCCATGATCTTCGTTTTCTGAATACTCAGCTATAAAAAAGAACACAAGTCAGTTCTAATGAGGTGGAAGAAACTGGAGCCTATTATATAAAGGGAAGTAAGCCAGAAAGAGAAAAACCAATACAGTATACTAATGCATATGTATGGACTTTAGAAAGATGGTAACAACAACCCTATATGTAAGACTGCTAAAGAGACACAGATGTAAAGAACAGACTTTTGGACTATGTGGAAGAAGGCGAGGGTGGGACAATACGAGAGAATAGCATTGAAACATATATATTACTATATGTAAAATAGATGACCAGTGCAAGTTTGATGCACGAAGCAGGGCACTCAAAGCTGGTGCTCTGGGACAACCCAGAGGGATGGGGTGGGGAGGGAGGTGGGGGGTGGGTGATTCAGGATGGGGGACACATGCGCATCCATGGCTGATTCATGTCGATGTATGGCAAAAACCACCACAATATTGTAAAGTATTTAGCCTCCAATTAAAATAAATAAATTGATTTTTTTAATTAAAAAAATAAAACAAGAGCAAAAATAAAAGAAACTGAGGTTTTAAAACTAGGATCGTCTTTTTAGAGTAGTTACAGAGTCATAGCAACATTAAGCAGAGGTGCATTTACCCCCTCCCCCTGCACATGCACAGTCTCCCTCATTATCAATACCACCCCAAGGCGGCACATATGTTGCGAGCAAAGAACCCAGACCGACATGTCATAATCACCCAAACCCCAGAGCTGACATTACAGTTCACTCTTAGCATTGTCTATTCTATGCTTCTGCACAAATGTATAATGACAGGTATCCATCATTTTATTATCTTAGAAAAATAATTTTGCTGCCCTAAAATTCTTCTCTTCTCTGTCTAGAAAATGAATTTTTATTTAACTTCTTTTAATCATTTAATTTTATGCATATCTTAAGTGGTAATTTTTATCTCTTTGGTTAACTGCCTTTTAGAAAATGAGTTAATGGTCAAAGAATGGCTTCCCCATGGCTCAGTGGGTAAAGAATCTGCTTGCGATGCAGGAGACACAGGAGATGGGGGTCAAAGAATATATATTTTGCCATACTTGGAAAAGTCATCTTTAAGTGATATATGTTTAAGTACATTAAATGTAAAACTTTATGCACAAGAGTTCAGTGGTTCACATGTGTTTTAAGAATCTTGTCATTGCTCAATTGATCTCCTGCATGCTTTAGGCTTTTCGACTCAGTGTTGAAATGAGTCTTGATGTGAAAAGATTTCATACTGACACTCCCTGGTGAACACAATAATGAAGGTTATTTGGTTGATGTGTTTATTTTTTCAAACTTTACCAGCACTGACCCCCTTAGTATTAAATCTCAGCATGAAGATATTTCTAAGTTATACACTGTACAACTTGGATACACTTGTAAGTTATACACTGTAAGTTATAGACTATACACTGTAGTCACCCACAGCACTTCAGGGATGTTATATTGTAGTGCCAAGATTATCTTCTTGCAGCCACTGGAGCTTTTCAAAATCATCAGGCCCTAAAATTATGGCTGCTGCTTATAAAGACAGTGCAGTGTTTTTAAAGATTTCTCTTATCAAGATCATGCCCCACAAGTATTACTGCAAAAATTTCCTATACCATTATCAAATAAAAGTCCTTTGTCATCTTATTTTTTCCTATATAGTTGGATGTATACATCCAACTTTTTGGATGTGTTTTTTAGTCCATGGGGTTCTTCAAATAGAGCATTTACTGATTTGAAAATTTCCTGAAAAATATTTTAGAAAAAAATCTTCCTCTGATTTTTCAACTTTATTTTGATCAATATATAACCAACTGTTTTCATTGTTGGATTTTATCACACCACTGATAGGTGTTAAACAATGATTCTTCATAATTCATGACCCAAAGATAAAGAAAGGAATGAAAGGCTTATCTAGCAAATATCATACAACAAATTTTTATAAGCACCAAATCACATTAATATTCAGACAATACTAGGCTACCTCTCAAAAACAGAAAATCACATTTATAATGTATTTGATTTCTTGCTAGAAATAAGACAACACAAATTTTCAGGAGAACTAAAAATTATTTTGATGTCTTTGCTTCAGTGTTCTTGGAATGGCACCATTTTTCAATATTTTGGCATAGGTCACTACAGGTAAATAATCCATGCCTTTTACTCTTTAGTGGGGTGAGAGATTGGGGGTGGCTAGACAAATGTTGGTATAAGTAGAGTTACAGTAGCAAGAGAATCTGGTGTTGATCATCTTAGTGACACTATTTTATTCTTGTCATGAGAATCCTGTTAATTTATACATTGAGATTTCATCCAATGAGCCAAAGAATGCATTTCAACAGGAAACTCCTATTTCACCTTTCAGTAAAATCATGATGGTCCAAATACATGGGTCAAGCACATGCAAACACTTTTAAAGGGGAAATTTAAAGAATCCCTGGGCTATGATTAACTAAGAAACAACACAATGGAAAGATAATACCCTTTTATTCAGGCCCAATTGTACATCAAATCCTGGCATTTTCAATTATTATGGCAAGATGTCCTGCTTGATGCTGGTTTTCCTGGTGGTACAGAGGCCACAAATATGACCTGAAAGTAGAACAAGGTCAAAGGGAATTTTGTTTTTCAGTCGCTCAGTCATGTCCAACTCTTTGCCACCCCATGGACTGCAGCACGCCAAGTTTCCATGTCCTTCACTATCTCTGGGAGTTTGTTCAAACTCAGGTCCATTGAATTCATGATGCCATCCAACCATCTCATTCTCTGTTGCCCCCTTCTCCCCCTGCCTTCAATCCTTCCCAGGATCTGGATCGTTTCCAGTGAGGCAGCTCTTTGCATCAGGTGGCCAAAGTACTGGAACCTCAGCTTCAGCATCAGTCCTTCCAGTGAATATTCAGGGTTGATTTCCTTTAGGATTGACTGCTTTGATCTCCTTCCATAAGAAATCTAAAAGTCAAAGTAACTACCAAAATTAACCTGTAAACATGGCTATCAGGCTGGTTAAGCAACAGGGACACTGTAGGACAAGGACACTAAAAATGCTCAAGAGAGAAGGGCCTTCTCTGGATGCTGGAAACTTCTCTGCTCCCAAGTAGTTAAAGGCTGGAGCAGGAAACATTTGCAAAGTGGACATCTTCATCAGAAGAAAACTTGGGGCTGCAATTAAGGAAATGTTTCATCTCTGATCTTACCAACCAGTGTTCAATACACATAAATTATGGATTTCAGAGTAACTTAGCAAAGACAAAACCAAGGCAGGAAAAGAACCACCATGTACCTAGAGTCCAGGGCACAGGCAACAGCAATATCAGGTGTGAGCACATGAGTGTCACAAAGACATTTGGGCCTTCAGACGTAGTCATTGTAATGCCTAAAGACATTGGGTAGCATACATATCACTCATAATAAACACAAATTGTAACTAAAATGAGATACCGTGGGCTATATCAACTTGAAAAAAAAACTTTTTCCCACTGGTGAAAGAAAAACAAAACATTTTTTAATTGAGGTATTTGTTGTTGTTCAGTCACTTAGTCATGTCCAACACTTTGCAACCCCATGAACTGCAGCACATCAGGCTTCCCTGTCCTTCACTGTTTCTCTGAGTTTGCTCAAACTCACATCCATTGAGTCAGTGATATCACCCACCCAGCTCATCCTCTGCTGCTCCCTTCTCCCCCTGCTCTCAATTTTCCCCAGGATCAGGGTCTTTTCCAGAGTTGGCTCTTTACATCAGGAGACCAAAGTATTAGAGCTTCAGTTTCAGCATCAGTCCTTCCAGTGAATATTCAGGGTTGATTTCCTTTAAGATTGACTGGTTTGATCTCCTTGTAGTCCAAGGAACTCTCAAGAGTCTTCTCCAGCAATTCAAAAGCATCAGTTCTTCGGCACTCAGCCTTCTCTATGGTCCAACTCTCACATCCATACATAACTACTGGAAAACCCATAGCTTTCTCTATATGGACCTTTGTCAGCAAAGTGATGTCTCTGCTTTTTAATGTGTTGTCTATATTTTTTTTTAATTTTATTTTTAAACTTTACATAATTGTATTAGTTTTGCCAAATATCAAAATGAATCCACCACAGGTATACATGTGTTCTCCATCCTGAACCCTCCTCCCTCCTCCCTCCCCATACCATCCCTCTGGGTCGTCCCAGTGCACCAGCCCCAAGCATCCAGTATTGTGCATCGAACCTGGACTGGCAACTCGTTTCATACATGATATTTTACATGTTTCATTGCCATTCTCCCAAATCTTCCCACCCTCTCCCTCTCCCACAGAGTCCATAAGACTGTTCTATACATCAGTGTCTCTTTTGCTGTCTCGTACACAGGGTTATTGTTACCATCTTTCTAAATTCCATATATATGCGTTAGTATACTGTATTGGTGTTTTTCTTTCGGGCTTACTTCACTCTGTATAATAGGCTCCAGTTTCATCCACCTCATTAGAACTGATTCAAATGTATTCTTTTTAATGGCTGAGTAATACTCCATTGTGTATATGTACCACAGCTTTCTTATCCCTTCATCTGCTGATGGACATCTAGGTTGCTTCCATGTCCTGGCTATTATAAACAGTGCTGCGATGAACATTGGGGTACATGTGTCTCTTTCCCTTCTGGTTTCCTCAGTGTGTATGCCCAGCAGTGGGATTGCTGGATCATAAGGCAGGTCTATTTCCAGTTTTTTAAGGAATCTCCACACTGTTCTCCATAGTGGTTGGACTAGTTTGCATTCCCACCAACAGTGTAAGAGGGTTCCCTTTTCTCCACACCCTCTCCAGCATTTATTACTTGTAGACTTTTGGATCGCAGCCATTCTGACTGGTGTGAAATGGTACCTCATAGTGGTTTTGATTTGCATTTCTCTGATAATGAGTGATATTGAGCATCTTTTCATGTGTTTGTTAGCCATCTGTATGTCTTCTTTGGAGAAATGTCTATTTAGTTCTTTGGCCCACTTTTTGATTGGGTCATTTATTTTTCTGGAGTTGAGCTGTAGGAGTTGCTTGTATATTCTAGAGATTAGTTGTTTGTCAGTTGCTTTGTTTGCTATTATCTTCTCCCATTCTGAAGGCTATCTTTTTACCTTGCTAATAGTTTCCTTTGATGTGCAGAAGCTTTTAAGGTTAATTAGGTCCTATATATAGAAAACTATAAAACACTGATGAAAGAAATCGAAGAGGACACTAATAGATGGAGAAATATACCATGTTCATGGATTGGAAGAATCAATATAGTGAAAATGAGTATACTACCCAAAGCAATTTATAGATTCAATGCAATCCCTATCAAGCTACCAACAGTATTCTTCACAGAGCTAGAACAAATAATTTCACAATTTGTATGGAAATACAAAAAACCTCGAATAGCCAAAGTGGTCTTGAGAAAGAAGAATGGAACTGGAGGGATCAACCTACCTGACTTCAGGCTCTACTACAAAGCCACAGTTATCAAGACAATATGGTACTGGCACAAAGACAGAAATATAGATCAATGGAACAAAATAGAAAGCCCAGAGATAAATCCACGCACATATGGACACCTTATCTTTGACAAAGGAGGCAAGAATATACAATGGATTAAAGACAATCTCTTTAACAAGTGGTGCTGGGAAATCTGGTCAACCACTTGTAAAAGAATGAAACTAGAGCACTTTCTAACACCATACACAAAAATAAACTCAAAATGGATTAAGGATCTAAACGTAAGACCAGGAACTATAAAACTCCTAGAGGAGAACATAGGCAAAACACTCTCTGACATACATCACAGCAGGATCCTCTATGACCCACCTCCCAGAATATTGTTGTCTATATTTGTCATAGCTTTTCTTCAAAGGAGCATGTGTCTTTTAATTTTGTGTATATTGAAGTATTCCTCATGTACAATGTTGTGTTAATTTCTGCTATACAGCAGTGACTCAGTTATACACACATATACATGTGTGTATGTATGTGTATATATACATTTTTCTTCATATTCTTTTCTATTACAGGTTATCACAGGATATTGAATATACTTCCCTGTGTAATACAATAGGACTCTGCTGTTTATCCATTCTGTGTATGATAGCTTGCATTCTACTAACCCCAACCTCCCACTACGTCCAATCTCACCTTTTTGGCACCCCCAGTCTGTTCTCTATGCCCATCATTCTATTTCTGTTTCATAGATAAGTTTGTGTCATATTTTAGATTCCACATATAAGTGATATCATATGGTATTTGTCTTTCTCTTTTTGACTTACTTCACCTAGTAGGATAATCTCGGGAAAAAATTTCAAGTTTGTTTTTGTTGGTGCATTGCTGATGGAAGGATAAATTTCTACAATTTGGAAAAATTGCCAGCACCCATATCCTTTAACATAACAATTCCACTTACAGCAATTTTTCCTATAAAATTACTCATACTTGCAAAATGACCTATTCATTTCATAAATATACTTAGTGACCACCAACTGCATACCAGCTATGATTCTAGGCACTGAAAAGGAACAGCAAACTGTGGAGTCTCTTGAGGCTTATATTGCTTGGGGAAATAGGCTGTCAATAAGCCAGTGCAGGGACTTCCCTGGTGGTCTAGTAGTTAGGACTTTGCCTTCCAATGCAGGAAGCACTGGTTTGATCTCCAGTCAGGGAACTAAGACCGACATGTATGCCCTATGGCCAAAAAACTGAAATATAAAAAGAAGCAATATTGTAAGAAATTCAATAAAGACTTTTAAAATGGTCCACATCAAAGAAAAAAAAGAATTTTTTAAAAACATAATGTCAAGTGATGCATGAACAAAATTCAAGCAGGGTGAGAGGGGTAGGGAGGAAGGAGGGAAGGAGGCTGTTTCCATAAGGCAGGTAAGGAGGCGACATTTAAACAGCCCTGAGTGAGACAAGGAAAGAGCCATGCAGGCACCCACAGGAAGTGTGTTCTAAATACACAACCTCACAGCACTGCTCACAAAAATTAAAATCCACCTAGATATCATCAATAGGGGCCTGATTAGATAAATCATAGATAGGTGGATGGATGTAATACAATGTGTATATTACACATGTGTATAAACAAAAAAAAAAAAGAAAATGATGGGGTGGCTTTAGGGAAGTACTGGGCAGTTGGGGGTACTGACTTATTTTTCACTGACTCTCTCTTTATGCCTTTCAGGTTTTGTACCAAATTTATGCACTTTTATATACAAAACATCATAAAACATGGTTTAGATTAAATAAATATCTCCATTTGATCAAGATTAAATATCTATTCTGCTTAAAATTTTCCTGGGAGCTTCCAAAATTCCAAAATAAAATTCCAAAATAATAGTCTGCAACCTAAAATGCCTGGAGAGATTTCTGTATAAATATACATCAAGTATGTTACACTAAGAATCTTTCTGAACTTTCTGATAAAGACAGGCCCACAGCAAGAAAACAACAATGTACCTTTGAAAGAGCAATTCACACAGCACATCAGCAACTATGTTACTAAACAGGACAGAATCTCACAGGTCCAGTCTTTTGTCAAGTTTTTAAGAATTCATATTATGACCCTCTCTTACATACAAAAAGTATTATATTTTCCATTTCTATGCTTTAATAAAAAATGCTGGTAAAGTCATGGCCTATATTTGTAAACAGATTCGAGCCAGAAAACTAGCACAACAAATCAGAAGAAACACATAAACACTGAACTCAGAGCCCTCATGGAAACTAATATTAAATAAACTGAATATATTCAATTTCCCTACCTTTTCCTTGATTTTTTGGATGAACTACCTGGAGTCATAGGTTCACTGCAGACAGATAAGTCACAAGACAGAAGACAGCTTTAGATGGAGGATGAGTTTCCAACATGTAACTGGTGAAGCTGAACCGTGCTGACTCACCCACTGACCCAGGTTGCAAATCCCCAGAGTGGAACTCAGTCCGCAGCTGGTACCATAGGCACTCAGGTGAGAGGGTGTCCCTTCAAGCAGATGCCCCTGGAAGGGTGATGGGTCCACCCTCAGCACCCTTCACAAGATCTGGCTGCATCCTCCCCACTGGCAATAACCCCCACTTGAAAAGATGGCATTGAACAGCCACGGTAAACAGAATACCTGAGATTCTATTCGTTTTACTTATTTTCAAGTCTGGGGTAAAAGTATTGTAAGACTTAGTACGAGGTGGTGGTGGTAGCTGTGGGATCACTTCTCCAAAGTACGTCTGTGCAGTTTGGAATAACACCATCCCCTCAGCTGTTCCTTGGTTGTGCTCAGGGTGCTTTAAGTTTGGATTCAGGAGGTGAGTGTTTGCAGACAAGCTCAGAATTTTCAGTCTCTGCCTTTATGTTCTTGTTATGTATATGTTTGTCCTTCCTGGTGTTTCAGAAACAAAGCATCCCACTGCATGGTCAAACAAAGTCAGAGAGACCTACACCCCAGCCAGCACTTCGTGCTCATTCTCTGAGAACATTCCTCCGGCTACCTCCAGCCCCACCAAGGTCCATCTGAGCTGGGTTCAAGTAGCATCCTTTCCATCTATTTTTCAGAGTGAAGTATAGTTTCAAGATGTCATTTTCCATGCTTGGGTACCACAGATCAGGGCCATGAGTGGTAATACACATTGTTTATACACAATGTAATCAGGGCCGTGAGTGGTTTCAGAGGACCAAGAGGTCAGTGAAAGCTGAATAGCAAGTCCAACTCTCATCCTGGACATATGATAAATACTAATTTTTAATAGCTTGAGGTGAATCTACTGTAATAGTTTTATTTTATTACATTACTAGGTAAATATATATCAGTATAGAATTTCTATGTGAAGACAATCAGTATAGAATTTGTATGTGAAGACAGGAGAGGGAAGGAAACAGAAAACTGAGAGTAACAAGGGATAAGTTTGCCCAGAAGCAAACAGCTAAAGATTTAAAAAGCTCCTCTAAAAGCATCTCTATGATTCTAGTAAGCTCAATGATAAATCATTTTACTGAACATTTTCACGCTCATGTTTTCTCCCCATCCTGTCCTGCACTGCCAGTCGATCTGAACCCAAGGGCCCAGATCTTGCTCAACCCTCCCGGAAATGACAGCAGGAAGACCAGGTCCAGCTGGATCTCAAAAGCCCTGTTGCTTCAGTCCCACAAGTGGTTCCAGGATTTGGAAGCTGTGTTGGACCTGGCCTTTTCGTTTCCTGCAGATGTAGGTACATGTGGTGAATCACAATGATCCCCACGCTGTAAAACTTAAGCTTTAGCTTTTTTGAGACTGTATTCTGCACAAATTTGTCTCCAAGGCAATTGGAATTTTATGCCTTATAAATAAAAGAACATTGTAGTAGAATCTTACTGATGGAGATTTCATCTTGGGTACAAACTTTGAGGTCCTCAAAAGTGATGCAGAATACTTATCAATAAAAGATCAGAGTAAGCTTGTTGGATAAAATTGGAATATCATTGTAAGATCTGAGCATGCTCTCTATTTATATCAAAGACTTTATAGTGGTGATACAGGAAAGGATGAGAAAAAAGGATGTGAGACTCTTACTGACAAAGAACTCTGGCTCTTGGTGAGCCAGCCAGCCAGGTCACAGAGGCTCTGCCATGCCTATAGCTTCCGTGAATTAAAACAGACACAGTTACTGTCACCAACAATCAAGCGTTTGCAAAGAATGCAGTGAAAACTAATTGCATGGAGTCCAAATGTAGCCCTGTAAATTCTGACCATATACTGAACAGCCTGCTTTCACCAAGCAAAGAAAATATGAGGCCGAGGGTAGAGAAGTACCAGGCTGGTGGCAGAACGCAGATGTGCAAGCCCATCATCAATTCAGAATCAACTTGCTTTTCTGTGATTAAAAATGCTTCGGAAATTTTTAATACTCTGGATTCAACTTAAACCATGGTCTCTGGGGATGCAGGTTAATAAAAGCAGATTTTCTCACCTTATAAGTATATCATTATAGGAAACTTGGCACTTGCTTTTCTGGGTTATGAAACCTGGTTTGCACCCGATTCAACATCAAAATATTTTAAGAGTAATCAGAATAGTAAAATGGTAAATGCCAGTTATTTTACCTTTTACCTTCCCCCAAGTTTGATTTTCCAAATGAGATTTACCTCTCGTAGTGTTCCATGCAAGGCCATTTTCACTTAGAGATTTTTCTGAACAGAGGAGCAAAGAAAAACATCTTCAGAGCAAGAAATGCCTCCAACACACCCGCCAGGCTTCTCACCTCCCAGTTTTCTTTAATCCGTCACTGAGTGCTCCCTGGGGTCCTGGAGAGCTCGGGGAATGTGACCTTAGCTCTCAGCCATGCTCTTGGTGGGGGAGCTGTTGACACCTTTGTTGTCCAGCCCTCAATATTCTTTGGTGCATTTTATTTCTTAGAGACAGAAGTTATGCTAGAGTGATTGACTGAAGCAGGGCTTCTGGAATTAGAACAGGTGTGATTTGCATACACAACTGTCTGATCATAAAACATTGGCAGGCAAGTGGAATCTCTAGGCTCACAGCTGCTTTCCAAAAGCTCTGCATGGCAGTTAATACCCTTCTAAGACAGCAAGAGTAGGAAATGAAACAGTCTCTAATCCAGTACCACAAAAATTAAACTATCCATGTTGCATTTACCATTTATCCTATATTTCTGATTTTTAATAAAATTAAGTCATCTAAATTCATCAATTCAAAGTTATTTCTTCTTTTAAAATATCCATTTTGTTTTCTTATGGAACCCATAGGAAAAGGAAAGTTAGTTGCATAGTCATGTCCAACTCTTTGTGATCCCATGGACTGTAGCCCCTCAGGTCTTCTGTCCATGGAATTCTCCAGGCCAGAATACTGGAGTGGGTAGCCTTTCCCTTCTCCAGGGGATCGTCCCAAACCAGGAATCGAACCCAGGTCTCCTGGATTGCAAGTAGATTCTTTACCAACTGAGAAGCCTGTAGATAAGGTATAAATATCTAACAAAATAAACAATTTTAACAACACATAACTGTTTCCATTTGCTTTCATTATGTCCTTAGAATAAACCTCTGAAGAATAAGTACAATATTTCTTCTTAAGAGGAAAGAGCATTCCCAGAAGACATGCATGCTCACATACGTGCTAACTCTCTTCAGTCGTGTCCAACTCCATGCAACCCTATGGACTGGAGCCTGCCAGGCTCCTCTGTCCGTGAATTCTCAAGGCAAGAATATTGGAGTGAACTGCATTTTCACTTTCCCCTAAAAAAGAAAGAAAAAATAAGAATACTGGAGTGGAGTGCCATGCCCTCCTTCAGAGGATCTTCCCAACCCAGGAATCCAACCCACATCTCTTACGTCCCTGCCTTGGCAAGCAAATTCTGTACCGCTAGCACCACCTGGGAAGCCTATGCATGCTCACACTTGGAACCAATTAGGCTATTCCATGGATGTTTGTTTCTCTTCTTTTTTAAAGATATATTTAATAAGTATTGACCAATTTGTGATGCATACTTTTAGAACTACTTTATTAATGTTTTCAGACAGTGAGGCCTTTGCATTTTTGTAGTATTATAGTAATACATGCTCAGAGAAAATACATTGTAGCTTCTGTAATTCTCTTTATACACAAATATTTTCTCAGGTCAGGAAACAAATTACCAGAGGAAAAATCACCCTAATTTTCATATCAGTATGTAAGTTCTCCTTAGTTTCTCTCTCCATGAGGCCAGTATTTCCGTTGAGATAGATTGCTTAAAGCAAGATTCATTAGAAATCATGTCTTGAAGGTTATTTTCATCTGTTTGGTACCTACAAGGGAACTTGATACAAAAACCGTTTGATTTTAAGTAGCTTAATTCCAAGAGAAATACCTAGCCATCCCTGATTTCCTCACATGTTATTCTTTCCCGAGACCCACTGTGAACGTGCATTCCCCAACTGTCAGTCAACTTTCTAGCCACAATCAAGGCCCTATTTGGAATTACCAGGCATTTCACATAGTAATTCTCTAGCAGTTTTGAAACATATGTAAAGCATGGGCACAGGGTCAAATGTCAGTGAAGCCTGGCAGACAGTGTGGCCAACGCCCAGGCTGAACTTCTGGAAGGAAGGCCCTCCCAGCCCTCGCCCATGAGCATCTAATGCTGATGCCTGAGAGAAACAGAGGAGGCTTCCAAACACTCAAGGGTAAGAAGGCAGGAATGTGAAGACTGGGAGAAGCTAATCTGCTCAAATGCCCCGCTCTGGCTTCAGAGGGTGTGGGAACCAAGAACCCTCCAAAGAGCCAGGTCAGTTACTAAGAATCTCTCCTTAGGCAGTTCCCACAGGTCCTATCAGAATTCTGCCAGGACTGCATTCAATTTACAAACCGTCTCATCGTTTCGTAAACAACTCATTCATCACAAACAGAGTAGTCTTTCTGCCTATTCCTGGCTTCGCTAATCTTCACTTACCTACACCATTCATTTTGGCCATCGATGCATTATCATCCATTCTAAGGTGTATAAGTCCTATTTCTAGTTACATTGGTTCTTGCTACACAATAGGGCCTCCTCTTACATCTTCTCCTGAGTGCTGAGCAGAGCAGGTGCATGATAAGTACTAACAGAAGGTTGAATAAATGCACCAACATGCACAGTGGTTTTATAAGAAGCAAACAGCCAGGAAGCAGTCAGAACAGGAGCCCAAGCTGAGAAGGTCCACACTCTTCTTGTTGAACCTGACTGCCGTGGCTAAATACCTGTGTCAACTCCAAATTCTTAAATACATTGTAAAAGTCAGTCAAATGTAAAATTACTTCTTGGGAGGAAAAAAAAACCCTTGAGGTAAAAGTATCACTGAAGCACTAGTTTCAATCTAAAATGTTTGGAAAAACCTCCAGTTCAGTTCAGTTCATTCGTTCAGTCATGTCTGACTCTTTGCGACCCCATGGACTGCAGCACACCAGGCTTCTCTGTCTATCAACAACTACTCAAGTTTACTCACACTCATGTCCATCGAGTTGGTGATGCCATCCAACCATCTCATCCTCTGTCAGCCCCTTCTCCTCCCACCTTCAATCTTTCCCAGCATCAGGATCTTTTCCAATCAGTCACTTCTTCGCATAAGTAGCCAAAGTATTGGCATTTCAGCTTCAGCATCAGTCTTTCCAATGAATATTCAGGGATGATTGCCTTTACAATTGCCTGGTTTGATCTCCTTGCAGTCCAAGGGACTCTTAAGATTCATTTCCAACACCACGGTTCAAAAGCATTCTTCAGCGCTCAGCTTTCTTTATGGTCCAACTCTCACATTCATACATGAACACTGGAAAAACCATAGCCTTGACTAGACTGATCTTTGTCAAAAAAAGTAATGTCTCTGCTTTTAAATATGCTGTCTAGGTTTGTCATAACTTTTCTTCCAAGAAGCAAGCGTCTTTTAATTTCATGGCTGCAGTCACCATCTGCAGTGATTTTGGAGCCCAAGAAAATAAATTCTGTCACTGTTTCCATTGTTTCCCCATCCATTTGCCATGAAGTGTTAGGACCAGATGCCATGATCTTCCTTTGTTGAATGTTGAGTTTTAAACCAGCTTTTTCACTCTCCTCTTTCAATTTCATCAAGTGGCTCTTTAATTCCTCTTTGTTTTCTGCCATAAGGGTCGTGTCATCTGCATATCTGAGGTTATTGCAAACTTACTTTGGTTTATTTATTTATATGGTTGGTATTTCCTGGTATTATATTAATATATGGGGGAAAAGTAGAAAGTGAAAGTCGTTCAGTCATGTCCAACTCTTTGCTACCCCATGGACTGTAACCTGTCAGGCTCCTCTGTCCATAGGATTCCCCAGACAAGAATACTGGAGTGGGTAGCCATTCCCTTCTCCAGGGAATCATCCCAACCATAGCTTGCTCCTTGGAAGGAAATTTATGACCAACCTAGATAGCATATTCAAAAGCAGAGACATTACTTTGCCAACAAAGGTCCGTCTAGTCAAGGCTATGGTTTTTCCTGTGGTCATGTATGGATGTGAGAGTTGGACTGTGAGGAAGGCTGACTACTAAAGAATTGATGCTTTTGAACTGTGGTGTTGGAGAAGACTCTTGAGAGTCCCTTGGACTGCAAGGAGATCCAACCAGTCCATTCTAAAGGAGATCAGCCCTGGGATTTCTTTGGAAGGAATGATGCTAAAGCTGAAACTCCAGTACTTTGGCCACCTCATGCGAAGAGTTGATTCATTGGAAAAGACTCTGATGCTGGGAGGGATTGAGGGCAGGAGGAGAAGGGGACGACAGAGGATGAGATGGCTGGATGGCATCACTGACTCGATGGACGTGAGTCTGGGTGAACTCCGGGAGTTGGTGATGGACAGGGAGCCCTGGGGTGCTGCGATTCATGGGGTTGCAAAGAGTCGGACACAACTGAGCGACTGAACTGAACTGAACTGAAAATCACTGCAGATGGTGATTGTAGCCATGAAATTAAAAGATACTTTCTCCTTGGAAGAAGAATTATGACCAACCTAGACAGCATATTAAAAAGCAGAGACATTACTTTGTCAACAAAGGTCTGTCTAGTCAAGGCTATGGTTTTTCCGTAGTCATGTATGGATGTGAGAGTTGGACTATAAAGAAAGCTGAGCGCAGAAGAATTGATGCTTTTAAACTGTGGTGTTGGAGAAGACTCTTGAGAGTCCCTTTGACTGCAAGGAGATCCAACCAGTCCATCCTACAGGATATCAGTCCTGGGTGTTCACTGTAAGGACTGATGCTGATGCTGAAACTCCAATATTTTGGCCACCTGATGTGAAGAGCTGACTCACTGGAAAAGACCCTGATGCTGGGAAAGATTGGGGGCAGGAGGAGAAGGGGATGACAGAGGTCGAGATGGTTGGATGGCATCACCGACTCAATGGACATGAGTTTGAGTGGACTCCGGGAGTTGGTGATGAACAGGGAAGCCTAGGGTGCTGCAGTCCCTGGAGTCGCAAAGAGTCTGACATGACTGAGTGACTGAACTGAACTAAACACATGCGGAAATTGAAGCCAGAGGCTGAGAAACTTGCCCATAGTCACCCAGCCAGTAGGGAACACAGCAGGATCTGTACCCTGAAACACAAGAACAGTTGAGGAACGAGCCCTGTGTCAGCTTCCTCCTCCAGGCATATGGAGTTAATCCATGATGGTCCAGGGTTTTATATGAGTCCTGGCTTAGCTCAGAGAAACAGAAAAGATTCTGTACATTTACAAAACATTAACTCTTGGTTAGAATCCGTTTTAACACTCTTGCTGTATTGTTCGTTTCACTATCATTATTGCCTTATTCAATAGATCTAATGGACTTCCAACTATGTTACCAGGTTAGGGAGAACTGGGTTAAGTAGAAAGCATCCCTACTGATATTTTAATCCCTGTTGAAATGTGAGCAAAAAAATAGCAGATATATAAAGAATAAAAACAAAATTCTTGAAAGCTCTGTTCTCTCTGATAAAGGGTAATAGAATGAGCTTCCTCAAGCCAGCAACCTGGAAATAACATTTCAAGTATTCAAAGGCCCATATTTGATGTTCAGTTGCTGTATAAAGCTCACAGAAGTAGAATCTTATATACAGTAGTGGGTGACCTTATGAGAGTTAATTTATTCATGGATCTACATCTTCATCTGTCAAGTAGAGACAGATGGTTTCTACTAACATCATTTATTCCTTAATGTACTTAGATTTTTATTCCTTATATTTGCCTTAATTTGTAAGGAATTTGAAGTAATTGCATGATCTATAAATATCCATGTATATATAAATGATGATTTGATGGTGAAATTTTTTGTCTTTTATTCCTCCACTTTTTATTTTGAAAAATTGCAAAGCTACAAGATGGTTGGATGGCATCACCGACTCAATGGACATGAGTTTGAGCAACCTCTGGGAGATGGTGAAGGACAGGGAAGCCTGGTATGCTGCAGTCCATGCAGTCACAGAGTCGGACACGACTGAGTAACTGAACAACAATGAGAAACTGAAAGAACGGCTCAGTGAACACCACATATCCTTCATCTAGATCCACCAATTGTTAACATTTTCCCACCTGTGCTGTACCCAGCTGCCCCCCATCTCTCTCACACACAGAACACACACCTTGCATTTCATAACACCTCACCACTAGTCACATTCCAAACATCTCTTTGAACCAGGCATTCTCTTACATAAACACACCATTACCATAACCCAGAAATTTAATAGTGGTACAATAATGTTTAATACACAGTTTATGGTCTACAAAGATGTCCTTTCTATCTGTATTTTTTTTAACAAGATCCAGTCAAGAATTATAAATTTCATTTAGCAGTCATGTCTCTTTAGTCTCCTTTACCTTAGACATTTTCAGCTTTTTTTGTTTGTTTTTCATGACTGACAGTTTTTGAAGAGTCCAAGTGAACAGTAAAACCGAGCAGGACGCTGAAGGGCCTGCCCCAAGACAGACAGGATCTTTTTTCAGACCTTTTTTTCATAAAAGAAAAAGGCTTTAGCCTCTTATGCCTTCCCCAAGTTCCAAAGATCAGATTTAATCAGAGAAGTAAAAAAAATGCATAAACAAAGAAAATAGTCTAATAAGACAAAATAATAATAGCTTAGCTATAAAACAAAGTCAAAGACTTATAGTTCCTCCTGAGGGGCTGAAAGTAATATCCGGAGCCACATCCATGAGCTGCTTTGCAGAAACCCCCATCAGGTGGAGGAAGTTAACTGCATACTATCCACAAGTGCATAGACCCCAGTCAAGCTGGAACCAGAAGGTTGATGAATGAGATTCCCAAAACATCATGTTACCTCACCATTGACTAATCAGAGAATAGGGTTTTGTTTCCTTTTAATTTGCTTGTTTTCTCTTATTTTATTGAAGTATGGTTGATTTATAATGTTTTGTTAATTACTGCTATACATAAAAGTGACTCAGTTATACAAATATGTACATTTTTTCATATTCTTTTCCATTACAGTTTATCACAGGATATTTGATATAGTTCCCTGTGATAGACAGTAAGACCCTGTTGCTTATCTTTTCTATTTGTAATACTTTGTATATACGAATCCCAAACTCCCAGTCCATCCCTCCCTCATCCCCTTCCCCTTGGCATCCATAAGTGTGTTTTATTATCTGTGAGTCTGTTTCTGTTTTGTAGATAAGTTCATTTGTGTTGTATTTTAGATTCCACATATCAATATTATCATATGATACATATGATATTTCTCTTTCTCTGACTTCACTTAGTATGATAATCCCTAAATCCATCCATGTTACTGCAAATGGCATATCCCATTCTTCTTCTGGCTGAGTAATATTCCATTGTGTATATATACCATATCTTCTTTATCTACCCATCTGTTGATGGACATTTAAGTTGTTTCTATGTCTTGGCTGTTGTAAATACTGCTGCTGTGAACATCAGGATTCATGTATCTTTTTGAATTATAGTTTTATCTGGGTATATGTCCAGGAGTGGGATTGCAAAGAATTATACATAAACCATGACCCTCTCACTCACACTGTCTTTAAAAGCCATGGAGGAGTTTGGGTCTTTTGAGCAAGACCTGGCCATTCCCCTCACTTGGCCCTGCAGTAAAAGCTGCACTCTTCTTCACCACACCCCCATGTCAACAGGTTGGCTTTACTGTATGCGAGGCAAGCAAGCCCAAGTATGGGTCGGTGACAAATAGTCTTGAGAAATGTCCCAGGATCTGATTGCTTCTTTGTCATTTTTTATATTCAATATGCTATAATCTATCATTGTGCCGTTTTTTCAATGTTTGTACAATGTTATCTGGAATTTGGGCTTCCCAGGTAGCTCAACTGGTATAGAATCTGCCTGCAATATAGGAGACCCTGGTTCGATTCCTGGGTCGGGAAGATCCACTGGAGAAGGGACAGGCTACCCACTCCAGTATTCTGGCCTGGAGAATTCCACAGGCTGCATAGTTCATGGGGTCACAAAGAGTCAGACACGACTGGGAATTTAACCCATCAAGCAGTTGTTCTGTGTTTGTTTGACGTGTCCTCATCACTCTTTCAGCTCTTCCCTGCTTTCTGGCGCACGATGTTCCAGGGTATCTCGTGCTGTCTCTGTACAAGTTGCGAAACTACCCAACAGACAGCCCTGGGTATGTTTAGTGGGGGTGGGGCTGAGAAACTGGGCCCTCAGCACCTGCCACATGCCACTGCACCTGGGCCCTTTCCCAGAGCTGGGAGAGGGGACCAGTAAAACCATAAGTTCACTAAAATAGATAACACATGTGGAGTTTATTATGAAGCATGGTTTGAGTATAGATGCTATGCTATGCTATGCTAAGTCGCTTCAGTCATGTCTGACTCTGTGCGACCCCACAGAAGGCAGCCCACCAGGCTCCGCCGTTCCTGGGATTCTCCAGGCAAGAACACTGGAGTGGGTTGCCATGTCCTTCTCCAATACATGAAAGTGAAAAAATAAAGTGAAGTTGCTCAGTAGTGTCTGACTCCTAGCGACCCCATGGACTGCAGCCTACCAGGCTCCTCCGTCCATGGGATTTTCCAGGCAAGAGTACTGGAGTGGGGTGCCATTGCCTTCTCCGGAATATAGATGCTATGTTCTCCTTTTCAAAGATTATCCAATTTTTCTAACACCACCTATTTAAAAGTTAGTCTTTTCCATTGTAATTTACTTTATCATATGCCTACTTTCTGTGGTTTCTTGGGGCCAATTCCTGTACATATTTGGGGCTGTTTCTGAACTTTCTATTCTTTTCCAGTGGTCAAGCTATTCATGTGCCAGAATTATGTTCTTTTTTAAAAAACTTATTAGGACTTCACTGGTAGGTCGAGTGGCTAAGACTCCATGCTCCAAATGCAGGAGGTGTAGGTTTGATCCCGGGCCAGGGAACTAAGATCCCACATACCATCTGGTGCAACCAAAAACAAATATTTCCTTGTGATATAAATACTTAACATGAGATCAGTAGATCTCCTAAGAAATTTTCAGTGTACAGTACATTATTGTTGACTATAGGTCTGATGTTATAAAGCATGTCTGTAGGGTTTCTGTTGCTTAACTAGAACTTTTTGCCTGTTGATTAGTGACTCCTCCAGCCTCTGGGAACCACCATGTCACTCTTTGATTCTCTGAATTTTGGATACATCATGTATGTAGAATCATGCAGTATTTGTCTTTCTGTGATGGCTTATTTCATTTAGCATAAGGTCCTCAAGTTTCATACATCTTACTGCATCTTACAAAATTTACTTCTTTTTTAAGGCTGAATAGTATGCCACTATACGTATATACTACATTTTCTTTATCCATTCATCTGCCAAGGATATGAAGGTTGCGTTCACATCTTGGATATTATGAATAGTGCTACAACATAGAGTGTTAATATCTCTTTGAGATCTTGATTTCAATTCTTTTGGATCAATACCCAAAAGTAGAATTCTATTTTTAATTTTTTGAGGAACCTCCATCCTGTTTTCAGGCATGCTGGCAACACCATTTTGTATTCCCATCGTGCAAGAGCTCTAATTTTTCCACATCCTCACCAACACCTCTCTTTTGGCTTTTTGATAACAGCCATCCTGACAGGTGTAAGGGACAGTATCATATTTGTTTAATGATAGAAGTTCTAGAAGATGTCTTGTATTTTAATAATTCTTCACTACTTTTATTTTTTTAGGATCTTTGGTCCATGTTTACTTTTTCTTCATGCATATTTTTACATTTTATTTTTAAGTGATTTCATGTTTACATAAAAGTTGCTGAAATATGTCCTACATACATTTCATCCATAACAAAAATTGTGCACTCCTCAATTTAGCTGCTTCAACCCTTTCACATCCTTTGGTGGCTCTGAGCTGTGAGTGCTCTGAATCACAGGTTATTCGACTTCTACTGAGTTATCAGATCACTACTCAGAGTCTTTGGGGTCTTTTAATTGATTCTTAGGTAAACTTTTTTAATGATTAAAAATTGAGAATACAGTATATTGGTAGTAAAACTAATTTTAATTATTCATAGACCACCTTAACAGAAAAACTACCTCCATTTTTGCATATTACATTTCAATCTTTGTCCACATGCTTCTTTTTGTATTTTTTAATGTAGCATAAATATTGAAACCTCTCTTTTGTATTGTCTTATTATAATATCAAGATCTTTCTTCAGGTTCATGTATAATCTATATAATTGTTATTTTGGAAGACTGAAAATATTCTGAGCTTTGTTGACATTTTTTATATCGTTACTCACCTCTTGACAGTTGTTCCAGTGGTTATAGGCCTGAAAACATGGAGTTTGTTCCATGTTGTGTACCTGACAACACCACCACCTACCAGTATTCCCATAAAAGATAGCTATTATTCTAAATTTGTCTATCATCCTCATACATTTCTTTATATTTATTTCTGCCACGAGCATAAAAATGTATGCGCTGCTGAGCAGTATCCAGTAGTGCTTGCACGTTTATAAAGTTTATAGGAATGGCATCACATTGTATGCATCCCTCTACAATTTATACTTTTCATTCAAATTATGTTGTAGGGGTCGCTTGGGTGGATATGTTACCCTAGTTCCTTAAATTTCACTGCAAAATACCAGTCTACTATCTGATTCCACCATACTGTGCTTATACATTATTCTCTTATTGGATATTTAGGTTGTTTCTAACTTTTGCTGTGGCAAATGCTATTATCATTCCTGTAAGTGTATCACATCCCTGAGTGAGAGCTCCTCAAAGGTGTGAGTGCAGACATGGACTACTGAACCAAAAGAAATTATGCTTTTAAATTGTCCAGTTATTACCATTTTATTGTCCAAAGCAGTTGTTCCACTTTATTCTCCCATTATAGGTGCTCTCTTTGGGAGAGGCTGAAGTCATAAGAGTGGAGCCCTCATGGGCAGAATTAGTGTCCATCTCAGCTCCAGAGAGCTCCCTTGCCCCTTCCACCACATGAGGACAGAGCAAGAAGGCTGATACCTGGACAAGGGCCCTCATGTGACCATGCTGCACCCTGACCTTGGCCTTCCAGCCTCAAAGACTTGTGAGCAATAAATGTCTCCTGTTTATAAACCACTCAGTCTGTGGCATTTACTGTAACATTGTTTTAACAGCCCACACAAACTAAGACAATAGGTATCTTCTGATTTGTAATAATTGCCCGGCTGACAGAAGTTCCCTTTTTGTCTTATATTGTGGTTTTCTAATCACCAGTGCATTTAATCATTTTTTCACACAGTTTTGACTATTTTTGACTCCTCCAAATTTCATTTTTCCCATTTTTCTGTTGATTTGTTTTAGCCTTTTTTGATTTAGTAATTCTTTTACATTTTTCTCCCAGAGTCCAGTTTGAGACAGACGAGTATCTTTTTCTCCTTGCTTTGCTATCAGATGTCAATCTCAAGCACACTCTTTTCTCAGTGAAGACCCAGCCCCAGGAACTGCTCTGTTCAGAAGTACCAGCCCCAGATCCCCACCATGCTCCAGCCCCAGCCTCGCCTCCTCTCCCTGTTTCCAATTACTGCTATAAACAATTGCCTTCAGAGCACCCTGTTGTTTTGTCACTAAGTCATGTCCAACTCTTTTGCAAC
Organism: Bubalus bubalis; assembly: GCF_019923935.1. Classification (NCBI taxonomy): domain Eukaryota; kingdom Metazoa; phylum Chordata; class Mammalia; order Artiodactyla; family Bovidae; genus Bubalus; species Bubalus bubalis. The sequence goes on along the minus strand of NC_059158.1, from coordinate 49,393,626 downwards.
CCCATGGACTATAACTCAACAGGCTCCTCTGTCCATGGGATTCCCTAGGCAAGAATACTGGAGTGTGTGCCATGCCCTCCTCCAGGGGATCTTCCAGACCCAGGGATCAAACCTACATCTCTTATGTCTCCTGCATTGGCAGGCAGCTTCTTTACCACTAGGGCCATCTGGGAAGTCCCTCAGAGCATCCTGGAGCTTGCCTAACATTCAAGTTTTATAATTCTCTCTTTTTGGCCCCTGTGAATATTTCTTAATTTCTTGCAAGTTAAACTATGCCTTAAAATTGATGTTTGCTGTATTTATCTTGCAGGTGGTGTTTTTCACAGTATGTTTTCATTTTGCTGGATGTTCAGGCCCTATCTTATATATGGTACCCCATATTGTGAATGTACCAGAATATGGTCAACTGTTTCCCTGCTGAAGCACATTTAGACCATTTTTGATGTTTCAGTATTAACAGAAAAGCCTCAATAAACATTCCTGTGAACTTATTATTGTGCCTACCTGAAAGCAGTTTTAGTGCATACGTTTGTGGAAGTACACGTGCTGTTTCCAAATGTATGTGATTTTTAGTTTGCTCCCCAAATTTGCATTAACATGCATTTCCAAGAACATTAGGTGGCAATGATCAGCTTCCATCAATCAGGTTAAACATTAACAATACTAAATCTTGCCCATCTTTGGGTAAGGCTTTTATGTTTCTTCTTTCTGTTCTGAATGGGCTATTGGTATGTTTTGTCTGTTTTTCTGTTGCATTATTTTGTTTTATTACTTTCAATAAAGTGTTTGTGTTACTTTATATTTTGTTTTATTACTTTGAAAAGATGATTTTTTCATTAATTCTTATCTGTATGATTCAAATAATTGTTTCCAAGTTGTTTTTCCCTCATTATTGTTTTCCCTTTATTTTTCATAATAAATACCTTTTTTTCAAATAGATATTTTAAATTCAATTTAATTCAAATGTGATATCTTTTTCTTTTATTTCTTTTTATTCCTCACAATTATACAAACATCACACTGTATCACAAACATTGAAAGAAATTTTGATACTTTTTAGGTTTTAGAACGGAGAAGGTGATGGCACCCCACTCCCGTACTCTTGCCTGGAAAATCCCATGGATGGAGGACCCTGGTGGGCTGCAGTCCGTGGGGTCGCAAAGAGTCGGACACGACTGAGCGCCTTCACTTTCACTTTTCACTTTCATGCATTGGAGAATCTAGGAATTCTTCTTGTGTGAAAGAAGCAATCAGCAAAGTTTCTTTTAAATCAATGCTAATTCCTCGAACATTATTTAATGCTTCCTTCATTGACTTGAAATCATATACATATGAGTGTTTATTCTACTCTTTAAACTGTTTGCCTTTTCCTAAGCCAATACCATGTTGTTTTGATTAGCAGGACATTGTAAACTGCTTTAATATTTGATGGAATAAAACACTAATCAAAAGAGAAGCCTTCTTTCTAAACTCTCTGGCAATATCCAGATGAATTTTAAATTCATTATTTTGTCAAAATCCTCCAAAAGGGATTTTATTTTCTTATTTTCCAAACACACAAACACTTTCCTTAACTAAATTGAGTGCTTAAAGTATCTTTTATGATTCAATTAGAAGTCCTGAAAATTGAGTTCTAAAGAAGAAATAAAACAATAACAATAAAACACCCATCACAACAACTTTTCTTTCAAATGATTATTAAGCGTGATCTCATTTCTTCCTTTTAACAACCTACTGGGGATGTTTTGTTAAACTCATTTTAGTAGCAAAGAAACTGAAGTTTAGGAAGCTTCGTCAGCTGATAGTCCACCCAGCTGGAAAGGGGTTAAAGCAGACATTGTAACGGACTCTCACAATGGATCCCTTAACTCTTTAGTTTCTCTTCTTTCTAGAGCAATGGTTCCCAGTTGTATCAGGATCACCTGGGAATTTAATGGAAATACAAATTCCCTGGCTTCACCCCATGTTTTCCAAAATGGAAACTCTGGGAATGGAAGTCCAGCAACTTGAGTTATCAAAGCCCTCCCAGTGTTCTGACACAGGCAGTGTGAGAACCATTGGTCTAGAATCTAAAGGCTGAGGAGTCATTAAAAGGGTACAAGAAATACTGAGTGGAAGGGGCAGCAGAAATCACACTCATTAAAATGAGCAAGAAGAAGCACAACAGAGATTCCAGCTATCTATCGAATGACCACTGTGTTGATGATAACAATCACTGCATGGCTCAGAGGATGAATGGTAAAACAAAAGTGCTTACTAGAGGACCCCCTTATGCTTTCCAGGTCAGAAAAACTGAGAAGCTATTGAACTGAAGTGTATAGACATCTAAGATGCATCACCACAGTTCTCTGAGATCCATAATCAAGAAATGCATTAGTCACCCTTGGCTGAGACACAAATGCCCATCCATATGAATTTTATCTCCAGATCACAAACAGGTGTGAAACCTGAGTGAGGAAGAAGTTTGGGAGAACATGGAGAGGTAACAGAAAATAAGGGGAGGCTGGGGAGAAAGAAAAGCCTAAGGCAGCGGTGCGGCTGGCAGGCCAGGGGTGGTGGGGGGTGCCCTTCTGGGAGGACAGGCTGCAGCACCATCTGGGGGGCAAGGGCAGCTGAATGCCCTGCACACTCACGGCCTTCCGCAGCCACCTCTGTGATTTAAAAGGGAAAAATATAACTTTTTCATGATTGTTTTTACATTGGATCCACTTACCATCTACATACAGTTTGGCCAAAGTCTCATTTAGTGAAATGAGCATATGAAACAAGCTGGATTTTCCTGGGGTGAAGAAGAAGATGGTGGATTTAGGTATCCAGCCTCTCTGTGAGAATTACCTATTAATTAAGTGATTGAAGATATCAACCTTTTGGTTGGGTATCTGGCATGATGAGGGATCAGTTCTTGGGGTCACTGACTGTAAGAGGCACAGGCTTGGATCAAAAGCATCTTATATTCAGTTGTGAGGTGCCTGCTTGGCTTGGAAAAATTCAAAATTACCCTACGAGTGGGAAGACTGTTACTGTAGCATATCTTCACCACCCTCTTAGAATTTAAAGTGGCATTTTCAAGGTTTATTATTTGTGTTGGTTTTAATAGGATTCTTTTATGAACCAGTTTAATGAGGAGTATTCAATTATTGCTTCCTGAAGCCTCTGATGTAATAGCAGACTTCATGCTGTGCAGTCTCTTTCAGAAAAAGCATATGTGATCTGAATGGAAAATAAAAGAACTATTAAATAGACATTTCTTTACAGTATCAACCTTTCTGTCTGCCAGTGTTGGCGAGTGGTGGATATATGCAAACATTCCATCGTTCTGCATTGTAAGGCCACCACATTTAAAAAGAAAATGTATTCAAATCTTAAAATCCATATGATGTGACAATCAGATAAGGATTATTTTTCAGACTGAGACCTCTATTTCCTTTGACAAAGCAGGAAAGACTGAGCTGAAGATTTCTTAACCTATGGGATGATTAATTAGATAAGGTGCCCCAGGCAAAACTCAAGAATCCAAAACCAAATATTCACACTTAATATAAAAAGTTCAATCTGGAATTTTACACTGGACCTAGCACCTTGGAGCACGTGCCCCAAGGCAAGGCTCAGAGACTACTAAAGAAATGTGACTGATACCCCAGGAGGAATAAGCCCAAATTGTTAATCCACTTTTAATTATCAATCAGGAGAACTTTTGCAAACACTTGGTAAAACAAACCAGCATGCGACTTGAGCTGAAAGCGTTAATTGCCTTTTATGAATATTTAATTACATCTATGAAAGCTCTCAAGAGCTCATGTACACAGTAGATAATATTTCACTTTTAGGAATGATGACTGACAATGTTCAAGACTGGTTTAGGAGGCTCTAGATTCAGACCATCACTGACCTCATGGTTATAATGACCACAGCAGAGAGAACACATTTAACCTGCCCTGATTACTAATGTGTAATACTCAGACTTTGAATGTGGGTATAGATGAAAGGATATTAACCCTTTGTCACCCAAGCATTTGATGCTTGATAAAGACAAGGTCATATACGATGTGAAGGGCACCTCACAAAAGAGTTTCATCGCCTACCATTGGGGTCTTTGTTTAGAATTTCTCTCTTCCACAGGTGGACATCATCCTGTGAGACAAAGGCATGGAACAGAAATTATAAGATCAATAACACTTCCTTTGGACAAAGACTGCACAGGAATCATGTCTGCAATAGGCATACTGATGTGAATAAATTATTTTGAGTTCTAAAAAGGCAAAGCGCCACACATCAGGAAGTACCTTGTCACAGGGAACTATATTCAGTATTCTGAGATAAACCATAATGGAAAAGAATATTTTTAAAATATATGTATGTATGTATAACTGAATCACTTTGCTGTACTGCAGGACTTAACAGAACATTGTAAATCAACTATTCTTCAATTTAAAAAAGAAAAGCAGCAGCTTGAGGAAGAGAATAAAGAGAGGGAGTGAGGCAGCTTAACACCCCCCTCCTGTCCCCTGGACCTGCCTTTCCCAGACTGCTGTTGCTGCCAAGTCGCTTCAGTCGTGTCCGACTCTATGCGACCCCATAGACGATAGCCCACCAGGCTCCTCTGTCCCTGGGATTCTCCAGGCAAGAACATTGGAGTGGGTTGCCATTTCCTTCTCCAATGCATGAAAGTGAAAGTGAAGTTGCTCAGTCGTGTCCGGCCCTTAGTGACCCCATGGACTCCAGCCTACCAGGTTCCTCTATCCATGGGATTTTCCAGGCAAGAGTACTGGAGTGGGTTGCCATTTCCTTCTCCTCCTTTCCCAGACTCCTCTCCCACAAACCTCTTCCACCTTTGATTTTAAGAGATGTCATTTCCCAGTCTTAGGCAAAGCCCTATGTAACCACAAGACAAGCCTGTCAGCCTCCTCACCCCCTTCCAATTAGATCACCACCCTCCTCCTACAAAGAACTTCTAAGTCTGGTACCACATAATGGTAAACACTCTTGGGGGGTTTTGCTCTTATGATCATCATTGTAATTGCTGTCAGGTGGGTTGAGGAATCTCAGAACTTTCTCTGGCAATTTTCTTCCTCTTCCTGAGCTGGAGATTATTCCAAGTTTTGATTCATCACCAAAGGGATTCACTGGTATGGGGATATTTTATTAAAATATTTTTCATAACAGCCTGATGATTTAGTTAACATGATTATCCTACTTAACTGAACTGGGCCAAAAACTGAGGCAAATGATGCCACATGTGTATGGCCCTAAAGTTAACGTCACTTTCTCACTAGTAATCAAGCCCATTATTAATAAAAAACATTGCCACCCAATGAAGTGTTTAACCTGGGGAAAGGCACATCAGTGCAAATAAACTCACCTTATTAGTTCACAGAACACTACACCTTAGCACTCATTCGTCAGCTATCAGACAATCCTATAGCTATTGAAAAACCTTAACAGGAAGAGAAATGTCCCATCATCAAGGACATGGCCCAACTTACCCAGCGTTTATTGAGTAGACACCAGTAAAAATGCACCATGCCCAGAGCCTTACAAGATTTTAAAAGATAAACAGTTTGTCCTTACCCTTAAAGACCCTAATACACTCCCATGTTTTTGCTTTCCCATCATTGCAACAATTCCTACTAACTGCTCACAGAACCCAGTACAAGCACCACTTTGGGCACGAGGCTATGGGCTTCTGGGACACTGATCTTTGTCAAACTTTTATCCTTGAGCTCATCCTTTCCTTTCCTCTCTTCATCCAGCAACAACAGGAGCAACCAGTCAATCTCAATATACTCATTAGTTTGCCAAAAATGCTGAAAAGTGTCATATACACAATCATGTAGATCCTTTTTTTGTAGAAGTGGTTGGTGAGGAAAACCCAATGTTGATGGTTTTCATATCTCTACTGCCAAATCAAGGCAGGGACTCAGTAATCTCTATAGTACAAGAAAGAGTCATTAGTGTCTTTAAAATTAATCAGCAGAGAGCTAATTTTCAGAACCAATTCACCTTAAAATTGTTTCCCTATAAACACTCTTGGTAGCAAAAGTTTTATTAGTCAAGATACTCCAGAGAAAGAGAAACAATAGGAGATAATAGGTAGATAAATAGATAGTCAGACAGCAAGATACTTAGGTAGATATATACATACATGCATACATACACAGTTAAAACATAGAAACATGGATAGATATGCAGATACATGGAGAGATACAGACGAGATCACCTTCCCTGTCTCCTGAGAAACCTGTATGTGAATCAAGAAGTAACAGTTAGAACCTCACAAGGAACAACAGGCTGGTTCCAAATTGGGAAGGGAGAATAAAGCTGTATATTGTCACCCTGCTTATTTAACTTATGTGCAGAGTACATTATGTGAAATGCCAAGCTGGATGAATCACAAGCTGAAATCAAGATTTCCAGGAGAAATATCAACAACCCCAGGTATGCAGGTAATAGGACTCAAAATGGCAAAATGTGAAGAGGAACTAAAGAGACCCTTGAGGAGGGTGAAAGAGTGAAAAAGCTGGCTTAAAGCTCAACATTCAAAAATCTAAGAGCATGGCATCTGGTCTCATCACTTCATAGCAAATAGAAGGGGGAAAAGTGGAAGCAGTGATAGGTTTTATTTTCTTGGGCTCCAAAATCACTGCAGACAATGACTGCAGCCATGAAATTGAAAGACACTTGCTCCTTAGAAGGAAAGCTATGATAAACATCGACAGCATATTAAAAAGTAAAGACATCACTTTACTAACAAATATACATATAATTAAAGCTGAGGTTTTTCCAGTAGTCATGTATGGATGTGAGAGCTGAACCATAAAGAAATCTGAGCACCAAAGAATTAATGCTTTCAAATTGTGTTGCTGGAGAAGACTCTTGAGAGTTCCTTGGACTACAAGGAGATCAAGGAGATTGACTACCAGTCAATCCTAAAAGAAATCAACCCTGAATATTCATTGTAAGGACTGGTGCCGAAGCTGAAGCTCCAATACTTTGGCCATGCAAAGAGTCTACTCATTGGAAAAGACTCTGATGCTGGGAAAGATTGAAGGAAAAAGAAAAAGAGGGTGGCAGAGGATGAGATCGTTATATAGCATTACCCACTCAATTGAGGGTATGGTTTTTCCAGTGATCATGTATTGATGTGAGAGTTGGACTATAAAGAAAGTTGAGCACCGAAGAATTGATGTTTTTGAACTGTGGTGTTGGAGAAGACCCTTGAGAGTCCCTTGGACTGCAAGGAGATCCAGCCAGTCCATCCTAAAGGAAATCAGTCCTGAATATTCATTGGAAGGACTGATGCTGAAGCTGAAACTCCAATACTTTGGCCACCTGATGTGAAGAGCTGACCAAGATCCTGATGCTGGGAAAGATATGCAGGTAATAGGACTCAAAAGGGGCAAAAGGGGATGACAGAGGATGAGATGGTTGGATGGTCTCACCTACTCAATGGACATGGGTTTGAGTAAGCTCTAGAAGTTGGTGATGGACAGGGAAGCCTGGCATGCTGCAGTTCATGGGGTCGCAAAGAGTCAGACATGACTGAGTGATTGAACTATACTGAACTGAACTCAATTGTCATGAATTTGAGCAAACTCCAGCAGAGAGTGGAGGACAGAGGAGCCTGGTGTGCTGCAGTCCATGGGTTCGCAAAGAGTCAGACACAACTTAGGGACTGAACAACAAAATGGATATATAGATCCATAGATGTATGGATAGATATATACATAGAAAGATAGATGATTGACAGATAGATAGATAATAAGGCATTGGATCATGTGATTATGAAAGCTGACAAGTTCTAAGACCTGCAGTCAGGGAGCTGGAACCCCAGTCCAAGTTCAAAGGCCTGAGAACCCAGGGAGCCAGTGGTTCCCATCTGAGTCTGAAGGCATCAGTGGACCAGTCTGCTAGTCCAAGACAGTCAGGCATAGGGAACAAATTCTCTCTCACTCCAACTTTGCTCTTTTTTAGGCCTTCAAGGGACTGAATAAGGCCCAACCACATTGGGGAAAGTCATCTACATGATTCAGTCTATCAGCACAAATGTTAATCTTATCAAGAAATACCCTTACAAACACACTTAGAATAATGTTTAATCAGATAATTGCATACACTGGGGCCTAGCTGACATATAGATTAGCTATCACAAAACTTATGGGCTAATCCAAGTTGTCTTAGAGCTTACCAATTCTGCCACCTCTGTGTTCTATTCTCTGAAGACCAGCAGAGCAAAAAGCTCCCAAAAGTTAATATTACCAAAAAAGTTTTAAGTTGAATTAAAATCAGGTCAAGCAATAATTCTGAATGCCAAATATGCAATATGCAGTGGCAAAAGCCAACACTTCCTCTGTGCTGAGAAAATTATATAACTGTAATTAATACAGTGGCATTTTCCCTTTAACCTGAGATTTAACACAATCTCTGTTCAACTATACATCTAATCAACACTGAAATAGCATCAGGATGCACCTGTCCCTGGAGAAGGCAATGGCATCCCACTCCAGTACTCTTGCCTGGAAAATCTCATGGGTGGAGGAGCCTGGTAGGCTGCAGTCCATGGGGTCGCTAAGAGTCGGACACAACTGAGTGACTTCACTTTCACTTTTCACTTTCATGCATTGGAGAAGGAAATGGCAACCCACTCCAGTGTTCTTGCCTGGAGAATCCCAGGGACGGGGGAGCCTGGTGGGCTGCCGCCTATGGGGTCGCACAGAGTCAGACACGACTGAAGCGACTTAGCAGCAGCAGCAGCACCTCTCCCCAGGAAACTGTGTTATCCATTTACAACAAATGGGTCTTTACTTTACCTTCACTGCTTGCTGATTCTCTTCCTCACCTTTCTAGAAGTTTCTTAAGTGCCTTATTCAGTTTTAATCATCTTTAAATTTTTGATACCCCAAACAGAGATTTGTTGTTGCTGTTTAGTTGCTAAGTCATGTCTGACTCTTTTGCAACCCCACGGACTGCAGCCTGCCAGTCTCCTCTGTCCATGGGATTTTCCAGGCAAAAATACTGGAGTAGGTTGCCATTTCCTACGTCAGGGGATCTTCCCGACTCAGGGATCAAGCCTGTGTCCTGCATTGGCAAGCAGATTCTTTACCACCAGCCACCATGGATTGGCATACCCTAAATGTAAAATCAAATAGCTTCACAATTCTTATGTATATAAAATGTGTGTGTATAAACATACACACCTATATGCATACATGATAATATAAAGTTTTTTACCTGGGGCAGAAACATCTGACTTACCCTTTACAAACATGACTTATATGCAGTTTTAGATCTTGCATTGCCTTGTAATTGGCTTCCCAATTATTTTAAGGATTTCATGTCTCTTGCACAAGTTAGTAAGTTCTTCAAATGTCAAGAATCACTCTTTCCTCTTCTTCTGAATCCTGTTTATGAGGTAAAACTGAAACTGCTCAAGAAAAGCTGATGAATCACACACCTTTTTATTCTTGCTTGAATAAATGAAAGTATAAAATGGCTGCCAATCCCTCTGACATACCTGGAGTATCTGGTCCTCAAAGGGAGGGTAGGGAGGGTTTCTCATGACTAACAATAAAAAGTTACTCTACATTAAAACCTGAGAATTTCATCTGTTCTTTTCCTAATTTTATATTTTAGAACAATGTAAATAATAGCAGTCTTGGAAACAACATTCTTTAAAATACTGTATCACTCAAACCAACTCTCAGTTATTCGGAAACTCATTATTAAGTCAATGTTTGTCCAAGGGGTCTTTCAATGAATGTGATCAAATACAAGGTCTCCAGAAAGATGCCACTCTTGTATCCTTGATAAAAATTGTTTGAAGATAAGCAGAAAGAAGTATAATTAACAGCTCAAGAACAGGAAAGCTGGCAAAAAGAATAGGAGGTGGATGAAACTGGAGCCTATTATACAGAGTGAAGTCACAACGAAAAACACCAATACAGTATACTAACGCATATATATGGAATTTAGAAAAATGGTAACGATGGTATGCAAGACAACAAAAGAGACACAAATGTATAGAACAGTCTTTTGGACTCTGTGGGAGAGGGCGAGGGTGGGGTGATTTGAGAGAATAGCATTGAAACATGCTATATTATCATATGTGAAATGAATTGCCAGTCCAGGTTTGATGCATGAGAAAGGGTGCTCAGGGCTGGTGCACTGGGATGACGAAGAGGGATAGGATGGGGAGGGAGGTGGGAGGGGGGTTCAGGATGGGGAACACATGTACACCCATAGTGGATTCATGTCAACATATGGCAAAACCCACTACAATATTGTAAAGTAATTAGCCTCTAATTAAAATAAATAATTTTTTAAAAGAATAGGAGGGGAACATGGAAACCAATTAAAATATGACATCTAAATAATTGTAAATCTGGTTATAAAACTAGAGAAAAATGTCAAGCACAGAAGGTTTCCTAATGGAAAAGTTTTTAAAATAATATAAACTCCTAGATTTTATTAACAAAAGCTAATAGGTAATGAGGAAAAAGTGGAAATCCTCTTAAATAAAAAGCTTTTACCACTAAAATATCATTTTGGCAATTATGGAACATGTCAATGATACTTTCGAAAAACTTAACCACATATAAGATAAAAAGCAATATATGTAACTTCTAAAGCATTGAAGAAGGTTAAAGTAAATACTTTATTCACTTATTAGAGATCTTGCGTGTATCCACTCTCTGCTGGCATTGCTCTGGTTTGTGGGTTTACAGTAGGACTTTTCAATCAAGAGAACAATTGGTAAGTAATGTCTCTCAAACTGGGTGTACAAATGATTTTAAAAGAATATGCTATTTTTGAGAAATAGTCATAAAACAAAAAAACTAAAAAGTTAATGCAAAGACCTGCCAGATCCAGAGGAAGGAAACTGCACCCCTTTAATCCCACTGGGCAGGAGGCTCCCTGGATGCCCCAGACCTGGTGTCTCTTTGGGCACCTCCTTCCATTACTCACAAGGATCCACTCAGCACCTCTCATGGGGGGCACCTACCCCAGGGAGCGCACCTTTGTTTGGCACAGTGACGGGAGCCTGCCTTTGACAGCCAGTGAGTGGAGCTAACACAGTAAAGAAGCTTCCTACATTTCCCACAACTTTAGAATATTCCACTAGGCATTACATAAGTAAAACCATCTTTTTCAAATTTATTATTATCTGAGCTTTTATCTATGAAAACAAAGTATTTTGAAGGATTTTGATATAAACAAGTTCTGTCAATCAAGGGAAATGATATTTTCTTTTGTTCAGAATTTTACCAACAGTGGTTTCCCATGTGGGGATATCACGTGGCCAATGGCACCCCAACTCCTAGAATGAGTTACCACCCAGCTCACTCCTGAGTCAGTCTGCACGTGTAACTGTCCCATTCATGGAGGTTGGAAGTTTGAGTGCAAACATTTGACAACTTTGTTTTACCTTCTAGGACACTTATAAGTTCACACCTTAAAATTCTTACTAACTTACTCTCTCTCTCTTTATATACATATATATTTCTTTTTGTTTCTTAGTATATCCTAGTTAGTACCTTGTATCGGTTTTGTAATTATATACACAAGTAGATTATATACATGTAAGCAATGTGGCTATTAGCAGGGAGGCGGGAAAAGTGGTCTTCAGCTGGCTGACCTGGCGGAGGATGCTTGGTGATGCTCCAGGAGCAGGCTCGGTCTCAGCCTTCAGAGCAGGTAGCATGATGCCAGACAACCTGTGGTGCCTTTACTGTGATTAGGGATTTTCTTTCAAACTTGGTTAATCTAGAATTGTTGTTAATATCTGCTTCCCATTTTGAATATCTGGAAATTGACTCTTAGAGATGTCAAGTAATTTACCATACAACACACAGTCAGCAAGCAGGAGATGTGGGGTTTGAACCTTCACCCCCCTAACCCCTGCAGTGATGAGGGGAGAAGACAGGGCAGAGGAGCCCTGGTGCTCACCGGGCACCAGGGCAGGCTGGCAACATAGTCTTCAGAATGTCAGTTCTCCTGCAATTACAAAAAGTGAGGGTTTTCTGCTAGGGTTTCAAAACAAAGACACAGACAACGAGGGAAATTTCGAGAATGTAGGCAGCGTGTTCTTTGAAATTACCCAGATGTCTGCTGAAGCACATTTCTAAGTGACAGGCTGTTGACAATGGAAGCCAATGAATTTGTTAAACCATTGAAATTAGTTTTTATAATTGGATGAGTATCTCAGTAAATTTTAAGTTTTGGTTGCCAATAATGGAAGCCCACTTAACCCAATGAACAAAAGGAGAAAGTCTTATGAGGCCCTCAAGGTGTGTCATGAATGGAAGTTCTGCTGTTGGCATCAAGACGACTGAGACCAGGAGGAGGAGCCATCAGAGACCAGGAAAAGCGCCGTCCTGGCCTCATGCTCACTCTCCCTGTCTACCCGTGTGGTCTCAGCTCTTCATCTCTCAGCTTGTTGACTTAACTTTTCTCTTTCTTTGAAAATCGGTATGATTCAGAATGGCCACCCCACAGTAGCAGCTTCTGTTCAGAAATATGTGTCACCTCAGGCAAGACAACTGAAGAAATTAACAGTGTTTCTGCAGCCAGGTTTCAAATTTTCAAAAAAAGACTCAACTGACCTGGCTCAGTTGAGGTTAACTCCTAGTCCAGTTTGCTGCTGCCAAAGGGAAGAGCTGTGTGCAGACACGGTAGGTGGGCAGCCATAGTGCAGCTCTCAGGAGAGAAGGCTGTGACTGGGCAGACACCCTAAGATGCCTCCACTAGGGTGGAGTTTGTATTTAAAGACTATAAAATCAGAGAGTCAGTCAAACATATTCATTTTAATGAAGAAATTAATGAGGATAGAATTTTTTCAAAATTCAGAAACAAAACTTGTCCTCAATTCCCTTAAAAAAAAATCACATTATAAACTGCAACACTAGAGCTATAGAGGTAAGTGTGGAATCCATATTGATTTTTTTCACAAATGAAAATATCTTATTTATTTATTTATTTTAATTTTTCCTTTTTTATCATTTTATTTCATTTTACTTTACACTTTCTTCCTGTAATTTAACTGTGGTAAGAACATATGAGGTTTACGCTCCTAACACATTAAGTGTAACAATATTATATTGTTATCTATAGGTACAATGTTGTACAGCAGATTCAGGAACTTATCTTGCATGACTGGAATTTTATACTTTGATTAGTAATGCCCTGTTTCCCCCACCCTCAGCCCCCGGCAACTACAATCCTATTATTTGATCTATGAGTTTAACTATTTTAGATACCTCCTATAATGGGAGTTTGCAGTATTTGTCCTTCTGTGACTAGCTTATTTCACTTAGTACAGTGTCCCCAAAGTTCATTCATGTTGCTACATAAGATAAGATTTCCTTCCTTTTTCATGCCTATTACTCCACTGTATGCATATACCATGTTTTTTAAATCCATTCATCTGTCCAGAAACATTTACATTTTTTCCGCTTCTTGACTATTGTGAATACTGCTACAGCAAACTTTTAAACACAAATATCTTCAGGATCCTGATTTCAATTTGAGGAGATAAATGCCTATAAATGGGATTACTGGACCATATGGTAGTTCTATTTTTAATTTTTCTTATTTTTCTAATTATGAAAATACAATAACACATTTATAGGAGACTTGAAAAATACAGAACAAAGTTACATATAGTTCCACTATATATTACAATTGTTTTAAGTAGATAAATTAAGATTTTTAGTTGGAGTTTTAATATCAAGCTCTTGGAAATTAATAGAATGAACAGAGATGTAGAATATAGTAGACCAAAAAAGTGTTATGAACCAATTAGACATAATTGAAATTTATACAATTATCACACAGCAGTAGAATACAAATTCTATTCAAGTTACCATAGATTATAAACTAGGAGACACTGGAACATATCAAGAGACAAGACCAGGTGCAGAAATTTCAAGGTCTAAATGTATTGAAATCATATAGAGTCTGTTCTCTTATTACTGTGGAATTCCATTAGAGATCAGTATAAAAAGATATTTGAAAATAACCCACATATTTTCAAGGGCAACATAACATTTACCAAGAGAGATTTTTGACTAAGTCATTGAAAGCCTCAGTAAATTTAGAAGACTGATAAAACACAGATGGTGATTGCAGAGAAGAAAGCATTTAAATAAGAAATTAATATCAAAGATACTTTTAAAAATCCCATGCATTTAGAAATTAAATGTGCACTTTTAAGTGAGAGGTAAATCTAAGAGGCCATAACAAGTAAAATTAGAAAATATTTGTAATTGAACAAAAATGGAAAGAGAATTTACCAGAATTTGTTGCATGTTGCTGGAGCTGCTCAATTCAATTAAATACAATGTGAAGTCTTGAATAAGACGTGAATATAAATAATGGACACAAGCAAAAAATTACATAAGATTTGAACAAAATTTGTACTTCAGTTAATAATAGTGTATCACATGTTAATTTCCTGTTTTTTACAACATAATTTTTCTTTATATTCTCAGCATTGGATTTGAAGTTTTGGAACTATATCAAAATTTTTGACTGAATATAAATTATGAGTCTAGCATTCTATTCATACTAAGTCAAACAAGTGGAATCAAAATTTCATAAATGTTTTAGCTAGGTAAAAATTCATAAGTTTTCTAAAATATACATGCTATATTATACATACAGAAGGTTTTCTATACAAAAATGTTTCTACTACACTTGATAAAGGCTTGAGAAAGAACATTTTTTAAAAAGATGGAGAAATTGGAAAATATAAAATAAATGAAATGGAAGCACTGACTATGAAATAGAAAAAGTGAAACAAACTAGATAAAAGTAAAAGATACAGTCCAGTTGTTTTTAAACATGACTGTTCATTAGAAACACATCTGGAGCTTTGCAGAAAAAAAAAGCAACATCTGAGCATTTATATTTTTCAAAAACTTCTGAGATAATTCTGATATGCATTTTATTTTAAAAAGTGATTACAGGTTTTTCTACTAAATGGTAGTTTTAGTGATACAGAATTCTATTATTTTCTGTTGACCAATCATGATCCCATTATTTTATTAACTAAAATTCAAAATAGTAGAGGATGTTTATCAATTTTCACAATCAATAGCCAGACAAAAAATGAACAGCATTACAATTGCAAGCCATATGGTTAGGATTAACCTAACAATATAAAATTATAACATACAATTTGGGGGGTTAAGTAGAGAAGTGGAAATGTATGCATACATGTCTTTTGGTTGGTGCATTTAATCCATTTACATTTAAGGTAATTATCCATATGTATGATCCTATTACCATTTTCTTAATTGTTTTGGGTTTATTTTCTGTAGGTCTTTACCTTCTTTTATGTTTCCTGCTTAGAGAAGTTCTTTTAGCATTTGTTGTAAAACTGGTTTGTGTGCTTGCTCAGTCACTTCAGTCGTGTCCAACTCTGCTACCCCATGAACTGTAGCCCACCAGCCTCCTCTCTTCATAGGATTTTCCTGGCAAGAATACCGGAGTGGGTTGCCATGCCCTCCTCCAGGGGATCGTCCCAACTCAGGGATCGAACCCATGTCTCCTGCATCTCCTGCATTGCAGGCAGATTCTTTACCACTGAGCCACTGGGGAAGCCCAAAGCTGGATTAGTAGTGCTCAATTCTCTTAACTTTTGCTTGTCTGGAAAGCTTTTGATTTCTCAGTCAAATGTGAATGAGAGTCTTGTTGGGTACAGTATTCTTGGTTATAGGTTCTTCCCTTTCATCACTTTAAATCTATCATGCCATTCCCTTCTGGCTTGTAGAGTTTCTATTGAGAAATCAGCTAATAACCTGATGGGAGTTCCTTTGTATATTATTTGTCATTTTTCCCTTGTTTCTGTTAATATTTTATCTTTGTCTTTAATTTTTGTCAGTTTGATTACTATCTGTCTCAATGTGTTCCTCCTTGGGTTTACCCTACCTAGAACTCTGTGCTTCCTGGACTTGGTTGACTATTTCCTTTCCCATGTGAGGGAAGTTCTCAGCTATTATCTCTTCAAATATTTTCTCAGGTCCTCTCTCTCTCTCTCCTCTTCTTCAGGGACCACTATAATGCAAATGATGTTGTCTCAGAGGTCTCTGATGCTGAAGTTGAAGCTCCAATACTTTAGTTACCTAATGCAAAGAGCTAACATTTTGGAAAAGACCCTGATGCTGGGACAGATTGAAGGCAGGAGGAGGAGAAGACAACAGAGGATGAGATGGTTGGATAGCATCACCGACTTAATGGGCATGAGTTTGAGCAAACTCCAGGAGATGGTGAAGGACAGGGAAGCCTAGCATGCTGCAGTTCATTAGGTCACAAAGAGTCAAACATGACTTAGCAACTGAACAACAAGAGGTCTACTTAGGCTGTCTTCATGTTTTTTTTGTTTGTTTTCATTCTTTTTTTTATATTTTGCTCCATGGCAATGATTTCCACCATTCTGTCCTCCAGGTCATTTATCCATCCTTCTATCTCAGTTATTCTGCTATCAATCCTTCTAATGTAGTATTCATCCTGTTTGTTCTTTAGTTCCTCTAGGTCTTTGGTAAACATTTCTTTCATCTTCATTGTTTTCCTGAGATCGTGGATTATCTTCACTATCATTATTCTGATTTCTCTTTCTGGAAGATTGCCTATCTCCACTTAATTTAGTTCTTTTTCTGGGGTTTCATCTTGTCTCTTCATCTGGGACATAACTTTCTGCTTTGTCATCCTAATTAAATTTCTGTAATGTAGTTTTTGTTCCTGCTGCTGTGGGACTGTGGCTCTTCTTGCTTCTTCTGTCTGCCCTCTGATGGAGGAGGATAAAAGGCTTGTGTAAGCTTCCTGATGGGAGGGATCTTGCTCTGGTGGGTCTTGCTCTGGTGGGCAGGGCTGTGTTCAGTAAAGCCTTAATCCAATTGTCTGCTAATAGTTGGGGCTGTAGTCCCTCCCTGTTAGTTATTTAGCCTGAGGAGACAAGCTCTCAGGTCTATGGACTCTGCAGTAGGGTTAGTGGTGACCTCCAGGAGGTCTTACAGCAAGGTGCCCCTTCCAGGACTGCTTCTGCTAGTGCCCCCATCCCGCAGCAAGCCACTGCTGATCAATACCTCCATAGGAAACCCTCCAACACTAGCAGGCAGGTTTGGTTCAGTCTCCTGTGGTGTCACTGCTCCTTTCCCCTGGGTCTTGGTGCATGCAAGGTTTTGTTTGTGCCTTCCAACAGTGGAGTCTGTTTCCCCCAATCCTGAGGAAGTCCTGTGATCAAATCCCACTGGCCATCAAAGTCGGATTCCCTGGGGATTCCCAGTCACTTTGTCAGATTTCCAGGCTGAGCAGCCTGACATGGGGCTCAGAACCTTCACGACTGTGGGAGAACTCCTTTGGTACTATTGTTCTCTGGTTTGTGGGTCACCCACCCAGCGATTTTGAGTTTTGATTTTATTGAGATTGTGCATCTCCTACCATCCCATTGTGGGTTCTTCCTTGTGTTTGAACATGGGGTATCTTCTTTTTGTGGGTTCCAGTGTCCTTCTGTCAATGGTTGTTCAACAGCTAGTTGCAATTTTGGTGTTCTCACAGGAGGAGATGAGAGCACATCCTTCTACTCTGCCATCTTGAACCGGAGATTTTTAATTTTTTAAGTGTGGGGTCCATACTGATTTTTAACATCCACACAATTTCACTTTCATTTAAGGAAAGTTGGCATGTAATTAAAGGATGACCATTTCCAGAAAGCTCAGTATAAACTGCAAACGGAAAAACAATTCTGTCTCTTTTCCTAGTCTTTGACATTTTTTTTTTAATCTTTGACATTTTTAACAGTAATCAGCTGAGTTCAGCTAACAATATTGTGTCTAGAAATGGCAATAGAGAGAAGCTTTCCAAAATGAAAGAGCTTCTCAGGCTCTGAAAGGTGTTTCCTACAGAATTTGTTATCAGCTTCTGAGAAGCATGTTAGACTGTTACCTTGACACTGATTCTGGGATATTGGGCCAAATGAAAAGACCATTTGGTCCCCTGTCCTCAGGTGTTAGCTGAGGACAATTAGCCCATCACTGGGAATCCAAATGTGGTCCACAGGAAAGGAAAGGTTCTACCCTCAGTGTCTACAGGTGATTTCACTCCCTCAAGGATTTGGTAGAGTTTCTGAAATGAGATATATCTATCAACTTTCACCCACATATGTGAAAGGTAGAGAAATACTTTAGTAGTCAAACCAATATGTTATCCATGGAGGTGGAACCAGGAAATTATGTAATATAATATGGCACTTTACATGTCTCAGTCCTCTGCACAAGCATTATATTAAATAAGTAAGATGACTCAGGTCCAACAGAAAATAACTATTCTTTTCCCCCACTTCCCATTTAAGCCTGTCCTAAGGGCCTGGTTATTTTCTTTCCCTGTCCCTATAAACATGTAAACACTTGAGACAGTCTCATGATTTTTTTTTTTAACTACTCTATAAATTCATGTGTATATATATATATATATATATATGAACAATATAATTTGATATAATACAAATATTATTTTGTTGTTGTTGTTGTTCAGTCACTCGGTCATGTCTAACTCTTTATGACCCCATGGGCTGCAGCACACAAGACCTCCCTGTCCTTCACCATCTCCCAGAGTTTGCTCAAACTTATCCATTGAGTCAGTGATGCCACCCAACCATCTCATCCTCTATCATCCCCTTCTCCTCCTGCATTCAATCTTTCCCAGCATCAGGGTCTTTCCAACAAGTCAGCTCTTAGCATCATGTGGTCAAAGTATTAGAGCTTCAGCTTCAGCATCACTCTTTCCAATGAATATACAGGGTTGATTTCCTTTAAGATTGACTGGTTTGATCTCTTGCCATCCAAGGGATTCTCAAGAGTCTTCTCCAACTCCACAGTTCAAAAGCATCGATTCTTTGGTGCTCAGACTTCCTTATGGTCCATCTCTCACATCCATACATGACTACTGGAAAAGCCACAGCATTGACTATATGAACCTTTGTTGGGAAAAGTAATGTCTCTGCTTTTTAATACACCATCTAGGTTTGTCATTGCTTTTCTTCCAAGGAGCAAGCATCTTTTAATTTCATGGCTGCAGTCACCATTTGCAGTGATTTTGGAGCCCAAGTCACTGTTTCCATTGCTTCCCCATCTATTTGCCATGAAGTGATGGAACCAGATGCCGTGATCTTAGTTTTCTGAATGTTGAGTTTTAAGCCAGTTTTTCACTGTCCTCTTTCACCTTCATCAAGAGACTCTTTAGTTCCTCTTCACTTTCTGCCATAATGGTGCTGTCATCTGCATATCTGAGGTTATTGATATATCTCCTGGCAATCTTGATTGCAGCTTATGATTCATCCAGCCCCATATTTAGCATGATGTACTCTGCATAGAAGTTAAATAAGGAGGGTGACAATATACAGCACTCATCTCCCAACTTGTAACCAGTCCATTGTTTCATGTCTGGTCCTAACTGTTGCTTCTTGACCTGCATACACGTTTCTCAGGAGGCAGGTAAGGTGGTCTGGTATTCCCATCCCTTTAAGAATTTCCCACAGTTTGTTGTGATCCACATAGTCAAAGGCTTTGTGCAAGCATGTATGTGTACCCCCTAATAAGAAGAAACTTATGACTTCATTTATTTTTTTCTTTATTATTATTTTTTGTTTTATTTTATTTTTTAACTTTACAATATTGTATTGGTTTTGCCATATATCAACATGAATCTGCCACAGCTATACACGTGCTCCCTATCCTGAACCCTTCTCCCTCCTCCCTCCCCATACCATCCCTCTGGGTCGTCCCAGTGCACCAGCCCCAAGCATCCAGTATCGTGCATTGAACCTGGACTGGTGACTCGTTTCATATATGATATTATACATATTTCAATGCCATTCTGCCAAATCATCCCACCCTCTCCCTCTCCCACAGAGTCCAAAAGACTGTTCTATACATCAGTGTCTCTTTTGCTGTCTCACATACAGCGTTATTGTTACCATCTTTCTAAATTTCATATATATGCGTAAATATACTGTATTGGTGTTTTTATTTCTGGCTTACTTCACTATGTATAATAGGCTCTAGTTTCATCCACCTCATTAGAACTGACTCAAAGGCATTCTTTTTAATGGCTGAGTAATACTTCATTGTGTATATGTACCACAGCTTGCTTATCCATTCGTCTGCTGATGGACATCTAGGTTGCTTCCATGCCCTGGCTATTATAAACAGTGCTGCAATGAACATTGGGGTACATGTGTCTCTTTCAATTCTGGTTTCCTCAGTGTGCATGCCCAGCAGTGGGATTTCTGGATCATAACGCAGTTCTATTTCCAGTTTTTTAAGGAATCTCCACACTGTTCTCCATAGTGGCTGTACTAGTTTGCATTCCCACCAACAGTGTAAGAGGGTTCCCTTTCCTCCACAGCCTCTCCAGCATTTATTGCTTGTAGACTTTTGGATCGCAGCCATTCTGACTGGTGGGAAATGGTACCTCATTGTGGTTTTGATTTGCATTTCTCTGATAATAAGTGATGTTGAGCATCTTTTCATGTGTTTGTTAGCCATCTGTATGTCTTCTTTGGAGAAATGTCTATTTAGTTCTTTGGCCCATTTTTTGATTGGGTCATTTATTTTTCTGGAATTGAGCTGTAGGAGTTGCTTGTATATTTTTGAGATTAGTTGTTTGTCAGTTGCTTCATTTGCTATTATTTTCTCCCATTCTGAAGGCTGTCTTTTTGCCTTGCTTATAGTTTCCTTTGTTGTACAGGAGCTTTTAAGTTTAATTAGGTCCCATTGTTTATTTTTGCTTTTATTTCCAATATTCTTGGAGGTGGGTCATAGAGGATCCTGCTGTGATGTATGTCAGAGAGTGTTTTGCCTATTTCTCCTCTAGGAGTTTTATAGTTTCTGATCTTACGTTTAGATTTTTAATCCATTTTGAGTTTATTTTTGTGTATGGTGTTAGAAAGTGTTCTAGTTTCATTCTTTTACAAGTGGTTGACCAGATTTCCCAGCATCACTTGTTAAAGAGATTGTCTTTAATCCATTGTATAGTCTTGCTTCCTTTGTCAAAGATAAGGTGTCCATAGGTGCGTGGGTTTATCTCTGGGCTTTCTATTTTGTTCCATTGATCTATATTTCTGTATGACTTCATTTAGAGTTAAAGCTTTTCTCCTCCTGTGTCTCTGACACTGGCAGCTGTTTGTCCTGCTTGGTGCTTGCAGCTGCATTGGGAAGGGAGATAGTGTCACCATCTTCTCTGGCCACTCTTGTCACTTCTCTTCCTCCCAACTACACTCTGCCTCCTCTGGGTCACGGTACTATAAGCATGGTGCTGTCTGGCTGGGCAAATGTTGAGATCTAGGGTTTTCACTCATAGCATATTTTATAGATTCTCTGAAGCCATTTGCACCCCACCATCCCTGAGTCACTCACTTGAAGTTCCTTCAGCTCCTCACTGGCCCTTCAGCTTCTATGCAATTGAGGGGACACACTTCAGCCTCCTGCACTCGTAAGTCTCTTGGGTAAAATCCAAGATATCCCACTTCTGACTCTTCCATATTGACCTCATCTAGCCCAAGGCAATCACTCCTTCATCCTTAGCTGGGCAAACTCTGGATAAGTGAGTAGTACAGGGGGCTGGTCAGTTACACTCCCAGTCACTGTATCTCCATCTCCTCTCTGCAGTCACTGCCAGATGGCCCAGTGGATACCTTTCAGGCCCAAGCAGACATCATCTGCCAGAGAAGCCTATCTGCTCCCCCTCGGGGCCCACTGACCACACTACACCTGCCTCCTGCCCCGCTTCTCCAGGGGAAGGCAGACCAAACTATGAAAGCCCTCCGCAAACATCATCGTTTTTTGTTTTTTGGGTTTTGTGTTTTGTTTTTTCTTGTTGTTTTTTTTTTGTTTGTTTGTTTTTGGGGGGGGGGGGGGGAGTTTTTAAACTTTCATTTTATTTTTTTTATTTTTTTTTCTACTTTTTTTAATTTAAATTTATCTATTTTAATTGGAGGCTAATTACTTTACAATATTGTATTGGTTCTGCCACACATCAACATGAATCTGCCACGGATGTACAAGTGTTCCCCATCCTGAACCCCCCTCCCACCTCCCTCCCCGTACCATCCCTCTGGATCATCCCAGTGCTCCAGCCCCAACCAAACATCATCTTTAAGACTCCAACTTCCCGTCCTCACCCGGGTAAGGGAGAGGAGCCAGCAGTTGCCTGGTAGGTTGTGGAGACCTCCTCAGGAGTCTGTCATGGTGGTTGAGTATCTCCCTCTCAGATGTGGAGACACTTGGAGCTGCAGCTGAAAGTCACACTGAGGTGATTTTATTTCAATCTGTGCTTATTTCAAACTGGGAAAGCAGACCACTCCGATCATCTGTTCTCCATGGGAAACACCCTGTGAAAGGACCGTCGAGTCTCTTTAGAGTTTTCAGGTATCTGCAACCATTGTGATATTTGAAATTCCTCTTTAAGGTAGGAAGGATGGGTACTAATTGAGGCCCCCAAAGAAGTAACTTTTTCAAAGTTCTGGAAAGTTCCTCTGACACAAATCCAACATCCAACCACAAGCTGAGAAAATTCTGACGTGAAATCACCTATCTACCAAACCATGGAGAGTTGGAAAAATAAGCCTCTCCCTGATCTAGAGAGTCCTATTGGAATGTTTAGGTGCATGCGTTTTGGAAAAGCTCCCAGATGATACTGTTTCCAAAGTACACCCTGTCTTCTGCTGACCTCTATATGCAATGGCAATCCACTCCAGTACTCTTGCCTGGAAAATCCCATGGACAGAGGAGCCTGGTAGGCTGCAGTCCATGGGGTCGCTGAGGGTCGGACACGACTGAGCGACTTCACTTTCACTTTTCACTTTCAGGCATTGGAGAAGGAAATGGCAACCCACTCCAGTGTTCTTGCCTGGAGAATCCCAGGGACGGGGGAGCCTGGTGAGCTGCCCTCTATGGGGTCGCACAGAGTCTGACACGACTGAAGTGACTCAGCATACCTCCCCTTCCCCATAGCCTTCTCAAGAAGCCCCGCCCTAACAAGGCTGAGAAAAAAGGTACCAGCAAATTAAGACAGTTAAAAAAACACCTGTTGCTGAGATAAAACAGTGTTCACCTCCCAGAAACAACTACTTGTTTAGACACAGAGCCCACTCACCTGATAATCTCTCAGCCTTGCCCATTGATTAGGGTGGAGGATGATCAGAGAATGAAGAACAGGAACAATCAAGGTCAAAGTCCATACTGTGGCTATTTGTCATGATATACTTAACTATCAGGCTTTTTTCCTCATTTCTTATCAAAGTATAGTTGATTTACAATGCTATATTAGCTTCAGGTGTGCAGCATGGTGATTCAGTATTTTTATGGATTATACTCCATTTAAGGTTACTACAAAATGTTGGCTATATTCCCTGTGTTGTACATTGAATTCTTCTATCTTGCTTATTTTATATCTTGCAGTTTGTATTGCTTAACTCCCCTCTATCTTGCCCCTCTACCCACCTTCTTCCCTATGGGACCACTAGTCTCTTCCCTGTAACTGTGAATCCACTTCTCTTTTGTTATAGTCATTCATTTGTTGTAATTTTTAGACAATGTGAAAATTTATAGTAGTTTTCTTTTTCTGTCTGACATTTCACTAACCATGATACCCAGCAGGTCCATCCATGTTGCTGAAAATGGCAAAATTTCATTTTGGGGGCTAATATTTCATATTTTACATATATATGCCGTATCTTTGAGCATTTGTCTATCAATATACACTGAGGTTGCTTCCATGTCTTGGCTTTTGTAAATAATGCTGTTATGAAAATGTTATTGAGGTACACACAGTTTTTTTGAATAGGTATTTTCATTTCTTTGGATATATACCCAAGAGTGTGATTACTGGATTATATGTTAACTCTCTTTTTAATTTTTTTGAGGAACCTCCACACTGTTCTCCACCAATTTACATTCCCACCAACAATGCAGACATTTCTGCATCCTCAACAATACTTGTTACTTGTGGTCTTTTTGGTAATAGTCATTGTGACAGATGTGAGGCTACATCTTGTGGTTTTGATTTGCATTTCCTTAATAATTAGTGGTGATGAGCATCTTTTCATGTGCTTCTTGGTCATTTGTATCTTCTTTAGAAAAGTGTCTATTCTTGTCTACTGCCCATTTTTTATTTGGGGTGCTTGCTTTTTTTTAATATTGAGTTGTATTTTGGATATTAATCCCTTATCAGATGTATCTCTTGCAAATATTTGTTTTCATTCAGTAGGTTATCTTTTTGTTTTGTTGATGATTTCTTTAACTGTGAAAAATCTTTTAAGTTTAATTAGATCACATTTCTTTATTATTGCTTTTGTTTCCCATGCTTGAGGAGACAGATACAAAGAATACTGCTGACATGTCAAAGAGTATACTGCCTATGTTTTCTTCTTGGAGTTTTATGGTTTTCAGTGTTTTGTCCATTTTTATTGTGTTTTTTTTTTTTTGTATAGCATGTGAGCAAATGTTCCAATTTCATTCTTTTACATGTATCTGTCCAGTTTCCCCAAAACCAATTATTAAAGAGACTGTCTTTTCCCTATTGTATATTCTTGCCTCCTTTGCCATAGATTAATTGGCTGTAGATGCATGGGTTTACTTCTAGACTTTCTATTCTGTTCCACTGATCTATATGACTACCAACCAATTCTTAAAGTATTATGTGAACTAAGTCAAAGATAAAGACACTTTTCAGTGACCTGCGGCCTTTCTCTTGTCCTTATATTTAAATGCTTTCTGTTTTTTCCTTTCAATTTTTCCTGTCAAGCTATAGCATTAAAAAGATAGAAGAAAGCAAACCTAAGAAATCATTTTGATGTAAACAATCTTATTTGACTTAAGAATTCTTTAACACAAAACACAAGTCAGTCAGGATATTCAGAACACATGTTCATTAGAACACCCAGAGAAAGAAGAAAGGGTAATTTTCAAGCTTTATGTGTGTGCAGTAGAGAGTATATCAAATTCTAGAAGATAAAAGGTAAATGGGAATGATGTCCATGATTCTGCATGTAAATATAGAAGATACATGAGAATGTAGTACCCAGAAAGGGGATGCTGCCCTTAAAAAATGTAAAATATGTGCCATTGACTTTGGGGAGCCCCTTGGTGATGGTTTGAAGAAGAGGAAGGTGCTGCTAAGGTATAGTGGGGAAAAGTCTGGCAAGGTTAACACCTGTGTTCCTGTGGGAAATAGAAAGTGTACCTAAAGAAATCTGAGATCTGGCAGGAAGAATTTGGAAGCTGCCAATTTGCTTCTATTTTCTTATGTCAACATATTAGAGAAGATAGATTAACTTTTAACAGAATTATTACATTTTAAAGCAAAATTTAGAGGAAATATGAGAAATCCAGGACTTGCTAGGTTTGGAAATAAAAATTTACATCCCTAGTCTCTCCCAGCAAAATATTCCCAAGGAAATAGATTTAAGATGAAGATCAAACCCAGGGTGCCATCAGCAAAACATGACTTCAGGCTGAAGATTTCTAGGCATGGCTGCAAGACCACTTGTTAAGACCTCAGAAATATTTAAGAGTGTGCCTAGAGGAACTTCTAAGAATCTTAATGGTTCACTAAATAGACCTTCTCAGTTAAGCAACAGGGCTTTTTCAAAGCTTATGGGCATTGTCCTCTAGTGTTCTTAGAGAAGGGCTCGGGAAAGAAAATGTTGGTATGGTTTTTGTCTAAATAAGTTTATTATAAATTGATACATAGGAAAATTTAAAAGTTTATGAAGGAATGTTACCTTCTTGGACTTGAACAGAAACCACTCAAAAGGAAAAAACATCTTTGGATCCCAGCCTTCTACGGACAGGAAGTAGTTAGAGATATTCCAGGCTTGCCGGCCACGAGGGCTCAGGCACAGCTGCTCCACTCTGCCACAGAAGCATGAAAGCTGCCAGAGCAGACCATGCACAGATTAACAGACGGGGCTACGTGCCAATAGAACCCTATTTGTGAGCATAGCACCTGGCCAAAATTTGCCAACCTGTGATGTAAAGGAATGAGATTTTGTGACCTTAGATGGGAATATTTCGCATATGAGAGGACTGTAATTAATATGTGGCCCAAGGATAGACTAAGTCAGACTAAAGATGGCCACAAGATCTTTGCTAAGTCCTGCTGAGGCTCCAGGCAGACTCTGCTTTGACAGCAGAAGTGAGGTGCATTTCCTCACCCCCTAGACTGGTGCCTCCACTCCTACCTCTGGGAATTTGCTCTTGGAGTAACATTCTAGTTACCCACTGCAGAGCCCAGGGGAGACCCTAGGCTGTCTAGTGAGGGAGAAGGATCCAAACTCCTGGAATGTGTGAAATGAATTGAATGTGTGAAACAAAATTAATGCGTGAAACTGGCTTGGACCCTAAAGACAAAGCTGGTTCTACACTACCAAGTGACCTCACCAACACTACAGAGAAGAATCACCCAGCCAAAATCTACCCAAATTCCCACCCACAGAGTCATGAGAGATGATAAGGCACTTGTTTTCAAGCCACAAATTTATGGGGGGGGGGCTTTCCTGTTTTTGTCATAAAGCAATAGGGAGAACACACACATGCCAATATTAGAAATAGTTTAAGGAGTATGGGGATTTAAGTTTTTAGTTTACTCTTAAGTTTCAAGATTTATTCTATTTTTTTTTAAGTTTTTAAAACTAAGCCTGGTAGTTCTTCCCCTGACCAGAAAACACACACACACAATTGAGAGGCAAATCTGAATAAAAATATAAAGGAAAGACATGCCCCTTAGGAGAGAATAGCTATCTCTCTGCCCTGATAGAAAGAACATGTAGGAGAGCTGACAAGGAGCTCTGCTACGGCATGGGGAAAGGTGATTAGGATCAGGCTGTGAAAATTGAAAATGGAGGGAAAGAAGCTGCTGCTGCTACTGCTAAGTTGCTTCAGTCGTGTCCGACTCTGTGCGACCCCATAGACGGAAGCCCACCAGGCTCCCCCGTCCCTGGGATTCTCCAGGCAAGAACACTGGAGTGGGTTGCCATTTCCTTCTCCAATGCATGAAAGTGAAAAGTGAAAGTGAAGTCGCTCAGTTGTGTCCGACTCTTAGCGACCCCATGGACTGCAGCCTACCAGGCTCCTCCATCCATGGGATTTTCCAGGCAAGAGTACTGGAGTGGGGTGCCATTGCCTTCTCCGGGGAAAGAAGCAGGTAGTACTAAATGTTACCTAAGAATAGATGCTGCTCTTCTCATCTTCTGTATTTACATTCATAGAGATATAAGTAAGAATTTCATCATAAGAACTGCACCCAAAGCAGCAAGACTCTATTTCCATTTTTCTGCTTCCAGTCTCAGTTTATGGCACGGAATCAGTGATTAGAAGAACAGGAACATTTCTGCATTCCATCAAACTAATGGGTACAATATTTATGTTTGGGGACTTTTTCAAATTGAATTGCTTTAACAGTCTTTAAACACTGGTGTTGGTGGTGTTTCAGTCACTAAGTCATGTACACTTCTTGTGACCCCATGGACTATAGCCTGCCAGGCTCCTCTGTCCATGGGAATTTCCAGCCAAGAATACTGGAGTGGTCGCCATTGCCTCCTCCACTTTAAAAACTGGAGTGTCCTGAAAAGTAGGCACTCTTTGATCTACCACCACCCCCACTTAGCCTTTGTTTCCAAATAGACACCAAACTGGAATTGTTACAGAAAGGGGGAGACGCCTTCCAAGACCTGTGACCGGGCTCTTGTATAACACTTCGAGATGAATTATCTGATGAGGCACACATACTGACAAAGCAAGAGACTTTATTGGGAAGGATGCCTGGGCAGAGAGCAGCAGGGTAAGGAATCTAGGAGAGATACTCTGCCGCATGGCTCACCATCCTGGATTTTGTGGTGGTGGGATTAGATTCCATGTTGTCTCCAGCCAATTACTCTGACTCGGGGTCCTTACTTGTGGCCTGTGCATCACTCAGCCAAGATGCATTCCAGTGAGGATGATTCTGGGAGGTTTGTAGGACATATGTACTGGCATCTTCTTTCTCCTTTTGATTTTTCCTGAATTCTGGTTGGTGGTAGCTTGTTAGTTTCACATTCCTTTCCAGGACCTCCTGTTGCAAGATAACTCAGGTAAGTGGTTACTATCAGGCCTGGCCAGGGTGGACAGTTTTAGTCAATGGTTTCCCTAATAAATTTCCCTGAGAGACTTCATACTCAAGGTACTTCTCGGGAATTGGGGTGGAGGCCTCTTTCTTCTATCACTACTTCCTGGAGAGTGGGCATAGTAGACGTCTCTCTGCACCTGATCTAAACTGAGTTTTATTCTGTGGCTGAAACAGCATTTACCCTCATAGTAACAACAATTTAGCCTGAAACTGATGGACTCTGTTGGACATGAAACAGACAAGGGCCAAACAGGAGGCCTAACAGGATGATCATCACTGGGTCCAGAAAAGGAAAGCCAAATTTGGAGTGAGGGCCACAAGATAACTGAATTTCTTCTGATTGGTTGGTGCTGAGGTAACAAGGTGGTGCTCCAGGAACCTTGCACTCAGCCTGAAGTTACCATCCTCCACTAGGCTGGGGACCCCAGTTCTGCAGAAGAACTCAAAGATACTGTTAAGCATATTCCTTGAGTAGGAACCAGGACCTTGTTCCAAGGCTGTACCACCACTTGACTGCTCCTCCCCTGTTTTCATTTCTTCCCTTCTATGATTAGCAATTGTTTGAATCTGCCCTTTGGAACTCAGAGAAGGTCAAGGAGGCTGATTGAGGCCTATATCCTACAAACAAGAAACAGGGGACACAAATAACTTGTACTACAAAGCCCCATAGAGACATTCTGTTTTGATTTTAGGAACTGGGCAACAACAGCTCTTCCTGATAAAATGGGCATAGTTCTGCCTCAATTTGAAGAAAAGACACTGAATTGCAAATATTTCCAAGCCCCAAGTCCTGGATCTGAGTAATGTATGATTAAAATCTCAATGCCTTGGTCTGCCATTTTGGTGTAACAGACCTAATTAGAAGCAGTTGGAAGAGTGACAACTGGAATTTTAATAGATGAAATAAATCTCATTCCTTGAGAAATTCAAAATAAGCCTGAAATCCAGCCTGGATCTTGCACCTTGGGGAGACGTGTAGCCAGGCAGCCAGTTCTTTACTTTCATCTAAGTCGGTTTTAACTTTTAATGTGGTATTAACACCAAGGTAACAGGTTATGTCTATTCTTTCCATTAATGTATGATCTAAAGCAATGTCATTGTCTAAAAATGTTCTAGTTACAAGAAGAGACCTTTAAAAAGTAAAGTTCCAGCTGCTGGCAGGCATTGTTTTGAGAATGGCTGGTGGCAGTTAAGTCTGACACAGCTCAGAAAATTCAAGTTCTTAGCAATATAAGAACTTGTCTGAAATCACCCCCATGGTGTCACTTAGTTATTTCCTTGGACATCTGAACCACAGTTGCTCCATTTCACTTTTAATTGTAATTTTTCTCCTTAATAACCAAAGCAGATGTCACTGGTAATAATTTAATGCTTTTCTCGATATGAGAAGATGCAAGAATTTGGGCTCATAAAGTCTTTTCCTGAAAGTATCTATCTGAAGATTTGTTCTGCCATTTTTTACCCAGAGGACAAAGTGCCTCATTCTTGATTTCCACCCTGAACGTCTTTCAGTGGCGGCATTAGCTGTTAACTTAATCCTAGCAGAGGCAGATGGCAAGTGCTAATTTTCAGTTGGCAGGGCCCATTCAGAGTCATAAATTTGACCATGATTTGGGGGCATTTAATGACAATTTCATTCCATGGTGCTAGAAACACTCATTTCCAGGTCTGGTAAAGATTTCACTGATAGGCCACTCAATGTGCTGCTACTGGATGACTAGCCCTTTTTAACAGTAGTCAAAAGTCTCTGGACCACCTATCTAACTAGTCTCTTATGGTCTAAGAAAATATTCCCCCTTATTGTTTCTTCCCATATCTAGAGTTACACTATTAGAATCACTGACTTAACATGGAAAAATTGACTGGTTCCAAATTGGGAAGGAGAAGGCAATGGCACCCCACTCCAGTACTCTTGCCTGGAAAATCCCATGGGTGGAGGAGCCTGGTACGCTGCAGTCCATGGGGTCGCTAAGAGTCAGACACGACTGAGCGACTTTACTTTCACTTTTCACTTTCATGCATTGGAGAAGAAAATGGCAACCCACTCCAGTGTTCTTGCCTGGAGAATCTCAGGGACAGGGGAGTCTGGTGGGCTGCCGTCTATGGGGTCGCACAGAGTCGGACACGACTGAAGTGACTTAGCAGTAGCAGCAACTTGGGAAAGAAGTATTTCAAGGCTGTATATTGTCACCCTGCTTGTTTAACTTATATGCAGAGTACATCATGAGAAAATCGGGCTGGATGAAGTGCAAGCTGAAATCAAGATTTGCCAGGAAAAATATCAATAACCTCAGATACGCAGATGACACTACCCTTATGGCAGAAAGCAAGGAGGAACTAAAGAAACTCTTGATGAAAGTGAAAGAGGAGAGTGCAAAGTTGGCTTAAAGCTCAACATTCAGAAAACTAAGATTATGGCATCCGGTCCCACCACTTCATGGTGAATAGATGGGGAAACAATGGAAACTGTGACAAAAATTTTTTGGGGGGCTCCAAAGTCACTGCAGATGGTGACTACAGCCATGAAATTGCTCCTTGGAAGAAAAGCAATGACCAACCTAGACAGCATATTAAAAAGCAGAGACATTAGTTTGCCGACAAAGGTCCATCTAGTCAATCTATGGATTTCCAGTAGTCGTGTATGAATGTGAGAGTTGGACCATAAAGATAGCTGAATGGGGAAGAATTGGTGCTTCTGAACTGTGGTGTTGGAGATGACTCTTGCGAGTCCCTTGGACTGCAAGGAGATCAAATCAGTCCATCCTAAAGGAGATCAGTCCTGAGTATTCAATGGAAGGACTGATGCTGAAGCTGAAGCTCCAATACTTCAGCCACCTGATGCAAAGAGTTGATTCATTTGAAAAGACCCTGATGCTGGGAAAGATTGAAGGCAGGAGGAGAAAGGGAGGACAGAGGATGAGATGGTTGGATGGCATCACCAACTCAATGGACTTGAGTTTGAGGAAGCTCCAGGAATTGGAGATGGACAGGAAAGCCTGGCGTGCTGCAGTTCATGGGGTCAAAAAGAGTCAGACATGCCTGAGGGACTGAGCTGAACTGAAGAAGTAAGCAATTATTAATTGACTTTTACATTAGCATTCTGTAGATTGGTGAACCTATATACCAGCAAACATTTGTTTACTTATAGAGGACATCACAGGGTGGTACCAAACATGTTCATGGACAGTCCCAAATAGCTCTAGTTTCTCTGTGCAGTAACTGATGTTTCAGTGTCTTATTTTATTTGGGAATGATCCAGCTATTCAACGAGCTCCCATCATTTAGCTTAATTAAATACAACTCTAAAATTTCACGTTACAAAATATCTGTAGAGATCATCCTTAAGTAGAGATTCCTAAAACATAATTATTCTTAAAAAGTTCATCCAAAAAGCTTTTTGCACTTGCATTTAATATACTTACAAAAATATCATCATACCAGGTTATTTTTCTTGCTGACAAATTTGCAACTGACACAATAGTGTCTTACTTGACTTCTGTTAAACCTAGGTACAATAAAGGTATTATATTTAATATTGGTGACACTACAGATCTATCTCTATTAATTAAACAACAAATTTAAACATTAATACCAGGTATTAATTTAATATTGAATATTTTCCAGCTCACATGAACCTGAAATTATTCTGGCCAGTTATCTTCTACTTTTTTTTTAAGAATTTATATAAGCACTTAATTTTTCTTGAATCCAATTAAGTAGAGTTCACTTACAAATTAATTTTGATAAAACCATGCAAAGGTAAAAACAAAGACAATGTACACATAAACATGTAGACAGATACAACCAGAGATCTTACAGGCCTCTTTTATAAACTTAGTTATGAGTCAGGTATTATAATATAAAACTTGCTAGCTTATAAATAACAGTTGGAATAGGTAAATTTTAAAAGTCCCTTACCCGTTTTCCCCCTCAGTCTCAGGAATTAAAGATAGTCTAGATAAGTGATCCTGTGAGCCCTGGTCTCAAGGAACAGGGAGAGAAAACCAACTTTTCCTAGTAGTACATATTCCCTCAGGGTCAGAATTCTGAGAAGAAATTTTATCAAGCTTTCTTTTACTAACTCTATATGCAGAAAGAACCCGTTTTGGAATTTCCAATAGTTTTACCAAAGTTCTCTGGAGTCTATACAAGATAGTGGCCACACAGTCTTATAATAAAATATCAACTTTTTCTTAGTTATAGATCCATAGCCAAATCTTTCCAGTTAGATAGAATTTGCCCAAGAGGGCTTCCAGTGGAACAGAATCAGAATTTCCCACTTCACAAGGCAAAATGACTGTCACAAATCACAACACAGAACACAAAGTGTAAAACATAAATAGGCAAGGTCGTTCTAATCAGACCCTCCCTTAAATACAAGAATTCAGTCTCTCAGAAATTCTCCTCAGAAACAAAAAAAATTTCAGATCCTAGTATTGACTGAACAGACAGGAATATCTTGGGTCTTCAAAGATTGCAAAGGGAGGGAAAAGACTAGATTAAAAGAAGAGGGGAAGGGGTGGACTTATAGACCTCTCCTGCCAGCTGCAGAAGCTCAGGCACTATGAGACTTTTTCCTGGGCTTCCAGGAAAGGAGAATAGGAACTCAGCCTTATTCAAATACCAGGCCAGAATTTGAGTTCTCTGCCCACTGGAGGTGACCAGGCTCCAACCCTCAGATCAGGCTGAGGCCCTTTAACCAGAATCCTGTGTCCAGGATTAGGACAAAGGAAAAATGGTAGGATAGGAGGGGTTGAAAAGAGTTGTTATTGTTCAGTCATTAAGTCATGTCCAACTCTTTGCAACCTCATGGATTACAGCATACCAGGCTTCCTGTCTTTCACTATATTCCAGAGTTTGCTCAAACTCATGTCCACTGAATCAATGATGCCATCCAATCATCTCATCCTCTGTCACCCCCTTCTCCTGCTGCCCTCAATATTTCCCAGTGTCAGGGTCTTTTCCAATGAGTCAGCTCTTCACACCAGGTGGCCAAACATTTGGAACTTCAGCTTCAGCGTCAGTTCTTCCAATGAACATTCAGGGTTGATTTCCTTTAGGATTGACTGCTTTGATCTCTTGCTATATAAGAGATTCTCAAGAGTCTTCTCAACATCACAGTTCAAAAAGCATCAATTATTTGGTGTTCAGCCTTCCTTATGGTCCAACTCTCACATTCAAACTGAAAAAACCATAGCTTTGAGTACATAGACCTTTGTCGGCAAAGTGATATCTCTACTTTTTAATACGCTGTTTAGGTTTGTCATAGCTTTTCTTCCAAGGAGCAAGCGTGTTTTAATTGCATGGCTGCAGTCACCATCCACAGTAATTTTGGACCCCAAGAAAATAAAGTCTGGCACTGTTCGCATTTTTCCCCATTAATTTGCCATGAAGAGATGGGACTGGATGCCATGATCTTAGTTTTTTTGAATGTTGAGTTTTAAGCCAGCTTTTTTCACTCTCTTCACCTTCATCAAGATGCTGTTTAGTTCCTCTTCCCTTTCTGTCATTAGGGTGGTGTCATCTGCATATCTGAGGTTATTGATATTTCTCCCAGCAATCTTGATTCCAGCTTGTGCTTCATCCAGCCCAGAATTTCTCATGTTGTACTCTGCATGTAAGTTAAATGCACGGTGATAATATACAGCCTTGACATACTCCTTTCCCTATTTTGAACCAGTCCATGCCCAGTTCTAACTGTTGTTTCTTGACATTCACACAGATTTCTCAGGAACCAGGTAAGGTGGTGTGGAATTCCCATCTCTTTAAGAATTTTCCAGTTTGTTGTGATCCACATAGTCAAAGGCTTTATCATAGTCAATGAAGCAGAAATTGACATTTTCCTGGAATTCTCTTCCTTTTTCTATGATCTGATCAGATCAGATCAGTCGCTCAGTCGTGTCCTACTCTTTGCGACCCCATGAATCACAGCACGCCAGGCCTCCCTGTCCATCACCAACTCCCGGAGTTCACTGAGACTCACGTCCATTGAGTCAGTGATGCCATCCAGCCATCTCATCCTCTATCGTCCCCTTCTCCATAGGTAATTTGATCTCTGGTTCCTCTGCCTTTTCTAAGAGGAGACAGATTAATAAAGTCTCTTGTTCCTTACCTGGTCAGGGCACTCTGGCCAGTTGTCCATGTCAGGAGGAGACAAGGGACAAAAGAGTCCTGGTTTCAGCCTTTGGGTATGGTTCATCAATGGGCAAACTGGCACCTGAATACCCACAAGTGATCAGGATGTGAGTTGCAAGGCAGAGGATTTCTACAAAGGTCGCCATTTGTTACAGGAAAGGGGACCCCTTCCAGGGACCAAGATTGGGCTTCTGTCTAACACTTGGAAATCAATTGTTTGAGGAGACACATGTGCTGACAATGCAAGAGGCTTTATTAGGAAAGGGAGCCTGGGTGGAGAGCATCAGGGAAAAGGAATCCAAAATTGTTCTGCCATATTGCCAAATTCAGACTTAAATTGAAGAAAGTAGGGAAAACCACTAGACCATTCAGGTATGACCTAAATCAAATCCCTTATGACTATACAGTGGAAGTGAGAAATAGATTTAAGCGACTAGATCTGATAGAGTGCCTGATGAACTATGGACAGAGGTTCGTGACACTGTACAGGAAACAGGGATCAAGACCATCCCCCACCGAAAGGAAATGCAAAAAAGCAAAATGGCTGTCTGAAGAGGCCTTACAAATAGCTGTGAAAAGAAGAGAAGTGAAAAGCAAAGGAGAAAAGGAAAGATATTCCCATCTGAATGCAGACTTCCAAAGAACAGCAAGGAGAGATAAGAAAGCCTTCCTCAGCGATCAATGCAAAGAAATAGAGGAAAACACAGAATGGGAAAGACTAGAGATCTCTTCAAGAAAATTAGAGATACCAAGGGAACATTTCATGCAAAGATGGGCTCGATAAAGGACAGAAATGGTACGGACCTAACAGAAGCAGAAGATATTAAGAAAGGTGGCAAGAACACAGAAGAACTATACAAAAAAGATCTTCATGACCCAGATAATCACGATGGTGTGATCACTGACCTAAAGCCAGACAACCTGGAATGCAAAGTCAAGTGGGCCTTAGAAAGCATCACTACAAACAAAGCTAGTGGAGGTGATGGAATTCCAGTTGAGCTATTCCAAATCCTGAAAGACGATGCTGTGAAAGTGCTGCCCTCAATATGCCAGCAAATTTGGAAAACTCAGCAGTGGCCACAGGACTGGAAAAGGTCAGTTTTCATTCCAATCCCAAAGAAAGGCAATGCCAAAGAATGCTCAAACTACTGCACAATTGCACTCATCTCACACGCTAATAAAATAATGCTCAAAATTCCCCAAGCCAAGCTTCAGCAATATGTGAACAATGAACTTCCAGATGTTCAAGCTGGTTTTAGAAAAGGCAGAGGAACCAGAGATCAAATTGCCGACATCTGCTGGATCATCGAAAAAGCAAGAGAGTTCCAGAAAAACATCTATTTCTGCTTTATTGACTATGCCGAAGCCTTTGACTGTGTGGATCACAATAAACTGTAGAAAATTCTTCAAAATTCTACCAGACTATCTGACCTGCCTCTTGAGAAATCTGTATGCAGGTCAGGAAGCAACAGTTAGAACTGGACATGAAGCAACAGACTGGTTCCAAATAGGAAAAGGTGTATGTCAAGGCTGTATGTTGTCACCCTGCTTATTTAACTTATATGCAGAGTACATCATGAGAAATGCTGGCCTGGAAGAAGTACAAGCTGGAATCAAGATTGCTGGTAGAAATATCAATAACCTCAGATATTCAGATGACACCACCCTTATGGCAGAAAGTGAAGAGGAACTAAAAAGCCTCTTGATGGAAGTGAAAGAGGAGAGTGAAAATGTTGGCTTAAAGCTCAACATTCAGAAAACTAAGATCATGGCTTCTGGTCCCATCACTTCATGGCAAATAGATGGGGAAACAGTGGAAACAGTGTCAGACTTTATTTTGGGGGGCTCCAAAATCACTGCAGATGGTGACTGCAGCCATGAAATTGAAAGACACTTACTCCTTGGAAGCAAAGTTATGACCAACCTAGATAGCATATTAGAAAGCAGAGATATTACTTTGCCAACAAAGGTCCATCTAGTCAAGGTTATGGTTTTTCCAGTGGTCATGTATGGATGTGAGAGTTGGTTGTGAAGAAGGCTGAGCACCGAAGAATTGATACTTTTGAACTGTGGTGTTGGAGAAGACTCTTGAGAGTCCCTTGGACTGCAAGGAGATCCAACCACTCCATCCTAAAGGAAATCAGTCCTGAGTGTTCACTGGAAGGACTGATGCTGAGGTTGAAACTCCAATACTTTGGCCACCTCATGCGAAGAGTTGAGTCATTGGAAAAGACCCTGATGCTGGGAGGGATTGGGGGCAGGAGGAGAAGGGGACGCCAGAGGATGAGATGGCTGGATGGCATCACCGACTCGATGCACATGAGTTTGGGTGAACTCCAGGAGTTGGTGATGGACAGGGAGGCCTGGCATGCTGCGATTCATGGGGTTGCAAAGAGTCGGACACAACTGAGCGACTGAACTGAACTGATACCTGCAGTCTCAGATTTTATGGTAATTGAGTTAGTTTCTGGGCTGTCTTCAGGCAGGAAGTAGATGGGCTTCCCCAGGGTAAAGTGATTAGAGAATTCCGTATGGACTAAAACTCCAAGGTGTGAACAGCAGGACAGTGAAGAGAGGAGGGTGAGCCCTGCCCTGCCCAGACCACATATTTCTTATTCTCCAAGTCAGGAGACCTCCCCAACCACACACATGCAGACAAGCCTCCTTGGAGGTCAAAAGGGGAGTTATGTGAAGGGATGTTCTCTATCCATATGCCTCTTTGGTAAAATCCATCTTGGCTAAGAAATGGGTGCTCATGCATGGGAGGATCCTGAGATTTACCAAATATGGACTGTGAACCAAACAAGTCAAAGTGACTGGCCAAAAGAATCCCGGCCCCATAGAAGAAATGCCCCATAAAGGTGATTCAAACGACCACAAGGGTGCCACTCAGCAACTCTCCCTCTGAGTCTGCCCGTTTGTCTGTCCACACGTATGTCCTTTTTCTCTTAATAAATGTTCTACTTGCTTCACTACTTTCCATCTTTGTGGAAATTCTTTTCTGCAAAGCTGAAGGGCCCAGGCCGTTGTCAATGACCACCAGTATAGTGGCTAGGATTTGATTCTTTCAATGCTGCATCCCGGCCTCAATCTCTGACTGGGAACCCAAGCCCCACTCCCAGCTGTTGCAGTCTGAGGTCATCCCAGATCAGCCTCTGGCCAATCATTCTGACTAGCCAATCTGATGTGACTAGCACACACATCCCTCAACCAAGATGGATTCCAGCAAGAAGGATTCTGGGAGTTTTGTAGGACACATGGACTGGTGTCTCCTCTTTCCTTTTGATCTTTTCCAGATTCTTCCCATTGGTAGTAGCTTGTTAGTTCCATGTTCATTACAAGGACCTCCTGTTGTAAGAGGAGGTTGTAAGAGTAACTCTTGCAAATGGTTACTATCAGGCCTGCATAGAGCAGGGGGTTTTGGTCAGTGGTTTCCCTAACAGAATGCTTTTCTCAGATATTATTTCTGCCACATATCAAAGGTCACAGGCTGCCTTGTAATAGAGCTTTTAGGGACATATTAATTTCCTCCAAGGTGTTTTGGGGGCTTCCCTAGTGATTCAGATGGTAAAGAATTTGCCTGCAGTACAGGAGACCCAGGTTTGATACCTGGGTTGGAAACATCCCTTGGAGAAGAGAATGGCTACCCACTCAAGTATTCTTGCCTGGAGAACTCAATGGACAGAAGAGCCTGGCAGGCTATGGTCCATGAAGTTGCAAAGAGTCAGACCATAAAGAAGGCTGAGTGCAAGCTTTCAAATTGTGGTGCTGGAGAAGACTCTTGAGAGTCACTTGGACTGCAAGGAGATCAAGCCAATCAATACTAAAGGAAATCAATCCTGGATATTCATTGGAAGTACTGGTGCTAAAGCTGAAGCTTAAGCTCCATTATTTTGGCCACCTGATGTGAAGAGATGACTCAGTGGAAAAGACCTTAATGCTGCGAAAGATTGAGGGCAGAAAGAAGGGGGCAACAGAGGATGAGACAGCTGGATTGGATCACCAGCTCAATGGACATAAGTATGAGCAAACTCCAGGAGATAGTGAAGGACAGAGAAGCCTGACATTCTACAGTCCATGGGATCGCAAAGAGTCAGACATGACTTAGTGACTAAACAAGAAAGGGTGTTTTATTTTGGCAAGAGAAACAAACCATTCTCTTTAACAAAATGTCTGGGCAATCTGTACTATATTCTAATAGGCCACCTAGGACATTTGTCAAATAGGTCATTTGCATCCTGAGACAGAACTTTTAAAGGCAAACATTTGACCCAATTTATAACACCTCAATTTTTAAAATATTGCATCTCTTTTATTCCCAATCTACCTTCACACCCAATAACATGAAGCATCTGTACAACAGGTGGTTTATTGCTGTGCCCTGGAAGTTTAAATTCCTGCCTTGATTCTCCAGGAAGAGAGAAATGAGGTATCTTAGTGAAAGACGACAGAACACATAAGAGCTATTAATGAAAAGAACACACGATGATGCCCCAAGGGTGCCTAATACATTGTGAATTCCATTATAAATAAAATCTGATCATTTTTAGTTTCTTATCTGATGCATTTTCTAACCTTGCTTTTCATTCTTGCTGCAATAAATTCTTCACTGACATTAAATTGGAGAAGTGATTATTTTCCCCAAATGATGGCTTTGTGTTTCTGGAAAGATGGCTTTCAACATGCAAATTGGATGCATCAGAAATTATTTTGATGCAAGACCAGAGCTTCACAACTCTATGACTTCAAAATGAGTCTGCTGCCCAAAGGAAAACATAAAAGGCAACAAAGCTGGAAAAAGAGAATAACCTCTCTAGACAGCTTAGAAATTCCTCCCTGCCTGATGAACTGCTTTTATTAAATATTTTGTTTTCCACACATGTATACCTGTGGCGGATTCATTTTGATGTTTGGCAAAACTAATACAATTATGTAAAATTTAAAAATAAAATAAAATTAAAAAAAAATAAATATTTTGTTTTCCTAATATATTTTTTGAATAGATTTTTCTAAAAACAGATGAAAGGTGAGAAGGCAAAAAGAAAGAAGTCAATCAGCTTATAATCACAGTGGTGTGTGCATGCTAAGTTGCATCAGTCATGGCCTACTCTTTGCAACTCTATGGGCCCATAGCCTGTCAGGCTTGACCTTCCATGGGAATCTCGAGGCAAGAATACTGAAACAGATTACCATTTCCTCCCTCAAGAGATCTTCCCAACCCAGTGATCAAACCTGCATCTCTCATGTCTCCTGCATTGGCAGGTGGGTTCTTAACCACAAGCACCACCTGGGAAACCCCAATCACAGTGGTATTCAGACCCAAACAACAGAGTATAAACAATAAACCAGGAAAAATGCCATTGATATAATAATGGTAGCAAGAAATTACATAGTGCTTACTGGAACTAGGCACTATTGTAAGTCCTTAATGTATAGCAACTCATTTAATTTTCACAGAGTAATTCTCATTTTCATGTTATAGATGAAGATAATGAGCCACGAGAAGGTTAAGTAAGTTGCCCAAGTTGTAGAGCCATGACTCCAGATCCCAGGGTCCACATCCAGCTTAGGACAACTAGAGATGTCCTGTGGGTCTAAAAGAAATCTATAAAATGTTTTCTCAAGACAACAGATTAGGGAGAGAGAGAATAGAGATGCATCATCCCTCATCTCTTCAAAACTCTTTGCAGTTTCTTATGCGAGTGAAAGAAATGTTTCCCAGGATAAATTGATGCCAGAAATGATAAAAATAGCAACACTGACCAAATTCATAAGACATCCTCTGGGAATCCCATGAGAAAGCACAACAGAAATCTGGTCTCACCCCTCTGACTAATAGTTTGAGATGTTTAGGTATATTCAGTTTCTATCACAAAATTAGGTTTACAGGCAATTTAGGGGAAACGAACAAAGAATATTCCTGTGTTTCAGTGGTAAATGTATTTTTGGTTGATGCATGAATTTTCATCATTGAGAGTCAATGGGGAACCCATGAAAGTTATTCAACCTCCAACAGGTTTGCTGAGTTATTATATAAAAGCTGTAAATCATTGGGCAAACTAAATAACCAAACTGTACTGCATTTGGGGGTTTTGTCAACATGGTGAATTTAGAAGGATGTCTGCCTGAGTAGTTATGTTTTCATGGCTAAACAGAAATCAAAAGTGACCTCAAGAGGAATCTTTTCATGTGGCAAATAGGATTTCATTTGTTTCAAATTACTATTTTTCTGGGAAGAAGGGAAATGAAATCTGATGATGTACCATTGGAAATAATGTTTAATACATTTTATGTTTAAACAGTTCAAACACTTATTTCTCTGCCCTAAGCCAACTTTATCATAGAATTTTTGAAGCTTTTGGAGTGAACAGGGATTATCCTTTTACCTGAATCATTTTCATTGCACTTGTACTATGTGTCAGGCACAGTTGAAGAGGCTAGAGCCCCAT
The DNA here is from genome assembly GCF_019923935.1 of Bubalus bubalis. Classification (NCBI taxonomy): domain Eukaryota; kingdom Metazoa; phylum Chordata; class Mammalia; order Artiodactyla; family Bovidae; genus Bubalus; species Bubalus bubalis. The sequence goes on along the minus strand of NC_059158.1, from coordinate 49,352,884 downwards.
CTCCACTTCAGAGATGAGCAGAAGACAGCTAGAAGAAAGTGGGAGCTCGGGGTGGCAGGGTGAAGCTGACAGAGACTTCTTCATTCCTCCTCTCCCTACTCCTCCTCACAAGGGTGACACGGCTGGGTACTGTGTGAGACCCAGAGTGTTGGAGAAGACGCTTTCCTCCAAAAACCATTTAATGTAATTGAAGAGACAAAAGCACATTAAAAGTAAAGCCACAGTTCCAGAATTGAGCGCCAGGCAAGGAAATAATCCAGAGACAAATGGTTGTCTCTGGCATCACTTACTCTCCTCACTCCTTACACGGCCTCCTCCCTGAGTCGGGGGAGAACTCAGGTCCATGAGCACCTCCCCTGGGCCCCACACCATGCCAGACACATCATTTACAAGGTAATTTTGTTCTCACAAGGATATTATTTTCAGGTTGCATTTAGGACAGAGACTCACCTAGTGATCCTGTTTTCCACTGCCATTGAGGTGAGGTGGCGGGCTGAATTTCAGTTCAGGTGAACTGAAATTCAGCCCGTGGTTCTCTGACAGCAAAGTTCCAGTTCTTTCCACCACCGGACACTGCTTTCCTTTACACCACACAGGACCCAGCTGACCCTCCCCTTCCTCAGTCAAAGCGGACGGGTGAGGCGGAGGCTCCGCAGATGCGGGGGAGTGGCAGCTGCTCTGTGTTGCATCCTTGGCTCCCCCAGGAGACCAAGGCAGTGCTGGGGGGCAGCTTCAGGGGCCTGGTGGTCCTAGGGCAGCACCGCCCATCTCTGGGCTGTTCATGACCAAGGCAAAAGTGAGACTTCGTACTTGCTGTAGCTTGGATTATTGTTCAGAAATATTCAGTCTCTTCCCCTACTTCCAGGGAAGGAGGTGTTGAGAAGCTGTTCAGCTTAATTCATTTTCAGCTTGGTCATGTGACTCATCTTGGTCAATTTTCATTGTTAGCAAATTGGATGTTAGTGAACTCGACACAGTTAGATTTCAAAGGTGTTTGTTCTTTTTGGCTTCCAGAAAGAATTGGAAGAGAAGATATATGGTCCAGCTAGGAGAGGAGAGACATATGGACCCCCTAATGTGTGGCCAGGATCAAGATTAAACCATGTTATTTTGGGCTTCTGAGAGGTGGGGTGGTTTTTATGAAACCAAAGCTGATTGACTCACTTTTAGACTCACTATTTTTGACCAACAATCTCACTGAGATTTACCCACAAAAAGCATCCCTTTAACTCCAGCTGTTTTACCAAACCAGATTTTCCATTGTAAGTTGATAGTCTAAGGGCCTATCTGGGTTCTATCTTGAAATACTTACCTTACCACAGAGGTTATTAGATAACCTCTAGATAAATAGATAGACATACACAATAATCAAGTTAGAGATGAACTGATATGTGTGTGTGTGGTTTTAACAAAAGCTACAGCATATATACAAATAACATCTGCCTTGTTTTGTGAATAATGCAATTTGTTTAACCATTTTAGGAACTTGATGACATCTAATACATTTATAATATTTCTGTGAAGAAATGCTTAATTGACATAGAGCTCTCCCTATCTTAAAAAAATATTAAAAATTACAACACCTAATGAAAGTTATTTATCACATTTATAGAACCCCTTCACATCAGAGAACTCAGTTGGTATTTCAGTTCCCTCTTGGTCCTCAGATGGATTGAACAACACAAAGTCACTTACCAGTCAATACAGGATGCGGGGACAGTGGGGAACATGTGCCACAATTATTTTCCTCTTTGGCCTCATTTTATTGTTCTCTGCCAATCTGATATTAAACCAGTCCTCACAGTGTGTTTATTTTTACTTTTTCTGCAATTCACTAGATTCATCAGTATCTTCAAGCTACATTACAAATCTTAAAATCCATGAATAAGGATATCATTATGCCATCCTACCACCCCGCCTCTCTTTTGGATGAAAGACTTACTAAGGTATAATCTACAGGGAACTTTCATGGTTAGAGCACATTCTTGTGACTAAGAAGAATTTTTACAAAATAGTTTAGGAATAAATTATTCCAATTATGGCTGTGTTTGTTCTCAGATATGCAAATATTACAAGACAATGGGAGAGCAAGTGAAACAAAGGAAACAAAAATTTGAGTAAGATGATGATGGCCTGGCCTTCCCAGCCAGGCTGCTAACTGCTATACAACGAACAGTCTCCTTTGTCAGCTCTTTCTTGCCATCCATCCTCTGTAATTGCCAATATTTCACTCTGGGCTATCAGTCTGGCCACACAACATTTGTTAGTGTTTTAATGCTTGTATTGTACATGGGAAGCTAAAAAAACCAACATTCATTTGATTTTTACAGAGATAACACCATAGCAGTTAGATAACTCCACAGCAATTATGCTATAGCAAATTTATGTTTTCTTAAAACTATGGACTAAACTATAAGGCAAAGAAATCCTCCTTAATCTTTACTTCGACTTCACACAGAGCAATATTTATGCTATCTAAAGTACATCATTAAAGCATTTTCTAAAGATTTGAAAAAGATTTTTAAGCCTTTTAAAAAGATTCTTTAAAATATGTTTTTTAAAAGAAAATGCAAACACTCTTGCTAAGAAAGCAATTTGTCAGTAGGATGAAATATAAAGAATACTTGCTTAGATGTTGAAAGACTTTGGCTGCTATCCTTGGTTGGCTCAAAGTTTCAATTTGGGTAACAGACTACCTTTTTAAAGGCCAATTTTCTTTTTTATAATTAAAAGATAATACCATTAGGTCAACAAAAAAAAAATTGTAAGGAAATGCTGGAATGCCAGGATTAATCTAACTTATGTTTTAAAGTTTTTAAAAGTCAGTTTCAAAATAAAAAGAATAATGATTAATTTGAATTTAGTGATACTCAATGAGATATACCATTTAGGCTATATAATGCCCATTTTGAGGATGGCTTAATAAGTGTACTCAGTCTCATTATAGAATCTTAGAAATTATAGTTTGAGAAATCCTTATAGGGGCTGTAATAAGCTGGGAAATGGCCCATTTCTCAAAGATATCCACGTTCTAATCTTTGCAAGCTATGAATGTTATCTAACAGGGCCCCAAACTGGCCGTTGCAGGTCCTGGATTGTCTGCATGGGCACTGAATGTGGTCCCAAGCATCCTTACTAGAGAGAGTCACACACAGAAGAGAAGGCAGTGGGACCAGGGGCAACTGGAATTGACGCAGCTCCAAGTTCAGCAGTGTCGGCAGCCACGAGGAGCTGGGCGAGACCAGGAAGGAGGAAGTCCTCCTTGAGAACTCCAGAGGGAGCGCAGCTCAGCTCACACCTTGATTCTGGCCAGCGAAACTGATTCCAGATGAATGAGGGAATGAACTTCTGTTGTCTTAAGCCACCACATTTGGGGTGATTCGCCACAGCAGCTTCGAAAACTAGCACAGGTGCTTCACCCCTGCAGTTACTAGATCTACTCATAGAGGAGGAGAGACCAGCTTTACATCAAATTCTGGCTCATGATAAGTAAGATATACAAAGCAAGAGGCAGAGACCAGGTGCCTGTTAAGTGTAAGCCCTTGTTCTTAACATCTGTGGAAAAGTGTAAGAAAGTTCTGTCAAATGGCTCCCTTTACAGAGAATTTACCATATTCCAACTACAGTTTTAGATGTTTTATGTGCATTCACTGTATTTCATTTTCTTAAAAGCACTCAAATCCCATTTTTCCAATAAGAACATCTAACCACAGTGAGCTTATATAACTTGCCCAGGTCACACAGTGATTGGCAGACCTGAAACTCCAATGTAGGCAGTCAGTCTAGAGTCCATTTTTTATCCCTTATACAACACTGTGTCTCAGTATAATAGAGTAAGACACAAGCATGATTCTCATGGGAGTTATAGTCAAGCTACATCAGGATAGAAACAATATAGATATTTTATTAATGTATGTATTATGTAATACACTGTTTTCTGCCAAAAAAGAAAATCATATGTAGTCACGCTTGTTTTAGGAACTCACTCAGTATAGAGCTACCTGGATAATGGTGCAGCCTCCTGCATTCCTAAGAAGACAAGATGCAGGGACATTGGATCTGTCCAGAGTTCCACATGGCATATTTCACACTCTAACTAAAGTGGCCTCAAGCTGGTCCCTTGTCAGTGTGGTCAACACTGTCTTTCACTCATCCAATCAACAGATGGTTTTGGAGTGCCAATCACATGAAGAGTGTGATCCTAGAGCTCCTGAAGGTGAACAAATAGACCCCCTCCTGCCCTGAAGGAACTGACAATGTGGCAAGAAGTAAAGCTGCCATTTTGTGCTTCCAAAGCACCTAACCACCCAGCATCTGGTTCTCACTGCTTACCAGAGACCATAGTGAGATCAATTTTCCCTGGAGTCATCTGAGTTACTTTTATCCGTAAGCCTTGCTGGAGCTCTTATTTACATTATAACAGAGTTTTTCCTTGGAACATTAGAATGTTTCAAGGACAGCTGTTCTAGGGTATGCTGGTCATATTTTATATTCCACCTATGAGCACTGAGCTATGAAAGTGACCCTGTGAAATCAACAATGCATGTAACCCGATTCACAAACCAGTTCAGATTCTGCATTCCTCCTGAAAGAGCTGGGACATAGACACATCTAAAGCAGAGTTCTCTCCTGCACTGTCTGTGAGTCTTCAGATCTTGAGATAATAAATAGAAACTTCCTGTATTTTTCCCAGTTAGAAGAGAGAAAACTGACATCTCATTTTTTTGCAAGACAGTTTGATTCCTTTTTCTCAGAGCAATGTCAGAAAACCTTGACCTGCTTTTTAGAAACCAACTGCATCAGTCAAGATCTTGTTTTACTTAACCTGTGGAAACAGCCCATCCTAAGTCTGCAAAGAAAAATACATTAGGTCAGCTTTCATCCAACTTTAGAAACATTACTCCAAAGTTCCAAAGGAGACATTAAGGAAATTGTTACATGCAATTTTTGTGAAATTTGAGAGTCTCTTCTCTAAAATATGGTTCCAATTTTCAAGATATTAAAGCATATAAATTTTGAAAACCCACAACAAACATTTTCTTCTCACTAAAACTGCACATACACAAAGGGATTTTTAATTGAGAGACCTTCTGTGACCTTTCACCATGAACAAGTTCTAGGAGTAGCAGCCTTTCTTGATGGATCCTTGTGAATTTCTCTTATTTAAGGCCAACTATCCATAGCTGTCTGTTGTATGCCATGAAATGGTGAATGCCATACACAGAAAATGAGTAACATAATTTTTTACTTGTCCATAAAAATAGTTTTGGAGCACTATATGCAGGATACTGTGCTCCATGTCTTCAGTATGTAGGAGTTCACTCCTAAGATCAACATGCAAACAGGTGTAAGCCTTTCTCCAAATTTTACTGTGTGCCAGGTACTGTTTTACATGCTTAGCCATCTGATTTGCAATTCTCCAGCATTACTGAGAGGTATACATTATGGTCCCCAGGTAACAAATGGAATTCTGAAAGGCCTATGTTGTAGCAAGGTAAAACTCCATTCTATGACCCAAAGCTCTTGCTGTTTATCCACATGAACCGAGAACTTCCAGATGTACAAGCTGAATTTAGAAAAGGCAGAAGAACCGGGGATCAAATTGCCAACATCTGCTGGATCATAGAAAAAGAAAGAGAATTCCAGAAAAACATCTACTTCTGCTTTATTGACTATGCTAAGCCTTTGACTGTGTGGATCACAGCAAACTGTGGGAAAGTCGTAAAGAGATGGGAATATCAGACCACCTTATCTGCCTCCTCAGAAATATGCATGCAGGTCAAGAAGCAACAGTTAGAACTGGACATGGAGCAACAGACTGATTCATAATTGGGAAAGGAATTCATCAAGGCTGTATACTGTCACCCTGCTTATTTAACTTATATGCAGAGTACATCATGGGAAATGCTAGTGTATCACTGATCATCCTGTTCATGATGCCAGTTGTCTCACTGTTCACACTGTTCACTGAACCCAGGGTAGGCAAGGCATGAGCTAAGAGGCTGGAAGAAGACTGAAGGAGCCATAGGAAATGCACACTTTACTCTCTCCTGATGATGCAGCAGCCATAGCGTAACCTAACACAACACAACCTCTCTCCAGGCTTACCCAGCAGCCGTAGCAGTAGACACACTGCATTCTCTCCTCTGGAGGCTGACCCAATGGACACGATCATGATGCAGCAGTAATGCCACCACTTTTTTGGGTGGAGCTCATATATCAAATGTAGCCCATGACCAAGTGAGTACCTCATGACTGCATGTGCAGGCCTATAAATGATCTCAGCTGTTACATAGTCATTATTTACAAAACATAGGGCAAGAGAGCCTGAACACACCATCTTGGCTCATTTGCTCTCTTCCCACACTCCACCCCTTCAAGGTCTCTCACCTCACCATCCTCATGTAGTCCATCTTCTGCAATATTCCCTTGGTGAGTAACACTGACCCTTGCATTTACATCTTACAACAGCAGTAGATGCTACAACAAACAGACGTCTCCAGTACATAGCAAAACCCAAGGCCAAGTTTCACCTGGAATGCATGCTGCAGGCCTTGCCCTCATGGGGCTAGAAGAGCCACCCACTGCATGTGGAGTGCCTTTATCTCACATGGCCAAGTCCAGTCCACCATCTGTCCTTGTGAAATTGCAGGAAAGCCTCCACAGGGGCAACTCCACTCCTGCAGAATTTTGTTAACACCCTGCAAACCCCCTACAGTTCCTGGACCCACCCCTTCAAGGAGGGGATCTTTGCAGTGTTCACAGCCTCACATATGGGCTGTGAATCTGAGGGCACAGCCTTTCTGAATCTAAGGGCACAGCCTTTACAGAGAACACTGTTCTAAGTCTACAGCATAAGACACAGCCTTTACCTCATCACAGGTACCTTCCAAAAGTAAGGACACAGCCTTTACACACTATTTGGCTACCACAGTCATCAACCACCAGGACCAGAAAACTGCTCTGGGTTTCCATAAACAAAGTTGCATTCAGCAACCATGTCAACCTGGGCCATTACTCTGACATACAAGTTCTACAGGGGGCCTCCGGTCCTTGTCTGGGCTCTTCAGGAAGACACCTTGATCTGAGCCCTCTTCAAAGCAGAAAAGGGCATCCTCTAAAGTAACATCCTTGGGTGTCATCGTAATCTTTTAACTAAAATCCCGTATCTCTTGCTGTGGGTGCTTCCCAAACTTGGTAAACTGCTGCTCCACTCTCAGTTGCCTCCATAGCTCTAGGCACAGCACACTAGGCTGTCTATCAACTTTATTTCTGTCAACTCCTGGTGCCAGCAAATCAGCCCACAGTTTCATTCACCTCACCCAGATGGGGCCTTTACTAGCTCAGGCCCCCTTCAGGGTCTTCACACTTCTAATCCCTTTTGCCTGCCACCATCTCTCTATTTCTCCCAAGTTAGCCACCATCGAGATCACCTCATAGGTGACCACACACAGGGCACAAGAATAGCAGCCAGGGAGCCCAAAGAGGTAGACAGGGCATCATTCAAAATGGCATCTTGAATGCTGCCAGTAAAATGCTCATCATCTGGATCTCGGGTGTTTGGGTTAAATACTGACTGCTTCATGCCCAGTTCTCTCACTACTTGGGTCAACTCAGCATAGGCATGTCATTTATTCCCAGAATCTGGGAGCTCTCCCACTTTTGACCACATGGTCTGGGTGGCAGTGCTAACTCATTCCATGAGGGTGCGTGTTTGGTCAGGTGCCCCTTGCATGAGTCACTGAGTCTTCCGCAACCTTTGTCTCAGTGAGGGGTGAGTGGTTATGGATGCCAGCTGTTATACCTCATCCCCAGAGTCACAAAAGCCAGCTGCCAAGTGTTCTTCTTGTCTTTGCCAAAACTGTGCACCCAAGTGGACCAACGCCACCTGATACGTCATGAACTCAGTCATATTGGGGGCCCCATGAGGATGTTCCCCTGGGCCCTAGGCTGTTCATGCTTCACCTTCTGCTGAACAAGGGGCCTCGCTACAGAGCGGGGACCCATGGTCTCATAACGTTCATCATCACCATCACTTACCACCTTGCTGTCAGAGATGCTGGGTTCTTCAGGGCCACGGGGTTCTTGCTCTAATGCCAATACACATTGCTCTAGTTCTTCCAAGCATCCCTGCACATCATGCACCAGCACAGCATCTCGTAAGACACTATCCATATTCACCTTCAAGGTAGTCAGGAAAATCCAACTCACAGTGCCAGCAGAAGTCTGTGCCACCTTGTCCAGCAAATGGGAACTCATCACCTGTAACGCCTTTTCAGTACTATCCAGTTAATTGCCCATTGCCTCCCAGTCTTCCAGTGGAGCCCAAACCAAGAGAATCACAGCCACATACTATACAGTGGCCAATGGCTTCCTCCACCCAGTGGAGTATCAGGCTCTTCTATCTACTGGGTATCCTGCCAACTATGCCAAATGTATCCCTGATCAACCTGTTTGTGACACCAGTTGTCTTGCTGTTCATACTGCTCACTGAACCCAGAGTAGGCAAGGCATAAGCTAAGAGGCTGGAAGAGGACTTGAGGAGCCATAGGAACTGCAGACACATTTATTCTCTTCTGGCTGATGCAGCAGCCGTAGCAGTAGATATGCTGTATTCTCTCCTCTTGTGGCCAACACAATGGACACAGCCATGACACTGCAGTAATGCTGCAGCTTTTTTGGTTGGAGCTCATATATCAGAAACAGCCCATGACAAAGTGAGTACCTCATGATGTGCATGCGCAGTACTATAAATGAGCTCAGCTGTCATAGTATTATTTACAAAACATGGGGCAAGAGAGCCTGGACACACCATCTTGGCTTATTTGCTCTCTCCCCACAGCCAGGCTGGATGAAGCACAAGCTGGAATCAATATTGATGGGAGAAATATCAATAACCTCAGCTATGCTAATAATACCACCCTTATGGCAGAAAGCAAAGAGGAACTAAAGAGCCTCTTGATAAAAGTAAAAGAGGTGTGAAAAAGCTGGCTTAAAACTCAACAATCAAAAAATGAATATCATGCCCCCATCTAGTTCCATCACTTTGTGGCAAACAGATGGGGAAACAGTGGAAACAGTGACAGACTTTATTTTCTTGAGCTCCAAAATCACTGCAGATAGTGACTGCAGCCATGAAATTAAAAGACACTTGCTCCTTGGGGGGGAAAAAAGCTATGACAAACCTAGAAAGATATTAAAAAGCAGAGATATTACTTTGCCAACAAAGGTCTGTCTAGTTAAAGTTATGGTTTTTCCAGTAGTCATGTATGGATGTGAGAGTAGGCTGAGCACTGAAGAACTCATGTTTTCAAACTGTGGTGTTGGAGAAGACTCTTAAGATTCCCTGGACTGCAAGGAGATCCAACAGTCAATCCTAAAAGAAATCAACCATGAATATTCATTGGAAGGACTGATGCTGAAGTTCCAATACTTCAGCCACCTGATGTGAAGAGCTGATTCATTGGAAAAACCCCTGATGCTGGGAAAGATTGAAGGCAGGAGGAGAAGGGGATGCCAGAGGTCGAGATGGTTGGATGGCATCACAGACTCAATGGACATGAGTTTGAGCAACCTCTGGAGATGGTGAAGGACAGGGAAGCCTGGTGTGCTGCAGTCCATGGGGTCGCAAAGAGTCAGACATGACTGAGTGACTGAAAAACAACAACAATAAGCACTAAGGGTGTGGTGAGCAGAAATAAGAGCTGAGATACCTATCTAGAAGTCTTGTTTATCAGAGGAACTCCTGCAAACATAACAAAATTTACAGAGTGTACAAAGAAGGAAAAGTTCTTTTTATTCTCTTGGGGTCACTGGTTCAGAAAATTAAACTAACAAAGACAGATTCACGGGAGAAAAACATAAGGATTTACATAGTATGAGTTTTACATGATGCAAGAGGTTTCCTAAGGAAATGAAGACCTGAAGAAACAGATCCGATATTTATACATGGACTTTGATGAAGAGGGGGCAGTCATGGAAGAATGAAGCAGGTGAAGAAATGTGAGGTTAGTGCAGTACATGGGGGAAACTTAGCAAGGCCTGGTTGTTAAGGACTCTTCTGAGAGAAGAATAGTCCTTTCTTCCAGGTGTAGGGAGGGCACCCTAACATGAGGGTTTATGACCTGATTCAGGAGAGAAGGGCAGAGCAACATTTCTGCATCTGCTGTTTTCCCAAACTGTAGCTTTAAATATTCAATATCCCAAGATGCTATATTAAGGGGGGTAGTGTGTCCTGAACCCCACCCAGTAGATGGGAAAGCAGTTGAAGAACACCAATTGCAGAGATACAGCTGATAAAACAATGGACCAGATGCCATGTATGCTTAGATAATGCCAATGATTTCTAAAACTACTTGTGACATTTGAAAATCCATCTAACCAATTGGCCAGGATACTTCAAAACACCAAATCAGAACTCACGTATGTATCTACACATGCCCATAAACACATTAACCCATAATGTGCCCACACACACATGTGTTTACAACCCATCCTTTTCAGGGCTAGACTAGCCACAATCAGCAATAAAGATGGAAGGAAATACATGAAATTAACCACAGTAACTTCCCATCCTCTGCCCCAGGCTACTTTTCTTGGCAGAATCCCTTGAACACAGAGGTACAGAAGTCCTAAGCTCCTAGTTCATCACAAAGATCTACTCTAGAAAAAACATTGGCATTTTTCAGGACCAGCAGGGAACTCTGGTGACTCTTCTCCTGCAAATGGTATGAAAATGTGTTCCTTGACAGCTCCTGAGGTGTAGTCATTCAACCTCTTTGACCTCATCTCTAAGTGAGATTATTTATATCACAGGATGAATATGAGCCTTCGCTGAGGTGCTAATGTACAAAACGGACAGTATTTCAGACAGGAGGGATGCTCAATAAATTAAAATACAGATATAGTACCTGAAAGCACACTGCATTTCTTCCAAGTGATCCTCAAAATTTCTACATATATCTCAAAAATTAGCCTTATGAGAAAGCATCAGTTTAATTAAATATTATTTTGGAGGTGTTGGAAAAGTTGGCCACATCTTACTATCTCCCCCATGACCTTTAATTTCCCCAAAGGATTCATTCCCTTGAGTTCAAAGCCTTTTTGGTCCTTAGAAAACCCCTGTTAAAATGCACATGCCACTGGCAGCTCCATTGGCTGATGTATAGAGAGAATGCATGTCAGCATTTCTGCTGTGATAGGCAGAGAAGAATAACACTCTCCAGGAGCAAGTGCAGGACTTCTGGCCGGGGGTGACAGTATGGCTTGGCCCCGAGTGGTGAGAAATGAGAAATAAAGACCAACCTTGCCTATTCCACAAAATTGCCCAAGGCCAGCCCTGTTAAGTGATCTTAACATATAATATCTTGCCTGACAGTGTTAAACCCCACGACCTGCTGCACTGCAACACTCACTCTACTGCTTCCAGGCTGCTGGTAAACTACCGCTTCAGTGCCCTGAGTGGTGCCCCAGTTGACTGAAGGAGGGACCACAGTTCTCTCTACTGACTACATAAAGAGCATTGTTCACTCCAAAGAAACTGTTTTGCACTTGCATAGAATCTGACTCTGTAATGTCTGTCTTTTACCAGTTCACTGGAAGCTCAACCGTTTTTATTTTTGTGTTTTTTTTTTAATTATGAAAGTATGATAACATGGAGATCAAATTGCCAACATCCACTGGATCATAGAAAAGGCTAGAGATTCCAGAAATACATCTGCTTCTGCTTCATTGACTACATCAAAGCCTTTAACTGTGTGGATCACAACAAACTGTGGAAAAGTCTTAAAGAAATGGGAATATCAGACGACCTTACCTGCCTCCTGAGAAACCTGTATGCAGGTCAAGAAGCAACAATTAGAACCAGACATGGAACAATGGACTGGTTCACAATTGGGATAGGAGTACGTCAAATCTGTATATTGTCACCCTGCATATTTAACGTATATACAGAGTTACATCATGCAAAATCCTGGGCTGGATGAAGCACGAGATAGAATCAAGATTGCCCGGAGAAACATCAATACCCTCAGACATGTAGATGACCAGCAACCTTATGGGAGAAAGTGAAGAAGAATTAAAGAGCCTCTTGATGAAGGTGAAAATGGAGAGTGAAAAAGCTGGTTTAAAACTCAACATTCAAAAAACGAAGATCATGGCATCCAGTCTCATCACTTCATGGCAAATAAGTGGGGAAATAATGGAAACAGTGATAGACTTTAATTTTTTGGGCTCCAAGATCACTTTGGATTGTGATTGCGGCCATGAAATTAAAAGATGCTTGCTTATTGGAAGAAAAGCGGTGATAAACTTTCACAGCATATTAAAAAGCAGAGATATTACTTTGCCAACAAAGTCCATATAGTCAAAGCTGTGATTTTTCCAGTAGTCATGTGTGGATATGAGATCTGGACAATAAAAAATGGCTGAGCATCAAAAAATTGATGCTTTCAAACTGTGGTGTTGGAGAAGACTCTTGAGAGTCACTTGAACTGCAAGGAGATCAAAGCAGTCAATCCTAAAGGAAATCAACCCTGATTATTCACTGAAAGGACTAATGCTGAAGCTGAAGCTGAAACTCCAATACTGTGGCCACCTAATGCAAAGAGTTGACTCATTGAAAAGGACCCTGATGCTGGGAAAGATTGAAGGCAGGAGGAGAAGGGATGACAGAGGGGGAGATGGTTGGATGGCATCACCAACTCAATGGACATGTGTTTGACAACCTCTGGGAGATGGTAAAGGAGAGGGAAGCCTGGCCTGCTTCTGTCCATATGGTCACAAAGAGTTGGTCATGACTGAGTAACTGAACAACAACAAAATGACAACGTGGAGACTCAGAAAATACAGAACAAAGTTGCAGTTACACTATATTTTGCAATTTTAAGTAGATAAATTAAGGTTTTTAGTTGGAGTTTCAATATTAAACTCTCAAAAATAGCAGAATGAATAGATGGAAAAGTAGAAGGATATAGTAGACCTAAAAAGCACTAGGAACCAATTCAACATAATTAAGATTTATACAATTTTCACATAAAACAGAAGGATATAAATTCTATTCATGTTCCCATAAGCTATAAACCAGGAGACACTGGAATATATCCAGGGACATAAAACAAGGTGCAAAAACTTCATGGTCTTAAAGTATTGAAATCATACAGAGTGTGTTCTTATCATTATCTTAGAACTCAGTACACAGAGATATTTGAGAATAAACCACATATTTTCAAGTGCAATGTGACCTTTACCAAGAGATACATTTGACTTAGCCTTTGAAAGCCTCAATAAAGTTAAAAGACTGAAAAGAAAGAAAATGACTGCAGAGAAGAAAACATGTAAATGAGAAAGTAATGGAAGCTCAACCTTAGGCAAGATATTTCCCATATGGGTCCTCCCTAAACATACATGTTCTATCACTTTTATGACAACTATTAATTTCCTACAGGCATTTTGCCCGCATGCTCTCAAATTCTAACAAAAACTTACAAGCTAAGTATTAACATTATTATACTCAGTTTGCAACTGAAATCAAAGGAAGACAAATATAAGTCCAAATCACACAATTGCTAAGAAAGGGCATCTTAGCATGGCCCAACACATTACTGCTAATCTACAAAGGAGGTCTTGCATTCTCACTATTTATATACTGCTAATTGTCTCCATCATTATCAGTAGGCAGGAATTGAGGGCCCATTGGTCATCAACAAACACAGCACAGAGACGTAGCTCCTTAGAGAGAAAGCAGACAAGTTAGATAAAATAAAAAGATAGTTCAAGACAGCATGCTTAAGTAACAAGAAAAATAATGACTCCAAAAGTTTTTTTATCAATAAGAATTTGCAAGATCAGAATAAAAAAATTAAAAACATACAAGAAATTATATTCAATATTTTATAATAACCATAATGGAAAAGAATCTGAAAAAGAACATATATATTTTTATGTATGACTGAATCACTTTGCTATACGCAAGAAACTAATACAATATTATAAATCAACTATAATTCAATTAAAAATTAAATTTAAAAAAGAGACAATCTCATTAGCACACATTAAAACAATGTAGCAAAAGTTGCTTAACCTCAACACCATTGATGACATTTTGGGTCACATAGTTCTTTGGTGGGAGTTGGAGAGTCTCTGTCCTGCACGAAGTAAAATGTTTAGCAGCATCCCTGACCTCCACCCATTCGAGGCCAGCAGCACTCCCTATTCATGATCAAAACTGTCCCCCGAGAGAGAAAAATCACTCTAGTTGAAAACCTGCTATAGAAAAATATTTAGAGATGTGCAGATATTTTATGGTGTATTATTTTTAAGTGAAAATGGTTATAAACTAAAGTGCAATATATGATCTAGTTGTGGGTTTTTTTTTTTTTTTTTTTGAGAAAAATATATGAAGTGTTAGTCACTCAATTGTGTCCAACTGTTTGTGACCCCATGGACTATAGCCTGCCAGGCTCCTCTGTCCATGGAATTCTCCAGGCAGAAATCCTGAAGTAAGTAGCCATGCCTTTCTCCCAATCCAGGGGATCTTCCTGACCCAGGGATCAAACCCTAGTCTCCCATATTGCAGGCAGATCCTTTACCACCTGAGCCGCCAAAAAATAGAACTTTAAGAACATCAAAAGCGTTAAAGTGGTCAGCTGACAACATGAGAGCAGGTCATTTTATTTGTTTTTTTCTGGTTTGTTTGTTTTTTTTTCCCTTCTAGATTTTCCACATTCACTACAACAAACAATTTCTTTTGTAGCATATCTGACAGCCTTGGAATTCTAAAGATTTATTTATTTTAAAGCTGTGTTGTAAGACAATGGGAAAACTTGTCTAACTCTGAACTCAAGACAAAGAAAAAAAAAAGGAAAGAAAAGTATCTCCTAATAAATTTAAACTCCAGATTTGTAAGCCACACAATTTTGTAATCCAAATTTCTTCTAATTTCATGCTCTGGGGTCTGGTGTCTCTAAACCGAGAAATTCTCACAAAAGTCTGTCCTGAATCAATGTTACCCCTGGGTCATATAGTAAAGGGAAGTACAAAACTGCTCTGGAGGAACCCTCCCACATTCCAGGCTTATAGAGGAGAGGCCAGCACAAAACAAAAGCAACAAAAATATCCCCTAAACTGACTCAAGACCATGTGGGGACAAGCCCCCCATGGGAAAGAGTCAACAGATACATACAAGAGGTTAGAGCTGAAAGACCATGTAGTCACTAAAAAACCACCTGAGAGAAAATGTGAAAATAGCACATATAAGGTTAAGAGACAAGAAATTAACTGCCCTGTTCTGGAGGGTAAAATTGGGACAATAAATAGGTATTCAGTGACCTCCTGGTAAAAATCAAATGGTGCTTTGAGAAATAAAATCATACAGTGGTGGTTTAATCTCTAACTCATGTCTGACTCTTCTCAACTCCATGGACTGTAGCCTGCCAGGGTCCTCCGTCCATAGGATTTTCCAGGCAAGAGTACTGGAATGGGTTGCCATTCCTTTCTCCAGGGGATCTTCCCAACTCAGGGATCGAACTCAAGTCTCCTGCACTGCATGAAGTTTCTTTACTGACTGAGCTACCCCAGAAGCCCCAAAGAAAATGAGAGAGCTGAAAGGTAGATCTTAAAATATTACTGCAGTCCAGAGATGCAAATTATAAAAAAACAAGTTAAAAATCATGGGAAACCAACTAAGAAAGTCCAATTTTTAAAATAGGAGCTTCCAGAAGAAAAGAATTAAAAGAATGGAGAGAGGCAATATTTAAAGAGATAAAAGCTGAGAATTTTTCCAACTTGTATCTATGAATTTAGATTCAAGAAGCTGATATAAACAAGCTAAAAATCCATGGTCATATGCATTGAAGGGAAGCAACAGAAGATGAAAGTTACAGTGGCAACTAGGTTGATAGTTGATTTGTATTTATTTATTTGTATTTATTTACAAAACAACTGTAAAATTTGGAAGGCAATGGGGAAATAACTTCAAAATACTATGAAAAATAACTGCCAGCCAAGTATTTTATTTCCAGATAAATATTATTCAACAGGGAGCACACATGCAAAATTGAGAGAATTCACAAAGAGTCACAACCATTCTCTTTCGATGAAAGAATTACTTAAAATATGTGGTCTAGAAGGAAATGAAAGCCAAAATGAATGAACAGCATGCAAAATTCAGAGAGGAGCAATAAAATTGGTGGATGTATTCCTTTGTAAAACAACAATAAAAATAACTAACTGGAGGGAAGGCAAATAAGATGGAACTAAAATAGAGGAGCATTTCTCTTTAAGAGAACACATATAATTATTGACCACCACCCCCCCAATAAGATATCAGTAACCTCAGATATGCAGACGAACACAGCCTTATGGCAGAAAGCAAAGAGGAACTAAAGAGCTTCTTGATGAAAGTAAAGAGGAGAATGAAAAAGCTAGCTTAAAACTCAACATTCAAAAAATAAAGATCATGGCATCCAGTCCCATCACTTAAGGCAAATAGATGGGGAAACAATGGAAATAGTGACAAATTTAATTTTCAGTTCAGTTCAGTTCAGTCGCTCAGTCGTGTCCGACTCTTTGCCACCCCATGAAATGCAACACGCCAGGCCTGCCTGTCCATCACCAACTCCCAGAGTTCACTCAGACTCACGTCCATTGAGTCAGTGATGCCATCCAGCCATCTCATCCTCTGGAGTCCCCTCCTCCTGCCCCCAATCCCTCCCAGGATCAGAGTCTTTTCCAATGAATTAACTCTTTGCATGAGGTGGCCAAAGGACTGGAGTTTCAGCTTTAGCATCATTCCTTCCAAAGAAATCCCAGGGCTGATCTCCTTCAGAATGGACTGGTTGGATCTCCTTGCAGTCCAAGGGACTCTCAAGAGTCTTCTCCAACACCACAGTTCAAAAGCATCAATTCTTCGGCTCTCAGCCTTCTTCACAGTCCAACTCTCACATCCATACATGACCACAGGAAAAACCATAGCCTTGACTAGACGGACCTTTGTTGGCAAAGTAATATCTCTGCTTTTGAATATGCTATCTAGGTTGGTCATAACTTTCCTTCCAAGGAGTAAACATCTTTTAATTTCATGGCTGCAGTCACCATCTGCAGTGATTTTGGAGCCCAAAAAAATAAAGTCTGACACTGTTTCCACTCTTTCCCCATCTATTTCCCATGAAGTGATGGGACCAGATGCCATGATGTTCGTTTTCTGAATGTTGAGCTTTAAGCCAACTTTTTCACTCTCCACTTTCACTTTCATCAAGAGGCTTTTTAGTTCCTCTTCACTTTCTGCCATAAGGGTGGTGTCATCTGCATATCTGAGGTTATTGATATTTCTCCCGGCAATCTTCATTCCAGCTTGTGTTTCTTCCACCCCAGCGTTTCTCATGATGTACTCTGCATAGAAGTTAAATAAGCAGGGTGACAATATACAGCCTTGACGTGCTCCTTTTGCTATTTGGAACCAGTCTGTTGTTCCATGTCCAGTTATAACTGTTGTTTCCTGACCTGCATACAGATTTCTCAAGAGGCAGATCAGGTGGTCTGGTATTCCCATCACTTTCAGAATTTTCCACAGTTTATTGTGATCCACACAGTCAAAGGCTTTGGCATAGTCAATAAAGCAGAAATAGATGTTTTTCTGGAACTCTCTTGGGGGCTCCAAAATCTCTGTAGATGGTGACTGCAGCCATGAAACTAAAAGAGGCTTGCTCCTTGAAAGAAAAGCTATGACCCACCTAGACAGCATATTAAAAAGCAGAGACATTACTTTGCCAACAAACGTCCATCTAAGTCAAAGCTATGGTTTTTCCTGTAGTCATGTATGGATGTGAGAGTTGGACTATAAAGAATGCTGAGTGCCGAAGAACTGATGCTTTTGAACTGTGGTGTTGGAGAAGACTCTTGAGAGTGCCTTAGACTGCAAGGAGATCAAACCAGTCAGTCCTAAAAGAAATCAGTCCTGAATATTCATTGGCAGGACTGATGCTGAAGCTGAAGCTCCAATAGTTTGGCTACCTGGTGCAAAGAACTGACTCACTGGAGAAGACTCTGAAGCTGGGAAAGAGTGAAGGCAGGAGAAGGGGATGACAGAGGATGAGATTGTTGGATGGCATCACCAACTCAATGGACATGAGTTTGAGCAAGCTCCAGGAGTTGGTGATGCCAATAGGGAAGCCTGGCGTGCTGCAGTCCATGGGGTCACACAAGACCGAAGAGTCGGTCTGAACAGTCGGACACAACTGAGCTACTGAATAAGATACTGAACTGAACTGAATAAGATAATTGTGCCTGAAGCTTGCTTTAAAATGTCCAGTGACAAGTGGGAGGGATGGAGAAATAAAGAGAAAGATGAAACAGACTGGGAGTAATTCAATCATTATTGAAACTGTTTGAAAAGCACATGAAATTTGTTATATTTTTCTCTATGCTTTAGTGACTATGTGGAAATTCCATTAAGAAAATAATTATGAAATTGGCATGTGAGAAAAAAGGAAATCTCCATTATTTGTCTAATTAGGTAATAAAAGGCCTAAATTCCAAATAAAAGAGTTTGGATTAGGAAAAAACTAAATAGTAGTCCAAATTTGATCAACTATAAGTGAGTAATCAAAAGAAGCAAATATATAAAGTTTCATCAAATTTTTATAGATACCAGAAGTCAACTTAGCAGTTAACACCATCAGTGAGAGATAAGTGGGTAAAGAAAAAATAGAAAACTGGCATATTTAACCTGGTTTTCTATTATACACACATGAAGAATTTATTTCAGTTCTGTCAACATATGCAACCAAGTTAATTATTTTAATTGGATAGCTTATTTTTAAGAGTTTGTCAAAGACTTGAGTTAACTTATTGCTTGCATTGAATGGCTTAGGTTTTCTCTCTCTCTTTTTTTTTCATCTTTGAAACTCTAAACCCGTAATTGATAGCATTGTAGGTGGACCAAATGTTGATCTGTCTTTATATTAAGTGAATACAGAACATATGACTTATGCTTACATTCTCCACCGACTTTCTAAATTCGTTCAGGATGTTCATCTCTCTTTTTGTACTGCATAACTCTCTAAAATCTTGCATATCCCATCAAATAACATCCTTCATAAAAGCTCAATTTTACTGGGAAACAATATAAAGCCTTTAGCAATCATCTCTTTGACTTTTGTTGGAAAAAAAAAAAAAAAAAAACTTGGCCCTAAAGCTGGTTGTACATGTTTCTTTCTACACCTGACTAATGTACAAATGCAATTTTCAGTTTTATAAAAGTGATAATCCAGCTAGAACATTGGGGGAAAAGCAAGAGTTACTACAGTAAAGCCAACATCTGCTTTAAAATAAACCTTTCCAAGCTAAGTGAAATACTGTTTGTTTGGTGCTTAATATGTATGAAAAAAATAATCACATTTTTATGGTATCATAAATCATATTTTTATTTTAGGGAATAATCATATTTTCTAATAGCTTTTATTTGTGTTTGTATTGGGCAATCAATAACAGCTACTGGATATATTTCAATATTCTGCTGGTGTGATTTTTTAATCTCTTCAGAATAATAGAAGAAACTTGTACTTGGCATTTTACCCTTATTTTTCTTGTATCATTAACCAAAAATCAATAGGCTTTCCCTCAAAATTTTGTCTTTAACCTTAAATTCTCCAGTGACTACAAACATGCTTTTTACTGTATGAAGGAGATGTTAATG
The DNA here is from genome assembly GCF_019923935.1 of Bubalus bubalis. Lineage (NCBI taxonomy): Eukaryota > Metazoa > Chordata > Mammalia > Artiodactyla > Bovidae > Bubalus > Bubalus bubalis. The sequence continues at coordinate 49,333,191 of NC_059158.1, read as the reverse complement.
CATTTTTTTTCCCCAACTTTGCAATCCACTGAAATCCCTGCAATTCATTTTATTATCTAAAACTTAACTGCTATGATTTTTGTAAATGGAAAGCAGAGGACATTTTTTTAATGTAATAGAACTTTAAACTTGAATGAAATACTCAAAGCACATACCTTATTTTTGGTATGAGAAATTTGGAGGGGGGAGGAGAAAGAAAGGAACTGTTTGAACAGTTACTCAAATACCTGTATTTTAAAATAATAAAATAAGGCACTTAGCTGAGACACATTTATAGAAGCTTAATATACTTCATATCTCTATTCCTTCATCTCTCTTATTTCCTCTGATTTAGAATCAGGTTAAGCTATAAGAAGATCAGGAGGTATTTGGCCAGAAAAACAGGCTCCAGGTGAGGGAAATTTTCTCAAAGCTCTAAAAGATTCTCTACAAATTATTGGACAGATAAAAAAACTAAACAGCTAGAAAAAGTAAGTAGTTTATGATGGGATCAAATGAGGAGATACATATTGGATAATTAAGATTAAGCAAAAATTTACATATAAAACAGAGCCCTTAGTAAGTGTTCAATAAATAACTTTAAAATGGAGCTCATATCAGAGATCAGGTCTAGAAAGTCAATTTGGGACTTAAATCTAAAAACTTGAAAACCTGCCAAGTGCTCAGCAGAGGCTATGGAGATTGACCAAAGGGCCAGGAGCCACCCCTTTTTAGACCACACAAAGAAGAAAAGCAGGAGGTGAAACCACTTCTGTCTCATTTATGGATGCCCCATTCCCATCCATAAGCACCAACTACACCACCCTTCACTCTGGACACCGTGTTAGTCTTTTACTCACATTGTCCTATGACTTCCTACACCTATGAATGTAGTGGTGATCACCCTGCCATTTTCATCCTGAGGAAACAGCTTCAGAGGGTTTCAGTAACTTGCCCAAGGCCACACAGCTAATCGTTAACAAAGAAAGGCTCTGATACAGGTCTGTTTGATTTCTGGCTACAACGCATGGCCAAATTTTTATCTCCTGACTGCTTATCTCCATACTCATAGCTCTGCTACAGGATTTCATCCTTTCTTGCCCACAGAGTATCTTTAGCATCTTCACCTGGGCCCCTCTTTCTAGCCACAAAACAACTCAGCAGCACTTCTAACTTGTAAGTGGGATCACGCCATTCCTCTGCATAGATTTCAGTGGCTCACATCACCCAGGAGGAAGCCTCTAACCAGCAGAAAGGAATATATAGGTCCACACAAAACTGAGTAGGGTGAAGGAAGGAAAGGAAAAAGAAGAGAGTGAGCAGGGCCAGACCTGCACCTGGGGGTGGGGGAGCTGAAGCAGGGGTGAGATCCCCACATCAGAGCAATTGGTTGGGACTGAGAAAGGAGGCATTTGAGGCTGTCCAGGAGTGAAGCAGCTGATCTGTGACAGTCTGCATGGAGTGAAAACTACACAGACAAGCCCTACATTCTACAAATCCCAGACAGGCACACAATTTCACCAGAATGCGTGACAGAGGCGAGCCATATCTCCTGTCCATATCTCCTGTCCCCATAGCTGCCAGCTTCCCTGAGTACCTGGCATCACCAGGGTTCCTGCAATCCGAGCACCTGCACCATATCCACACTCACTCCTCACTGCCAGAGACTAGAAAAGAGTCCTAATGACACCATATCTCCTGCTCCCAAGGCCTCCAGTCTCCCTGCACACCTGGTGACACCAGGATCCATGCAATTCAAGCAGCCACACCACTTCCATTTGGGGTCCTCAATGGGGCAGACCCAAGTCCTCTAGGGAAGCCTCAGGAGCAAATTCCTGTGGATAACCAATATACAGAGGTGGGGATAAAAACACAGTTGAGCTTCAGGGGCAAAATGGCTAAGGATAAAGATTGAAAATCTTTCCACCAGCTGTACAAGTTGCAGATTAAATTTACATGATCAACTAGGAAAACTCTATGTCTAAGGAATATAACCTGGAAAATAAAATGGCAACACACTCCAGTATTCTTGCCTGGAGAATTCCATAGACAGAGAAGCCTGGCAGGCTACAGTCCATGGGGTCTCAAAGAATCGGACATGACTGACTACCAAAAGAAAATATAAAAGGACAATGAATGACTCCACAGAAGAAAATGCCATAGCTCTGGCTGTTGTGGGCATTAAAGGCAAGAATACATAGGAGTATGACCAGATTAGAGCCTGGACTAGAAGAAGAAACAAAGGCCCAAAGTGAGTAGAAAGAAAGAAATCATAAAGATTAGAGCAGAGATTAGTGAAAAAGAAATGAAAGAAACAATAGCAAAATCAATAAAAGTAAAAGCTGGTTCTTCGAGAAGATAAGCAAGATTGACAAATGATTAGATTCATCAAGATCAAATCAGCAAAATTAGAAATGAAAAAAAATACAACACACAATACAGAAATACAAAGCTTTAAGAGACTATTATGAGCAAATACATGCCAATAAAATGAACTAGATATCAATTACAGGGAATTGACTCATTAGAAAAGACCCTAATATTTGGAAAGATTGAAGACAAAAGTAGACAAGGACAGCAGAGGATCAGATGGTTGGATGGCATAACTGACTCGGTGGACATGAACTTGAGGAAACTCCCAGAGATAGTGAGGGACAGGGAAGTCTGGCGTGCTGCAGTCAGACATGACTTAGGAACTGAATAACACAACAAAATGGTATATCACATTTTTGTATATCCATTGAAGAAGTGGACAGCTTCTTAGAAAATTTCAGTCTTCGAAGATTGAACCAGGAAGAAATAGAAATTACGAACAAGTCAATTACAAGCACTGAAATAAAAACTGTGATTAAAAAAAAATCCCAACAAACAAAAGCCAGGGCCAGATGGCTTCACAAGTGAATTCTATCAAACATTTAGAGAAGAACTAACGCCTATCCTTCTCAAAATCTTCCCAAAAATTGCAGAAGAAAACTTCCAAATTCATTATATGAGGCCACCACCACCCTGATACCAAAACAGACAAAGATACCACAAAACTAAAAATTTACAGGCCAATATCACTGATGAACATAGATGCAAAAATCCTCAACAAAATTCTGACAAACAGGATCCAACAACACATTAAAGAGTCATACATACATCATGATCAAGTCAGGTTTATCCAAGGGATGCAAGAATTTTTCAATGTATGCAAATCAATCAATGTGATATATCATTTTGTTGCATTGTTCAGTTGCTATATCATGTCCAACTCTTTGTAACCCCATGGACTGCAGCACTCCAGGCTTCCTTGTCCCTCACTATCTCCCAGAGCTTGCTCAAACTCTTGTCCATTGAGTCAATGATGTCATCCAACCATCTCATCCTCTGCCACCCTCATCTCCTTTTGTCTTCAATCTTTCCCAACATCAGAGTCTTTTCCAATGAGTCAGCTGTTTGTTTCAGGAGGCCAATACCAATACCTAAGGCCAAGCTGAGGCCAATCACTTCAGGTTCAGCATCAGTTCTTCCAATGAATATTTAGGACTGATTTCCTTTAGGACTGACAGATTTGAGCTCCTCGCTGTCCAAGGGACTCTCAAAAATGGTGATAAAAATCATATGATCATCTCAATAGACGCAGAAAAAGCTTTCAACAATATTTAGCACCCATTCATGATAAAAAAAAAAAAACTGTCCTAAATTGGGCATTGAAGGAACCTATTTCAACATAATAAAGGCCATATATGACATACCCACAGCAAACATTGTTCTCAATGGTAAAAAAACTGAAAGCGTTTCTTCTAAGATCAGGAACAAGACAAGGGTGTCCTCTCTCATTGCTATTATTCAGCATAGTTCTAGAATTCCTAGCTATGGCAATCAGAGAAGAAAAAGACATAAAATAAATTGAGATGATGCTATACATAGAAATAGACGGGAAACAGTGGAAACAGTGTCAGACTTTATTTTTGGGGGCTCCAAAATCACTGCAGATGGTGAATGCAGCCATGAAATTAAAAGACGCTTACTCCTTGGAAGGAAAGTTATGACCAACCTAGATAGCATATTGAAAAGCAGAGACATTACTTTGCCAACAAAGGTCCATCTAGTCAAGGCTATGGTTTTTCCTGTGGTCATGTACGGCTGTGAGAGTTGGACTGTGAAGAAGGCTGAGCACCGAAGAATTGATGCTTTTGAACTGTGGTGTTGGAGAAGACTCTTGAGAGTGCCTTGGACTGCAAGGAGATCCAACCAGTCCATTCTGAAGGAGATCAGCCCTGGGATTTCTTTGGAAGGAATGATGCTGAAGCTGAAACTCCAGTACTTTGGCCATCTCGTGCGAAGAGCTGACTCATTGGAAAAGACTCTGATGCTGGGAGGGATTGGGGGCAGAAGGAGGAGGGGACACCAGAGGATGAGATGGCTGGATGGCATCACTGACTCGATGGACGTGAGTCTGGGTGAACTCCGGGAGTTTGTGATGGACAGGGAGGCCTGGCGTGCTGCGATTCATGGGGTCGCAAAGAGTCGGACATGACTGAGCGACTGAACTGAACTGATACATAGAAAACCTTACAAATGCTACCAGAAAATACTACAGCTAATCAGTGAACTTGGTGAAATCACAGGATACAAAATCAGTACACAAAAACCCTTTGCATTCCTATACACTAACAATGAAAACTCAGAATGAGAAATTAAGGAATCAATCCCATTTGCCATGGCAATAAAAAGAGTAAAACACTAAGGAATAAAACTACCTAAGGAGACAAAAGAGATGTATAAGATGCTAATGAAAGAAATCAAAGATGACATAAACAGATGGAAAGATATACCACATTCTTGGAATGGAAGAATCAATATTGTGAAAATGACTATACGACCCAAAGCAATTTACAGGTTCAATACAATCTCTATCAAATTACCAATGCCATTTTTCACAGAGCTAGAACAAAAAAATTCACAATTCATATGGAAAAACAGGAGTCAAATAGCCAAAGCAATTTTGAGAAAGAAAAATGGAGCTGTAGGAATCAATCTTCCTTACTTCAGACTATACTACAAAGCTATAGTCATCAAGACAGTTCAGTTCAGTTCAGTTGCTCAGTCGTGTCTGACTCTGTGATCCCATGGACTTCAGGACACCGGGCTTCCCTGTCCATCACCAACTCCCAGAGCTTACTCAAACTCATGTCCGTCAAGTCAGTGATGCCGTCCAACCATCTCATCCTCTGTCATCCCCTTCTCCTACTGCCTTCAATCTTTCCCAGCATCAGGGTCTTTTCCAATGAATCAGTTCTTTGCATCAGGTGGCCAAAGTATTGGAGCTTCAGCTTCAGCATCAGTCCTGCCAATGAATACTCAGGACTGATTTCTTTTAGGATTGACTGGTTTGATCTCCTTGCAGTCCAAGGGACTCTCAAGAGTCTTCTCCAGCACCACAGTTTGAAAGCATCAATTCTTTGGCACTTAGCCTTCTTTATAGTCAAATTCTCACATCCATACATGATTACTGGTAAAACCATAGCTTTGACTAGACAGACCTTTGTTGGCAAAGTAATGTCTCTGCTGTTTAATATGCTGTCTAGGTTGGTCATAGCTTTTCTTCCAAGGAGCAAGTGTCATTTAATTTCATGGCTGCAGTCACCATCTGCAGAGATTTTGGAGCCCAAGAAAATAGTCTGCCACTGTTTCCATTGTTTCCACATCTATTTGCCATGAAGTAATGGGACTGGATGCCATTATCTTAGTTTTCTGAATGTTGAGTTTTAAGCCAACGTTTTCATTCTCCTCTTTCACTTTCATCAAGAGCGACGAAAGCTCTTTAGTTCCTCTATGCTTTCGGTCATAAGGGTGGTGTCATCTGCATATCTGAGGTTATTGATAGTTCTCCCATCAATCTTGATTCCAGCTTATACTTCATCCAGCCCAGCATTTCGCATGATGTACTCTGCATACAAGTTAAATAAGCAGAGTACAATATATAGCCTTGATGTACTTCTTTCCTGATTTGGAACCAGTCTGTTGTTCCATGTCCATCAAGACAGTATATGGGCACAACAATAGAAATATAGTGGAATAGCATTGAAACATGTATATTACCATACGCAAAATAGATGACCAGTGCAAGTTCAATGCGAGAAGCAGGGCACTAAAAACTAGTGCTCTGGGACAACCCAGAGGGATGGGGTGAGGAGGGAGGTGAAAGGGGGGTCAGGATGGTGGGACACGTGTGCATCCATGGCTGATACATGTCGATGTATGGCAAAAACCACAATATTGTAAAGTAAATAGCCTTCAATTAAAATAAATTAATTTAAAAAAATAAAAACCAAAAAGAAAAAATAGATATATAGATCAATGGATCAAGATAGGAAGCCCAAAGATATACCCAAGCACTTATAGGCACTTTATCTTTGACAAAGGAGGAAAGAATATACAACGGAGAAAAGATATTCTCTTCAGGAACTGGTGTTGGGAAAACGGGACAGCTGTGTTTAAGTGAGGGCCTCCCAGGTGGCTCAGTGGGTAAAGAATTGCCTGCAGTGCAGGAGACACAGGTGATGCAATTTCAATTCCAGGGTCGGGAAGTTGCCCTGGAACAGGGTATGGCAACCCATGCCAGTGTTCTTGCCTGAAGAATCCCATGCACAGAGGAGCCTGGGAGCTACTCTAAGAATTGGACACTACTGAAGTGACTAAGCATGCGTGCACACATGTGCATGCTTAGTGTAAAAGAATGAAATTAGACCACTTCCTAACACCATTCAGGCAGTTCAGTTCAGTCGCTCAGTCAAGTCCGACTCTTTGCGACCCCATGAATCGCAGCACGCCAGGCCTCCCTGTCCATCACAAACTCCCGGAGTTCACCCAGACTCACATCCATCAAGTCAGTGATGCCATCCAGCCATCTCATCCTCTGGAGTCCCCTTCTCCTACTGCCACCAATCCCTCCCAGATCAGAGTCTTTTCCAATGAGTCAGCTCTTCGCATGAGGTGGCCAAAGTACTGGAGTTTCAGCTTCAGCATCATTCCTTCCAAAGAAATCCCAGGGCTGATCTCCTTCAGAATGGACTGCTTGGATCTCCTTGCAGTCCAAGGCACTCTCAAGAGTCTTCTCCAACACCACAGTTCAAAAGCATCAATTCTTCGGTGCTCAGCCTTCTTCACAGTCCAACTCTCACAGCCATACATGACCACAGGAAAAACCATAGCCTTGACTAGACGGACCTTTGTTGGCAAAGTAATATCTCTGCTTTTCAATATGCTATCTAGGTTGGTCATAACTTTCCTTCCAAGGAGTAAACGTCTTTTAATTTCATGGCTGAAATCACCATCTGTAGTGATTTTGGAGCCCAGAAAAACAAAGTCTGACACTGTTTCCACTGTTTCCCCATCTATTTCCCATGAAGTGGTGGGACCGGATGCCATGATCTTCGTTTTCTGAATGTTGAGCTTTAAGCCAACGTTTTCACTCTTCACTTTCACTTTCATTAAGAGGCTTTTTAGTGTCTCTTCACTTTCTGCCATAAGGGTGATGTCATCTGCATATCTGAGGTTATTGATATTTCTCCCAGCAATCTTGATCCCAGCTTGTGTTTCTTCCAGTCCAGCATTTCTCATGATGTATTCTGCATAGAAGTTAAATAAGCAGGGTGATAATATACAGCCTTGATGGACTCCTTTTCCTATTTGGAACCAGTCTGTTGATCCATGTCCAGTTCTAACTGTTGTTTCCTGACCTGCATACAGATTTCTCAAGAGGCAGATCAGGTGGTCTGGTATTTCCATCTCTTTCAGAATTTTCCACAGTTTATTGTGATCCACACAGTCAAAAGTTTTGGCATAGTCAATAAAGCAGAAATAGATGTTTTTTCTGGAACTCTCTTGCTTTTTCCATGATCCAGTGGATGTTGGCAATTTGGTCTCTGGTTCCTCTGCCTTTTCTAAAACCAGCTTGAACATCTGGAAGTTCATGGTTCACGTACTGCTGAAGCCTGGCTTGGAGAATTTTGAGCATTACTTTACTAGCGTGTGAGATGAGTTTGAGCATTCTTTGGCATTGCCTTTCTTTGGGATTGGAATGAAAACTGACCTTTTCCAGTCCTGTGGCCACTGCTGAGCTTTCCAAATTTGCTGGCATATGGAGTGCAGCACTTTCACAGCATCATCTTTCAGGATTTGAAATAGCTCAACTGGAATTCCATCACCTCCACTAGCTTTGTTTGTAGTGATGCTTTCTAAGGCCCACTTGACTTCACATTCCAGGATGTCCGGCTCTAGATGAGTGAGCACACCATCATGATTTCTAGGTCATGAAGATCTTTTTTGTACAGTTCTTCTGTGTATTCTTGCCACCTCTTCTTAATATCTTCTGCTTCTGTTAGGTCCATACCATTTCTGTCCTTTATCGAGCCCATCTTTGCATGAAATGTTCCCTTGGTATCTCTAATTTTCTTGAAGAGATCTCTAGTCTTTCCCATTCTGTTGTTTTCTTCTATTTCTTTGCATTGATCGCTGAAGAAGGCTTTCTTATCTCTTCTTGCTATTCTTTGGAACTCTGCATTCAGATGTTTATATCTTTCCTTTTCTCCTTTGCTTTTTGCTTCTCTTCTTTTCACAGCTATTTGTAAGGCCTCCCCAGACAGCCATTTTCCTTTTTTGCATTTCTTTTCCATAGGGATGGTCTTGATCCCTGTCTCCTGTACAATGTCACGAACCTCTATCCATAGTTCATCAGGCACTCTACCTAACACCATACACAAAGATAAATTCAAAATGGATTAAAAACCTAAATGTAAGACCAGAAACTATAAAACTCTTAGAGGAAAATATAGATTACTCTTTGACATAAATACTATTTTAAGGCATGTATATGAAAAATAGGAAAATGGTACTGGTGAACCTATTTGCAGGGCAGCAATAGAGATGTATTCATAGAGAACAGACTTGTGGACACAGTAGGGGAATTGAATATTGCACCACAATAGGACTCTGTTATCTCATCATAAAGCTGGAGAGGTGGCAGTAACTGTCAGAGTGCAGCCTCTAGAGAATTCCCATCACACTGTTACATATTCAATGTGTCAGTTCTCCAGGAAAACAGAAGGAAGTTCCCTTGGTAACAGCTCCCATATATCACAACATGCTGCTGGTGTGAGTCTCCAGTCAGAACTTAGGCCCTGGCTATTCAGAGTGTGGTTCTTGACCACAGGAACCACCTGGGGGGTTGTCTGAAACTCGGAAATCTAGGCTACCCCACTGTGCTGCATCAGAACTTGCATTTTAATGAAGCCCCAGGTGGTTCAAGTGTATGTTACAGTTTGAGACATTTTGCCCCAGCACATTGGGCTAAGGGTCTAAATAGGAAACAAGGGTTTACATGCCTTGAAGTGGACTTCATAAGCACCGGACCAAAATGCAGAACTTCAGTGACGTGTTCTGCCAACTATGCTAATGTAGATTTTAGAAATAATCAAGCCACAAAGTTTTGTGGGTGTTTATTTTGTGTTACTCAAGCATAAGCATCAGGCTCTGACTGAAAGTCCCCAAGATCAGAGGACCAGGGAATATGGGTCATGAGGGTGTGTTTTCCTGAATTGGTTTGCAGTGGAAGGAAGAAGAAACTTCTGCAATACTGGACCATAGATTAGATAAAAATGGATGTTAGAACACACAGAATTATTTACTGCAGTTACTCCTTACTACACCAAATAAAGTGTTTCTCAGAAAATGTCAAGTTTCTGTGAACTCATTTTTTATGTCCTGAATTGTTGTTTAACAAGTGGGGCTGTACAATAGTCTCAAATATTTCTTTATGTTTTCTTTCCTAATTCAAGCAGATAGCACATGATGTTTTTCCCTTGCCTCAGAAAAGTTAGTTTCAGAGGATTCTGGTTCTGTTTTCAAAAGCATTAACTATCTGGAAGGACAGGATTACCAGAGAGAGGAAGGCTGTAAGGATACTCTCTGCTTTGATCACACTCATGTCATTTCTTAAGCTTTTTTTTTAAATCACTCAAAAATTATTACTTCCAGTTCTTATTGCTTTTTAGTGAACAATGTTCTCCTAATACAGTAGCTTTACATTTCTTTTCCAAAGTACTTTCTTCTGAGAGTTACTGAAAAGCCTATAAAAGGAGTATAACCAAAAGACAAAAGGATAGCCTCTATAAACAGGCAATCTTAACTAACATATAGAATGCTTGTTGTTGTTGTTGTTGTTCAGTCACTAAGTTGTGTCTGACACTTTGTCCTGAGACCACAGGGACTCCCGGCACTGGGGAAGCCTCCTGTCACTGGACATCCCTCCTCAGGGTGATTTCTAAATTACCCTGCCCTACCTGTGTGGTCCAACCAGGTTCCCTGTTCTGCTGCTTCCAGGCCACTTAAGGACAGGGAGGGCTTGGACACAGCCTGTGGGGTGCCCCACAAGGCACACTCCCTGAGTCCTGCTGAATCTTGAGTCTGATCAAAGCAGAAAGTATTCCTTCGCCTTCCTCTCTCTGGCAGTCCTGTTCCACACAATAGTTTATGCTTTTGAAAAAGAGAACCAGAATCCTCTGAAACAAAGTGTACTATCTATCAGCTTGAATTAGGAAAGAAAAGGTCAAGAAATATTTGAGAATATTGTACAGCCCCACTTGAATCCAAGTCACTAAATAAATAACAGTTCAGGGCATCAAAAAGAGAGAAAGTTTGGTCCCATTAGAAAGAAAGAAAAATTCAGGTTAGCTAGACTGACACTGGTAACAAGATGCTGAGACAAGCCTGGCCTCTTTCATGCTGATGTGGAGCAGTCAGGGCTAAGCAAGAGGAAGCAAGGTTCTCTGTGGACATTCTGCCCAAGATCATCAGGAGCAGACCAGGACTTAAACCTGAAGGAGGGAAAACCATGCTGCCCATGTGTCCTTGGTGAGCCATCTCAGAGTAGTCCCTGCCTCCTTGACAGTAAGCCCACCACCTCCATCCCTGTGCTCCAGAGTAGGCTGGTATGCACCCTGGCAAGGATGGAAGAAGAGTTGGTCCATATTAGATGATAAAAAGACCCATGGCTGGAAAAGAAGTAAAGTAAAATGCTGATGTGGAGCAGTCAGGGCTAAGCAAGAGGAAGCAAGGTTCTCTGTGGACATTCTTCACAAGATTCATATAATTCATGGAATCTTGTGCTTCATCCAGCCCAGGATTTCTCATGATGTACTTTGCATATAAGTTAATTAAGCATGCTGACAATATACAGCCTTGACGTACTCCTTTTCCTATTTGGAACTAGTCTGTTGCTTCATGTCCAGTTCTAACTGTTGCTTCTTGACCTGCATACAGATTTCTCAAGAGGTAGGTCAGGTGGTCTGGTATTCCCATCTCTTTCAGAATTTTCCACAGTTTATTGTGATCCATGCAGTCAAAGGCTTTGGCATAGTCAATAAAGCAGAAATAGATGTTTTTCTGGAACTCTCTTGCTTTTTTGATGATCCAGTGGATGTTGACAGTTTGATCTCTGGTTCCTCAGCTTTTCTAAAACCAGCTTGAACATCTGGAAGTTCACGGTTTACGTATTGTTGAATCCTGGCTTGAAGAACACCATACACAAAAATAAACTCTAAATGGATTAAAGACCTAAATGTAGGCCAGGATCCAGAAAACTCATAGAGAAAAACATAGGCAGAACACTAGATGACATAAATTAAAGCAAGATCCTCTCTGATCCACCTCCTAGAGTAATGTAAATAAAAACAAAAGTAAACACATGGGACCTGTTTAAACTTAAAAGCTTTTACACAGCAAAGGAAACTATAAACAAGGTGAAAAGACAACCCTCAGAATGGGAGAAAATAATAGCAAATGAAACAACTGACAAAGGATTAATTTCCAAAATTTACAAGCAGCTCATACAACTCAATACCAGAAAAATAAACAATCTAATCAAAAAGTGAGTAAAAGACCTAAACATACATTTCTCCAAAGAAGACATATGGATGGCTAACAAACACATGAAAAGATGCTCAACATTGCTCATTATTAGAGAAATACAAATCAGAACTACAATGAGATATCACCTCACACCCGTCAGACTGGCCAACATCAAAAAGTCTACAAACAGTAAAAGCTGGAGAGGGTGTGGAGAAAAAGGAACACTCTTGCACTGTTGGTGGGAATGTAAATTGATATAGCCACTATGGAAGACAGTATGGAGATTGCTTTAAAAAGTAGGAATAAAAGCATCATATGACCAAGCAATTCTACTCCTAGGCATATACCCAGAGGAAACCGAAATTGAAAAAGACACATGTATCCCATTGTTCATTGAAGCACTGTTTGCAGTAGCTTCCTTCATAGCTCAGTTGCTAAAGAATCTGTCTCCAATGCAGGAGACCCCAGTTCGATTCCTGGGTCAGGAAGATCCACTGGAGAAGGGATAAGCTACCCACTCCAGTATTCTTGGGCTTCCCTCATGTCTCACCTGGTAAAGAATCTGCCTGCAATGCAGGAGACCTGGGTTCGATCCCTGGGTTGGGAAGATCCCCTGGAGAAGGGAACAGCTACCCACTCCAGTATTCTGGCCTGGAGAATTACATGGACTGTATAGTCCATGGGGTTGCAAAGAGTCGGACACAACTGAGCGACTTTCACTTCTTCACTTCACTTTACAATAGCTAGAACATGGAAGCAACCTAGATGTCCATCCACAAATGAATGGATAAAGAAGCTATGGTACATAAACTTAATGGAATATAACTCAGCCATAAAAACAAATGCATTTGAGTCAGTTCTAATGAGGTGGATGAACCTGGAGCCTATTATACAGAGTGAAATAAGTCAGAAAGGGAAAAATAAATGTCGTATACTAGCACATATACACAGAATCTAGAAAAATGGTACTGAAGAATTTATCTGCAGGGCAGCAGAGGAGAAGCAGACATAGAGAACAGACTTATAGACACAAGGAGAGAGGAAGAGAGGGTGAGATGTATGAAAAGAGTAACATGGAAACTTATTACCATATGTAAAAGAGATAGGCAACAGGAATTTGCTGTATGGCTCAGGAAACTCAAACAGAGGCTCTGTATCAACCTAGAGGGGTGGGATGGGGAGGGAGATGGGAGAGGGATTCAAAAGGGAGGGGATATGTATATATGTATACCTCTGGCTGATTCACGTTGAGGTTTTACAGTAAACAACAACATTCTGTAAAGTAATAATCCTTCAATTTAAAAAATAAATAAATTTAAAATGAAATGAAAAAGACCTATGGCCTATCATTCAAGCTTCCTCTTAACCTATGATCACAAAATTTCTGACCATAAAACATCAAAAAGAGCTACTTTTACTTGTCTTCACAAACATTAAAAGCTAAAGAAATTATCTGTGTTAACTGTAAGTCTCACCACTAAATTCACCCTAAAACCAAAAAGATCTTGAGATTCAAATAACAACCAGAAACATGACTGTTCTAGCAGTCCCTCTTTGCTCTCCTTTCTGAAACAAGAGAAATCGTTTCAAATACGTCCCACTTCAGCTGCTTCACCTGCTGATGAACCCCAAGTACCTGGACAGTGCCTGCTCCACAGTGCATAACAGAAAAATATCTGTGGTCTGAATAAATGAGTGAAGAAGCCAGATAAGGTGCTGGGACTCTGACCTGCACCTGGGTGTGGAAAGGCATAGAAGGACTCTTCCAGACTCTACAGTGCTAAAGTCTGGTCCTTGCATTGGGCTGTCAAGTCTCAGAGGAAAACAGGAGTCAGAACCCGTATTTGCCAGGGCTTGGAAAGAAGATAAGGACATTCTTGTTCCTTCCATGTCATACAGAACTGTATCACCTACAATTCAGTTTTGGCTGCAAATAAAGCCTCCTATGATGGTGGCTTGAGCAAAGCAGAAGTTTGTTTCTCCCTGATTTAAAAACTGGGAGGGAGAAAGATCAGAGTCACGTGATGGCTCTGCTCTACAGAGCAAGTCTCTGACTTCAAAGGCCTTGGGAACCCAGGCTCTGCCCTGTAGCGATGCCTCGCAGGATCTCCATGCCCAGTCACATCATAGTTACAGAGGGCAGCTCTGGGTCCAGCCAGCATTCCAGCTAGAAAGGGAAATAATAAAAAAGGGTGGGGGTATACACCAGCTGTCTCTTGAAGAATGTCCTCAGAACTGCGACAGACATTACCCCACTGGCCAGAAATTAGTCAAACAGACACATCAGATGCAACAGAGACTAGTAAGCACGGACTTTATTCTGAGCCGTGTGGGTCCTTAAAATTTTTTATTACAATAGAGGAGAGGATGAATATTGGAGAACAGCAGTGGTCTCTGTTCCCAGGGAAAATCCTCCTGCATGGAAGTGGAGTACAGAATACTAAGATAGGACACTTGGGCTTTCTAAAGGCTTTCTCCCCCAAGGGACACTTCATTCACATATGACTCACTGACAGCAGTAAAGACCAGAGCTGCTACTTAAGTGTGTAGACAGAAGCTCTGCTCAATGATCATGATGTATTGCTATCATTTTGACTAGCACTTACTGTTTACCACATTCCAGTCGCTATGCTGAGTGGTTTGTGTCAATGTTCCATTTATTCCTTATAATAGCCTGTTGATATTGGTGCCAAAACTGAAGAATTCAGAGGATGAATAATTTGCTAATAATTAGAGGAGATGGATTGGCTTCATAGGTACATGCATTTTAAGATCCTGAGCTCTCAGACACCATCAGGCGATGTGGCCAACCCAGACTGAATAAGTGCAGACCCACTCAATAAGACCTAGGCCATTTGTTCAAATGATGCATTTTTTAAATGTCATTTTACGTTCTTGTTACCCATGATGTATACTGGCCTCTGCAGCTAAAAAAGGATGAGCAAAAATCTTCCTTACAAAACAGAAACAAACTCATAGATGTAGAAAACAAACTTATGTTACCAAAGGGGGAAGGATAGGGGAGGGATAAATTAGCAGTCTGGTAGTAACAAATACACACTATTATATATAAAGTATATCTACTATGATGAAAAGCTATGACAAACCTACACAGCATATTAAAAAACAGAGACATCACTTGTTGCCGACAAAAGTCCATATAGTCAAAGCTATGGTTTCTCCAGTATTTCCAGTAGTCAGGTAAGGATGTGAGAGATGGACCATAAAGAAGGCTGAGCACCAAAGAATTAATGCTTTTGAACTGTGTTGCTGGAGAACTCTTGACAGTCCCTTGGATAGCAAGATCAAACCAGTCAATCCTAAAGGAAATTTAGTCCTGAAAATTCATTGGAAGGACTGGTGCTGAAGCTGAAGCTCCAATACTTCAAACACCCAATGCAAAGAGTTGACTCATTGGAAAAGACCTGATATGGGGAAAACTGAGGGCAAAAGGAGAAGTGGGCAGCAGAGGATGAGATGGTTGGATGGCCTCACTGACTCAATGAACATGAGTTTGAGCAAACTCAGGGAGACAGAGAAGGACAGGGAGGCCTGGCATGCTGCAGTTAATGGGGTCACAAAGTGTCAGACACAACTTAGAGACTGAACAACAACTATATGTATATATTATGATATATATATTAATGTAAAATATATCTACTTCTACAGTGGCTCAGATGGTAAAGAGTCTGCCTGCATTGTGGGAGACCTGAGTTCAAACGTTGGGTCAGGAATATCCCCTAGAGAAAGAAATGGCAACCCACTCCAGTATTCTTGCCTGGAAAATCCCATGGATGGAGGAGCTTTGCGGGCTACAGTCCATAGGGTCGAAAAGAGTTGGACACGACTGAGGGATTTCACTTTCACTTTCACTGTACAAAATAGATAACCAACAAGGATCTACTGTATAGCACAGGGAACTCTACTCAAACTTCTGGAATGACCTCTATGGGAAAGAATCTGAAAAAGAATACATATATATACATACACATATGTACGTGTGTGTGTGTGTATAAAGTGAGTCACTTTACCATACACCTGAAACTAATACAACATTGTAAATCAGCTCTTCTTCAATTTTTTAAAAATTCATGGGGCTTAGACTTGTGGAAGTCAAGTCACTAATTAATCCTAAGAATAACTGTGCTGACTACCACAACAGTTCTTATGTTACTCTGAAAGCATAGAGTTCAAGGATGCGGCCTAGTCTGGTGGACCCAGAAAGTCTTCCATTTTGAAGGCTGAATGTATTCTGGACAAGAAGGGCAACACGTGCAAAGGCCCGAGAATGGCAGGTGGTTGGCATAATTAAGGAACAGCAACAGGCCGGGAGGTTAGAATGAAGTGAATGTTGACAAAAGTGAGGCTGAAGGGATGGGGACACGATTTTGAATTCCCCTGGAAAGATATTGGGTTTTCACCTGAGAACACCTAGAAATCTATGGAAGTGTTTCAAGGTGTGGTGATGGGGGTAGGGGAGGAGCAGTTGGGAATCTAACACAATTCCTTGTGCATTTTAATGAGGGAAGATCTTTATTTTACTCCCCACTGTATTCCTTACACACAGTAGGCACTAAACATATATTTATGAGTTGTGCCAATGCATTCATAACTTGAGAACATCACTCTGGCTATGGTGTAGAGAATATTGATGAGAAGGAGCACCAAGAGGGTGCCAGGGAGGCTGCTGAAGGGTTATTTTAGGACTAAAGAAAAGGACATGGTGATGGGTTGAGTACAGCCAAAGGGGCAGAAGGCCTAGCATGGCTCCTAGGTTCTGGCATGAGTGGCTAGGAAGATGACAGCCCCATTCATTGAGATTGGGGGAAGGGCCGGCTCTGAGGAGGAAGGTCACATCCTGTCACCAGAAGTAGTTCCCATTTATATAACTGCAGACTGTGAATTCTGTCTGCAACGGGAGCAGAAAATAATGGAAATTCATTCAAATGAGCACAAACTGCAAATCTGGAACAAGAAGTAGCCCTGGGTCTCCTGACCCGTCGAGTCCCCTCAGCTTTGAGAGTCATCACTAGACATTAAAATAAAACCTCACCGTGGACACTGTCCCTCAACATTTGTGACGTAGGACACAAATGAAACTGAAAATAAATCATCAACTAGAAGATTCACCACCCCACTAAACTAGTGTCGTTTCTAAGAAACTACTGGATGACCAGCCAGGTTATGGCTCATCCTACCCCTGTTCACCACTGCCCACTCTCTGCCACAACCACAATGACCAAAGCCAGACACTCACAGAGTGACCAAAGAGCTGATTTGAGCAATTTATTTATCCCAGAGACACTGTGGTTTTATTTGACCTGCGAACCTTGACTCTCAGACTTGATAAGACAGTGTCCTAGGAAGGAGGACATTCGAGCCAGTGATCCATTAGGCATAAAATAAACTGCTTTCAGAGGCTGGGAGATTATTCACGTACTTTAAAATTCTAAGTTTACGATCCATATATCTAGGAAAGTAAGACATGTTATTAAATATCTTTACCACTGACATTCTGCTTTATCCTTCTGCAGGACAGTAATTTTCCTAAACTGAAATTGTACGGTGTCCCTAAGGTAAGAATGATTGACATCTCACATTACAGATGGCTGAGCAGATGCACAGCCAGGTATGAGACCCCACTGCAAACTGGCTGGCCAGTCAAAGAGGAGCTGAGGGCTGCATTCTGAAGCCATAATGAGTTCTATCCTGAGAGATTAGAGATCTAACTTGCATAGAATGGGCCCCCTGTAGACCATGCTGGAATGCAGAATTACACTATGGTAGCTCAGACAGTAATGAATCTGCCTGCAATGCAGGAGACTTGAGTTCCATCCCTGGGTTGGGAAGAGCTCCTGGAGGAGAAAATGGCAGCTCACTCCAGTATTCTTGCTTGGAGAATTCCATGAACAGAGGAGCCTGGCAAGGTCCATGGGGTCGCAAAGAGAAGGACACAACTGAGCAACTAATTCTTTCACTGAGCTAATCAAGTATTGCCCACATCTACAACTAACATTTCCACCCCTATGCATCTTACAAGGAGCTCCAGTTCAAGAATTCTTTGCTTAAGCAATATTAGGGATTAGGAGCAGAGTGCTTGGAAACAAACAGACCTAACGTTGGATCCCTGCTCTGTCTGTGAAAATGTAGGCAAACTGCTTAGCCTGAGACTCAGGGGCTTCACCTAAAATAGGATATAATGTTGTCTAGTTTGTAGGAAGGTACTAAATACAAGTGAGGAAGAATGATAAGCATCGTGTTTGGCATGTACTGACAACCGAAAATGTGTTAGTAATTTCAGAATTGTGTGATCGGTGCCCTGCAAAGCATGCATGGCACAGTGCGTTTCACTTTTTCTCCTGGATCAGAAACATCTTTAAAACTCCTACCAAAACAGAAGAGGTAAATTGATAATTTTGGAGTTATAGTCCAAAATAAGAAGCTGCAATGATGATATTTCTTTGAAATCTCTGGTTTTGTCTTTTTAAAAGATGGTAAATTGTTTGTTATACTCCATAATATATCATGTATAGTTTAATATTTAAAATACTCAAATAAAATGTCCTCCAGGAAGATATGACATATTAATCCTACTCTCTTTGGCATAGTGAAGAAGGACCAGAACATTGGAGCCAGATACGGCCTGGGGGCTTCATTTGTGGGTCTACTTTTACACGAGCAAGTAATTTACCCTCTCTGGGTCTTTGTTTTCCCAGTGTTGAATCATAATAGAAATATTTCCTTCACAAAGTTTTCTTCCACTCCCTATCTGCCACCCACTCCATCCCCAACCCATAACTTCCAGCTTTGTCAAGTCCCTAGAGGTAGAACAAGTTACTATTTTAAAAATTATTTTAAATATATTTAGAATCTGGTTCCAGGCACCAGGGTAAAGGCTGAATCACAAAAGATAATATAATGTAAGAGAATATAATGAATGCAAGAGAATATCCTTAATGAGTTCTGGCTTTCTCAGAAATAGCCTGAAAAGCCACATAGCATCAGCTGCTGCATTCCATTCTCATAACCAAGTCACTAAGACCAACCAAAATTCAAGAGAAGGGGGCTTGAAACTATTTCTGATGGAAGAAGTGCTAAAAACAGGTGGACATATTTTAAAACGAGTATGTAGGCAATCTACTCTTAAAGAGTTCAAACAAAAAAAGAAAGAGAGAAGAGGGAGGGAAGGAAAGAGGGAGAGGAAGAAATATGTGCCAGACCTCTACACAGAAAACTGCAAAACGTTGTCAAGTTTCATAAATTTCTTAACTCATTATTGGAAAGATATCAACCCTTCTTTTTAATATTTAATAAAATACCAATAAAAATCCCAGCAGGCAAAAATCAATCAGTGTAACTGACCATATCAACACACTAAAAAAGAATATGATTATTTCAATGGACACAGCAAAACATTTGACAAAATTCAACATCCATTCCTGATCTTTAAAAAAATTCTCAGAAAATTAAGAAGAAAGGAGAATCTATAAATACTTATTGATAACATCATACTTCATGGTGAAGACTAGATATGTTTCTTCTAACACTGTGAATAAGAAAGGATATTTCATTCTCACTACTTCTAGTCAAAGCTGCAGTAGAGAATCCAGCCAGTGCAATACAGCAAGGAAAAGTCATCTAGACTGTAAAAGAAGTAAAACTCTTTGTATTTGCAGACTACATACATGAGTATCTATGTAGGTAATTCCAAGGAAACTATAGAAAAGTAATAAAAACTAATAAAAGTTTAGCACTGTTATAGGAAAAAAAGAGCAAATAAAAAATCAATTATATTTATATTATACTAGCGACAAACAAATTTACATTGTAATTAACAAAAAATACCATTTAGAGTTCAATGGAAGGACTGATATTGAAGCTGAAACTCCAATACTTTGGCCACCTGATGTGAAGAGCTGACTCATTTGAAAAGACCCTGATGCTGGAAAGATTGAAGGTGAGAGGAGAAGGGGACAGCAGAGGATGAGATGGTTGGATAGCATCACCAACTCAACAGACGTGAGTTTGGGTAAACTCCGGGAGCTGGTGATGGACAGGGAGGCCTGGCGTGCTGCAGTCCATGGGGTCGCAAAGAGTTGGACATGACTGAGCAACTGAACTGAACTGAACTGAACCATTTAGAGTAATATCAAAATATGAAATAATTGGAGATAAACCAGTCAAAAGGTAAATAAAACTTGTACTCTGAAAATGAAAAAAATATTGCTAAAATACATTAAAAGATACATAAATGGGGAGATAAACCATGTTTATAAATCAAAAGTTTCAATTTTTTCAGATGCCAGTTCTTCCTAAAATTGATCTTTAGGTTCAATGCAATCACAATTAAAATTCCAACAAGCTTTTTTTTTGCTGAAAATTCACCAGTTTATTCTAAAATCCATGTGAGAATGTAAAAGAATAGCCAAAATGAATTTGAGAAAGAACAAAGTCAGAAGACTAACATAATTTCAGAATTTTTTCAAGTCCACAGTAATCAAGGGAGCCTGACATTGGTGTCCAGATAGATGAATTGGATAAGCATCTTCACAGAAAACCAAAATACCAGTGGGAAGGTAATGGCAACTGCAGAGGTTCTCCCCAAAGAGCAAGGAGTCCAAGCCCCACTTTGGACTGCCAGGCTGGGGCTCTTGCCTAGGAAACTGAGTCCCCAGAATATCTGGCTTTGAAGGCCAGTGAAATCTATGCATGAGAGAGCCAGAGGCGCTGGGAAACAGAAGCTCTGCTCTCAAAGGCACACACAGAATTTCACAATTTCCAAGTCCCAGCACAGAAGCAGTAATGTAAAAAGAGTCTGGGTCAGACACATTTGCTGCTCTTGGAGAGCCTCCCAAGAGTCAGGAGGCAGCTCAGACTCTCCCTGGAAAAGAAGGCATTTCTGAGAGCTCAATCTGCCCTGAGACCCTCTGGTGCTGGGGAACTCCACTTCAGAGTCCTCCCTCTAGCTATTCGTGCCAGGGGCTTACCCATCCACCATCAGCCTGGCATCCCCAGGATGTGCACCCACTCATCTGGGCATGCAGCCCAGCCCATCAGGAGGCCCACACCAGCCTGAGGATACTCCACATTCCACAGGCAGGAGCCCCAGGACCCAGACCCAGATACCAGCAGGCCAGCATCAGCTCTAGGGCCTCCAGAGCCACACAGGAAGTTGTGTCATGAATCAGCCCTACCCACTAGCAGACTGGCAGCTACCACAGGAGGCAGACCTGTAAGGCAACTGTGCGGGGGCCAGCCCTGATCACAGCACATCCACAGTAGTCAGGCTGGCAATAACAGAAGGGCACAAGCAGCCCACACTGGGGGTACCCCTAACAAACTCAGTTCTGCTGACCGCAGTGTGCTGAAGGGTCCCATTGGATACCTCCTACAGAAGGCTTCTTCTCCAAGATCAGGAAACGTAATCAACACATCCAAAACATAAATAAACCAAAATGATGAAGAAAATGGGTACACAGAGAAATATACTCCAAGTGAAGAAACAAGACAAAACTCCAGAAGAAAAGCTAGCAAAGTAGAGACAGGTAAATACCCAATAAAGAACTCAAGGTAAGGACAATGAATATGCTTAATGAACTCCAGAGAAAAACAGATGAGAACAGGGAGTTTAACAAAGAGTTAGAAAATATAAAGAACCAAACAGACCTAGAGAACACAAAATCTGAAATTAAAAACACACTTGAAGGAATCAACAGTAAATTTGATTACAGAGGAATGGATAACTGATCCAGAAGAGACAGCAGTGGAAATTACCCAGTTCAGTTCAGTCGCTCAGTCATTTTCAACACTTTGAGACCCCATGGACTGCAGCACGCCAGGCTTCCCTGTCCATCACCAACTCCTGGAGCTTCCTCAGACTCACGTCCATCGAGTTGGTGATGCCATCCAACCGTCTCATCATCTGTCATCCCCTTCTCCTCCTGCTTTCAATCTTTCCCAGCATCAGGGTTTTTCCAATAAGTCAGTTCTTCACATCAGGGGGCCAAAATGTCGGAGTTTGAGCTTCAGCATCAGTCCTTCCAATGAACATTGAGCACTGATTTCCTTTAGGATTGCCTGGTTTGATCTCCTTGCAGTCCAAGGTACTCTCAAGAGTCTTCTCCAACACCACAGTTCAAAAGAATCAATTTCTCGGCGCTCAGCTTTCTTTACAGTCCAACTGTCACATCCATACATGACTACTAGAAAAACCATAGCCTTGACTAGCCGGACCTTTGTTGGCAAAAAAATATCTCTGTTTTTTAATATGCTGTCTAGATTTGTCATCACTTTTCTTCCAAGGAGCAACCATCTTTAATTTCGAGGCTGCAGTCACCACCTGCAGTGATTTTGGAGCCAAAAAAATAAAGTCTCTCACTGTCCCATTGTTCCCCTCTCTTTGTTATGGAGTGATGGGACCGGATGCCATGATCTTAGTTTTCAGAATAATGAGTTTTGAGCCAACTTCTTCACTCTTTCAATTTTATCGAGAGGCTCTTTAGTTCTTCCTCACTTTCTGCCATAAGGGTCATGTCATCTGCATATCCGAGGTTATTGATATTTCTCCCAGCAATATTGATTCCCACTTGTGCTTCATCCAACTCAGCATTTCTCATGATGTACTCTACATATAAATTAAATAAGCAAGGTGACAATATACAGCCTTCATGTACTCCTTTCCCAATTTGGAACCAGTCATTGTTCCATGTCCGGCTTCTTGATCTACATACAGATTTCTCAGGAGGCAGGTAAGGTGGTCTGGTATTCCCATCTCTTGAAGAATTTTCCACAGCTTGTTGTGATCTATATAGTCAAAGGCTTTGGTGTAGTCAATAAAGCAGAAATAAATGTTTTTCTGGAACTCTCTTGCTCTTTCGATAATCCAACAGATGTTAGTAAATTGATCTCTGGTTCCTCTGCCTTTTCTAAATCCAGCTTGAACATTGAGAAGTTCATAATTCACATACTATTGAAGCCTGGCTTGGAGAATTTTGAGCATTACTTTGATAGTATGTGAGATGAGTGCAACTGCGTGGTAGTTTGAACAGTCTTTGGCATTGCCTTTCTTTGGGATTGGAATGAAAACTGACCTTTTCCAGTCAAGTGGTCACAGCTGAGTTTTCCAAATTTGCTGGCATATTGAGTGCAGAACTTTAACAGCATCATTTTTTAGGACTTGAAATAGCTCAACTGGAATTCCATCACCTCCACTACCTTTGTTCCTAGTGATGCTTCCTAAGGCGGACTTGACTTTGCATTCCAAGATGTCTGGCTCTAGGTAAGTGATCACACCATCATGATTGTCTGGGTCATGAATATCTTTTTTGTATAGTTCTTCTGTGTAAAAAAAAAAAAAAAAAAAGTAACCTGTGACTCAGACGGTAAAGCGTCTGCCTGCAATGTGGGAGACCCGGGTTCAATCCCTGGGTCAGGAAGATTCCCCTGGAGAAGGAAATGGCAACCCACTCTAGTATTCTTGCCTGGAAAATTCCATGGACGGAGGAGCCTGGTGGGCAGGGTCGGACACGACTGAGCGACTTCACTTTCACTTTCACTTTCTGTGTATTCTTGACACCTCTTAATATCTTCTGCTTCTGTTAGATCCATACCATTTGTGTCCTTAATTGAGCCCATCTTTGCATGAAATATTCCCTTGGTATCTCCAATTTTCTTGAAGAGCTCTCTAGTCTGTCCCATTTTATTGTTTCCTCTATTTCTTTGCATTGATCACTGAGGAAGGCTTTCTTATCTCTCCTTGCTATTCTTCAGAACTCTGCATTCAATGGGTATATCTTTCCTTTTCTCCTTTGCCTTTAGCTTCTCTTCTTTTCACAGTCATTTGCAAGGCCTTCTCAGACAACCATTTTGCCTTTTTGTATTCCTTTTTCTTAGGGATGTCTTGATCACATCCTCCTGTACAATGTAATGAACCTCTGTCCATAGTTCTTCAGGCATTCTGTCTATCAGATCTAATCTCTTAAATGTATTTGTCACTTCCACTATTTAATCCTAAGGGATTTGATTTAGGTCATACCTGAATGGTCTAGTGGTTTTCCCCACTTTCTTAAATTTAAGTCTGAATTTTCCAATAAGGAATTCATGATCTGAGTCACAATCAGCTCCCAGTCTTGTTTTTGCTAACTGTATAGAGCTTCTCCATATTTGGTGGCAAAGAATATAATCAATCTGATTTCGATATCAACAGTCTGGTGATGTTCATGTGTAGAGTCTCTTGTGTTTTTGAAAAGGGTGTTTGCTATGACCAATGTGTTCTCTTAGGAAAACTCTGTTAGCCTTTGCCCTGCTTCATTTTGCACTCCAAGACAAAACTTGCCTGTCACTCCAAGTATCTCTTTATTTCCTACTTTGGCATTCCAGTCCCCTATGATGAAAAGAAGATCTTTTTTGGGTGTTAGTTCTAGAAAGTCTTGTAGATCTTCATAGCAATGTTCAACTTCAGCTTCTTCAGCATTAGTGGTTGGGGCATAGATTTGGATTACTGTGATATTGAATGGTTTGCCTTGGAAATGGACAGAAATCATTGTCCTTTTTGAGATTGCATCCCAGTACTGCATTTCAGACTCTTTTGTTTACTATTAAGGCTACTCCATTTCTTCTAAGGGATTCTTGCCCACAGTAGTAGAAATAATGGTCATCTGAATTAAATTTGCCCTTTCCCATCCATTTTAGTTCACTGATTCCTAAAATGTCGACTCTTCCTAAAATGTTCACTCTTGCCATCTCCTGTTTGGCCACTTCCAATTTACCTTGATTCATGTACCTAACATTCCAGGTTCATCCAAGGAAATTCCAGGTTCATTCCAGGAAATTATCCAAGATAAACAGAAAAAAGAATTTTTTTTAACACTGAAAATAGTTTGAGACTTCTGACAACATGAAGTGTTACAGGGATCCCAGAGGAAAAGAGAGACAGAAAGAGGCACAAAACTTATTTGAAGAAATAATAGCAGAAAAATTCCCTAACCCAGGAAAGGAAAAAGACATCCAGATCCAGGAATCACATAGTTTCTAAAGAATGTTAGGTCTATACGTACTGGACAGATATCCTAGACAAACTGCTAAATAAAAAATTTGCAGAGCAATACACATAGCATAATTGTTTGCTAACATAATATACAATTTTAGTGCAAAAATTTTAAAGTATCCATGTTAACAAATGCTAAGGAAGATTCAGAAAGATGGACACAAATGCTGAACAGTGGTTCCCTCTAGAGAACAGAATAGGATGAGAGGGAGACTTGTTGCTACTTTATTTAAACAACAAAAATATTTTCAGAATTGCTGGCATATGTTTTGTAAAGACTAGCTTTGTTCTCACAGGGAGAGCCCCAGAGGAAGGATCAGTGAACTGAAAGCTATGAGTTGCAGAAGGAAATCAGCAGTGGCATGAGCCCTGAGCTCACCTTGGAGAAAAAACAGTAGGAACGGTGGACCCACCTACTACCCAGGGAAAAAAAGCCTTTCCTGAGGAACCAGGAACAAGTCCAGCCCTTGCGGCATCTGAACTGAAGTAATTCTTTTTTAAGAAAAATTATACAAAGTATAGTAACAAAATTAGAACTGAATCTTAGAAGAGATAGTACAGGTGGGAGTCCTAGAGCTTAAATTTTATTAACCTCATGGCAAACTTATTGGTATGTGGAACATAATTAACCTCACAGAGATTTTGGATGCAATAATGCAAGAATTCCCAGATGGAGAAGACAGAGAGAGAGAACCAATAAATAATCAAGTGTCATCTGTCAGAGTATTTTGTCATCTTCCAGAAACTATATTTTAACTTATAGTGGTAAAGAATCACCTGCCAGTTTCTTGCAGGAGATTCAAGAAGTGCAGGTTTGATCCCTGGGTCAGGAAGATCCCCTGGAGGAGGAAATGGCACACACTTCAGTATTCTCCCCTGGAAAATCCCATGGACAGAGGAGCCTGTCCTATGGGCTTTAGCCTGTGGGCTATAGTCCATGGAGTCACAAAGAGTTGGACACAACTGAGCATGTACACAACTAAAAATTTATTTATATGTATTCAAACCATAAACTTAAAGCTCAACATTTAGAAAACTAAGATCATGGCATCAGGTCCCATCACTTCATGGCAAATAGACGGGGAAACAGTAGAAACAGTGACAGACTCGATTTTGGCGGGCTCCAAAATCACTGCAGATGGTGACTGCAGCCATGAAATTAAAAGAGGCTTACTCCTTGGAATGAAAGTTATGACCCATCTAGACAGCATACTAAAAAGCAGAGACATTACTTTGCCAACAAAGGTCCATCTAGTCAAGGCTATGGTTTTTCCAGTGATCATATATGGATGTGAGAGTTGGACTGTGAAGAAAGCTGAGCGCCAAAGAATTGATGCTTTTGAACTGTGGTGTTGGAGAAGACTCTTGAGAGTCCCTTGGACTGCAAGGAGATCCAAACAGTCCATCCTAAAGGAAATCAGTCATGAATGTTCATAGGAAGGACTGATGTTGAAGCTGAAACGCCAATACTTTGGCCATCTGATGCAAAGAACTGACTCATTTGAAAAGACCCTGATGTTGGGAAAGACTGAAGGCAGGAGGAGAAGGGGACGACAGAGGATGAGACAGTTGGATGGCATCACTGACTCAATGGACAAGAGTTTGAGTAAACTCCAGGAGTTGGTGATGGACAGGGAGGCCGGGTGAGCTGTAGTCCATGGGGTCACAAAGAGTCGGACACAACTGAGCGACTGGACTGAACTGAACTGAAATGATAAACTATTTAAAGTTTACATCCATGTGTTATTAACTTCAAGAACAACAAAAAGCACAGCTAATATTTTTTTAACTGATATTTTTTCAATTGAAAATTCCCTCCTACTTTTAATAAAAGTTCTTATGATAGACTTGTTCTTACTTAAGCCTTTAAAAATTACTTGTCATTCTTGGGAGATGCTATGGTAAGAGTATAAGAATATGTTCACTGAGAAATGAGTGGATGAGGGCCCAGCTGGCAGCCACATGGGACCAGGGACTCGGGGTCAAGCTGGAAGCCAAGGGCATGATGAGATCAGGAACCCAGCTTGTTTACCACAAATGAGTGACACTGAGTCCCAGTGTCAGGACATGACGAGCCTGGGGACCATCGTGCACGGAGCCAGAGTCATAACTGCTTCACAGAGAGCATTCCTCTCAACAGTCCTCTTGGAAAGCTGCTCTTATTCCCTTTCTTAATGAGGTTTAGTTGACAGAGCCTGACTCCTGTTTCCCAGGCAGACCTCAACACATACCTGTTTGGGGCTTACTTCATTAAAGGGAAGAAGGAAAGGACAAGAGGGGAAATTGGGAGGAGATGGATAGGAGCAGATGAGGCCCATGCATTCACTTTCAGGAGGAGAGCATTTCTCTGAGGGGTGATAGATACCAAGCTAGCAATCTATTTCAAGAAGCCTGTGTGCTGAGCAGATCAGCAGGGCGGGCAGGCCTGTGGACCGAGAGGTTCTCTGTCCACATACTTTGCCTCACCCTCCACCATGCTCTCTTGACCACAGAGGCCCTTCTCCAGGGCTGTTTCCAGCAATCTTCCTCCTGGTTCAACAGCCTCCATCTGCACAGTTACCACGGCTCTGTACCTGATGCTCGTTTTCGTCATCTATTGGCTTCTGAACTGAAGTCGTTCAGTCGTGTCCGACTTTGTGATCCCATAGACTGTAGCCTACCAGGCTCCTCTGTCCATGGGATTTTCCAGGCAATCGTACTGGAGTGGATTGCCATTTCCTTCTCCAGGGGATCTTCCCAACCCAGGGCTCGAACCCGGGTCTCCTGCATTGTAGACAGACGCTTTACCGTCTGAGCCATACTACTCCCAGCTCACAGAAACCTCTGGTGGGGCTAAATCCAGCTCCTCAGGGACAAGAACTCTTTCCCCTGACGGATACCACCTCCTGGGGACACAGCCTGCAAGTGCCACTCAGGTACCCTGCACAGATCCTCACAGGATTCTCCCCTCCCTTCCTCTCTGCTGGTCCTCAAAACTTTTCCTCTCCTCAGCTCCTCTCTCTGCAACTGGCTGAAGCCTTTCCAAAGGCCAGCCTTGGACCTCAGACACTGCTTCAGCCCAGCCAGGATCCCTGAGGCTGGGAGTCACACTGAGACACTCTCACTATATGACAAATTCACCTTTTTTAAGTGATCTGGAAAGGAGGAGCATGAGGAGAAAAGGTACAATTCAACCATTCAATACATTATTCTGCCACTTGCCACTGGGCGAAGGGTTGCACCACTCACCATGTGAGGAATGTAATAAGATGAGACAGGAGACCCCAAGTCTGGTTTCTGGTTGCCTTTGAGACATCCAACAGGAGACACTGAAAAGACAATTAAATGTACAAGTCTTGTGCTCTTTAGTTAATTTTCTGCAGAGCTCAGTGCAAAAGTGCATCATTTTCCCTCTCAGCCATTTCCATACGAACAAACAGCTTACAGGACAAAGATGGTTTATTTCCAGAATTCTATTTGGTCTTTTAGCTTCACCAATATTCTGAAA
Source organism: Bubalus bubalis (assembly GCF_019923935.1). NCBI lineage: Eukaryota > Metazoa > Chordata > Mammalia > Artiodactyla > Bovidae > Bubalus > Bubalus bubalis. The sequence goes on along the minus strand of NC_059158.1, from coordinate 49,304,785 downwards.
ACCACTTACAAGTTCATGTTGGAAGAAAAAGACAAGAATAGAAGTTCAACAAAATATTTTCTCCTAGGAGTAGTTAAAGTGAACTGATTTAAAAGCTCTCTGACTTTAAAACAAGTTATTACAGGCAAAGAAAATTATGTCCTTGGAGATCATTGTCTCATTTTCTATCAACTACAATCTGTTTCACTTGATTCCTATGATACATTGCTGGACAAAAATGGTGGCTTATAAAATATTTAAGAAATTCTAAGAAACTTTCACTCAAAAAACTGCTGAGTTAATCCCTAGATACTGCCAGCTGGTAAATCTAGTCCCCAGATTCCATGGCTAATACCTACTCCTGAAGGGATAGTGTTCCAAAGCAGGGGGAGGGACCCAAAATATAGATTATTGTGTAAAAAATGTTTAAGTTTTAAACATCTGAGATATTATAGAACCATGCCATGAATATTCTGTACATGCATTTTTTTCTGTGATATTAATGGATTTTCATCCATATCATTTATATCACAGCAGGATAAGTTATAAAACCAGGTCACAGCTCTAGCAAAAGGAAATAAAAGTAAGTCATCTAGAAATGCCACAGTGAGCCTGCAGCTGCCAGTTGCAAAACTGGACACGGTAGTTCAGCTCTAGGACTCTTCCTATTGCCTCATCTGGGAAAGCAAGCCCACCCTGGTAAACCCATCTTCTCTCCTCATTATGACACAAAGTGCCACCATGAAAAGCCCACACCATCTGGATCTCCTTTCACTGTACGAATCTACAAATCTGTCCCAAACCTGCCATGAGTGTCCAGAGCTTGCAAACAGAACTTCATACCATTCATATTATGAAACGGTGCTTTTTTTCATGATGTTCTAAAATCCAAAATAAACAGAACACAGTGCTGCCTGTGAAATCAACAGAATGTGGTCAACTTCCTGTTGTAGTTCTCCTCTGTGATGTTTAGGTTAGAGATGAGATTTTGACAAAATTCTGATGGCGTCATGGACAGAGACCCAGAAATAACCAGCTCCTGCCTTGTTCTTTTGTTGACCATGATGGCTACTTCATTTCTTCTAAGGGATTCCTGCCCACAGTAGTAGATATAATGGTCACCTGACTTAAATTCACCCATTCCAGTCCATTTTAGTTCTCTGATTCCTAGAATGTCAATGTTCACCCTTGCCATCTCCTGTTTGACCACTTCCAATGTGCCTTGATACATGGACCTAACATTCCAGGTTCCTATGCAATATTGCTCTTTACAGCATGGGACCTTGCTTCTATCACCAGTCACATCCACACTGGGTATTGTTCTTACTTTGGCTCCAGCCCTTCATTCTTTTTTTTTTTTTTAATATATATATTTTTTTTTAAATTTTATTTTATTTTTAAACTTTACAATATTGTATTGGTTTTGCCAAATATCGAAATGAATCCACCACAGGTATACATGTGTTCCCCATCCTGAACCCTCCTCCCTCCCCATACCATCCCTCTGGGTCATCCCAGTGCACCAGCCCCAAGCCCTTCATTTTTTCTGGAGTTATTTCTCCACTGATCTCCTGTAGCATATTGGGCACCTACCAACTTGGGGAGATCCTCTTTCAGTATCCTATCATTTTACTTTTTCATACTGTTCATGGGATCCTCAAGGCAAGAATACTGAAGTGGTTTTCCATTCCCTTCTCCAATGGACCACATTCTGTCAGACCTCTCCACCATGACCTGCCCGTCCTGGATGGCCCCACAGGTCATGGCTTAGTTTCATTGAGTTAGACAAGGCTGTGGTCCATGTGACCAGATTGGCTAGTTTTCTGTGATTATGGTTTCAGTGTGTCTGCCCTCTGATGCCCTCTCACAACACCTACCATCTTACTTGGGTTTCTCTTAGCTTGGAGGTGGCATATCTCTTCACGGCTGCTCCAGCAAAGCACAGTCACTGCTCCTTACCTTGGACGAGGTCACCCCTCTTGACCTTGAACGTGGAGGAGCTCCTCTCGGCCCTCCTGCAACCATGCAGCTACCGCTCCTTGGATGTGCAGTTGCTCCTCTCAGCCGCAGCCCCTGACCGAAATGCAGTACTTGGATGCAATCTCAAAAATGACAGAATGATCTCTGTTCATTTCCAAGGAAAACCATTCAATATCACAGTGATACAAGCCTATGCCCCAACCAGTAACACTGAAGAAGCTGAAGTTGAATGATTCTGTGAAGACCTACAAGACCTTTTAGAACTAACACCCAAAAAGATGTTCTTTTTATTATAGGGGACTGGAATGCAAAAGTAGGAAGTCAAGAAGCACCTGGGGTAACAGGCAAATTTGGCCTTGGAATATGGAATGAAGCAAGACAAAGGCTAATAGAGTTTTGCCAAGAGAATGCAAACACCCTCTTCCAACAACACAAGAGAAGACTCTACACATGGGCATCACCAGATGGTCAACACTGAAATCAGATTGATTATATTCTTTGCAGCCAAAGATGGAAAGGCTCTATACAGTCAGCAAAAGCAAGACCTGGAGCTGACTGTGGCTCAGATCATGAACTCCTAATTGCCAAATTCAGACTGAAATTGAAGAAAGTGGGGAAAACCACGAGACCATTCAGGTATGACCTAAATCAAATCCCTTATGATTATCCAGTGGAAGAGAGAAATAGATAAGGGACTAGATCTGATAGATAGAGTGCCTGATGAACCATGGACGGAGGTTCATGACATTGTACAGGAGACAGGGATCAAGACCATCCCCATGGAAAAGAAATGCAAAAAAGCAAAATGGTTGTCAGAGGAGGCCTTACGAATAGCTATGAAAAGAAGAGTAGCAAAAAGAAAAGGAGAAAAAGAAAGATATTCCCATTTGAATGCAGAGTTCCAAAGAATAGCAAGGAGAGATAAAAAAGCCTTCCTCAGTGATCAATGCAAAGAAATAGTACTCTATAAAACAACAGAATGGGAAAGACTAGAAATCTCTTCAAGAAAATTAGAGATACCAAGGGAACATTTCATGCAAAGATGGGCTCGATAAAGGACAGAAATGGTATGGAACTAACAGAAGCAGAAGATATTAAGAAGAGATGGTAAGAATACACAGAAGAACTGTACAAAAAAGATCTTCACGACCAAGATAATCACGATGGTGTGATCACTCTCCTAGAGCCAGACATCCTGGAATGTGAAGTCAAGTGGGCCTTAGAAAGCATCACTACGAACAAAGCTAGTGGAGGTGATGGAATTCCAGTTGAGCTATTTCAAATCCTGGAAGATGATGCTGTGAAAGTGCTGCACTCAATATCCCAGCAAATTTGGAAAACTCAGCAGTGGCCATAGGACTGGAAAAGGTCAGTTTTCATTCCAATCCCAAAGAAATGCAATGCCAGAGAATGCTCAAACTACTGCACAATTGCACTCATCTCACAAGCTAGTAAAGTAATGCTCAAAATTCTCCAAGCCAGGCTTCAGCAATACATGAACCGTGAACTTCCAGATGTTCAAGCTGGTTTTAGAAAAGGCAGAGGAACCAGAGATCAAATTGCCAACATCTGCTGGATCATCGAAAAAGCAAGAGAGTTCCAGAAAAACATCTATTTCTGCTTTATTGTCTATGCCAAAGCCTTTGACTGTGTGGATCACAATAAACTGTGGAAAGTTCTGAAAGAGATGGAAATACCAGACCACCTGACCTGCCTCTTGAGAAGCCCATATGCAGGTCAGGAAGCAACAGTTAGAACTGTACATGGAGCAACAGACTGGTTCCAAATAGGAAAAGGAGTCCATCAAGGCTGTATATTATCACCCTGCTTATTTAACTTATATGCAGAGTACATCATGAGAAATGCTGGGCTGGAAGAAGCACAAGCTGGAATCAAGATTGCCAGGAGAAATATCAATAAGCTCAGATATGCAGATGACATCACCCTTATGGCAGAAAGTGAAAAGGAACTAAAAAGCCTCTTGATGAAAGTGAAAGAGGAGAGTGAAAATGTTGGCTTAGAGCTCAACATTCAGAAAACGAAGATCATGGCATCTGATCCCATCACTTCATGGGAAATAGATGGGGAAACAGTGGAAACAGTGTCAGACTTTATTTTTTGGGGCTCCAAAATCACTGCAGATGATGACTGCAGCCATGAAATTAAAAGACGCTTACTCCTTGGAAAGAAAGTTATGACCAACCTAGATAGGATATTAAAAAGCAGAGATATTACTTTGCCAACAAAGGTCCATCTAGTCATTGCTATGGCTTTTCCAGTGGTCATGTATGGATGCGAGAGTTGAACTGTGAAGAAAGCTGAGCACCGAAGAATTGATGCTTTTGAACTGTGGTGCTGGGGAAGACTCTTGCAAATCCCTTGGACTGCAAGGAGATCCAACCAGTCCATTCTAAAGGAGATCAGTCCTGGGTGTTCATTGGAAGGACTGATGCTGAGGCTGAAACTCCAGTACTTTGGCCACCTCATGCAAAGAGTTGAGTCATTGGAAAAGACCCTGATTCTGGGAGGGATTGAGGGCAGGAGGAGAGACTACAGAGGATGAGATGGCTGAATGGCATCACTGACTCAATGCACATGAGTTTGGGTGAACTCCAGGAGCTGGTGATGGACAGGGAGGCCTGGCATGCTGCGATTCATGGGGTCGCAAAAAGTTGGACACGACTGAGCAACTGAACTGAACTGAACTGCCTTGTTCACCCGACCTCCTTGAGAAAATCTGGCCTAAGGGAGGTTTTTTTTTTGCAAAAATAGACTACAGGAAATCAAAGTAAAACCTAATAATAGTTGGGAAGACATCCAATAGCCCCCATAACAATGACTTTTTTGGTAGAAGTTAGATAGGAAGCACAGTTTAGGCTCAAAGAGCCAAGAGGGCTCCTACTTTCTTCTCTATCCCCAGTACATCCCCACCACAGACTAGGATGGTTGGTGTCCCCAGAGTAGGGATGGATGACAGCCTCACCTGTATACAGGGAGGAGATGCCTTCCTTCTTAACATGTACCCTAGCAAATAGCCTGACCAATTTAATTAACAAAGAATTCTTTGGTTGTATCAAGTCAGGAGGTCTATGCTTAGGCCAATCTGATGCAGAAAAGTGGGTAGAAATGCCCCCTCCCTAGAAATAGCTTATTACAGTGAAGAGTGGATTTTTCAAGAAAATTTTATATTGATTCAACCAAAATGTTATCAATCATTATTTTTAGCCAAAATGTTGCCACAAATGTTTTTTCTTATGTGCTTACCATGTGGCATATTAAATGATTAACTAATGAGAATATGATAAAATAGGATGCTATGTGCAAGATACCAGGCTGGGTACTGGGGAGAATACATCAATAAATACACACCTAAACACTCTCTTCAAAGGCCTTATGATCTGGAAGAAGAGACAAGAGAAGCCATCTATTTGCCACAGAATGTGGTGACAACGGTGGAGGCCAAGAAGCCAGGTTGGGAGTCCCTGCATCTTAAATACCAGGGGAGGCACCAAGGAGGTAGTTGGATCTGAACGTGGCTTGGAAAGATTGGTAATAGTCTAAAGTAAATATTACATATATTCCCATAAGTTTAGTGTACACTCACAACATAAACAGTAGCCATTCTTGGGGTGGGGGGGCAGATATTTTAATCAAGTGAAAGAATAAAGCAAATGGCTCACTCTGACAGAGCATGATGGGAGGGATCTCCTTTAAAGGCAGGGATACAGCAAGGCACAGAAGTGGGAAGGCACATGGAAATGTCCATACAGCCAGATTTGCTGGGATACAGGGATTGCAAAGGGAGGATGGAATGGCCTCTGTCCACCCTGCCCTGAGTTAAGGACCAGGAGGCCCAGGAATCCTCCGAGGGGGCAAGGCTGGGTTAAGAAGCTACCCAAGAGAGAAGAAGCTGTACAGCCCTTCTCCCCTATTCATTATAAGCCCATCTGTCCTTGAGGGTTGGGTTCTTCTTACCTGGTCAGCCAAGTAGCACCCCTTTCTAGGTACTAATTAGTATCTTCTAGTTGCCTAAGAGGCTAAAAGTTCTGCTTGAACCAGGGGGCCAGAAACACTGATCCCTGCAAGGGCCAAAGATACCACAGCATGTTAAATGGACCACAGGGACCTTGACCAAGACCAAACCACAGAAATGGCCAGGGGAACCCTGCTCAGAGCTCACACATTAACCAGGGATCCATGAACCCCAGATCTGTGAACTTGGATAGAAAAATAATTCATATTTATTTTCACTAATCTAACTGCAACAAAGCATTTCCTTCTACTACAAACCAGAGCAACGTTATAGCTCCTGCCTTGGCAGGTGGGTTCTTTACCACTAGCATCACCTGGAAAGCCCCAAACAGAGCAATGTTAACAGTACCCATGACTTTGTCACCAAGAGAAAACACAGATATTTTCACATCATATTAAAATTATTGCTAATTCAAAATATCATTTTATCACCATTTCAAAATTGTTTATTAGACTCATTACTGGATCCTGTTATTGTTTTAAAAAAAGAAGCACGGAATTTTTAAAAATACTTTGTTAACTGTATTTCATTACATTTAGGCTCTTTCATACTCTTATGTATTTCATGTTATGCATTTAATATGGTAATCCATAAGAAAGGCCCTCAGGCTTCCCAAGAGGTCGATGGCACTAAAAATTCAGAACCATTGGCCATAAAAGGAGTAAACAATTTGGTTCAAAAAATCAGACTCAGAGTATCAAATCTGATAAATAGAAGGGATACTGTTCTGAATACAGTGAAGTAGTCCAGAAGGTAATGGGCATGTGGGCCTTGGGTAAGAAAGGGCAACAGTTTTCTTCTAAGCATTTTCTCCAAGAGCAACACTGTTTTTCAAGGTAACATGATGTAATTCTTTCTAAGACTGTGATGAAGGAATCAATAGAAACACAGGATCTTGAGATACCAAGAGAAGGAAAAGTGAGCATCTTAAACACAGAGCCCTTCCCTCCTCCACCCCTACCTCCTTGGCAGTCCCAAGGCTGCTCTCTGTGTCTGTGATTCTGTTTCCTAGATATTTATTTCCTGCTGATTTGTACTGTATTTGAGATTCCACATACAAGTGACACCATACAATGTTTGCCTTTCTCTTTCTGGTGTACTTCGCTTAGTATGATAATCTCTAGGTCTATCCATGTTACTGTAAATGGGATTATTTCATTCTTTTGACGGCTGAGTAATATTCCATTGAATATATGTACCACATCTTTATCCATTCATCTGTCCAGTTTGGGGTTAGCAAAGGCAAACTATTATATTGTTGTTATTGTATAGTTACTAAGTCATATCTGACTCTTTGAGACCCCATGGGCTGTAGCCTGCTAGGCTCCTCTACCCATGGGATTTCCCAGGCAAGAATACTGGATTGGGTTGCCATTTCCTCCTCCAGGGAATCTTCTGGACCCAGGGATTGAACCCACATCTCCTTCTTGGAAGGCAGATTCTTTACTACTTAGCCAACTAGGAAGCCCTAAACTATTGTATACAGGATGGATAAACAACAAGCTCCTATTGTATTGTGCTGTTGTGTTCAGTTGCTCAGCCATGTCCAACTCTTTGCAGCCCCGTGGACTGCAGCTGCCAGGATCCTCTGAATTTTCTGGGCAGGAATACTGGAGTGGGTTGTCATTTCCTCCTCGAAAGAATCTTCCCAACCCAGGGTTCAAGCCTATGTCTCTAGCATCTCCTGCATTGGCAGCTGGATTCTTTACCGCTAGCACCACCTGAGAAGCCCTCCTATATATAGCACAGGGAACTATACTCAATATCCTGTGACAAATAATAATGGCAAATAACATGATAAAAAAAATATGTTTGTGTGTATAACTTGGCTGTACAGAAGAAATTAACACTACATTGTAAATCAACTATACTTCAATAAAAAAAAAATTTTATAAGCATTTGCTTCCCTCTGAGTCAGAGGTCTTAGCCCTGGTTCCTGGAACATACCAGCCCCAAGCTTCCCCTGGGTACACATCTGATGTAACTAACTTTTCTACCTACTTCTGCCCAGCTTCTCTGGATATGTGTGAATCCCCTGAATGGGGAGGAGCACTGGGAATGCGAAAGTGGGGAATGTCAGCCCATGGATGGAAAAAGATAGACCATTAAGAAATCTAACACTTCTCAGAAAGAGAAAAACAAATATTGTATATTAATGCATATATTTATGGAATCTAGAAAGATGGTACTGATTAAATTATTTGCAGGGCAGCAACAGACATAGAGAACAGACTTACGGACATGGGTGAGGGGGAAGGAGAGGGTGGGATGTGTGGAGAGACTAACATGGAAACTTATATTACAATATGTAAAATAGATAACCAATGGGAATTTGCTGTATAACTCAGGGAACTCAAACCAGGGCCCTGTAACAACTTAGAGGGGTGGGATAGGGAGGAAAGTGGGAGGGAGGCTCAAGAGGAAGGGGACATATGCATACCTATGGCTCATGTTGATGCTTGGCAGAAATTAACACAATTCTGTACAGCAATTATCCTTCAATTTAAAAAAAACTTTTTAAGTGAGAAAAAAAAGAAATCTACTATTTCTAGTCTCCAACCAAACATCATTCAGCGAGAAAGAATGTTCTCTCAATTCAAAATGTCATGATCTTGTGGACAAACAGGTTGAAATCTTCTACAAAGCCAGAAAGATCTTAATTAGGGTTCACCTAAAAGCAAACTGTTGGGTCAAGCAGGTTGGGAGGATGGTAATACTGGGAGGGGCACTGGTACAGGTGTGCAGCATAAGAGAAACCTGTCCTTTTCCTTTCGCCGTCTGTCCACTTAGAGCACTGCAGTTCCCCCAGTCCTGCAGCTGAGTGGCATATGGCACTGGGCTCTTTGCAGCCTGACTTCAGCAGTGATTATCTGACCAGCAGAACCCGTGTTGCAAAGAGAAGGCAGCCTCTGAGTGAGACTGGGCTGTGGGGCTATCTCCCCAGCAGAACCCCATGAGTTCTGCAGGGGAGATACTATGGCACCTTTCTTCTGTCAAGAGGAGCTGTGAACGACAGACAGAACTGAGACATACAGGCCACTGGGGAGTCTCAAAAATCAACAAGGAGGAACGATGGGGGCAAAAAATCAACTAAATTATCTTTGGTCTAGGAGTAGGAACTTTAAGAGGCAGAAATTTGTATATTACTATAACTGCCCTCATTTTAGTAATAAATGTGCAGAACCTAGACTTTTTTATTACACACCTCATAGGGAATCAAATGCTCAGGTGTTGGCTATGGGGACCCACATCAAAGAGGGAGAAGAGAACACTAGATTTTGTGCTCAACTTAGCATCACTTGTTCCCCATCTCCCCGTTTTGAGGTAAAGCGTCCAGCCTGCTTTCTGGAACCATGGTGTCATAAGCAGTTTTATATATTCCAGACTTAGAAAACAATAATAGAGCAAACCACTCTCATCTCCCTCAACAGATATAACTGAGGAAGATGGTTCAGAGGATGATAACATCAGGTGATGGGAGTCCTGTGAAGTGATGGGTGACCCAGTCTGCACCCACCTCCATGTTACTCAGACGCCTCTCCAGGGTTTGTCCATGGGGGAAGATAGGATATGAGATCAGAGCTAAAGGAATGTGCTCCTGAAGACAAAGAAACAGCCATTCCCTTAACTCTATAAATAAGTGTTTTAAAATAATTAAATCTAGCATTTGAGTTCTAAAATATTCTGACTGAAGTCATAGCTTTGCAAAGATATCAAAGCAGGAAGGATTTGAAATAAACTTTAAGAAAGAGAATTCTCCTACATAGTAGTAAAAAGAGAGAAAGAATAAGCTTAGGTTAACAGAAAATAAAGCTCTTTATCTCTTTTACTGTAAGACCCTCACTTATGGGAATATCTAGTGAAGTAAATATTCTTTTACGATAACTGGCACTTAAACCCCCAAACAATGTAGTGGTAGACAGCAGAAGACAAAGAAAAACTTGGAGTCTAGAATCAGTCTTTCCATTTGAAGTCTCCACAGTGAGACTGTGAGATATTAAGGACATAAGAAAGAAAAAAATGTAAAATCATTTAATGTTTTTTAAAATAATTATGCCTTTTCAAACAGAAGAAAGCTGAGGCCTTGATACTGAGAAAAGTAAATGTGAGGTCATTCCTTTTCAGTAGAAATCCTCCCTGTATCCATCACCAAACAGGACTGCTTGAAAATTTAATTGAATGTTTTCTATGTCTAGGGAGCTGTGAATAATGGCAACAAGGACAGTAAATAATAATTCAAGGTCCTTTGGAAATCTTAACTTTCAAGCAAACAATAACATTCACAACACTGTCAAGTTGAAATTGATGAGTCTAAATTGTGCAGTACTTTGAGGAAGCTAAGCTAACATCATCCTGGCACTGCATGTTGGGGAGAGGCCTTTGCACAAGAGGAGAAGAGGCTCATTCTTCACATTTTTTCTCTCTTTTTATTGCTGTAGGGCAAAAGAGAACTGTTACTGCCATGGTCTCATCCATAATAGAGAGAAAGGCAACAGACAGGAGAGCTGCATCCCCTGAGTCCCTGCGGGCCCCCCATCCCCAGGGCCCGGTCCCGGGCCATCTCCACAATAGGACTTCCGTCTTGCCCCATCTTACAGCACAGACTCCACATTGAATCTGGAGAAGTTTCTAATTATGTAATGCAGTGAAAACAACACAAGTCTAGGAGTCTGGAGGTCTGTGATCTAATCCACATCCCCTACTAATAGCTGTGTGGCCATGGATGGTGACCAGTTTCCTCATCTGTCAAATGAAAAGGGTGGACTAGATCAAGGGTAGGAAACTTATTTTGCAAAGAGTCAAAATAATAAATATTTGGGGCTTAGAAGACCATGTAGTCTTTGTCCAACTACTCAACTGTGCCATTGCAGCACCAAAGCAGCCACAGATACACATGATCAAAGAAGTGTAGCTATAACACTTTATTCACAGAATAAGTAGCAGGTGAAATTTGGTCCAAGGGCTGTAGAATAGTAGCTTGCCAATGCCTGTACAAGGCAACTTCTTAAAGCCCTTCCAGCTCTGAAATCGCATGAACCTTTGATTCTAAAAATGAAGTAGGCAGTTAGTTCTACCTATCACAGATGGGCTTGCGATGCCCAGGAAGAACCTGCAGATAGCTCCAGAAGACTGGAGAGTGACTTGATGGACTCTGAGCCTAAAAATCCACCTATATCGGCAGTACAACAAGGCAAAGAAAATAGATAGATATTCAAAGGGTTGAAAAGCAGGTAATAAAACTGCCATTATTTGTGAAAGATATGATTGTGTGTATTCAAGGAGAGAGAGAAATTATCAAAGTAACACATAATCTGGTCAGTTACCTATCCATCCCCCATCCATTCCATTTCTCCCCTGTCCTGTACTGTATTGAAAGGAACAAAATTTTGCAATTTGTTTTGGCCTGTGGCTTCTATTTACACTCATTCAGACAATGGAAGAGCCTGGCTGAATAACAGTGAGGGTGAGAGTGGAACCAGGGTGTTTTTCTCTCTCTGCTCCCTGTGGCATCTCAGGAAACTACTGATTTCTTTCTAGCTCCTGCTGCACATGCTGTCTCTGCTCCATTTAGGCTGAGTGATGCTGGTCTCTGGGCTTCAGTAATGCTACCTTCTTTTTTTATTCCTGCAGTCTAGAGGTGGAAACAGCTCACTGGTTTTTATAATTTGAGTTGCCCCATTACCTCTCCCCTTTCAATTTTCAATTCCTCTATCACCTGTTACAAATCTCTTATATTAAGTTCTCTTGTATAAACTACTTAGAATAATTCCTGTTTTCCTGAGTGGAAAATAAGCTGCTATGTAATACAAAATGAATATACAAAAATTAGCATTGCTTCTCTGTAACAGAAACAAACAATTAGAAAGTGGGGCTTAAAGAAGATAACTATTTGCAATAGTGTCAAAAATATAAAATACCTAGGAATATTAATGAAAGATATACAAGTCTTCTTCATATAAAACTATAAAAGACTATTAAGAGAAATTGGGAAAAAAATTTAAATAAGGAGGGAATTATTTTTTACATAGAACATATAAGCAGTAATACAAAGGAAATATTAATATTCAGGTATAATAATTTTAAAGCTTATAACCATAAAAATACATAAGACCATAAGACAGGCAAAAAGCAAACTATTTGTAATAAGGAATATTATATCTTTATATAATAAGGAAAAGGCAGACAATGCACAACGCTGTAGGAAATGAACAAGATGAAAACTTCAAGAAGTACTAGTAAAAATATCATAAAATATTTTAAAAGCAAATAGGCTCCTAGACTACTAAAGCTTAAGGAAAACAGACTGCAGTATTCTCAGAGGAAAATGAATATCCAAACAAAATTTTTAGCATATATATAGAAATTATGCTGAGTGGAGTCCCATTATTAGTAGGTAAAAATATGCAGATTAGAAAACTTTCAGGAAGGAATGTTTTTGATTAATCATCAAAGAGAAAGAGAATTACAGAAATATTATTTGAAAAAAAAAAAAAAAGGAAAAAATGGACCAGAAACTAGAACATGAAAGTTATCCAAAAAGCCAATGAATGTATACAGTGAGTGACCTCATTACTGATGAAAGAAATCCAAATGAAATAACACTACTTTTAGTATGGCTAAAATTTAAAAGATTGGCAGTACCTAAGATTGGCGACTCTATTTCACAAACTGCTACATAAATCAGGGCGTGATTTCAAGGGCAAACATAATTTCAGGGCAAGCGTAAATCAGGGCAAGTTTAGAAAATACTTCCAATATTTCCTGAAGTTGAATGTACATAAGCCACATTTCCCAGCAATTCTGCTACTGGATATATTCTATTAATTCTAACAATAGAAAACATGCATGTGTGCCTCAATAGATATCAGTTATGATGGCCAAAGGCAAGTGAAGTCGCTCAGTCATGTCCTACTCTTTGCGACCCCATGGACTGCAGCCCACCAGGCTCCTCCGTCCATGGGGTTTTCCAGGGAAGAGTACTGGAGTGGGCTGCCATTTCCTTCTTTTGGTCAACCACCACGCCCAGGCAGAAGGAGCCCAGGAATGGATGCCCTCCTCTCTGTCCCCTCGCCCTCTCACCTGCTTCTTGTCAGTGGGATCTGACCAAAAGCCAGAGGGCAGGCGGCCCATTTGGAGAAATCTGTGCTGGTCAGGCTCCCAGCACGGACATGGGCCGAGAGGGCTGAAAGCTGGACCTGGGGGCAAATGGAGCGTGTCCAGATGGCTCTGTACAGCGGCAGCACGGGATCCCTGCAGCTGCCTGCCTCACAGACCTCGGGTCAGGAAGGCTCCCCACTTCCCCACTTCTAGTATTAGTGCTGCTTTCATTTTGCACACAACTTGTACACAGTCTCTTTAGCAAACTCTCTTAAATTCTTATTTTGATTATGTTACTTGTTTCCTGCCAGAAACCTGACCCATACAAAGCCAGACCCAAACATTTACAAAATACATTGATATAAAAAGAGGAGACAAAACTGAATTACCTCTGAAGGGCATGCACACATATAGGTGGTAAAATTATAGAGAAAAGGAAGGAATAAATTGGCAGGAAAGTCAAGAGCATGGAAACCTGTGGTCAGGGAGGAAGAACACACAAGGGCATCCTGGGGTGCTGGCCATGTCCTATTTGTTTACCTGGCTGACGATTAAGTAGTCTTTGCTTTATAAAAATTTATTAAGCTGTATTTACACTTTATATATTGTTGCAGTGTCCTTGCCATTGTTCAAAATTAAAACAGCTCAGAGGAAAACAAAACAAGGGGAAATTTTTATTTGATTGCTGCAGTCCATTAGATGAACTTCTGCTTTAAGAACATAGATGTCAGGTGCATAATTTAATCAACCTCACAGTTTGGAGAGAAAAGCAGAAATCCAGACTGTTGAAAACTGTCCCTCTATACTGAGATTGAACCAGGAATATCAGTTTACAAGCCTGCAGATGATCTTGTTGGCCCAGAGGAGAACAGATGGAAGGCAAGAACACAGAGAAAGAGATGCAAAGCTTGAAGAGGAGGAGACCGTGACCAGGAGAGGGGATCTAGAAGATTTCAGAAACACTCAAAGCCAAATTCGGTATTGCAAAGGCATGTGGGTGAAGAAGGGTGCACAGCAAATGTATGTTTACATCTGGCCTGGAGTTACTAACATGGAAATAATTTCACTTGGCATTTTCTTTCAGTTATTATCTTCTGGATAACCCTCATGATAGGTGAATAATTGATAGGTAGGTAGAAAATTCAAAACATGTGCTTGTCCAGGACTATAAATGAAATTTCTAAACAAAGGAAAGTTATCAGAGTACAATCTATTTTAAGTGTGTTTTCTACAGGTAAGCTCATTCCTTGCCCAAATTAAAAGTAAAATGCAATATATTTGGAAAATAAATATAGGTCACAGGATGAATACAGGCTATTTCAGTGCAGTCACGTTAATGTCTTAAGTCATGGTGTAATATACCGTGCAAAAGAACTATAGGCTCTAATCTAGTACCATTAGCAGCACGTATTCAAATCATGTGGAGATATTACATAAATGACCTACTAGTGTAGTAAGTCAGAGAAGGCAATGGCACCCCACTCCAGTACTCTTGCCTGGAAAATCCTATGGATGCAGGAGCCTGGTGGGCTGCAGTCCATGGGGTCGCTAAGAGTCGGACACGACTGAGCGACTTCACTTTCACTTTTCACTTTCATGCATTTGAGGAGGAAATGGCAACCCACTCCAGTGTTCTTGCCTGGAGAACCCCAGGGACTGCGGGGCCTGGTGGGCTGCCGTCTCTGGGGTCGCGCAGAGTCGGACACGACTGAAGCGACTTAGCAGCAGCAGCGGTGTAGTAAGTGAAGTTCCAAATGCTATTGTGCATAACTTAATGAACCAAAAGACAAACACCATCTCTCAGAGAGTCTCAAAAATGGTCCACTGGCCTAAAAATAATTCACTATATAAGTTTAAAAGTAAGGAAACATGGTCAGAATTATTCAAGTTTCTCTGTTGTGGAGAAGATAACACAGAGTGTGTTTCACTCAGTGGAGGAAGGCTTAATTCACAGCTGAGTTGGGCGCTATCTTTCAATATTCCTCAGTGGGTTTAGTTAGGGTGGTTTGAGTCCTGTGGCCATAGCACCAAATTGGAGTACAGTCTGCTCTAAAAGGAACATCTCTAGATTTTTTTCATTAATCCAGGATATGGCAATGGCACCCCACTCTAGTTCTCTTGCCTGGAAAATCCCATGGATGGCGAAGCCTGGTAGGCTGCAGTCCATGGGGTCGCTAAGAGTCGGACGCGACTGAGCGACTTCACTTTCACTTTTCAATTTCATGCATTGGAGAAGGAAATGGCAACCTACTCCAGTGTTCTTGCCCGGAGAATCCCAGGGACGGGGGTGCCTGGTGGGCTGCCGTCTTTGGGGTCACACAGAGTCGGACACGACTGAAGCGATTTAGCAGCAGCAGCAGGATATTGTAGGAAGTAGAATATTCTACAAGTGAATATTTTATCATATTCCTTTGATCCTTCCAAGAGAATTAAATTGCATTCAGGATTTTTAAATGCTGTATAGCCATCCAAACTCCACCTGAAATCCTGGATTTTTTCACTGCTATTTGTCTGTTTAGATTTTTCTAAATGTTAAATTTTATTTGTTTTTGTAATAGATAATATTTGTACATGCATGGTATAAAACTGAAATGCACAAGGTGTTCCATGTAAAATATCTCTCCCATGTCTCTTCCTAAGCAATTGGTTCCCAGTCCATGAACTATCCATGTAATGGAAGCCATCTCAGAAATCCAGACCTCAGCCATCCCCTCCCCACTCTGAGATAATAATATTGGAGGGCTCCACTTGCCTCTCCATAAAGACCCTTACAAATAAACTTACCCAGAGAGGCCCTCAAGGTCCCTGGGCATGTTGGGAGATGCACAATTTCATGACAACAACAAAGTCTAGAATGAACTGGGCAACTCAGTGTGGTCACTGGGTCACCGCGGTCACTATGGCCTGGATTATGCAGCATCACATAGAGGTCAGGATCTCTCTCAATCCTTGAACCCAACTTAGCAGCATTTTTCCATCAGCAAAGGAGCTTGCTGTGTTTATCCCTGTGTTGTCCCATTAACAAGAATTATTCTCCCCTCCACTGTTGACTAAGGACCTGTTATATACAGTCCACAAGGTTCCACAATATCAGTGTTTGCTAATGTGGTTGCCCTGGGCATATGTATCCATGTGTGAATTTTTACCTACTTCCTGTGGTACAAATTCCCAATTTTGTGATGTAACATGAAGTCTATCTTTTACACCATTTTAATATATCTTTTGGTATGATTGACCTTACCTTACTTCAACAAGAAAACGAAGGGTGACATATTGAAATGGGCTGAAATTTTACTGAATATTTCATGTTCATCAATCATTGTTAAAGAATGGCCTCCAAAGGACTTCCCTGGTGGGCCAGTGGTTCAGAATCAGTGTTTCCACTGCAGGAGGCATGGGTTCCATCCCTGGTTGGGGAACTAATATCCCACGTGCCACACAGCATGGCCAAAAAATAAATAAAATTAATTTAAGTAAGCATCTTTGAAAAAAAAGTAACTCCCAAAACTTAGAATGTGAAGATAACCCGGAGATCTCAAAGGATATGCACTAGAGAGAAGTAATGATTTTTTAATGATTTCTTCTGGGCTAGGAAAGGAGGCTTGCAGACGTATTTTGCATTCTTCTTACCCATCTGCATTTTTCCCTGAATAAATGTGTAATGCTTCTGTAATATGAAGAAATTTTTGAGATTTCAAACTATATAAGAAGCTACTATTCCCCTTTACAGGTAGCAAAATTGGAGCAGTGATGGCCTAAGTGACTTTGCATTGTACCTCAGAGATTCAGTAGGAAGGTGGAATTTCAGATGGGGTCCTCTGGGTTGCAGTTTATTTTTTAGCCCAATGACTCTGCTGTCATCTTTCATAAGAGCGCTGTATCTTGAAAGCATCTCTCCAAGACACCTCTGAGGTTAATGCCTTAGAAAAACTGATCAAACATAATGACTTTGATAGAGACCATTTCACATTACTTTGATCAATCTATTTTTCTTGGTTCATGCTCTCAAAAATGTCTAACTTTCCCCAGTGACACTGTTCACACTGATTCTAGTTTTTAACAACATAGGCAAGGAGTTAAGCTGATCGTCTATGAGGCAAAAGGAAAAGGACAGTAGAATTCAGTTCTCAGGGATGGATAGAGAATATGCGATACTTCTCTATAATAGGGACCAGCAGGACTGCATACCCAGCAACCACCGGGCAGCTAATGCCAGCAACTGATGAGAGCGTCCTCTATCCCCAACACCCCACCCCAACTCAGCCCCGTACCATTGTTTGTAGCTCTCAAGGTCATTATAAGGGGCTCCAGAGCCCCAAAATGTGAATTTTGTGGTGAAGAAAAATAAGAAATATGGAATTTCTAGAGGACAGAGGATTCTGGTGATATATACTTCATCTAATCCCCTCACAGAGGACATTAAAAAGGACAAACCTTTGACTTCATTAATAAGTAGTGGGCTTTGTTTCTTAAGGATTTGTGTCTCCATGGAGAAGTAAAGAGCTCCCCAGGTGGCACAGTGGTAAAGAAGCTGCCTGCCAATGCAGGAAATGCAAGAGACACAGGTTTGATCCTTGGGTCTGGAAGATATCCTGGAGAAGGAAATGCCAAACCAATCCAGTATTCTTGCCTGAAAAATTCCATGGACAGAGGACCATGGGGTCTCAAAGAGTTGGACACAACTGAGCACAGCACAGAAGTAAAGCCATTAGTCTGGTTTACCTAATAATTCTTCCAGAAGAAAGGATTTGGAATAGAACTGGGTCCGCCTCAAGGAGAATGTAGGGAAAGCTTCTGAAAGTGATTTGCAGCTTCTCTGTCACCCCTGTTAGAGTTCCCATTGCCCCTCAGGCACAGTGTCCACCTTCTCCAGATCATAGGGCCCATGAGATAGAATTTATTTCTACTTCATGTGGCAAATGGACTGCCCCTGAATCCAGAGAGCTGGAGTTAAATGGGTTGAGTTAGGCTGGGCATGTGTAACCTCCCGCCTGCCAGGCTACCTGGATCCAGGGATTAGGTCTTACGGGGCAAGGCAGCAGGCCAGTTCAGATGTGCTCAGTTAGAGACAGTCATCAGGTCCCACTCTCCAAGAAGGGGGTTCAATTTCAACATGTAGCCAGGTCCAAGAACATCCTACAGAGCTAAGAAACAGGAGCAGGAGGGAGAGAGCTAAGAGTGGGATAGAGCTAATAAACAGGACAGGGGGAGTATGGAGCACAGCTGGTGAGAAATGAGCGTGTAAAGTGTATGTGCAACTTTGGATCAGGGAGTCCACTGCTTGTCTTTACTTTATCAGTGAATGGAATACTCAGGGCTGTACCTGATGGGCTTAAAACAGATGCCACTATTTGCAAGAATATCCTCTACATCCCTATCTCAAAACCCAGTAGGAATTGTCAGATCCATGTTGAATGCAAAACTAAAGTGCAATTCACTCCCAGAATTCTACATTATCTTCCTTTTGCATGTGTATCAGTCACGCTCTTGGTTAACACTGGCTGCTAAGCAAAAAAGGATGTGATAATTCACAGAAGTGTTGGTTGGGAGACCTGGGGACCCAAGGAGGAGCTTGGGTATAATGTCTAAAACCATGGTGCAGTTGGTCTGTTAAAGAGCAGCCCCACTGCTATGGGCCAACTAGGACCTCCTGCTGTGGCCGCTGCTACCACTGCACTAGCCAGGGGGCATCTACACCTGGCCTGTGAGTCCACACTGCTCTCTCTGGATCAGTGTCTCACACAGGCATATCTGGCAGCTGCATCCCAGGACACATGCTACACTTTACTGCAGAAAGGGCTACAGACTTGAAGTTTGACTCTACACTAAGGATGTGGGACACAAAAAAATAGAAACTTCTCCAAATACAGAATGACAGTCAAAAGAAATGGGCAATTTTGACAGGGGTGCCAAAATAACTCAGTGGGGAAAAATACTCTTTTCAGCAAATGATGCTGAACAAATAACATCCACATACAGAAGAATGAAGTTGGAATCATTCTTTACCCCACAGGCAAACATTTACCCCAAATGGAGTGTAGGTCTAAATGTAAGAGCTAAAACCACAAAACTCTTAGGAGGAGAAATAGGAGCAAATCTTTGTGAATGTGGGTTAAGCAAAGCCTTCTTAGATATGGCATCAAAAACATAAGTACCAAAACAAAACAAAATGATAAATAGGATTTCATCAAATTAAAAATTTTGTCCTTCAAATCATACCATCAAGAAAGCGAAAATTAAAAGATCCTCAACATTACTAATTACTGGATAAATGCAAATCAAAACTACAATGAGGTGCCTGCCACCTCACATGAGTCAGAATGGTCATCATTTAAAGCTCTACAAATAATAAATACAGAAGAGGATATGGAGAAAAGGGAACCCTCCTTCTATAGGAGGGAATGTAAATTGGTGCCGCCACTAGGGAAAACAATATGGAAGTTCCTCAGAAAACTAAAAATAGAGCCGCCATATGATCCAGTAATGCCACTCCTGGGCATATATCCAGACAAAATATAATTCAAAAAGATACATGTACAGCTGCACCATTCACCATAGCCAAAACAAGGAAAAAACCTAAATGTCCATCAACAGATGAATAGATAAATAAGATGTGGTATATATGTGTATTATATATACATAAAATGGAATACTACTTGGCCATAATTAAAAAAAAGAATGAAAAAATGCCATTTGAAGCAATGCAGATGAACCTAGAGATTATCATACTAAGTAAAGTAAGCCAGAGAAATACCATATCGTATCACTTATATGTGGAATCTAAGTTCAGCTCAGTTGCTCAGTCACGTCCGACTCTTTGTGACACCATGGACTGCAGCATACCAGGCTTCCCTGTCCATTACCAACTCCCAGAGTTTGCTCAAATTCATGCCCACCAAGTCAGTGATGCCATCCAAACATCTTATCCTCTGTCTTCCCCTTCTCCTCCTACCTTCAGTCATTCCCACCATCAGAATCTTTTCCAGTGAGTCAATTCTTTGCATCAGGTGGCCAAAGTATTGGAGCTTCAACTTCAGCTTCAGTCCTTCCAATGAATATTCAGGACTGATTTCTTTTAGGAGTGACCAGTTGGATCTCCTTGCAGTCCAAGGGACTCTCAAGAGTCTTTTCCAATATCACAGTTCAAAAGCATCAATTCTTCTGCACTCAGCTTGCTTTATGGTCCAACTCTCACATCCATACATGACTATTGGAAAAACCATAGCTTTGACCAAATGGACCTTTGTCGGCAAAGTAATGTCTCTGCTTTTTAATATGCTGTCTAGTTTGGTCATAGCTTTTCTTCCAAGGAGCAAGTGTTTTTTAATTTCATGGCTGCAGTCACCATATGCAGTGATTTTGGTGCCCAAAATTCCACAGATATATGGAATCTAAAATACAACACAAACAAACATACCTGTGAGCAGAAACAGACTTACAGATATAGAAAACAGATTTGTGGTTGCCAAGGGGAAGGAAGGGTCAGGGAGGGAGAGAGTGGCAGTTTTGGATTAGCAGATGCCAACTATGATGTATAGAATGGATAAACAACAAGGTCCCAGTACTCTTGCCTGGAGAATCCCATGGATAGAGGAGCCTGGTGGGCTGCAGTCCACGGGGTCGCTGGAGTCGGACACGACTGAATGACTTCACTTTCACTTTTCACTTTCATGCATTGGAGAAGGAAATGGCAACCCACTCCAGTGTTCTTGCCTGGAGAATTCCAGGGACAGGGGAGCCTGGTGGGCTACCATCTATGGGGTCACACAGAGTTGGACACGACTGAAGTGACTTAGCAGTAGCAGCCTACTGTATAACATGGGGAAGTATAATATATTCAATATCTTATGATAAATCATAATCAAAAAGAACACGAAAAATACTATATATATATATATATGTATAATTGAATTACTTTGCTATATAGCAGAAATGAACACAAAATTGTAAATCAACTATACTTGGACAAAATTAATTTTTTAGAAAAAGAAAGTGAAGATGCCACACAGAAAAAGGAAAAACTGCAAATCAAATATATGTCTTTATCCCCTCCTCTTTCCTGGCTAGTGAGGGAAAGATCCCCGCCCCCCCAGAGTTACAAGAATGCCAGAACACACGACACCTGACACAGAGCAGGTGGGATCAGCAGCAGCTGATGAGCCACGAACACTCAGCCCAGGGAGGGCACCTGCCCTGCAGGGCCACACTGGGTTGCATGGGCAGCGGACGGAACCACCATGAGCTGTGGAGTCTAACTTTGTGTCATCAAGAGGATGGATGCCTTCTGGCTTCCTGGAAAGCATGTGATTGGTTTATCTGAATTATTCCATGGGTTGGCAGGAAATTGAAACCCACTACTCAAGAATAAGCAGGAACTACATTTGGTCCATTTGACAAGGAGAGTTGTTTGGCCCAGGGTTCTCACATATGGAGTAGAATGGGGAGCCAGGATACTCAGGCCCCTCTAGTTTTTCCAGGTATCAAGACAGAGCATGATATTGAACTTTAACTTTACATTTTACACCTTCAGAAGATATCAAGTCTTAAGGAACTTGTATCTAGGATATAAAAAGAACAGTAAAAACTACAAATAACCCAGTTCTAAAATGGGTAAAGGATTCCAATAGACATTTCTCCAAAGAAGACATTTCACGTGGCCAATAAGCACATGAAAAGATAGGCTGACTAGGATATTAAAAATCAGACAAAAACAGTTGGCAGGAAAATAAATAAACTAAAGTCCATACCTTATTGGGGAAATTCAAAATGATATAGCTGCTTTGGAAAACAGTTTGGCAGTGCCTCAAAATGTTAAACATAGAGTTACCATGTGAAACAGCAATTTCACTCCTAAGTATATATTAGACAGAAATGAAAACATATGTCCACACAAAAATTTGTACATGAAAGTTCACAGTAGCATTACTTTTTAGTTTTATTGAAGCATAGTTGATTTACAATGTTCTGTTTTGCAAAATGACTCAATTCTACATTGACATTCTTTTTCACTTCCTTTCCAATATGGTTTATCCCAGAATACTGGGATATGGTATGTGGTTTCCTGTGCTATACAGTAGGAACTTGTTGTCTATCCATTTTATGTATAATAGTTTGCATCTGCTAATCCCAAACTCCCAACACTTCCCTCCCCAAACCCCTCCTCTTTGGCTACCACAAGTCTGTTCTCTATGTCTGTGAGTCTGTTTCTATTTTATATAAGTCTGTTCATATGTTTTATAGATATGTTCATTTTTTAGATGCCACATATGTGATGTCATATGGTATGTGTCTTTCTCTTTGTGACTTACTTCGCTTAGTATGATAATCTCTAGTTCCATCCATGTTGCAGCAAATAGGAGTATCTTCTTCTTTTCATGGCTGAGTATATTCCATTGTACACATGTGCTACATTTTCTTTATCCATTCACTTGTCAGTGCACATTTACATTGTTTTCATACTGGTGACTGTAAATAGCAGCATTATTCATAACAACCCAAAAATTGAAACAATCCACAAATCTATCAGCTGTTGAATGGATAAATAAAATGTGTTGTAGAGAACAAGATGGCAGAGGAGTAGGTGGACGTGGAGTACATCTCTCTCCACAGATACATCAGGAATACACCTTCAGACACAGAAGAGCTTGAACACCAGCTGAGAGCAGACAGGAGGACCTGACCAACCAGAAAAGAATGTATAGAACCACGCAAAACATGGTAGGATGAAGGAAGTAGGGGGTAAAAGAGGAGAGTTAGCAGGACTGGACCTGCCCTTGGCGGGTGGGGGAACTGAAGCAGGGGTCCAATCCCCTCATCGAGGCAATTATTTGAGACAGAGAAGAAACATTTGAGGCTGAGAGTGACGCCGCTAATCTGTGACAGTGTAAATGGAATGAGAATCATACAGACAAGCCTTGCCATAGCCATACAAACCCCAGACAGGGACGCGGGTCCCCTAGAAGGTGCAGCGGCTGGGAGCTGGAGCATAGGGATTGTGGAGCAATCCCAGGGTGAGGGCTGCCATTGATTGTAGAGAGACAGACCGAGTGGATGGGAGGGGGGAGATTGTGGTGAGAAATACTTGTGGAGGAAAGCCAGGCAGCCATGGAAGCAAGGCAGTATTACTGAGTCATGCATAGGGGCTGCAGCCATCACCGTAGCCTCTCTCTTCCCACTAGCCAGAGGTCGGCCCTTCAGGCACCTGACTAACTGAACAACAGAGTAGGACACCAGCCGGCGGGTGGGTGAGTGGGAGGACTTTAAGTGCCTGACATGCCAAGCAGAGAAGGACCCCAGCCAAGGGAGGGCTCTAAGTTCCTGAATGGGTGGAGCAAAGGAGAAGGACTAGCCAAAGAGGCCCTCTGATCGCCAGCTGCCAGAGACTTAGAAAAAGGCTCTGACAAGGCCATAGCTCCTACGGCTGAGGCAATTTGTGTCCCTGCACACTTGGCACTGCCAAGGTCCCCACAACCCAAGCAGCTTTACCACCTTCACACTCAATCCTTACTGGGATAGAGCTACCGCAGGCTAGAAAAAACCTAATCAGAATCGTATCTCCTATGACAATAGCTGCCGGAGCCCCTGCGCAGCCAGTATTGCCAGGGTCCCCATGATTGTAAAACCCGTGCCACCTCCATGCATGAACCCACTGGGACAGAGCTGACAGAGTCTAAGAAAGCCCTGCGTCTGTGCACACTGGGCCACTCCAGTCATGTCCAACTCTGCAAACCTGGGACTGAGGCCTGCCACACTCTTCTGTCAATGGGGTTCTCCAGGCAAGAATACTGGAGTGGGTTGCCATACCCTTCTAGAGCACTATATTTCCTACTGCCCTAACCACTGGCTTCCCTGAGTTTCTGGTGCTGCCAGGGCCCCTGCGACCCAAGCAGCTGCACCACCTCCACACCTGGCCCTCACAGGGGCAGACACAAATCCTCCAGGGCAACCTCAGGAGCAAACCCCAGTGGATGACCCACATGCAGTGGTGGAGATAAAACCACAGTTGAAACCCAGGGGCAGTGTGGCTAAGGAAGAGGACCCAAAACCTTCCCACCAGCTGTACAAGCAGCAGATTAAATCCACACAATCAACTAGGCAGACTCTGTGTCTATGGAATAGATAAAAGGACAATGAGAGTTCTCACAAAAGAAAGCACACTTGTTCTGACAGCTGTGGACATTGGAGGCAAGAACACACAGAAGCAGGACCAGATTAGAGCCTGAGCTGCCCCCACAGCAAGTCCAGAGATCAGCCCAGTGTTGGAGGGCATCCTAGAGAGGCAAGGCAAAGGATGCTGACAGCAGAGACTCAAGAAGAACATTTAATATTCTTACCTTTTGACTTGTTCTATAGTTGCTTCTAGTTTTTTTCTTTTTTTCTCTCTTTTTCCTCTCTGTTGCTGTTATCAATTTTATTAGTACTATTAAATCTATTTAAGGTTTTGAGAATTTTTTTAATCACACTTTTTTTTTCCTGTTACATACTTCTTCCTCTATGTTGGCCTTTTGTGGTTCTATAGGGTTTTCCTTTTTTCTTTCTCTTTTTTCCCTCTATTTTTTATTTTACTTTTTAAAAATTTTTTTTAATTTTTAAATTTTTTATACATTTATTCCTTTGTTTGCTTTTCCTACTGTTGTTTTCCTGTTTCAGTTAATATTTAATATATAATATTTAATATAATCTTTATATCTTCTTTATCTACCTCTAAGTTTGCATTTCTATTCTTTCTTTTCTTTTTCTCACCATATTTGTTAGCTGGTTTTGTTTTTGTTGCTTTACTCCCCAGTTGGCACCTTGCTTTATTTTTGTTTTCCAATTTGTTCTTTAGTTAATTTTATTGTTAACTGGTGGACATCATTTTTTGTTTCCTTTGTTCACTGGATCAATTTATTGTTCTTTTTTTTTTTTTTTTTTTTTTTTGGACTGTTTTGGTTTTTCTTCTGGGTGTACATGTATATGTGTATATTCCATTATTTTCATTATTATTTGCCTGATTTTGTAATTGTCATTTGTCAGGGGGTGAATCTTTTGTTTCTTGTTTTTGTGTATTTGTTTTATTCCCATGTAATGCCATAAGAAACCACCTGTGGAATCTCCATTCCTGGCCAGAGATCAAGTTCTGAGTCTTTGGAGAAGGAGTCCTGACTCCAGGACCCTAGACTACCAGAGAACTCCTAACCCTCGGGAGTATCAAATAGTGAGAACTTCCACAAAGGCAACAACTTGTATATAAGGCCCAACATCACCCAATTGCCAGTAGCACCCTGTGCAGGATGCCTCATCCAAACAAAAATAAGACAAAAATACAAACCCAATCATTATCAGACAGAATTAACACCTCACTCAGCCTTGCCCATCAAAGGAAAAACAAAGAAAACTCACCTCCTCTCACCAGAAGCACAACTTGCACCCTACATGAAGCTTACACAAACCACTGGACCAACCTTATGAGAACAAAAACCAAAAGGAAGAAAGAATTCAACCTCAAAGCCTGGGAAAAGGAGACCTCAACACAATAAGTTTTTTTAAAAAATGAAAAGGCAGAGAAATACCGCACAAATAAAGGAACAACCTAGAAACACACAAGTCCAAATAAATGAAGAGGCAAATTACCTGAGAATTCAGAATAATGACAGTAAAGATGATCTAAAACCTTGAAAACATAGTGGAGAAAATGCAAGAATCAATTAACAAAGACCTAGAAGAAATAAAGAATAAACATACAGAGACAAACAACACAATTATTGAAATTAAAAATACTCTAGAAGGAATCAATAGCAGAATATCTGAGGCAGAAGAATGGATAAGTGAGTTAGAAGATGGAGTGGTGGAAATAACTGCTGAAGAGCAGAATAAAGTAAAAAGAATGAAAAGAACTGAGGATAGTCTCAGAGACTTCTGGGACAATATCAAAAGCACCAACATTTGAAATATAGGGGTCCCAGAAGAAGAAGAGAAAAAGAAAGGGTATGAGAAAATTTTTGAAGAGATTATACTTGAAAAATTCCCCAATATGAGAAAGGAAATAGTCAAGTCCAAGAAGCACAAAGAATCCCATGCAGGATAAACCTGAGGAGAAGCAAAACAAGACACAAACTAATCAAACCAACAAAGATTAAACACAAAGAAAGAATATTAAAAGCAGCAAGAGAAAAGCAACAAGTATCATACAAGGAAAACCCCATACATTTAACAGCTGATCTTTCAAAAGAAACTTTGTAGGCCAAAAGGGAATGGCAGGATATATTTAAAGTACTGAAAGGGAAAAATCTACAACCAGGATTACTCTTCCCAGAAAGGATCTCATTCAAAATTGATAGAGAAATCAAAAGGATTTTCAGACAAGTAAAAGTTAAAAGAATTTAGTACCAAACCAGCTTTACAAAAATGTTAAAGGGACTGATATAGTCAAGAAATACAAGAGAAGAAAAAGATCTACAAAAACAACCTGCAAACAATTAAGAAAATGGCAATAGGAACATCAGTTCAGTCACTCAGTCGTGTCCAGCTCTTTGTGACACCATGAACCACAGCACACCAGGCCTCCCTGTCCATCACTAACTCCCGAGTTCACCCAAACCCATGTCCATTGAGTTGGTGATGCCATCCAACCATCTTATCCTCTGTCTTCCCCTTCTCCCCCTGGCCTCAATCTTTTCCAGCATCAGGGTCTTTTCAAAGGAGTCAGCTCTTCACATCAGGTGGCCAAAGTATTGGAGTTTCAGCTTCAGCATCAATCCTTCCAATGAATATTCAGGACTGATTTCCTTTAAGATGGACTGGTTGGATCTCCTTGCAGTCCAAGGGACTCTCTTGTATCAATAATTACCTTAAATGTAAATTGATTAAATATCCAACCAAAAGACACAGACTGGCTGAATGGATACAAAAAAAGACCCATATATATATTGTCTACAAGAAACCCACTTCAGTCTTAAAGAAACTTACAGGCTGAAAGTGAATGAATGGAAAAATATATCTCATCAAATGGAAAGCAAAAGAAAGCTGGAGTAGCAATCCTCATATCAGACATAATAGACTTTAAAATAAAGAATATTACAAGAGATAAGGAAGAACATTACTTAATGATCAAGGGATCAATCCCAGAGGAAGACATAACAATAGGAGCACCTCAATACATAAGAGAAACACTAACAGACATAAAAGGAAAAATTGACAGTAACAATGAGTTAGGAGACTTTAATGCCCCACTTACACCAATGAACAGATCATCAAAATAAAAAATTAATAAGGAAAGGCAAGCTTTAAATGATACATTAGACCAGATGGATCTCATTGATATCTTCAGGACATTCCATCTAAATGCAGAAAAATATACTTTCTTCTCAAGTGTACATGGAACATTCTCCAGGATAGACCACATCTTGGGTCACAAATCAAACCTCAGCAAATTTAAGAAAATTGAATTTTTTTTTAGTAAGCATCATTTCTGACCACAACACTATGAGACTAGATATCTATTAAAATAAATTCACTAAAAAAAATAAAAACCACATGAAGATTAAACAATATATTTGTAAATAATGAGCAGGTTACTGAAGAAATCAAAAGGGAAATAAAAATATTCCTAGAAATAAATGACAATAAAAACACAACTCAAAACCTATGTGATGCAGCAAAAGCAGTTCTAAGAGGGAAGTTTATAGCAATGCAATCCTGCCTCAAGAAACAAGAAAAACATCAAAGAGATAATCTACCATAATAACTAAAAAAATGGGACAAGACAAACAAAAAATCCCCAGAGTTAGAAGAAGGGAAAAGATCAAAAAGATAAGAACAGAAATAAATGAAAAAGAAATGAAAGAAACAATAGTAAAGATTAATAAAACTAAAAGCTGGTTCTTTGAGAAGATCAACAAAACCAACAAACTTTGAGCCAGATTAATCAAGAAGAAAGAGAGAAGAATCAAATCAACAAAACTAGAAGTGAAAAAGGAGAGGTTACAACAGACAATGCAGAAATACAAAGGATTATAAGATACTATTATGAGCAATAAAATGGACAACCTTGAAGAAAGGGACAGCTTAGAAAAGCTCAATCTGCCAAGACTGAGCCAGGAAGAAATAGAAATTATGAACAACCCAATTACAAGCACTGAAATCAAAACTGTGATAAAAATATCCCCCCAAAAACAGGAGTCCAGGGCCAGATGGCTTTACAGGTGAATTCTATCAAACATTTAGAGAAGAGGTAAATCTTACACTTCTAAAACTCTTTCAAAAATTTGCAGAGGAAGAAACATTTCCATAGTCATTCTATGGGTCCACCATCACCCTGATACCAAAACCAGGCAAAGACAACACACAAAAAGAAAATTACAGGCCAACATCACTGATGAACTTAGATGAAAAAATCCTCAACAAAATTCTAGCAAACAGAATCAAACAACACATTAATTAGAGCTCACACACAATGATAAAACTTGGTTTATTCCAGGGATGCAAGGATTCTTCAGGCAAAAATCCAGCTGTAATGCAGGAGATCCAGGTTCGATCCTTGGGTTGAGAAGATCCCCTGGAGAAGGGCATAGCAACCCATCCAGTATTCTTGTCTGGAGAATCCCCATGGACAGAGGCGCCTGGGGTGGGTATACTCCATGGGGTCACAAACAGTTGGGCATTACTGAGTGACTAACACACTCAATGGTTCTTCAATATATGCAAATCAATCACTATAATTGCAATTCTAGCAAACAGAATTAAATGACACATTAAAAAGCTCACACACCATGATCAAGTTGGGTTTATTCCAAGGATGCAAGGATTCTTCAGGCAAAAATGCAGCTGTAATACAGGAGATCTGGGTTCAATCCTTGGGTTGGAAAGATCCCCTGGAGAAGGGCATTGCAACCCACTCCAGTATTCTTGCCTGGAGAATCCCCATGGACAGAGGAGCCTGGGATGGGTATATTCTATGGGGTCACAAACAGTCACAACTGAGTGACTAACACACACAAGGATTTTTCAATATATGCAAATCAATCACTATGATTACACCATATTAACAAATTGAAGGATAAAAACCATATGATAACCCCAATAGGTAGAGAAAAAGCCTTTGACAAAATTATAAAATCTCTTCAAAAATTGGGCATAGAAAGAACCTACCTCGACATAGTAAAGGCCATATATGATAAGCCCATAGCAAACATTATTCTCAATGGTGAAAAACTGAATGCATTCCCTCTAAGATCAGGAACAAGACAAGGGTATCCTCTATCACCACTATTATTTAACAAAGTTTTGGAAGTCGTAGCTATGGCAACAAAAGAAAAAAAAGAAATAAAAGGAATCCAGATTGAAAAGAAGTAGAGGGTGGGAAGATTTGGGAGAATGGCATTGAAACATGTAAAATATCATGTATGAAACGAGTTGCCAGTCCAGGTTCGATGCACGATACTGGATGCTTGGGGCTGGTGCACTGGGACGACCCAGAGGGATGGAATGGGGAGGGAGGAGGGAGGAGGGTTCAGGATGGGGAACACATGTATACCTGTGGCGGATTCATTTTGATATTTGGCAAAACTAATACAGTTATGTAAAGTTTAAAAATAAAATAAAATAAATAAATAAATAAACAACAACAACAACAAAAAAAGAAAAGAAGTAAAACACTCACTGTTTGCAGATGATATGATGCTATACATGGAAAACCCTAAAGATACTATCAGAAAATTACTAGAGCTAATCAGTGAATTTAGCAAAGTCATGGAATACAAAATCAATACACAGAAATCACATGCATTCCTATATGCTAAAAATGAAAAGTCAGAAAGAGAAATTAAGGAATCAATCCCATTCACCATTACAACAAAAAGAATAAAATATTTAGGAATAAACCTATCTAAGATGACAAAAGAACTGTATACAGAAAACTATAACACATTGTAGAAAGAAATCAAAGACATAAACAGAAGAAGAGATATTCCATGCTCCTGGGTTGGAAGAATCGATATTGTGAGAATGCCTACACTAGCAAATGCAATCTATGGATTCAATGTAATCCCTATCAAATCACCAATGGCATTTTTAACAGAACTAGAAGAAAAAAATGTCACAGTTCTTATGGAAAAACCAAAGACCCTGAATAGCCAACGCAGACTTGAGAAAGAAGAATGGAGCTGGAGGAATCAACCTTCCTGACTTCAAACTATACTACAAAGCTACAGTCATCAAGACAGTATAGTACTGGCACAAAAAGAGAAATATAGACCAATGGAGCAAGAGAGAGAGCCCAGAGATAAACCCAGGACTTACGGATAACTTATTTTTGACAAAGGAGACAAGAATATACAATGGAGCACAGATAGCCTCTTCAATAAGTGGTGCTGGGAAAACTGGATGTCTACATGTTAAAACAAAATGAAATTAGAACACTTCCTAACATGACACACAAAGATAAACTCTGCAGGTCAGAAGGAAATAGCAGGATATATTTAAAGGACTGCAAGGGGAAAATCTACAACCAAGATTACTGTACCTGGCAAGGATCTTAGTCAAAATTGATAGAGAAATCAAAAGCTTTTCAGACAAGCCTAAGTTAAGAGAATTCAGTACCACCAAATCACCTTTACGACAAATGTTAAAGGGTTATAGTCAAGAAATACAAGAGAAGGGAAAAATGCACAAAATCAACCCCAAACAGTTAAGAAAATGACAATAGGAACATGTATCAATAATTACTTTAAATGTAAATGGATTAAATGCTCCAACCAAAAGACACAGACTGGCTGAATGGATACAAAAACAAGACCCATATATATGCTGTCTACAAGAAACCCACTTCAGACCTAAAGACACACATAGACTGAAAGCGAGAGGATGCAAAAATATATGCCATGCAAATGGGAAGCAAAAGAAAACTGGAGTAGCAATCCTCCTATCAGACAAAATAGATCTTAAAGTAAAGATTACAAGAGATAGGGAAGGACACTACATAATGATCCAGGGATCAATTCAAGAGGAAGACATAACAACTGTAAATATCTATGGACCCAACATAGGAGCACTTCAATACATAAGACAAACACTTACAGACATTAAGGGAGAAATTGACAGTAACACAATAATAGTAGGACCCCACTTACACCAATGGATAGATCATCAAAACAGAAAATTAATAAGGAAACACATGTCTTAAATGACACATTAGATGAGATGGGTCTCATTGATATCTTCAGGATATTCCATCCAAGTGCAGATTACACTTTCTTCTCAAGGGCACATGGAACATTCTAAAGGATAGACCACATCTTGGGTCACAAATCAAACCTCAGTAAATTTAAGAAAATTGAAATCACTTCTCCTCTGACCACAACGTTATGAGACTAAGTATCAATTACAAGAAAAAAAAAAAACTGTAAAAAACACAAGCACATGGGGATTAAACAATATGTTACCAAATAACAAACAGGCTACTGAAGAAATCAAAAGGGAAATCAAAAAAATTTCTAGAAACAAATAACCATGAATACACGACAACTCAAAACCTATCAGATCAGATCAGATCAGTCACTCAGTCGTGTCCGACTCTTTGCTACCCCATGAATCGCAGCACGCCAGGCCTCCCTGTCCATCACCAACTCCCAGAGGTCACTCAGACTCACGTCCATTGAGTCAGTGACGCCATCCATCCATCTCATCTTCTGTCGTCCCTTTCTCCTCCTGCCCCCAATCCCTCCCAGCATCAGAGTCCTTTCCAATGAGTAAACTCTTTGCATGAGGTGGCCAAAGAATTAGAGCCTCAGCTTTAGCATCATTCCTTCCAAAGAAATCCCAGGGCTGATCTCCTTCAGAATGGACTGGTTGGATCTCCTTGCAGTCCAAGGGACTCTCAAGAGTCTTCTCCAACACCACAGTTCAAAAGCATCAATTCTTCGGCGCTCAGCCTTCTTCACAGTCCAACTCTCACATCCATACATGACCACAGGAAAAACCATAGCCTTGACTAGACGGACCTTTGTTGGCAAAGTAATGTCTCTGCTTTTCAATATGCTATCTAGGTTGGTCTAACTTTCCTTCCAAGGAGTAAGCGTCTTTTAATTTCATGGCTGCAGTCACCATCTGCAGTAATTTGGTAGTGATTTTGGAGCTCAGAAAAATAAAGTCTGACACTGTTTCCACTGTTTCCCCATCTATTTCCCATGAAGTGATGGGACCAGATGCCATGATCTTCATCTTCTGAATGTTGAGTTTTAAGCCAACTTTTTCACTCTCCACTTTCCCTTTCATCAAGAGGCTTTTTAGTTCCTCTTCACTTTCTGCCATAAGGGTGGTGTCATCTGCATATCTGAGGTTATTGATATTTCTCCCGGCAATCTTGATTCCAGCTTGTGTTTCTTCCAGCCCAGGGTTTCTCATGATGTACTCTGCATATAAGTTAAATAAACAGGGTGACAATATACAGCCTTGACGAACTCAAAACCTATAGGATGTAGCAAAAGCAGTTCTAAGAGGAAATTTTATAGCCTTACAATCCTACCTCAAGAAACAAGAAAAACATTGAATACACAACCTAACTTACACTTAAAACAACTGGAAAAAGAAGAACAAAAATCCCCTAAATTAATAGAAGCAAAGAAATCATAAAGATCAGAGCAGAAATAAATGAAAAAGAAATGAAAGAAGCAATAGTGAAGATTAATAAAACTAAAAGCTGGTTTTTTGAGAAGATAAATAAAATTGACAACTTTTGAGCCAGACTCATCAACAAAAAAAGAAAGAAGAATCAAATCAACAAAATTAGAAATGAAAAAGGAGAGGTTACAAAAGCTAATGTGGAAATACAAAGGATTATTAGATACTACAATGAACAACTATATGGCAATAAAATGGATAGCCTAGAAGAAATGGACAGATACTTAGAAAAGTAGGCTGGTCTGAATCCTGGCAAGAATGGAAGAAGAGGTGGCCCATATGAGATGATAAAAAGACCCATGGGTGTAAAAGAAGAAGTAAAGCTCTCACTGTTTGCAGATGACATAACAGTGTACATAGAAAATTCGAAAGATACTATCAGAAAATTCCTAGAGCTATCAAAGTCACAAGATACAATACTAAAACACAGAAGTAACTTGCATTTATTTATACTAACAATTAAAAATCAGAAAGAGAAATTAAGGAATCAATCCCATTCACCATTCCAACAAAAAGAATAAAATACCTAGGAATAAACTCACCTAAGGAGACAAAGCTGGAATCAAGATTACCGGGAGAAATATCAATAACCGCAGATATGCAGATGACACCACCCTTATGGCAGAAAGTGAAGAGGAACTAAAAAGCCTCTTGATGAAAGTCATAGAGGAGAGTGAAAAAGTTGGCTTAAAACTCAACATTCAGAAAACAAAGATCATGGCATCCAGTCCCATCACTTCATGGGAAATAGATGGGGAAACAGTGGGAACAGTGTCAGACTTTATTTTGGAGGGCTCCAAAATCACTGCAGATGGTGACTGCAGCCATGAAATTAAAAGATGTTTACTCCTTGGAAGGAAAGTTATGACCAACCTAGATAGCATATTGAAAAGCAGAGACATTACTTTGCCAACAAAGGTCCGTCTAGTCAAGGCTATGGTTTTTCCTGTGGTCATGTATGGATGTGAGAGTTGGACTGTGAAGAAAGTTGAGCGCTGAAGAATTGATGCTTTTGAACTGTGGTGTTGGAGAAGACTCTTGAGAGTCCCTTGGACTGCAAGGAGATCCAACCAGTCCATTCTGAAGGAGATCACCCCTGGGATTTCTTTGGAAGGAATGATGCTAAAGCTGAAGCTCCAGTACTTTGGCCACCTCATACGAAGAGTTGACTCATTGGAAAAGACTCTGATGCTGGGAGGGATTGGGGGCAGGAAGAGAAGGGGAAAACAGAGGATGAGATGGCTGGATGGCATTACTGACTCGATGGACGTGAGTCTGAGTGAACTCCGGCATTTGGTGATGGACAGGGAGGCCTGGCATGCTGTGATTCATGGGGTCGCAAAGAGTTGGACAGGACTGAGCGACTGAACTGAACTGAACTGAAGGAGATAAAAGAACTGTACACAGAAAATTATAAGACACCAATGAAAGAAATCATAGATGACATAAACAGATGGAGAGATATTCCATGTTCCTGGGTAGGAAAAAGCAATCTTGTGAAAATGACTATACTACCAAATGCAATCTACAGATTCAATGTGATCCCTATTAAATTACCAATGGCATTTTTCACAGAACTAGAACAAAATATTTCACACTTCTTGTGGAAAAACCAATGACCCTGAATAGTCAAAGCAGTCTTGAGAAAGAAGGATGGAGCTGGAGGAATCAACCTTCCTGACTTCAGATTATACTACAAAGCTACAGTCATCAAGACAGTATGGTCCTGGCACAAAAACAGAAATATAGGCCAATGGAAGAAGATAGAAAGCCCAGAAATAAGCTCATGCATCTATGGATAACCTTATTTTTGATAAAGGAGGCAAGAATATACAACTGGGCTAAGACAGCCTGTTCAATAAATGGTGCTGGAAAAACCTGAACAGCTACATGTAAAAGATTGAAATTATAATACTTTCTAACACCATACACAAAGATAAACTCTAAATGGATTAAAGACCTAAATTTAAGATCAGAAACTAGAAAACTCTTAGAGGAAAACATAGGCAGAATACTCAATGACATAAATCAAAGCAAGATCCTCTATGACCCACCTTCTACAGTAATGGGAATAAAAAAAAAAAGTAAAGAAGTGGGGCCTGATTAAACTTAAAAGCTTTTGCACAGCAAAGGAAACTCTGCTGCTGCTAAGCTACTGCTAAGTCGCTTCAGTCATGTCCGACTCTGCACAACCCCATAGACAGCAGCCCACCAGGCTCCCCCATCCCTGGAGTGGGTTGCCATTTCCTTCTCCAATGCATGAAAGTGAAGAGTGAAAGTGAATTCGCTCAGTCATGTCTGACTCTTAGCAACCCCATGGACTGCAACCTACCAGGCTCCTGCATCCATGGGATTTTCCAAGCAAGAGTACTGGAGTGGGGTGCCATTGCCTTCTCCGAGGAAACTCTAAGCAAGGTGAAAGACAACTCTCAGAATGGGAGAAAATAATAGCAGATGAAACAATTGACAAAGGATTAATTTCCAAAATATACAAGCAGCTCATACAACTCAATACCAGAAAAACAAACAACCCAATCAAAAAGTTGGCAAAAGACTTAAACAGACATTTCTCCAAAGAAGACATACAGGTGGTTAATAAAAACATGAAATATGCTCAACATCACTATTAGAGAAATGCAAATCAAAACCACAATGATGTATCATCTCACACCAGTCGGAATGGCCATCATCAAAATGTCTACAAACAATAAATGCTGGAGAGGGTGTGGAGAAAAGGGAACCTTCTTGCACTGTTGGTGGGAATATAAATTGATACAGCCACTATGGAAGATGGTATGGAGATTCCTTTAAAAAGTAGGAATAAAACCACCATATGACCCAGAAATCCCACTGCTAGGTATATCTCCTGAGGAAACCAAAATTGAAAAAGACACATGTATCCCATTTTTCATTGCAGCAATATTTACAATAGCCAGAACATGGAAGCAACCTGGATGTCCATAGACAGATGAATGGATAAAGGTGTGATACACATACACAATTAAATATTACTCAGCCATAAAAGGGAATGCATTTAAGTCAGTTCTCATGAGGTAGATGAATATAGAACCTGTTATACAGGTTCTACACTCTGTTCACCCTGTTATACAGAGTTACAGAGTGAAGTAAGTCAGAAAGGGAAAGATAAATATTGTATTCTAACACATATATATATGGAATCTAGAAAAACGGTACCCAAGTATTTATTTACAGGGCAGCAATGGAGAAACAGACATAGAGAATAGACTTATGGACATGGGGAGAGGGGAGGAGAGTGTGAGATGTGTGGAAAATACATGGAAACTTACATTACCATGTGTAAAATAGATAGCCAATGGAAATTTGCTGTATGGCTCAGGAAACTCAAACAGGGGCTGTGTATCAACCTAGAGGTGTGCGATGGGGAGGGAGATGGGAGGGAGGTTCAAAAGGGAGGGGATATATGTATGCCTATGGTTGATTCATGTTGAGGTTTGATAGAAAACAACAAAATTCTGTAAAGCAATTATCCTTGAATTAAAAAATAAAAACAAACAAAACAAAAGTCCTTTTGATGGTTGTTGACCTTTCCATTTTGAAGTCATTAACCTCTGTTCCCTACCTGAAGTAAGGGGATGCCCTGTGAGTGACAGCCGTATTTACAGAGAACAGGGAAGGACCTGACAGCTATTTCAACCTGCCAACCGAGATAGCCTCAAGAATGCTGCACGTGCCACAAATGGAGAAGCAACGTCACATAACCAAACTGTTTCCTTGTCGTTCACTAATAGCATTCTCTGATGTGTGCCTCTTGAGAGAAAGATTTGCCAGAAGGAAGGTGGGCTGGGTAATTTCTTTTGTACCTTTTATATGACTTTCACAGTCTTCAAACTCTCAAAAGCATAGAGAGTGCTTTAAAATTGCAAATAATGAGAATAAATGTTTTTAAAAGACTGTATGATTTTGAATTAAAGCACAATGCCTTTTTGAGAATGATGTTTTCTATACACAAAAGTTTTAGCACAAAATTGATGCTTTTTATCTATTTAAAAAGTATATCTGAGAGTATGCCAAAATATTAATTTGAACTATGTCATTGCCCTAAAACATACGATCAGGTATTCAATTATCTATTTTCTTATTGCCTTTAGTCTCTTGTTGAGTTCAACTTTTTCACTCAATTTAATAGACATTTCTTAAATTCCTACTATGTGCAGGCAAAATTTCTAGTAGTTAAAATTAAATTAAAAATTCAGTTTTTCAGTTGCATCCAAGAAAAATGAGGTAGTTTACAGTCTTTCAGGAAAGAGAGAAAAGTGGGTGATCAAGCCATACTGGTCATGAGAGCGTCCCCAAGCTTCTGTTCTCCGATGATCTGTCTGGGCCCAGGTCTTTCACCTGGTTCTGAATCTGATTCTTCTAATCCATGGGATCTCCCCTCTTCATTCACCTCATAGTTAGAGTGTTCAAAACAGATTCTGCCATTTTCCCAACACCAGTCTGTCTCTCATTCCTAGAATCCTAACTGCCAAAGTAGCAGCCATCAGTGAGCACCTAGCATGTGCAAGGCATTGCACTATGTTACACAGATTATCTGATATAAGGTTCAAAATAGTCTACAAACTAGGTTATATTATTAGTCTGCCTTGCAAGCAAGGAAACCAAGACTTGTACAGGCTAGTAACAAGCCCAGATAACCAGCAAGTGGTAGATGCAGGCAGGTGATGAAAAATCACATTCTAGGACTATGATATCCAGTAGCATGAGTGACCTGGGCATTTGGAATTTGACTAATGCAACTAAGAAACTCTTTGATTTAATTTCATTTAAGTTTAAAGACCAATACTTAATTATTTTTAACTATAAATTTTATGAAATCTACAGATCAAGAATTTCTGATGAAAATTAGCATCCAAGTTGATATGTGCTGTAACTGTAAAATAGAGGTCAGATTCTGAAGACCTAGTATGGAAAAAAAAGAATGTATAATACTGATAATTTTTATATTGGCTACATGCTGAAATTATATTTTGGATATCTTAGGCTCAATATAAATATATTATTGTAATTAGTTTTACCTATTTGTTTTTAGGGCTTCCCAGGTGGCTTAGTGGTAAAGAATTCACCTGCCAAGCAGGAGAAGTGTGTTTGAACTCTGAGTCAGGAAGATGCCCTGGAGAAGGCAATGGCAACCCACTCCAGTATTCTTGCCTGGGAAATCCCTTGGACAGAGGAGCCTGGCATATTACAGTCCATGGGGTCACAAAACAGTTGGTGGACACATGACTTAACCACAGTTATTTTTACCTTTTAAATGTGTTTATGAGAAAAATTTAAATTACAGCTATGGCTCAAAGTGAGCTGGAAGGTAGAGTAGTGGAAATCACTGAAACTGAACAGAAGAATAAAGAATAAAAAGAAATGAGAACAATTTAGGAGGCTTCCACAACAACATCAAGGGTACTAACATTCACATTATAGTGTCCTAGAAGGAGAGGATGGAGAGAGGAGACAGAGAACACATTCAAAGACATAATAGCTGAAAACCTCTCTAACCTGGAAAGGGAAACAGACATCCAGGTCCAGGAAGCACAGAGTTCCCTAATAGCCAAAATATGGAATCAACCTAAATGTCCATCAACAGATGAATGAATGAATAAAGAAAACGTGGTATCTGTAATGGAATGTTATTCAGTTTTTAGAGAAATAATTACTGTCATTTACAACATGGATAAAACTGGAGGACATAACGTCTAATCAAGGCTATGGTTTTTCCAGTGGTCATGTATGGATGTGAGAGTTGGACTGTGAAGAAAGCTGAGTGCCAAAGAATTGATGCTTTTGAACTGTGGTGTTGGAGAAGAATCTTGAGAGTCCCTTGGACTGCAAGGAGATCCAACCAGTCCATTCTGAAGGAGATCAGCCCTGGAATTTCTTTGGAAGGAATGATGCTAAAGCTGAAACTCCAGTACTTTGGCCACCTCA
This sequence comes from Bubalus bubalis, assembly GCF_019923935.1. Lineage (NCBI taxonomy): Eukaryota > Metazoa > Chordata > Mammalia > Artiodactyla > Bovidae > Bubalus > Bubalus bubalis. Next base: position 49,266,075 of record NC_059158.1, on the reverse strand, counting down.
TGAGAAGAGTTGACTCATTGGAAAAGACCCTGATGCTGGGAGGGATTGGGGGCAGGAGGAGAAGGAGACAACAGAGGATGAGATGGCTGGATGGCATCACTGACTCGATGGACGTGAGTCTGAGTGAACTCCAGGAGTTGGTGATGGACAGGGAGGCCTGGCGTGCTGCAATTCATGGGGTCACAAAGAGTCGGACACGACTGAGCAACTGAGCTGAACTGAACTGAACTGATGCTGATTGAAATGTCAGACAGAGAAAGACGAATATTGTATGATTTCATTTATATATGAAATCTAAAAAAGTCTAACTCATAGAAGCAGAGGGCAGCATGGTGGGTGCCAGGGGCTGGCAGGAGAGAGGAAAGGAGATATGCGGTCAAAGGGTACAAAGTTTCAATTATGCAACATGAATGAGTTCTGAAGACCTAATGTACAGTGTGGTGACTACAGTTCATAATATTGTATTACATATTTTAAATTTGTCAAGAGACTAGATTTGAAATGTCCCCACTACTATATAGGGCTTCCCTCATAGCTCAATCAGTAAAGAATCTGCCTTCAATGCAGGAGAGCTGGGTTCATTTCCTGGGTTGGGAAGATCCCCTGGAGAAGGAAATGGCAACCCACTTCAGTATTCTTGCCTGGAGAATCCCATGGACGGAGGAGCCTAACAGGCTACAGTCCATGGGGTCACAAGAGTTGTTGGACAGGATTTAATGACTAAACGACCACCACCACCACACTATATATATATATATGTATATGAGATAACAGATATGTTAATTAGCTTATTATATGTCTTCACATAATTACATTGTGATTACATTTGATGTATATATCAAAACACATTAAACACTGTAAAAATATACAATTTTTATTTATCAATTACACTTAATAAAGGAAAATTAAAAATTAATTTAAATTTTAACTGCAATATAATCCAAAGACAGAAAATACCTGTGGCGGATTCATTTTGATATTTGGCAAAACTAATACAGTTATGTAAAGTCTAAAAATAAAATAAAATTTAAAAAAAAAAAAAAAGAAGGAAAAGGAAACACAGAAAAAGTCAAAGTACTAAATAAGATCATAGAAATAAACAAAAACAGTAGGAATAACAATAAAAGTAAATGGACATTAGTGAAAAGACAGACATTTTAAAGTTGGTAATTAAAAAAAAAAAATCCAGCTCTATGCAACTTACAAAAGACAAATGTTAAAATAGAAAGGACAGAGAAAGTTAGAAAGTTAAGGCATGGAAAAACTATCCCAGTAAATTTAGCCAAACTAAAACCAGTATAACTCTATTAATATCTAAAAGGTGTGTGTGGGTGGGGGGTGAGACTACTGGCTCTGAAACTTAATTGTATATTGGAATAATTGAGGGAAATTTTTAAGTTACCAATGTCTCACATCAATTAACTCAGAATTTCTAAAGTTTAGACCTCAGCATGGATGTTTCTACAAGTCCTCTAGGTGATAATGATGCCAAATCAGCATTAAAACTTATACATTAAGGCAAAAAACATCTTTAGGGGATGAAGAGATTCACCATATGTTAATGAACATATGGTAATAAAAATATATAACCAGGAAGAAATTAAAATCTTAAGTCAGTATATAAATAATGACACAACTTCAATATATGGATAAAGCAATACTGACAGATTTGGAAGAATATTTTTAAGATTTTAAACACTAATCTTAATAAAAGAGAGCTCAAGTAGAGAAAAGCTAGAGGGATAAGTAACATACTTGGGAAATTTGAACTACTGATATACCTAGATAATTACCAAAGTAATTACCAAAGAAAGCACATGGAATATTTACAAAAATTATTATATACTTGACCTTAAACCAAGTGTTTTGTGTCTCAATAAAACACAATAAAATTGTACCACCATATAAATTATATCCTCTTATCAAAATAAAGTTGGAAATAAAAAATATTTCATTCTACTAACCCTGGGGTTCTTCATTTCTTCCTTTTCTAGTTGCTTTAGGTGTAGAGTTAGGTTATTTATTTGACTTTTTTCTTGTTTCTTGAGGTGTGCCTGTATTGCTATGAACTTTCCCCTTAGGACTGCTTTTACCGTGTCCCACAGGTTTTGGGTTGTTGTGTTTTCATTTTCATTCGTTTCTATGCAAATTTTGATTTCTTTTTTGATTTCTTCTGTGATTTGTTGGTTATTCAGCAGCGTGTTGTTCAGCCTCCATATGTTGGATTTTTTAATAGTTTTTCTCCTGTAATTGAGATCTAATCTTAAAAATTAGAGCAGAAATAAATGCAAAAGAAACAAAAGAGACCATAGCAAAAATCAACAAAACCAAAAGCTGGTTCTTTGAAAGGATAAATAAAATTGACAAACCATTAGCCAGACTCATCAAGAAACAAAGGGAGAAAAATCAAATCAATAAAATTAGAAATGAAAATGGAGAGATCACAACAGACAACACAGAAATACAAAGGATCATAAGAGACTACTATCAACAATTATATGCCAATAAAATGGACAACGAGGAAGAAATGGACAAATTCTTAGAAAAGTACAACTTTCCAAAACTCGATCAAGAAGAAATAGAAAATCTTAACAGACCCATCACAAGCACGGAAATTGAAACTGTAATAAAAAAATCTTCCAGCAAACAAAAGCCCAGGTCCAGACGGCTTCACAGCTGAATTCTACCAAAAATTTAGAGAAGAGCTAACACCTATCCTGCTCAAACTCTTCCAGAAAATTGCAGAGGATGGTAAACTTCCAAACTCATTCTATGAGGCCACCATCACCCTAATCCCAAAACCTGACAAAGATCCCACAAAAAAAGAAAACTACAGGCCAATATCACTGATGAACATAGACGCAAAAATCCTTAACAAAATTCTAGCAATCAGAATCCAACAACACATTAAAAAGATCATACACCATGACCAAGTGGGCTTTATCCCAGGGATGCAAGGATTCTTCAATATCCGCAAATCAATCAATGTAATACACCACATTAACAAATTGAAAAATAAAAACCATATGATTATCTCAATAGATGCAGAGAAAGCCTTTGACAAAATTCAACATCCATTTATGATCAAAACTCTCCAGAAAGCAGGAATAGAAGGAACATACCTCAACATAATCAAAGCTATATATGACAAACCCACAGCAAACATTATCCTCAATGGTGAAAAATTGAAAGCATTTCCTCTAAAGTCAGGAACAAGACAAGGGTGCCCACTTTCACCATTACTATTCAACATAGTTTTGGAAGTTTTGGCCACAGCAATCAGAACAGAAAAAGAAATAAAAGGAATCCAAATTGGAAAAGAAGAAGTAAAGCTCTCACTATTTGCAGATGACATGATCCTCTACATAGAAAACCCTAAAGACTCCACCAGAAAATTACTAGAACTAATCAATGACTATAGTAAAGTTGCAGGATATAAAATCAACACACAGAAATCACTTGCATTCCTATACACTAATAATGAGAAAACAGAAAGAGAAATTAAGGAAACAATTCCATTCACCATTGCAATGGAAAGAATAAAATACTTAGGAATATATCTACCTAAAGAATCTAAAGACCTATATATAGAAAACTATAAAACACTGGTGAAAGAAATCAAAGAGGACACTAACAGATGGAGAAATATACCATGTTCATGGATTGGAAGAATCAATGTAGTGAAAATGAGTATACTACCCAAAGCAATCTATAGATTCAATGCAATCCCTATCAAGCTACCAACAGCATTCTTCACAGAGCTAGAACAAATAATTTCACAATTTGTATGGAAAAACAAAAAACCTCGAATAGCCAAAGCAATCTTGAGAAAGAAGAATGGAACTGGAGGAATCAACCTACCTGACTTCAGGCTCTACTACAAAGCCACAGTTATCAAGACAGTATGGTACTGGCACAAAGACAGAAATATAGATCAATGGAACAAAATAGAAAGCCCAGAGATAAATCCACGCACATATGGACACCTTATCTTCGACAAAGGAGGCAAGAATATACAATGGATTAAAGACAATCTCTTTAACAAGTGGTGCTGGGAAATCTGGTCAACCACTTGTAAAAGAATGAAACTAGAACACTTTCTAACACCATACACAAAAATAAACTCAAAATGGATTAAAGATCTAAACGTAAGACCAGAAACTATAAATCTCCTAGAGGAGAACATAGGCAAAACACTCTCTGACATACATCACAGCAGGATCCTCTATGACCCACCTCCCAGAATATTGGAAATAAAAGCAAAAATAAACAAATGGGACCTAATTAACCTTAAAAGCTTCTGCACATCAAAGGAAACTATTAGCAAGGTGAAAAGACAGCCTTCAGAATGGGAGAAGATAATAGCAAATGAAGCAACTGACAAACAACTAATCTCGAGGATATACAAGCAACTCCTACAGCTCAACTCCAGAAAAATAAATGACCCAATCAAAAAATGGGCCAAAGAACTAAATAGACATTTCTCCAAAGAAGACATCCAGATGGCTAACAAACACATGAAAAGATGCTCAACATCACTCATTATCAGAGAAATGCAAATCAAAACCACTATGAGGTACCATTTCACACCAGTCAGAATGGCTGCGATCCAAAAGTCTACAAGTAATAAATGCTGGAGAGGGTGTGGAGAAAAGGGAACCCTCTTCCACTGTTGGTGGGAATGCAAACTAGTACAGCCACTATGGAGAACAGTGTGGAGATTCCTTAAAAAACTGGAAATAGACATGCCTTATGATCCAGCAATCCCACTGCTGGGCATACACACTGAGAAAACCAGAAGCGAAAGAGACACGAGTACCCCAATGTTCATCGCAGCACTGTTTATAATAGCCAGGACATGGAAGCAACCTAGATGTCCATCAGCAGATGAATGGATAAGCAAGCTGTGGTACATATACACAATGGAGTATTATTCAGCCATTAAAAAGAATACATTTGAATCAGTTCTAATGAGGTGGATGAAACTGGAGCCTATTATACAGAGTGAAGTAAGCCAGAAAGAAAAACACCAATACAGTATACTAACGCATATATATGGAATTTAGAAAGATGGTAACAATAACCCTGTGTACGAGACAGCAAAAGAGACACTGATGTATAGAACAGTCTTATGGACTCTGTGGGAGAGGGAGAGGGTGGGAAGATTTGGGAGAATGGCATTTAAACATGTAAAATATCATGTATGAAACGAGTTGCCAGTCCAGGTTCGATGCACGATACTGGATGCTTGGGGCTGGTGCACTGGGACGACCCAGAGGGATGGAATGGGGAGGGAGGAGGGAGGAGGGTTCAGGATGGGGAACACATGTATACCTGTGGCAGATTCATTTTGATATTTGGCAAATCTAATACAGTTATGTTAAGTTTAAAAATAAAATAAAATTAAAAAAAAAAAAATTTCAAACTCATGTATTTGGTCATTTAAATTTTTATAAATTATATATAATTTATTAATCAAATAAGATATAATAATGGAGTTAGAAAATAGTAAAACTAAATAATAAGGAAAATATTATATATCCAAACTTGAAAAATGTTGTTCAAATAGCTCTTAGAGAAGAATTTCTAAATTTAAATACTTATGTTTTTTAAAGAATATTTAAAACACACTTAAGAATTCATCCTAAATACCTATTTAAAAATAAAATAATAAATTATAATTAATGTTTTAAAGGGATGGTATAAAATAACAATAATATCTAATTTGTGGAGGTTAAAAATAAGATAGTCTTAAAATATTGGACAATAATTAGATATAAGATACAATCGGCAAGAGGACCAGTACTCTTGCCTGGAAAATCCCATGGACGGAGGAGCCTGGTAGGCTGCAGTCCATGGGATCGCTAGGAGTCGGACACGACTGAGAGACTTCACTTTCACTTTTCACTTTCATGCATTGGAGAAGGAAATGGCAACCCACTCCAGTGTTCTTGCCTGGAGAACCCCAGGGATGGGGGAGCCTGGTGGGCTGCCGTCTCTGGGGTCGCACAGAGTCGGACACGACTGAAGCGACTTAGCAGCAGCAGCAGGCAAGAGGAAGCAAGTAAAGGCAGAAAACTTTCAAAGACAGAAATAAAACTGTCTCTATTTGCAGATGACATATCCAGAAAATTCAAGAGAATCAATATAAAAAGCAGTAAAAACATTAAGAGAGTTTAGCAATGAAATTCTAACTTCATTATAGAGATAGCAATAGCTTTCAAATGTACAAGCAATAACTAGGTAGAACATATGATGAATGCAAAGACTCAACTTACAGAAACAACAGCAAAGAAAATTACTTGATTACAACAAGAGATATGTAAATTTATTTGATGAAATTTTCCTATTACATGTGAAATATAAAACAGTAGACTTGAGCAAATGAAAAGACAAACAATGTTTGTTAATAGGAAGACTAAACCTCATAAATATATCAATTCTCCCTAAGTTAATTTGCAAATTTACTTCAATCCCCTAAAAATGCCAGTAAGTTTTTCCCCAGATACACATAAGTCGATTTTAAAGTTAATATTTTAAAATAAACAAGCAAAAATAAAGCAAGATTTATTTAAAGATTTATTTAACCTTCCTTTATGAAAAGGAAGGTTCTGAAAATCTATTTCACCATAATGCAAATATACTTAACACCATGTAATGCATACTTTAAAATGGTTAGGAAGTATTAATAAATTTTATGTTTTTTACCACAATTTAAAAAAATGAAAACAGGATAAACACTCCTTCACAGTGATCACCTCTTAAGCATTCTCACCAAGCATTACACATGAGGCCCTCTATTCTTAAGGAGTCTTTATCTATGAACTAGAAATACTGATCACACTGAACTTTATTTCCTCTTTCCTGGAGCCTCAGATGGTAAAGAATCTGCCTCCAATACAGGAGATCCAGGTTCAATCCCTGGGTCAGGAAGATCCTCTGGAGAAGGAAATGGCTATCCACTCCAATGCTCTTGCCTGGAGCATTCCATGGACAGAGGAGCCATGGGATCGCAAAGAGTCAGACAGGACTGAGTGACAAACACTTTCACTTTTTCATTTTCAATACAATTGTGCTTAGTTCAGTGCTTGGCATGGAGTGAGATCAATAAATGTAAATTATAGGTAACTTCCTACTTTCCCTGTAAATGTGCTGTTATCAGCAAATCTATATATGTTTCAAAAAAAAAAAAGTGAAAAAGAAAAAGTGCCAAGAAAACCTGGGGAAAAAAAGGAAAAAAATGAGAGAGGTTAACTCAAATAGATATTAAAATACTATTATAAAGCATCTATATTTAAAATTCTGTGCTATCCAGAAAAATCAATGGATAGTCTTTGAAAAACAATGGGTCAAAAGTATGTAGAAATAGGCCTATGTGTGTATGTGAATTTATTATGTAATAAAGATAGTATCTCAAATCAGCGGGGGAGGGCAAAATGGAAATATTAATAATGGTATTGAGAAACTGAATAGTCATTTGGAAGACTGTATCATTGGATCTGTATGTCACAATATACACCAAGAAAAACTCCAAATGAATTAGATATCTAGATGTAGATGGATGGGAAGGAAGGCAAAAGGGAGAGAAGGAGAGAAGAAGGTGGAAGGAAGGCGGGAGGGAGGGAGGGAAGGGAGGAAGAAAAGAAGGAAGAAAGGAAGGGGGGCAAATTGACAGAACTACTATAATAAGATGTGAGTAAATTCCTCTATTACCTGGAAAAGGGGAAGAAGTTCCTAACCATGACTCAATGTCCAGAAGTAATAAAATTAAAAAGGATAATTTTGAAAAATTAAAAATAAAGACTGTAAGGCAAAAAAAATGCTATAAGCAAACTCCAAAGAGAAATTACAATGATAAACCAGGAAAAAAATATTTGCAATTTACATCAGAGCGCAGCTGATACCCCTAATATATAAACAGTTTAAAAAGTCAGAAGAAAAATAAAGTAGTTGAAAAATAGTACACAAGATACCTATAGGAATGGCCAAAATCCCAAACACTGAAAATACCAAATGCTAGTGAGGATACGGAGCAAGAGGGGCTCTCATTCAGTGCTGATAAGGATGCAAAATGGCACATCCATGGGGGGAGATTGTTGGGCAGTTTTTTTATAAAACTAAACAGGGCTTCCTGGTGGCTCAGATGGTAGAGAATCTGCCTACAGTGCAGGAAACCCAGGTTCAGTTCTTGGGTTGGGAAGATCCCCTGGAGAAGGGAATGGCTACCCATTTCAGTATTCTTGCCTGGAGAATTCGATGGACAGAGGAGCCTGTTGGGCTACAGTCCACGGGGTGGAAAAGAGTCAGACGTGACTGAGTGACTAATGAATCAGTCTTAGCCTATAACCCAACAATTGCACTCCATGGTATTTACCCAAATGAGTTTAAAACTTATGTCTACACAAAAACCTGCAAATGGCACATGGATGTATACAGCAGTTTTATTCATAATTGTCAAAAGTTGGAAGTAATCAAGACGTCTCTCAGGAGGTGAATGGATAAACAATCTGTCATACAGCCAGACTATGGAATATTATTTAGTGCTAAAAGGCACTGAGCTGTCAAGTCACAAAAAGATATGAAGGAAACTTGAGTGCATTTTACCAAGTAACAGAGGCTCATTTGAAAAATCTATATACTGTATGATTCTAACTCTATAGCATTCTAGAGAAGGCAAAACTATGGAAAAAGTCAAAAGACCAGGGGTTGCCAGAGGCTGTAGGGAGGGAGGGGTGTACAGACAAGCACAGAGGATTTTTAGGGCAGTGAAACCATTTTGTGGTTGCTTAGTCACTAGTTCAGCTCCGTTTAGTCCTATCACTCAATGGTGTCAGACTTTCTGACCCCATAGACTGCAGCACACCAGGCTTCCCCATCCATCACCAACTTCTGGAGCTTACTCAAACTCATGTCCATCGAACCAGTGAGCCATCCAACCATCTCATCCTCTGTTGTTCCCTTCTCCTCCTGCCTTCAGTCTTTCCCAGCATCAGGGTTTTTTCCAATGAGTCAGTTCTTAGCATCAGGTGGCCAAAGTACTGGAGCTTCAGCTTCAGCTTCAGTCCTTCCAATGAATACTCAGGACTGATTTCCTGTAGGATAGACTGGTTGGATCTCCTTGCAGTCCAAGGGACTCTCAACAGTCTTCTCCAATACCACAGTTCAAAAGCATCAATTCTTCAGCATGCAACTTTCTTTATAGTCCAACTCTCACATCCATACATGACTACTGGAAAAACCATGGCTTTGACTAGACAAACCTTTGCTGGCAAAGTAATGTCTCTGCTGTTTAATATGCTGTCTAGGTTGGTCACAGCTTTTCTTCCAAGGAGTAAGTCTCTTTTAATTTCAAGGCTGCAGACACCATCTGCAGTGATTTTGGAGCTCAAGAAAATAAAGCCTCTCACTGTTTCCATTGCTTCTCCATCTATATGCCATGAAGTGATGGGACTGCATGCCAGGATCTTAGTTTTCTGAATGTTGTGTTTTAAGTCAACTTTTTCACTCTCCTCTTTCACTTTCATCAAGAGGCTTTTTAGTTCCTCTTCACTTTCTGCCATAAGGGTGGTGTCATTCTGCGTATCTGAGGTTATTGATATTTCTCCCAGCAATCTTGATTCCAGCTTGTGCTTCATCCAGGCCAGCATTTCTTATAATGTACTCTGCATATAAGTTAAATAAGCGGGGTGACAATATACAGCCTTGACGTACTCCTTTCCCAATTTGGAACCAGTCCATTGTTCCATGTCTGGTTCTAACTGTTGCTTCCTGACCTGCATACAGATTTCTCAGGAGGCAGGTCAAGTGTTCTGGTATTCCCATCTCTTGAAGAATTTCCCACAGTTTGTTGTGATCCAAACAGTAAAAGGCTTTGGCATAGTCAATAGAACAGAAATAAATGTCTTTCTGGAACTCTCTTGCTCTTTTGATGATCCAAGGGATGTTGGCAATTTGATCTCTGGTTCCTCTGCCTTTTCTAAATCCTTCACGGTTCACATACTGTTAAAGCATGGCTTGGAGAATTTTGAGCATTACTTTGATAGCATATGAGAGAGTGCAATTGTGTGGTAGTTTGAGCATTCTTTGGCATTGCCCTTTCTTGGGATTGGAATGAAAACTGACTTTTTCCAATCCTGTGGTCACTGCTGAGTTTTCCAAATTTGCTGGCATATGGAGTGTAGCACTTCCGCAGCACCATCTTTCAGGATTTGAAATAGCTCAACTGGAATTCCATCACATCCACTAGCTTTGTTCGTAGTGATGTGTCCTAAAGCCCATTTGACTTCACATTCCAGGATGTCTGGCTCTAGGTGGGTGATCACACCATCATGGTTTTCTAGGTCATGAAGATCTTTTTTGTATATTTCTTATGCGTATTCTTGCCACCTCTTCTTAATATCTTCTGCTTCTGTTAGGTCCATGACATTTCTGTCCTTTATGGAGCCCATCTTTGCATGAAATATTCCCCTGGTATCTCTGATTTTCTTGAAGAGATCTCTAGTCTTTTCCATTCCATTGTTTCCTCTATTTCTTAGCATTGATGATTGAGGAAGGCTTTCCTATCTCTCCTTGCTATACTTTGGAACTCTGCATTCAGATGCTTATATCTTTCCTTTTCTCCTTTGCTTTTCGCTTCTCTTCTTTTCACAGCTATTTGTAAGGCCTCTTCAAACAACCAGTTTGCCTTTTGCATTTCTTTTTCTTGGGAATGGTCTTGATCATTGCTTCCTGTACAGTGTCACAAACATCCATCCGTGGTTCTTCAGGCACTGTGTCTATCAGATCTAATCCCTTGAATTGATTTGTCACTTCCACTGTATAATTGTAAGGGATTTGATATAGGTCATACCTGAATGATCTAGTGGTTTTCCTTACCTTCTTCAATTAAGTCTGAATTTGGTAATAAGCACTTCATGATCTGAGCCACGGTCAGCTCCCGGTATTGTTTTTGCTAACTGTAGAGAGATTCTCCATCTTTGGCTCAAAGAATATAATCAGTCTGATTTCTGGATTGACCACCTGTGATGTCCAAGTGTAGAGTCTTCCCTTGCGTTGTTGGAAGAGGGTGTTTGCTATGACCAGTGCATTTCTCTTTGCAAAACTCAGTTAGCCTTTGCTCATTTTGTACTCCAAGGACAAATTCGTCTGTTACTCCAGGTATCTCTTGACTTCCTACTTTTGCATTTCAGTTTAGTCACCAAGTCATATCCAACTCTTTTGTGATCCAATGAACTATAGCCTGCCAGCCTCCTGTGTCCTTGGGATTTCCAAGATAAGAATCCTGGAGCAGGTTGCCATTTCTTTCTCCAGGGCATCTTTCTGGCCCAGGGGTAAAATCCACGTGCCCTGCATTGGCAGGCAGATTCTTTACCACTGAGCCACCAGGGAATCCCTTGAAACTATTTTGTATAATAGTACAATATTGGATATATGTTACGTTATAGGGTATACATTTGTCAAATATATACAAAGAATGTGCAATACCAAGAGGGAGTCCTAATGCCAACTATAGACTTTGGGTGGTAATAAACTATTAATGACTATCCAATGAAACAAGTGTCCACTCTGGAGGGTGCGTACATGTGGTCACAAGGTTGTATGGGAATTCTATGTACTTTCCCTGCACTTTTATGTGTATCTAAAACTACCCTAAAAAATAGTCTACTAAAAATAAATTAATAAATTAGTAAGTAAAATTAATTAGTCTAAAATATATGCAATTGGAGTCCCATAAAAGGAGCAAAGGCAGGAAAAAATATTTAAGGAAACAGTGGTTGAAATTTGATGAAAACTGTAAAGTAGCAGGGTCTTCCACGGCAGCTCACACAGTAAAGAATCTGCCTGCAAATGCAAGATACCCAGGCTTGATCCCTGGGTTGGGAAGAACCCCTGGAGAAATGAATGGCTACTCATTCCAGTGTTCTTGCCTGGAAAATTCCATGGACAGAGGAGCCTGCCAGGCTACAGTCCATGGGGTCACAAAGAGTCAGACACGACTGAGTGACTAATACTTTCACTTTTTTCATAAAGCAGCAGATCTAAGATGCTCAATAAACTCCAAGAAGTAACATTAAAAAGGTACATCATAATCAAATTGCTTAAAATAAATGACAAAGAGGTAATGCTAAGGCTAGAGAGGAGGAAATTACACATATTTATTTTAAAAAGATAATTATTACAGCTGACTTCCAGATATAAAATCCTGCTGGCCAGAAAACAATAGAATGATATCTTTAAAGTAATGAAAGAAAGAGCTTGTTAACATACAATGCTATACTCAGTGAAACTATCCTCCAAAAGTGGAACCAAAATGAAACCTTGTTCAGATCAATAAAAGCTGAGAGAATCTCACCAGCCACCTGCGCCTGAGCAACCAGGGTAATGAACTACAGACATGCAGGTTAAGCTACGAAAGCTTAACATTAATTAATCTCATTAGTCAATTAATTTCATTCAGTAAATTAATTTTGTGGATTGTTGCTGCATAAGACACTCTGACTTAGTGGTTCACAAGCTTGGCTACATAGTAGAACTACCTGAGAATCTTTCTTAAACTGTAGTTACCCATGTCCTAGCTCAGAGCAGTGAAGTAAGACAGTAAGAGGGGCCCGGGCTCCTCAGGTGATTATAATATTCAGTAAGGATCAAACCAGTTTCATAACTTCAGCTCTTACATCCCAGTCCATTTCCAGTGTCCAACCTGCCCTGCTGAAAACAGCTGACAAACAGGTCAGGCATGTTTTCTACCAGTTAAATAAAAAAATATATAATAAAGAGGAAAAGCCACATAAGGAATAGCCAGCATACAATTTCACACTTCATCTGCCATCAAAATCCAATTAGAGGTTGTTTGCTTCATCCACTGGGCTGAAGAAATTCCTTGGCCTCTTCCAAGGGCAGCATTTCCAGATCCTCCAGAACCCCCAAGCAAGCCAGTCTTGTGATGGTTCCGTCTTCACGAGAAAGCAAAGGGGAAGGATGGCAGCTCCTTTGTCTCTGCTGCCATTCTGACTGCTCTTCCTGTCCTCAAGTTTGCTTTTCTCCTGTACGTTCTTCCTTTGCTGAACTGACAGATGCCTGATTCTCCATCACCAGTCCTTCAGGACCTTCTCTTCCCCAAAAACTCAGTAACACATTCTGAGTCACTGTCCTTTAGCTGGGAAGAACAGGTCTGTGTCTTCCAACTTGACTTAATAGGCTTAGACCTAAGTCTTAAGATAAACCCAAAGTAAATGTTTCTTTTCATAGCCCAATATTTATTGTCCCTAGATAAAAAATTTTCAGCATTTTCCACAAAAAGTACTTTTTCTGCAGTCTCTATCAAAGTACCAGGGGCATTTTTTTCACAGAACTAGAACAAAAGATTTTACAATTTGTGAAACACAAAGGGCTTCCCTGGCGGCTCAGTGGTAAATAACCTGCCTGCCAATGTAGGAGACATGGGTTTGACCCCTAATCTGGGAAGATCCCCTGGAGAAGGAAATGGCAACCAACTCCAGTGTTCTTGCCTGGAAAATGCGATGAACAGAGGAGCCTGGTGGGCTACAGTCCATGGGTCACTTACATGACTCAGTAAGTGAACAACAACATGGGAGCACAAGGCCCCAGATAATCAAAGCAATCCTGAGAAATAAAAATGGAGCCGGAAGAATCAAATTCTCTGACTTCAGACTATACTACAAAGCTATAGTCATCAAGACATGGTACTGACACAAAAACAGAAACATAGTCCATTGGAACAGGACAGGAAGCCCAGGGATCAGCCCTGAGCCTGTGGCCACAGTATCTATAGCACAGGAGGCAAGAGTACACAGTGAAGAAAAGACAGCCTCGTGTGTAAGTGGCCCGGGGAAAACTGGACAGCCACATGCAAAAGAATGAAATTAGAACACTTCCTAACATTATTCACAAAAATAAACCCAAAATGGATCACAGACCTAAATGTAAGCCCAGAAACTAGAAAACTCTTAGAGGAAAACATAGGCAGAACACTCAATGACATAAATCAAAGCAAGATCCTCATGACCCACCTCCTAGAGTAATGGAAATAAAAATGAAATTAAACAAGTGGGACCTAATTAAAACTTAAACATAGGAAAAACATAGGCAGAATACTCCTTGATAAAATTAGCAAGATCCTTTTTGACCCACCTCCTAGAGTAATGAAAAGTACTTTTTTTTTTTTTACCAAGTCCATGTTAGGTGAATTCACTTTCACTTTTCACTTTCATGCATTGGAGAAGGCAATGGCAACCCACTCCAGTGTTCTTGCCTGGAGAATCCCAGGGACGGCAGAGCCTGGTAGGCTGCTATCTATGGGGTCACAAAGAGTCGGACACCACTGAAGCGACTTAGCAGCAGCAGTTCTCTGTTACAACATAGACAAAAAAGTGTTTCACAAGAACGGGAATATTTTAAAGTCATTTCATTTCTAATTAAAATCTCTGACAATATGAAGTTGGCTGTGTCCTAATTTAATTATTAATAGCACCCCTGCTTACTTTCAAAATTCTCCTACTTTGGATGGTAAATTATGTGCTTACCTTGTTTGTAGAACAAATAAAGACCAGTTTTCATCAGTGTCACAGAAGGAACTTTCTGACATTGCTAGCACCCTGAACAAGCCAATTCACACAGCCTAACCATCCTCCCTACTCCATGTACCACAACCTACGAAAAGGTCAAACTGTTAACAGCTCCAGCATTACAACAAAGGGCAAGTGCAATTAAGGTTATAAGCCTGAGCTGTTACATTTATTTTCCTAAAGTCCTGTCATACATCTATGGTACTATGGAGGTTTGCTGACAAAATGAAAGGAGGAGTAAATGTTAAAAATGCCGATACTTGGTCTCTATCTATTCTTCACTTTCTAAGCCTGGGTGAGCTACCATTGCTCTTGGTAAAATATGCATCTGCCTCTAACACAAAGGAATTTCTGATCAAGTGGTGTCCTACTGGCATGATTCAGATGCTTCTTGCTGAAAATATGATTTCTTACAGCCTCCAGCTTCATGTCCATCTACCTCTATTTACCCTCAGGAGTTACATATGTTTTTTACTTTTCCTGGTTCAAAATTTCATCTTTTACAATTTGTATTCTGATCTAACCACTGGTAGAATCAATATCATAAGACAATATCCACTAATACAAAAAGTAAGAGGAAATATAATATTAGATTCACCATGGTTTAATCCAAATCACTGAAATGGAAATGCCTAATAAAAGTGAAAATAATATTTAGTTAACTCCCTATGTGCATTGAAAACATGACTGGGAAAGCAACAGTGACTTTCCCAGTCAAGAAAAACTTGTTCAGGGACTTACCTGGTGGTCCAATGATTAAAATTTCCCCTTTCAATGCAGGGGATGTGGGTTAGATCCCTGGGTGGGAAGCTAAGATATCACATGACTCATGGCCAAAAATCAAAACAAAACAGAAGCAATATTGTAGCAAATTCAATAAAGACTTTAAAAATGGTCCACATCAAAAAAAATCTTTAAAGAAAAGAAATAGAAAAACCTGGTGAGGGAAGCTAGATGAAAACAAGCATACCCTACCCAAGCATACAGTCCCCATACAGCCAGCTCTGTAGCAATGGGGTGATTCTCTTTCTTTCCTCTAACAGAGCCACTCATAAAATCTTCTAAATGAAATTGGTTTCTTTCAAATTTACAATGATCATTTCTATGTGGATATTCATCATAAACAAGCTGTACCTTTAACCCAGGGAATCACTGAAATGTGGCAGGCATGTCTCTCTAGAAATACACCAGACTGATGTGCTATATCCATTGACCTTTCCAAATAATCTTGCTTTGTGAACAAAAGGCAATGTTAATTCCCTCAAGAGTAGGAGCTGATGCAGCTGTCAAAGATAAAAGAAAAAAGGACATAATAGCAGCAAACTTCAAAGGTGCTCTGGATGCTCAAATAATGATAGCAAAGGAGATGAGTGACCTTGAGAATGCCAGCAAACTAAGGAGGGGTTTAGAGGTGCCCAAGTATAATGTATTCACAGACACTTTTTATTTCAAATGGACAAGCAATGGAGCAGAATTAATGCCCTGTGGAACTCATGGCTGTGCATTGAAATCCACCACGTTACCAAGACTTATGGGCCTTCGGAACAACCCAGGTGAAGGTGGCAGTCCTTACGGTGTGTCTGAACAGCAGCATGCAGATTCGATGCTCTGCTCCTTGAGAAAAACACAAAGAGTCACCTTGAGCTAAGGTGCCAAATTACAGCTGTGTTTCAGCTTGGATTCTTTCTGTAGAATAAAACCTGCTGACTAAAGCAGTAAGATTTGATTTATCTTTTCCTTTTAATGGTGTTTATCAGCCTAGAATTGGTCTCTTGTTACCACTCTGAATACATTGGCTTTGCTGGATACCTAACTCGGCACATTTATTCTAACCTTATTGTGGATATCAGGAAATGAATTTGCTAATTAATAGTAGAAACCAAAGAATAAGCATAGAGAGTACAGACAAAAGGAGAATATTCTTTAGGAATGATGTCCAACTATATTTCAGACAACTTCCAGTTGGCCAAATAACACATAAAAAATCGCCCAGGGGCTTTCAGCCATGAAGAATCAGAGAAAATGAAAGAACAGCAGATTGAATGTAGAAATAATTTGTCATTTCAAAACTTGCAAAGTGCAATAAAAGGCCACTTGGAATCTAATTGAAACGACTCTGGGAATGAAATGGCATCGGTGCTTGGTGAAGGCACATTAGGAAAATACAGCTGCTTGAGTGAAACACTAATGGAGCCCTCAGTCTGAGCTAATGGTGCGTGAGGAAGGCACCTTCCAGGGTCACCTGCCACAGCACCATCACCACGATGGAGCACGTGGGAGACGCTAGACCAGGCAGGGCCCTCAGGGTGGACATCAGCGAGGCCCCCTCTAACTTCAGCTAGGAGAACCTGGGATAAGAACAAAATATAGTGTGTATGTGTTGATCACAGCCTCCTAATTTATCCCTCTGTACTAACCTATATGGGAAAATAATCTGGAAAAGGATAGAAATATGAACGTGTATAACTAAATCACTTTGTATACATGTGAAACTAACACAACATTTTAAATCATCTATACTCCAATATAAAATTTAAAATTTTTTTAATAAATAAATAAAAACCAGGCTTGGCCAAACCCTCCACAATCATCCACTTTCTGGCTTCTCTGAGGGTGAAGACTATTTCTCCCTTCCCTACAGAAATAAAAGGGCACAGGTTTAAATGCAACAGAAGGCCTGAGCCCTACATTTTTAAAAAATCATTCTGTTTTATTCAACCAGTATTACCTGAACATTACTAAGTACTAGGCACATTCTGTAAGTAGCACTGAGGGCCCTGCAAGTCACGACACTTATTTTCCTAAAGTCACCACGCCTGTTGTTTAGTTGCTAAGTCGTGTCTCTTTGTGATCGTGTGGACTGTAGCCCACCAAGCTTCTCTGTCCATGGTATTCCCCAGGGAAGAATACTGGAGTGGGTTGCCATTTTCTTCTTCAGGGGATCTCCTAACCCAGGGCTTGAAACTGCGGGTTCTACACGGGCAGGCAGATTCTTTACCATCGAGCCGCCAGGGAAGCAATGTGATTATAACGTGATATGGTTATACTAAAAACATTCAGGAAGTCAAGAATAATTTTTTCATCCAAGAATTCACACTTATGTAGAGCCCTGCAGATAAGGCCAACAATGAGAAGGAAATAAATGGAGGAAACAACCAGACTGCTATTGCCAAGGTCACTGAGTGTGTTAATATAGCAAGAGTCAGGTTGCCATTCAGCTGTCTGGGGGTCTTAAATTTAGACCCTAAGCATTAACAGAGGCTTCCCAATAAACTCTTCCCTGAAAGAGTAGCCTATTTTCTTTTTCTCCAATCCCTTTCTTCACATTTTCCCTTGAACCTGCTTCAAACAGGCATTTGATTCCTCCACTCCATTGAGATAGCTTCTGTCAAGGTCACCAATAATCCTTATGTTGTAGAATTTATAATGAATTTCAATCCTTAAAAATGTGATCTTCCAGCAACATTTAATAGAATTACCACATCCTTTTTCTTGAAACACATTGTTCCTGCGGCTTCTGGGACACCAGACTCTCCTCCTACCTCTAAGACTTGCCTTCCATCACCTTGTGTCTCCTCCTCATTTCCTGTCATTCTAAGTGTTGGGGAGCCTGGGATTCAGCCCTCCACAGCTCAGCTCTACTCAAACTAACTTCCTAGCATAGCTCATTCAGTCTCACACTTTCAAAAACATCTGAGTGTCGATGACTCCCACATGTATACTTCTAGCCTAGACCTCAACCATGAATATCTCACTGCTCACTAAACATTTCTGGGAGTCTTGTAGGAATCTTAGCTTTACCATAACCCAGAAGAAACTGCTTACTCCTCCCAACCTGTTACTGCTCTGATCTTCCCCGTCTCGGTTACTAGTTTCTCCACTTTTCCTTCGTTCACAGAAGAAACCCCAGCATCACCCATGACTCTTTTCTTTCTCTGACATCCCACATCCAACTCAACCCAAAATCTCTTTCAAAATACACCCATCATTTGACCTTCTCTCAGCACTTCCACTGCCCAAATCATGGTCCAAGCCACAATCACGCCTCACTGAGACTATTCTAACAGCCTCCTCAATTGATCTCCCCGCTTCTGTTCTTAGGACCAGAGTGATTGTTCAAAAACTCAGATATGATCATGGCAGTCCTGGGCTCCAATCCCTCCAATGGCTTCCCGCCCAAGTCAGAGCAAAATCAACAGCTTCTTCCCAACTCTGTTACCCCAACCTCACCCCCTTCTCCCTGCTCACTCAGTCTCGGCCACTCCAGCCTCCCTGCTGATCCTCACCCTTGCAAAGCAGTCCCCATGTCAGAATTTTTGGGCATACTCTCCCCTCTACTTCCAAAGCTCTTCCATCCTGGAAATGCATGGCTTGCTCTCTCACTTTCTTTAGGACCTGTTTAAATATCACCTTTGTGTCAAAGTCTTCCATGACCTCTTTTTATGAAAAAGCAACTCCATTACCTTACTCCAGCATTCCCTCATCCTCTTTTCCTGCTTTTCCTAAATTGCTCATACTACCAGCTGACATATTACGTGTTTTTGTGTGTATGTGTTTGTTTGCCCACCTCTACCAGAATGTAAGCTCTGTGAGGGTCAAGGTTCTGTCTCCTGTCTTCACTCATATACCGCCAGCTCTCAGAATGGTGCCAGCTGTGGAGCGGACACACAATAAAAACTTACTGACTGACTGCATGAATGAACAGAAACAGTTCCTAGAACCTGAGCTCTCAAAAGAAAGCTAATTCTTTAGAACGCCATCAATGCCAGTTCACCCAAAGAACCTGGAGACATACCAGAACCATAGAACTCCAAACAAAACATACACACTCGTACACACAGAGTAGGTACTGAAATGCTCATAATTCAATACAGCTGTGATCATTTCCAAAGTTCTCTGATAACTTTATGCTAGCTTCATTACCTCACGTTGTGTTGTTCTGTTTTATACTTGGACTAGGTTCATACTTGGATCCTATCTGAGTATTAAAGTCAAGGTTCTACTGCCTTTGAAGAAAAATTTATACTAACATTTCTTGAAGAATTTTGGGAGAAAACTAGATAGTAAAGTTTACGATGTACATATCCTTCTACTAGGAATGCTATTCGAAGTATATAACCTGGTTAACCTATACTAGCCGTACAACCTAGTGATCCATGTGTACACAGGGAGAGATGAATGGGAAATGTTCACTGCAGCATTATTTGTAACAGGGGAAAATTGGAAACAACCTAAACATCCAGTAAAAGAGAATGAATGTATAAACTACGGTCTGTTCATACGGTAGAATACTAATAGCCTCCAGAATTAGAGTCTCATTTATCAACTTGGATAAACCTCAAAGCATTGTTGAGCCAACAAGCAAGTTGCAGGATGCCTACCATGTAACACCACTTGCATAAAGCTCGAAAGTGTGTGACAAGATACTATATAGGATTTCTGGTGACAAAAGCAGCAGAGTAAAAGTACAAAATGATAAATACCAAATTTAGTAAGGTGGCTACCTCTGGATAGGGAGTATTGGAAGGGAAGGGTGGAGGTCTGAACTGTATCTGTGACGACTTTTTAAAAATCTTATTGAAGTAGTGTCAAGCAATGTTGTGATTTCTTCTGTAGAGCACAGTGAACCAGTTATACAAATGTATATAATACAAATTTATATCACACTGCCCCTGTCTTGGCAACCACAGGTCTGTCCTCTATGTCTGTGAGTCTGTCTGCTTCATGCTGCTGCTGCTGCTGTTAAGTCGCTTAAGTTGTGTCCGACTCTGTGCGACCCCATAGACGGTAGCCCACCAGGCTTCTCCGTCCCTGGGATTCTCCAGGCAAGAACACTGGAGTGGGTTGCCATTTCCTTCTCCAGTGCATGAAAATGAAAAGTGAAAGTGAAGTCGCTCAGTCGTGTCCAACTCTAGCGACCCCATGGACTGCAGCCTACCAGGCTCCTCTGTCCATGGGATTTTCTAGGCAAAAGTACTGGAGTGGGGTGCCACTGCCTTCTCCTATCTGCTTCATAGATACACAAATTTGCCTTCTATATATAAGTGATATCTTGTGGTTATTTGTTTTTCTCTCTTTCTTAACAAAGAAAATACTTCTGAAACAAACATGTCAAGATTTTAAGTTATGCCAAAGCTCGGCAGTGTTTCTCATTATGTCTCTCTGCTTTCCTATGTGCTTGAAATATTTTAGAAAGAATTCTGAAGCAGAAAGAATTCTGTTTCCCAAAGTAAGGAAAGCCAGATAAAGAGCCCCCTTAACGCAGTGCAATATTAATAAGCTCAATTATATTTACAAGGGCATTCCAGGTGGTGAAAACAGTATTTGCATAATGGCTTGTTTTGGTAACACTAGTAGTTAGAATTAAATCATAAAGGACTTTATAAGTCATGCTAAACAGCTGGAATTTTATTCTGTCGGCAATGTAAGTTCATTGAATTTTAAGCAAGGGAGTAACATGATTTGGTTTACATTTTAGTGTGATCACTCTTAGGGAGCAATTTGGGGAATAGAATGGAAGACTGAAGTGAATAGGGGTAGTCAGACCAGTTTGGAGGCTAGTCTGATCCAGGCAAAAGGCAATGCAGTCCTGGACTCACCTCGTGGCATGGGGATGGTGAAAAGCAGATCTATGCAAAAGTATCTGAGAAATAAAAGACTCTGATTGGAAAGTGCAGGAGGATGTCCAGGGTGTCTTTCAATTTTCCAACTTATCCAAAAAAGTGAATAATGATGCACTTGAATAGGGAATTAGGGGGAAGCATAGATTCAGAAGTAATGCCTGCCAGTTCCAGCCATCCTCAGACATTACCAGGGAGGATACCCAGGAAGCAGGTGTATCACCAGCTCTGCAGCTGTGGGAGAGGATTCAGAGCTAAAGATACATATTTGGTAAATAAGTATTCCACATCCATGGAAGTGAATGAGATCTCTCTGGAGAGTACAAAGACCAGAGATTAAGGAGAGAACAAAGGAAGGAACTCAGGTCACACATTGGATGGGAGACGCCAAAGCAGATACCGCGAAGAGGACTGAGCAGAAGTGGGTGGAAATGTGGAGAAAGAATTCAGATCTCATGCTTCCATGCCAAGAAGCCTGAGAGCTGGAACCAGGCAGCACAAGCCCTGCGCACTGGGATAATGGACGGTGGGTTCCTCTTTCTGAAGGTGAATTTCTCTACATGGGTTTTTGGTGACTTCAAAGTGGATGTGCAAACCCATGAAGAACACTGGATATGTTGTCAAGAAAACTCTTAAGGGATCAAGTTCGTACAACCCTTAAAACTGACCTTCCTGGGATTATACTACAAGTCCCGGTATTAAAGTCTTTCTCACCTCCCCTTCAACAATCACTTTCTTTTCTCTTCACAGAAGAAAGGTATTCTCCCCACATGTTCCTAATTGTGCTTAGATACTTTCTTATAGGGTATGGAAGCCTCTAAGGGTCCAGAGAAACAACTCAAGCCTCTTGTCTAAGCAAAGCCTTCCTGAACTGACGGGGCCTCATGCGTTCTTTGAGCCTATGGGTTTCTGTAAGGGGCTCAGTGTGGCTCTAGAAGCCACCTCTGTGGCCTCATGCAGGCCTCACCCCTTGTTCCCTTGTTCAGTTCCTGCAGGCACAGCCTGGAAGGTCCTGGCCTCCGCTTCTCTGGTACTGTGACAGGGTGGGAGCTCACACAGGCGACATTCCACAGGTAAGGATGGTGACTCTGTGGGAAGATCCTAGAGCCACAACACAGGCAAAAAAAGGCTGCCCCCGCGCTTGTTCACAGAGGTGGTCCTAACACTGCGCCAACAGCCAGGCTTCCGTAGCAGTGGCCAACTCCCCTTCTCCTGCCTCACTGCTCCTGTAGGCAAGCCTCTGTCTCAGGCTCCACTTTAGGGGAACCTAAGCTAAGAGAGTTGGGGTATTCTGAATTCAGATATTTTTTCAGAGGGAGCAAAAGCAGTGAGAAAAATTTCCTCTAACAACTTCCCTTTTCTCATTCCTAGACAACTGCCAAAAGGCACAACACTTTAGGAAGGAAGTGAAAAACTTCCCTAACCAGTCCGTGTTACAGCCTCAGGTAAAGGAACACATGTGAAGGTGAGGTAGCATCTCATAATATCTCGAACATTTATTCAGATGCATAGAAGAAATAACTAACTTGTACCGAAATGGTACTGAATCCATATTCACTTTTGTCTTAGTAAAGCCTCCTGTTTGTTTTTAATCATTTCTCTGCTTCTTTATTCATTCATCTTATGCATATGTTACATTTAGATTAACTTGATAGAAATATGTTCTTGATTTCACTGTCAGTTCAGTTCAGTTCAGTTGCTCAGTTGTGTCCGACTCTTTGCGACCCCATGGACCGCAACACGCCAGGCCTCTCTGTCCATCACCAACTCCTGGAGTTTACTCAAACTCATATCCATTGAGTCGGTGATGCCATCCAAACATCTTATCCTCTGTTGTCCCCTTCTCCTCCCGCCTTCAATCTTTCCCAGCATCAGGGTCTTTTCAAATGAGTCAACTCTTCACATCAGGTGGCCAAAGTATTGGGAGTTTCAGCTTCAATATCAGTCCTTCCAATGAACACTCAGGACTGATTTCCTTTAGGATTGACTGGCTGGATCTCCTTGCAGTCCAAGGGACTCGCAAGAGTCTTCTCCAACACCACAATTCAAAAACATCAATTCTTTGGCACTCAGCTTTCTTTATAGTCCAACTCTCACATCCATACGAGACAACTGGAAAAACCATAGCCTTGACTAGATGGACCTTTGTTGGTGAAGTAATGTCTCTGCTTTTTAATATGCTGTCTAGGTTGATTATAACTTTCCTTCCAAGGAATAAGCATCTTTTAATTTCACTGTAAATAAAAAAAATCAATTTTAACTTCACTGTAAATAATGTTAAAAATCCTTTATCCACCTCTTACAAGTGGATACTTACTGCTAAGTATCCACTTACTTAGTATACTTAGTATCCACTTACTTACCACCTCTTCCAAACTTACCGCTGGCCCAAGACCTTTTCTTCTAGCTGTGAATTTCCACAGAACACATTAATTCGCAAGTTTAAAGCAGTACATTTCTTTATGAATGGAAACAGGATGTTTGCAAATCAATTGATGTACTACTCTAAAATAGAAAAATTATTCCAAATAATATTAATTTATTCTTCTCAGAACAGATATGTTCCATTCACAGCCAATGTGAAAAAGACTAAAATGCATACTTTACAGTTTTGCAGGGTTGGGTTTTACTGAGTTGCCATCTAGTCTTATCTCTATACACAGGAGTCTGTAAATGAAAGAAAAACAGATAAGATTAAGAGGTATTTGAAGCCTTGATAAAGATTTCCTGGTGAATTTCCCAGGAAATGAGAATGTTAATAATTCTAAAAACTAACTAAAAACTGCTTTGACAAGTCAGCACATTTCTATATTTTGCCTTAAATAAAATTAAAAGTAGGCATAACAGTGGTCAATAGCTAAATTATAAAATAAAATTTTTGATATATCAAAAATTATGATCAAACTAAGATCATGGCATCTGGTCCCATCAGTTCAGTTCAGTTCAGTCACTCAGTCGTGTCCGATTCTTTGCGACCCCATGAATCACAGCACGCCAGGCCTCCCTGTCCATCACCAACTTCCGGAGTTCACTCAAACTCATGTCCATCGAGTCAGTGATGCCATCCAGCCATCTCATCCTCTGGCATCCGCTTTTCCTCCTGCCCCCAATCCCTCCAAGCATCAGAGTCTTTTCCAATGAGTCAACTCTTCGCATGAGGTGGCCAAAGTATTGGAGTTTCAGCTTTAGCATCATTCCCTCCAAAGAACACCCAGGGCTGATCTCCTTTAGAATGGACTGGTTGGATCTCCTTGCAGTCCAAGGGACTCTCAGGAGTGTTCTCCAATACCATAGTTCAAAAGCATCAATTCTTCAGTGCTCAGCTTTCTTCACAGTACAACTCTCACATCCATACATGACCACTGGAAAAACCATAGCGTTGACTAGACGGACCTTTGTTGGCAAAGTAATGTCTCTGCTTTTCAATATGCTATCTAGGTTGGTCATAACTTTTCTTCCAAGGAGTAAGTGTCTTTTAATTTCGGCTGCAATCACCATCTGCAGTGATTTTGGAGCCCAAAAAAATAAAGTCTGACACTGTTTCCACTGTTTCCCCATCTATTTGCCATGAAGTGATGGGACCAGATGCCATGATCTTTGTTTTCTGAATGTTGAGCTTTAAGCTAACTTTTTCACTCTCCACTTTCAGTTTCATCAAGAGGCTCTTTAGTTCCTCTTCACTTTCTGCCATAAGGGTGGTGTCATCTGCATATCTGAGGTTATTGATATTTCTCCTGGCAATCTTGATTCCAGCTTGTGCTTCCTCCATCCCAGCATTTCTCATGATGTACTCTGCATATAAGTTAAATAAGCAGGGTGACAATATACAGCCTTGACATACTCCTTTTCCTATTTGGAACCAGTCTGTTGTTCCATGTCCAGTTCTAACTGTTGCTTCCTGACCTGCAAATAGGTTTCTCAAGAGGCAGGTCAGGTGGTCTGGTATTCCCATCTCTTTCAGAATTTTCCAGTTTATTGTGATCCACACAGTCCCATCACTTTAGGACAAATAGAAGGGGGAAAAGTGGAATCATTGACAGATTTTATTTTCCTGGATTCCAAAATCACTGTGGGCAGGGACTGCAGCCATGAAATTAAAAGACGTTTGCTTCTTGGAAGGAAAGGTATGATAAACCTAAACAGCATATTAAAAAGCAGATCACTTTGCTGACAAAGGTCTGGTTAGTCAAAGCTATGGTTTTTCCAGTAGTCATGTACAGATGTGAGAGTTGGACCATAAGGAAGGCTAAGCACCAAAGAATTGATGCTTTTGAACTGTGGTGTTGGAGAAGACTCTTGAGAGTCCCTTGGACTGCAAGGAGATAAAACCAGTTAATCCTAAAGGAAATCAACCCTGAATATTCATTGGAAGGGCTGATGCTGAGGTTGAAGCTCCAATACTGTGGCCAACTGATGTGAAGAACTGACTCATTGAAAAAGACTGTGATGCTGGGAAAAACTGAAGGCGAAGAAAAAAGGTTGGCAGAAGATGAGAAGGTTAGATAGCATCACTGACTCAATGGACATGAATTTGAGCAAACTCCAGGAGATAGTGAAGCCTGTCGTGCTGCAGTCCTTGGGGTTGCAAATAGTCAGACACAACTTATCAACAACAATGAAATATTATTCCATTTTACTCTGTTTACTATGTAAATAATATCTGTCGTCTAACATATATAAAAACAGAAATAGAGTGGATGCTGAATCCTGTCTCATTCAAGCATAAGTCATATTTTATCTATGGACACATGACATCATTAGAGAAAAGAAAATGTTCACCTCATTAAACAATGCAGTAACCATAAAATTTTATTTTCTAGATTTACTAATCATCATGATCTTTAACCAGACAGTGACTCCTGGGTTGTTGATCAGCTCCAAGGTGGCCATCAACAGTGGTGAGGCCTGAGTGTCCTCCACTCCTCAGCATCCTCCAATACCTGCTTCAGCCTTCCCAGACCCCATTCTAAGCCACTCCAGCAGGACCTTTGCCTCAACCCCTGACCCCAGGTTGACTGACACCCAATGGCCAGAGAAGATTTAAATGCTCAGTGAGGACCAGCAATGGAACAACCAGGACACTGGGCATGTCAGCCAGCTACACTGAGTGGCTGAAAGTCATGTCTCTGCTAGTTAGGGCTTGACAAAATGTGGTCCACTGGAGAAGGGAATGGCAAACCTCTTCAGCATTCTTGCCTTGAGAACCCCATGAACAGCATGAAAAAAAACAAAAAGATAGGACACTGAAAGATGAGTCCCCCAGGTTGGTAGGTGTCCAGTATACTACTGAAGAACAGTGGAGAAATAGCTCCAGAAGAAATGAAGAGACTGAGCCAAAGCAGAAACAATGCCCAGTTGTAGATGTTTCTGGTGGTGAAAATAAAGTCTGATGCTGTAAAGAGCAATATTGCATAGGAATCTGTAATGTTAAGTCCAGGAATCAAGGTAAATTAGAATTGGTCAAACAGGAGATGGCAAGAATGAACGTCAACATTTTAGGAATCAGTGAATTAAAATGGATAAGAATGTTTCAATGCCATTCTTCCAAATATCATGTATGAAATGAGTTGCCAGTCCAGGTTCGATGCACGATACTGGATGCTTGGGGCTGGTGCACTGGGACGACCCAGAAGGATGGTATGGGGAGGGAGGAGGGAGGAAGGAGGAGAGTTTAGGATGGGGAACACATGTATACCTGTGGCAGATTCATTTCGATATTTGGCAAAACTAATACAATATTGTAAAGTTTAAAAATAAAATAAATTTTTTTTAAAAAAATGGGTAAGAATGGGCAAATTTAGTTCAGATAACTACTACTGTGGGCAAGAATCCCTTAAAAGGAATGAAGTGTTAGTCATAGTCAACAAAAGAGTCTGAAATCAGACTTGGGTGCAATTTCAAAAATGACAGAATGATCTTGGTTCATTTCCAAGGCAAACCATTCAACATCACAGTAATCCAAGTCTATGCCCTAATCACTAATGCCAAAGAAGCTGAAGTTAAACAATTCTATGAGGACCAACAAGACCTCGTAGAACTAACACCAGAAAAAGATGTTCTTTTCTTATAGGGGACTGGAATGTAAAAGGAGGAAGTCAAGAGATACCTGCAACAACAGGCAAGTTTGACCTTAGAGTACAAAATGAAGCAGGGCAAAAGCCAACGAAGTTTTGCTAAAAGAAAGCACTGGTCATAGCAAACACTAACTTCCAACAACACAAGAGATGACTCTACACATGGACATCACCAGATGGTCAGTACTGAAAGCCGATTTGATTATATTCTTTGCAGTCAAAGATGGAGAAGCTCTATACAGTCAGCAAAAATGAGACCTGGAGCTGACTGTAGCTCAGATTGTGACCTCCTTATTGCAAAATTCAGGCTCTGATTGAAGAAAGTTGAAAAAGCCACTAGACCATTCAGGTGACCTAAATCAAATCCCTTAGGATTATACAGAGGAAGCGACAAGTAGATTCAAGGGACTAGATCTGATAGACAGAGTGCCTGACGGACTATGGACAGAGGTTTGTAACATTATACATGAGGTGGTGACCAAAACCATCCCCAAGAAAAAGAAACGCAAGAGGGAAAAGTGGTTGTCTGAGGAGGCTTAAAAATACCCGAGAAAAGAATGGAAGTGAAAGGCAAAGGAGAAAGGGAAAGATATACACGTCTGAATGCAGAGTTCCAGAGAATATCAAGGAGAAATAAAAAAGCCTTCTTAAGCAAACAAGGCAAAGAAATAGAGGAAATAAATAGAATGGGAAACGCTTGATATCTCTTCAAGAAAATTAGAGATACAAAGGGAATATTTCCTGCAAACATAAGCACAATAAAGGACAAAAATGGCAAGGACCTAACAGAAGCAGAAGAGAGTAAGGAAAGGTGGGAAGAATACACAGAATAACTATGCAAACAATTTCTTAATGACCCAGATAACCACGATAGTGTGGTCACTCACCTACAGCAAGACATCCTGGAGTGTGAAGTCAAGTGAGCCTTAGGAAGCACTACTATGAACAAAGCTAGGGGCACTGATGGAATTCGAGCCAAGTTATTTCAAATCCTAAAAGATGATGCTGTTAAAGTACTTCACTCAGTATGTCAGCAAATTTGGAAAGCTCAGCAGTGGTCACAGGACTAGACAATGTCAATTTTCACTCTCATCTCAAAGAAGGGCAATGGCAGAAATTATTGCAACTACTGTACAATTGCACTCATTTCACATGCTAGCAAGGTTATGCTCAAAATCCTTCAGCTATGTCTCAGCAGTACATGAACTGAGAACTTGTAGATGTACAAACTGGCTTTAGAAAAAGGCACTGGAACCAGAGATCAAATTGCCAACATTCACTGGATCATGCGGAAAGCAAGGGAATTCCAGAAAAACATCTACTTGTGCTTCATTGACTAAACTAAAACCTTTGACTATGTGGGTCACAACAAACTGGAAAATTCTTAGAGATGGGAATACCAGACCATACCTGTCTCCTGAGAAACCTGTATGCGGGTCAAGAAGCAACAGTTAAAATTGCTTCATAACACAGGGAGCTCAAACTGGTGTTCTGTGACAATCTAGACAGGTGGGATAGGATGGAAGGTGGGAGGAGATTTCAAGAAGGAAGGAATGTATGTATACTTACAGCTGATTCACATTGATATATGGCAGAAACCAGCACAAAATTCTAAAGCAATTACCCTGCAAGTTAGAAAGAACCCAGATATGGAAAAAGTGACTCGTTCAACATCAGGAAAGAAGTATGACAAGACAGTATATTGTCATCCTGATTATTTAACTAATATGCTGAGTACATCATGTGAACCATTCATCTTTAGCTTCTTCGGTATCAGTGGTTGGGGCATAGACTGGATTACTGTGATGTTGAATGGTTTGCCTTAGAAACGAACAGAGATCGTTCTGTCATTTTTCAGATTGCACCCAAGTACTGCATTTTGAACTCTCATTGACTATGCTATGCTATGCTATGCTATGCTAAGTCATTTCAGTCGTGTCCAACTCTGTGTGACCCCATAGATGGCAGCCACCAGGCTCCCCCATCCCTGGGATTCTCCAGGCAAGAACACTAGAGTGGGTTGCCATTTCCTTCTCCAATGCATGAAAGTGAAAAGTGAAAGTGAAGTCGCTCAATTGTGTCCGACTCTTAGCGACCCCATGGATTGCAGCCTACCAGGCTCCTCCATCCTTGGGATTTTCCAGGCAAAAGTACTGGAGTGGGGTATGAGTGCTACTCTATTCCTTCTAAGGGATTCTTGCTTACAGTAGTAGATTTGAATTAAATTCACCCATTCCCGTCCATTTTAGTTCACTGATTCCTAAAATGTCAACGTTCACTCTTGCCATTTACTGTTTGACCACTTCCAATTTGCTGATTCATGGACCTAATAGTCCAGGTTCATATGCAATATTGCTCTTTACAGCATCAGACTTTAACTTCCATCACCAGTCACATCCACAACTGGGTGTTGTTGCTTTAGCTCTGTCTCTTCATTCTTTCTGGAGTTATTTCTCCACTGATCTTCATTAGCATATTGGGCACCCACTGACCTAGAGTATTCATCTTTCCAGTATCGTATCTTTTTGCCTTTTCATACTGTTCATGGGGTTCTCAAGGCAAGAATACTAAAGTGATTTTCCATTCCCTTCTCCAGTGGACCACATTTTGTCTTCACCATGACCCATCCATCATGGGTGGTCCTACGCATGGCTCATAGTTTCACTGAGTTAGACAAGGCTGTGACCCATGTAATCTGTTTACTTACATTTCTACGATTGTGGTTTTCATCCTGTTGGCCCTTCAATGGATGAGGATAAGAGTTTTATGGAAGTTTCTTGATGGAAGAGACTGGCTGTTGGAAAACTGGGTCTTGCTCTGGTGGGCAAGGCCATGCTCAGTAAATCTTTAATCCAATTTTCTGCTGATGGATGGGGCTGTGTTCCCCCACCATAGTTTGGCCTGAGGGGGGTTAGGGTGACCTCCTCCAAAAGGACTTGTGCCAGCATGCCACAACTCCCAGGACTGCTGAGTCAGTGTCCCTGACCTCACAGGAGGCCACTCTCAACCAACACCTCAACCGGAGACTCCTGAAGACTCACAAGCAAGTCTGGCTCAGTCTCTTGTGGGGTCACTACTCCTGTCACCTGGGTCCTGGGGTACACAAGGTTTTTTGGTGCCTTCCAAGAGTCTCTGTTTCCCCAGTCCATCTTGACCTACTAAAGGTCAGTTTTCATTCCAATCCCAAAGAAAAGCAATGCCATAGAATGTTCAGACTACCACACAATTGCACTCATTTCACATGTTCACAAGGTAATGCTCAAAATCCTCCAAGCAAGGCTTCAGTATTACCTGAACTGAGAAATTCCAAATGTACAAGCTGGATTTAGAAAAGGCAGAGGAACTAGAGATCAAGTTGCCACCATTCATTGGATCATAGAAAAAGCAAGAGAATTCCAGGAAAACATATACTTCTGCTTCATTGATTACACTAAAGCCTTTGGCTGTGTGGATCACAAGAAACTGTAGAAAATTCTTAAACGGATGGGAATATTGGACTTAACCTGCCTCATGAGAAACTTGTATGCAGGTCAAGAAGCAAGAGTTACAACTGAACATAAAACTGGTTCCAAATTGGGAAAGTCAAGGCTGTATATTGTCAAAATGCTTATTTAACTTGTATGCAGAGTACATCATGAAAAATGCTGGGCTGGATGAAGATTATGGGAGAAATATCAATAACCTTAGATATACAGATGACATCACCCTTATGACAGAAAGCAAAGAGGAACTAAAGAGCCTCTTGATGAAGGTGAAAGAGGAGACTGAAAAATCTGGCTTAAAACTCAATAATCAAAAAAATGAAGATCATGGCATCCAGTCCCATCACTTCATAGCAAATAGATGGGGAAACCATGGAAACAGTGAGAGACTATTTTCTCGGACTCCAAAATCACTGCAGATGGTGACTTCGGCCATGAAATTAAAAGACACTAGCTCCTTGGAAGAAAAGCTATGACCAACCTAGACAGCATATTAAAAAGCAGAGACATCACTTTGCTGACAAAGGTCCATATAGTCAAAGCTATGGTTTTTCCATTAGTTATGTACAGACGTGAGAGTTGAACTGTAAAGAAGGCTGAGCACTGAAGAATTCATGGTTTCAAACTGCCATGTTGAAGAAGACTCTTGAGAGTGCCTTGGACTGCAAGGATATCAAATTACTCAATCCTAAAGGAAATCAATCCTGAATTGGAAGGACTGATGCTGAAGCTGAAGCTCCAAAACTTTGGCCACCTGATGCAAACAGCTGACTCTTTGGAAAAGATCCTGATGCTGGAAAAGATTGAAGGCAGAAGGAGAAGGGGACAACAGCGGATGAGATGGTTGGATGGCATCACCGACTCAATGAACAAGAGTTTGAGCAATCTCTGGAAGTTGGTGAAGGACGGGGAAACCTGCCATGCTGCAGTCCATGGGGGGTCACAAAGAGTCAGACACAACTTAGCAACTGAACAACATCATGCAAAATGCTAGCTGGATGAATCACAAGCTGGAATCAAGATTGCTGGGAGAAATATCAACAAACTCAAATATGAAGATGATACCACTCTAACGGCAGAAAGTGAAAAGGAACTAAAGAGCCTCTTGATGAGGGTGAAAGAATAAAGTGAGAAAGCTGGCTTGAAACTCAGTATTCAAAAAACTAAGACCATGACCTGAATAGGCAGCACTATGGAGAAAGACTGGCCAAAGAGGCCTTCTGATCACCAGCTACAGGAGACTCAAAAAAAAGACTCAAATAGGGCCATAACTCTTGCGGCAGAGGTAGTCTGTGTCCCTGCACACTTGGCACCGCCAGGGTCCCTGCAAGCCAAGCAGCTGCACCACCTTCATGCTCAATCCTCACTGGGGCAGAACTGCCACAGGCAAAAAAAAGTCTTGCATCTATGGGTGCAGGGTCACCTCAGTTCTGTCCAACTCTTTGTGACCCAGTAGACTGTGGCCTGCCAGGCTTCTCTGTCAGGGGGGTTTCTTCAGGGAAGGATATTGGAGTGTATTGGCCAATACTGGTTACCATACCCTTCTAGAGCACTATATTTCCTGCTGCCATAGCCGCCAACTCCCCTGAGTACCTGGTGCTGCCAGAACCCCTGTGACCCAAGCAGCTGCACCACCTACACACTTGGCCCTCAGAGGGGCAAACCCAAGTCCTCCAGGGCAGCCTCAGGAGCTAAACCCCAGTGGATGACCCACATGCAGAGGTGGAAAGAAAACCACAGTTGAAACCCAGGGGCAGTGTAGCTAAGGAAGAAGACCCAGAATCCTCCCACCAGGTGTACAAACAGCAGATTAAATGCACACAACCAACTAGGCAGACTGTGTGTCTATGGAATAGATAAAAGAACATTGAGAGTTGCCACAAAAGAAAACACACTAGTTCTGTGGACATTAGAGGCAAGAACACACAGGAGTAGGACCAGATTAGAATCTGAGCTGCCCCCACAGCAGGTCCAGAGACCAGCCCAGTGTTGGAGGGCATCCTAGGGAGGTGAGGCAGACTGCGGCTCCCAGTGAGGGAAAGGACACTGACAGCAATGACTCAAGAAAGACATTTATTATTCTTATGTTTTGACTTGTTTTGTAGATTCTTTTTGATTTTTCTTCCCCCCTCCCCCACTGTTGTAGTTGTTGATTTTATTGGCACTATGAAATCTAATTAAGCTTTTGAGGTTTTGGTTTTTTTTTTTCTCAGTCACATTTTGATTGTTGTTATAAACCTCTGCCTCTACATTGGGCTTTTGCTGTTCTGTGGAGTTTTGCTATTTTTTTTTCTTTTCTCTTTTTTTAATTTTTTAAACCTATTATTTTTTTCTACATGTACTCCTTTGTTTGCTTTTCCTACTGTTCTTTTCCCCTTGCAGTTAATCTTTAATGTATATACATCTTCTTTATCTACCTCTATTTAACTCTGCATATCTATTCTTTCTTTCTTTTCTTTCTCTCCTTTCCTCTAAACATATTTGTTAATTTTATTTTCATTGCTTTATTCCCCAATTGGTACCTTGCTTTAGTTTTGTTTTCCAGTTTGTGCTTTAGTTAGCTTTGTTCTGGCAGATATAATTTTAATTTCCCTCTGTTCGCTGGGTTAATCTATTGTACTTAATTTTTGTTGGACTGTTTTGATATTGCTTATGGGTATCTTCCCTGGTGGCTCAGATGGTAAAGCATCTGCCTACAATGCAGGAGACCTGGGTTCAATCCCTGGGTTGGGAAGATCTCCTGGAGAAGGGAATGGCAACCCACTCCAGTATTCTTGCCTGGAAAATCCCATGGACAGAGGAACCTGGTTAGGCTACAATCCATGGGGTCTCAAAGAGTCGGACACGACTGAGCGACTTCACTCATTCATGGGAGTATATGTATATGTATATATTCAGTCACACTTTTATTGTTGTTATAAACCTCTGCCTCTACATTGGGCTTTTGCAGCTTGGTGGAGTTTTCCTTTTTTTTTTTTTTTTTTCCTTCTTTTTTTCTTTCTTCTTCCATTTTATTTTTTTTCTTTTCTTTTTTATAATTTTAATTTTTTAAAACCTATAATATTTTCCCTACATTTGTTCCTTTGTTTGATTTTCCTACTATTCTTTTCCCATTGCAGTTAATCTTTAATGTATATAAATCTTCATCTACATCTATTTAACTTTGCATATCTATTCTTTCTTTTCTTTCCTCTCAACATATTTATTAGTTTTGTTTTCATTGCTTTATTCTCCACTTGGCACCTTGCTATAGTTTTGATTTCCAGATTGTATGTTAGTTTTGTTCATAACTTGTAAATATAATTTTATATTCCTTTGTTCACCAGATCAATCTACTAAACTATTTTTGTTGGGTTGTTTTGACATTGCTTATGGCTGTATATGTATATGTGTATATTCCACTATTTTAATTATTATTTGCCTGATTTTGTAACTGCCATTTGTCTGGGGGTCATCTCTGATTTCTCGATTTTGGATATTTGTTTTACTCTCACTTAATGCCATAACAAGCCACTTGTGGAATCTTCATTCCTGACTAGAGATCAAGCCTTGAGCCTTTATTGTGGGAGCATTGACTCCAAGACCCTAGATTACCAGAGAACTAACCCCTAGGGAGTATCAAATAGTGAGAACTCACAGAAAGGAAACCACTTGAATACAAGACCCGGCATCACTCAACCAGTAGCACCCTGTGCACGACACCCCATCTAAACAACAACAACAACAAATACAAACCCAATCATCAGCAGACAGGATTACCACCTCACTCAGCCTTGCCCATCAGAGAAAAATCAAACAAACAAACAACAACCACAAAAACCTTAGCATAATTCTCACCCTATACAAGGCTTTACACAAACTACTGGATCAACTTTAGGAGGGCAGAAACCAAAAAGAAGAAAGAATTCAACCTTCTTCAAGGAAAGAATTAAACTTTCCTTGAAACCTGGAAAAACGAGAGACCCCAAACACCATAAGTTAAAAAAAAAAAAAAAAATGAAAGGCAGAGAAATACTACACAAATGAAGGAATAAACTAGAAACACAGAAGTCCAAATAAATGAAGAGGAAAACTACCTGAAAAAGAATTCAGAATAATGATAGTAAAGATGATTTTAAAAACCTTGAAAATAAAATGGAGACAATGCAAGAATTAATTTAAAAAGACCTAGAAGAATTAAAGAATAAACATACAGAGACAAACAACACAATTACTGAAATTAAAAATACTCTAGAAAGAATCAATAGCAGAATATCTGAAGCAGATATTTTATCCAGTAAAATGGAAGATAAAATGGTGGAAATAACTTCTGAAGAGCAGAATAAAGTAAAAAGAATGAAAAGAATTTAGGATAGTCTCAGAGACCTATGCTGCTACTGCTGCTGCTAAGTCGCTTCAGTCATGTCCGACTCTGTGTGACCCCATAGACGGCAGCCCACCAGACCTATGAGACAATATCAAATGCACCAATATTGAATTATACGGGCCCCAGAAGAGGAAGAGAAAAAGAAACGGTGTGAGAAAATGTTTGAAGAGATCATAGTTGAAAATTTTTCCACCATGGAAAAGGAAACAATCAGGTCCAAGAGGCAAAAAGGATATACAGGATATCCTGTATCCCATACAGGATAAACCCAAGGAGAAACATGGCAAGACACATACTAATCAAACTAACAAAGATTAAACACAAAGAAAGAATATTAAAAGCAGCAAGGGAGAACCAACAAGTAACATACAAGGGAAACCCCATATGCTTAACAGGAGATCTTTCAGCAGAAACTCTGCAGGCTAGAAGGGAATGGTAGGATATATTTAAAGTACTGAAAGGAAAAAATCTACAACCAAGATTACTGTACCAAACAAGGATCTCATTCAAAATTGATGGAGAAATCAAAAGCTTTTCAGACAAGCAAAAGTTAAGAGAATTCAGTACCACCAAACTAGCTTTACAACAAATGCTAAAGGGATTTATAAAGTCAAGAAATACATGAGAAGAACAAAGATCTACAAAATCAACCCCAAACAATTAAGAAAATAGTAATAGGAACATATATATCAATAATTACTTTAAATGTAAATGGTTTAAATGCTCCAATGAAAAGACACAGACTGGCTGAACGGATACAAAAACAAGACCCATATATGTGCTGTCTACAAGAAACCCACTTCAGACCTAAAAGACAGATATAGACTGAAAGTGAGAGGATGGAAAAGTATATTCCACGCAAATGGAAAGCAAAATAAAGCTGGATGAGCATCCTCATATCAGACAAAGTAGACCTTAAAATAAAGAAGATTACAAGAGATAAGGAAGGACACTACATAATGATCCAGGGATCAATCCAAGAGGAAGACATAACAACTGTAAATACCTATGCACCCAACATAGGAGCACCTCAATACATAAGACAAACACTGCTGCTGCTGCTGCTGCTAAGTCGCTTCAGTCGTGTCCGACTCTGTGCGACCCCATAGATGGCAGCCCAACAGGCTCCCCCGTCCCTGGGATTCTCCAGGCAAGAGTACTGGAGTGGGTTGCCATTTCCTTCTCCAATGCATGAAAGTGAAAAGTGAAAGTGAAGTCGCTCAGTCGTGTCCGACTCTTAGCAACCCCATGGACTGCAGCCCACCAGGCTCCTCCATCCATGGGATTTTCCAGGCAAGAGTACTGGAGTGGCTGTTGCCTTCTCCAAGACAAACACTAGCAGACGTAAAAAGAGAAATTGACAGTAACAGAATAATAGTAGGAGACTCCCCACTCACACCTATGGACAGATCATCAAAACATAAAATTAAAAAAGAAATACAAGTCTTAAATGATATATTAGATGAGATGGATCTCACTGATATCTTCAGGACATTCCATCCAAATGCAGAAGAATACACCTTCTTCCCAGGTGCACATGGAACATTCTCCAGGATAGACCACATTTTGGGTCACAAATCAAACCTCGGTAAATTTAAGAAAATTGAAATCACATCAAGCATCTTCTCCAACCACAATGCAATGAGACTGGATATCAGTCACAAGAAAAAAAACTGTAAGAAACCCAAACACATGGACATTAAACAACACGTTTCTAAATAACCAACAGGTTACTGAAGAAATCAAAAGGGAAATCAAAAAATTTCTAGAAATAAATAACAATGACAACAAGACAACTTAAAACCTATGGCATGAAGCAAAAGCACTTCTTAGAGCGATTTTTATAGCAATACAAACGTACTTCAATAAACAAGAAAAACATTGAATAGACAACCTAACTTTATACCTAAAACAACTGGAAAAAGAAGAACAACAACAAAAAAAAATTAGTAGAAGGAAAGAAATCATAAAGATCTAAGCAGAAATAAATGAAAAAGAAATGAAAGAAACAATAGTAAAGATTAATAAAACTAAAAGCTAGTTCTTTGAGAAGATAAACAAAATTGACAAACCATTAGCCAGACTCAAGAAAAAAAGAGAGAATAATCCAATCAACAAAATTAGAAATGAAAAAGGAGAGGTTAAAACAGACAATACAGAAATACAAAGGATTATAAGAGACTATTATGAACAACTATATGGCAATAAAATAGATAACCTGGAAGAAATGGACAGATTCTTAGAAAAGTTCAACCTTCCAAGACTGAACCAGGAAGAAATAGAAATTATGAACAACCCAATTACAAGCACTAAAATTGAAGCTGTGATCAAAAATCTCCCAAAAAACAAAAACCCGGGATCAGATGGGTTCACAGGAGAACTCTATCAAATACTTAGAGAAGAGCTAATGCCTATCCTTCTAAAACTCTTTCAAAAAATTGCAGAGGAAGGAACACCTCCAAACTCATTCTATGAGGCCACTATCACCCTGATACCAAAACCAGACAAAGACAGCACACAAAAAAAGAAAACTACAGGCCAATATCATGAATGAATATAGATGCAAAACTCCTCAATAAAATTTTAGCAAAGTGAATTCAGCAACACATCAAAAAGCTCACACACCATGATCAAGTTGAGTTTATTCCAGGGATGCAAGGATTCTTCAACATACACAAATCAATCAATGTGATACACCATATTAACAAGCTGAAAGATAACAATTATATGATAATCTCAATAGATGCAGAAAAAGCCTTTGACAAAATTCAGCACCCATTCATGATTAAAACTCTTCAATAAATGGGCATAGAAGGAACCTACCTCAACATAGTAAAGGCCATATATGATAAGCCTACAGCAAACATTATTCTCAATGGTGAAAAACTGAAAGCATTCCCCCTAAGATCAGGAACAAGACAAGGGTGTCCAATTTGGCACTATTATTTAACATAGTTCTGAAAGTCCTAGCTACAGCAGTCAGAGAAGAAAAAGAAATAAAAGGAATCCAGATCAGAAAAGAAGTAAAGCTCTCACTGTTTGCAGATGATATGATACTATACATAGAAAACCCTAAAGATACTATCAGAAAATTACTAGAGCTATTCAGAGAATTTAGTCACAGAATACAAAACCAATACACAGAAATCACTTGCATTCCCATACACTAACAATGAAAAATCAGAAACGGAAATTAAGGAATCACTCCTATTCACCATTACAACAAAAAGAATAAAATATCTATGAATAAACTTACCTAAAGAGACAAAAGAACTGTACACAGAAACTTATAAGACACTGATGAAAAAAATCAAAAATGAAATAAACAGATGGAGAGATATTCTGTGTTCCTGGGTAGGAAGAATCAATATTGTGAAATGACTAAACTACCAAATGTCATATACAGATTCAATGTGATCCCTATCAAATTACCAATGGCATTTTTCACAGAACTAGGACAAAAAATTTCACAATTCATATGGAAACACAAAAGACCCTGAATAGCCAAAGTGGTCTTGAGAATGAATGAAGCTGGAGGAATCAACTTTCCTGACTTCAGATTATACTACAAAGCTACAGTCATCAAGACAGTATGGTACTGGCAGAAAAACAGAAATATAGACCAACAGGACAAGATAGAAAGCCCAGAAATAAACTCAAGCACCTATGGGTACCTTATTTTTCACAAAGGATGCAAGAATATACGATGGGGCAAAGACAGCCTCTTCAATAAGTGCTGCTGGGAAAACTGGACAGCTACATGTAAAAGAATGAAATTAGAACACCTCCTAACACCATACACAAAGATAAACTCTAAATGGATTAAAGCCCTAAATGTAAGACCAGAAACTAGAAAACTCTTAGAGGAAAACATAGGCAGAATACTCAATGACATAAATCAAAGCAAGATCCTCTATGACCCACCTCCTACAGTAATGGAAATAAAAACAAAAGTAAACAAGTGGGACCTGATTCAACGTAAAACATTTTGCGCAGCAAAGGAAACTTTAAGCAAGCTGAAACGACAACCCTCAGAATGGGAGAAAATAATAGCAGATGAAACAACTGACAAAGGATTAATTTCTGAAACATACAAGCAGCTCATACAACTAAATGCCAGAAAAGCAAACAACGCAATCAAAAAGTGGGGAAAAGACCTAAACAGACATTTCTCCAAAGAAGACGTACAGATGGCTAACAGACACATGAAAAGATGCTCAACATTGCTCATTATTAGAGAAATCCAAATCAAAACTGCAAAGAGATATCACCTCTGTATCAGCCTATAGGTGTGGGATGAAGTGGGGGATGGGAGGGAGTTTCAAGAGGGAGTGGATATATGTATGCTATGCTATGCTAAGTCACTTCAGTCGTGTCCAACTCTGTGTGACCCCAGAGATGGCAGCACACCAGGCTCCCCCGTCCCCAGGATTCTCCAGGCAAGGGATAGATGTATACCTATGGCTAATTCATGTTGAGGTTTTACAGAAAACAACAAAAATCTGTAAAGCAATTATCCTTCAATTAAAAAATAAATTAATTTTAATAAAAGATGTGGAAGTCAAATAACTTATTTCACTAAGTCAAATACTCTGTGTTATCACTGACATGTGGAATCTAAAACAAAACCAAAAAAAAGTACATAACAAAAGAGAAGCAGAGTCACAGGTATAGAAAACAAACTAGCGGTTACAGTGGTGAAAAGCAAGAGGGAGCAAATCAGCAGATTGGGATTAAAAGAGACCAACTACTATGTGTAAAATAAACAAGCATTTATTATTTACACATGTTTACTGTGTGTAAAAATAAATAAAATAAATATAAATAATATAGTATACAGCACAAGGGAATATAGCCACTGTTTTCTAATAACTTTAAATGGAATATAATCTATAAAATATTGTAACTTTACATTTTACATATAAAACTAATACTGTAAAT
Organism: Bubalus bubalis; assembly: GCF_019923935.1. Classification (NCBI taxonomy): domain Eukaryota; kingdom Metazoa; phylum Chordata; class Mammalia; order Artiodactyla; family Bovidae; genus Bubalus; species Bubalus bubalis. The sequence goes on along the minus strand of NC_059158.1, from coordinate 49,226,007 downwards.
CAACAAAAATTCAAATAAATAAGCAAAGGTTCAAACAATAACAATGAAAACAGTACAGTATAAGGATCAGACATACAGATAATTTGTGAAATTAACCACTCTTGTGTTAATTAACACATCCATCACCTCATATAGTTATCAAGTCTTTTGGTGTGTATGGTGAGAACACTACTCTAATCTACTCTCTTAGCAAATTTCAAGTATATATTGCAGTATTGCTAACTATGGTCACTATGCTGTACATTAGATTTTCCATAGCTTTTTCATCTTATAACTGAAAACTCATACCCTTTGACCACTATCTCCCCAATCCCTCCACATATCCAGCCCCTTCACTCACCATTTGATGCTATTTCTCTGAATTTGACATTTTTTTTCCTTTTATACTATATTTGTTATGAATTTCAAGAAGCTTCAATAAATAAAGAATATATTTCAAGGTCAAAATTCTTTGGATTTACACCATTATGAACACTTTTTAAAGAAATAAATATAATTTATTAGCTTAATTTCAAGATATCTATATACTTACACAAAAGTGTGCATAAGGATATTTACGGATGCATTAACTGTAATAGCATGATTGCAGAAATACCACAAATATTCAAAAAATGAAAAAAATTTTGGCAAGTATGGATTTAATATTCCATTTTGTTCTGGTGTTTTGGCTGTTTTGTAATTGTTCTGTCCCTTTCTTCTTGGTTGCTCTGTTTCTTTGTGATTGGATGATTTTCTGTAGTTGCATGCTTAGATTTCTTTCGATCTATCTTTTTTATATCTACCATAGGTTTTTGCTTTGTGGTAACCAAGAGACTTCCATAAAACACCTTAGAGTTATAGCACTCTATTTTTAGTTAATGATAACTTATGTTTGAACACATTCTTAAGCTCTAGCCACCCTCAAGTTTTCTGTTTTTTATATCAAGAAAGGAGATCCAGGTTTGCTCCCTGGGTGGGGAAGACCCCCTGGAGAAGGGTATGGCAAACCATTCCATTATTCTTGCCTGGAGAAGTCCATGGACAGACCATGGGGTCGCAAAGAGTCAGGCATGACTATGTGACTAACACTTTCAGTTTCACTTTCATATCTTTTTATTTTTGTGTATACCCTAATAGATTGTTGTAGTCAAAGTTACGACTGCTACCTTTTTTTTTTAACTCATACACTTTACATCAGCATCCATATGTTTTTAAATATTTTTTAATGCTCGTACCAGATTTATTAACATTGGTGATTAACCTGCCACTATTACAATATTGGATTATAATATTAGCAGTGAGAGTTATACTTTTATATGTTTTTCTGTCACTAATTAGTACCCTTTCTCTTAGCTTAAAGAAATTTTTAAACATTATTTGTAAGGCTGTTTAATGGTAATGAACTCCATTTTTTCACTTGTCTGAAAAACTCTCTATTTCTCCTTATTCTGAAGAACATTTTGCTGGTTAGAATATTTGTGGTTGGCAGTTTTTGTCTTTCAGCACTTTGACTATATTGTGCCACTCCCTTCTGTCCTGCAAAATATCTGCTAAAAATTTGAGTCTTAATGAGAATTCCCTTGTACATAACAAATTGTATTTCTCTTGTTGCTTACAAGAGTCTCTCCTTGTTTTTAACATTTGACAATTTAATTACAGTGTGTTTCTATATGGGTTGCTTTTTTTCTCTTTATATATACATATATATATATATATATGTATTTTTTAAGTATAGTTGACTTACAATGTTTCAGGTGTACAGCAAGATGATTCATATATATATATATATATAGACATATATTATATTATTTTTAAAATTATTTTCCATCATAGGTTATTACAAGATATTGACTATAGTTCTCTTGGCTATGCAGTAAACCTTTGTTACTTGTTGCATATCTATTTTATAATTAGAAATCTAGTACTCTATTCATACTAAGTCAAACAAGTGGAATCAAAATGTCACACATTTTTTAGTTAGGCAAAAATTCAAGTTTTCTAAAATATATATATCATACATATTATTTATGTGAAAGAAAGAAAGTGAAAGTGAAATCACTCAGTTGTGTCTGACTCTTTGCGACCCCATGGACTGTAGCCTACCAGACTCCTCTGTCCATGGGATTTTCTAGGCAAGATTACTGAAGAGGATTGCCATTTCCTTCTCCAGGGGATCTTCCCAACCCAGAGAAGACATATTATTCGGAGAAGGCAATGGCAACCCACTCCAGTACTCTTGCCTGGAAAATCCCATGGATGGAGGGGCCTGGCGGGCTGCAGTCCATGGGGTCGCTAGGAGTCGGACACAACTGAGCGACTTCACTTTCACTTTTCACTTTCATGTATTGGAGAAGGAAATGGCAACCCACTCCAGTGTTCTTGCCTGGAGAATCCCAGGGACAGGGGAGCCTGGTGGGCTGCCGTCTATGGGGTCACACAGAGTCAGACATGACTGAAGCAACTTAGCATCAGCATAAAACATATTATTTATATATGTATATAAAAGCTTTTTCTACTACACTTGAAAAAGGCTTCAGAAAGAACATCAAAAAACAAAAATTAAAAGAGATGGAGAAATTGAAAAACATAAACTAAATGAAACAAGATCACTGAATATGAAACAATGAAACAAGAAAAAATGAAACAAACTAGATAAAAGTAAAAGATCATCATATAGTTCAGTTGTTTTTAAACATGACTGCTCATTAGAAGCAAGTCCAGAGCTACGGAGAAAAAAATAGCAATACCTCAGCATTTATATTTTTCAAAAACTTCCTGTATAATTCTGATATCCATCTGGATTTAAAAAATGATTACAGGTTTTTCTATTAAATTGTTTTGGTGATACAGAGTTCTATTATTTTTCTATTGACCAATCATGATACAATGATATTAAGTGAGTAACATTTACATAATCACAAGAGTAAAAAATGTCAGTATTCACAATCGATAGATAGGCAAAAAATAAAAGATAATTACAATTGCAAGCCATAAGGGGAACATGATTAACTTAACAATATAAAATAATTACATACAATTTGGGGGTTCAAGTAGAGTGATGTGGTAAGTGGAAGTGCATACATGGACATATTTTTATCTGCCCAGCCACTCTATGTCTTTTGTTGGTTCATTTAATCCACTTACATTTAAGTAATTATCAATATATATGATTGACCAAACTTAATTGTTCAGGGTTTATTTTCTGCGGGTCTTTTCCTTCTCTTGTGCTTCCTGCCTAGAGAAGTTCCTTTAGCATTTGTTGTAAAGCTGGTTTGGTGGTTCTGAATTCTCTTAATTTTGGCTTGTCTGGAAAGCTTTTGATTTCTCCATCAAATTTGAATGAGAGTCTTCCTAAGTAGAGTATTCTTGGTTGTAGGTTCTTCCCTTTCATCACTTTAAATATATTGAGCTATTTTCTTCTGGCTTGTAGAGTTTCTCGCCTGATGGGAGTTCCCTTGTATATTATTTATCATTTTTTCCCTTGTCTTGGTGTGTTCCTCCTTGGGTTTATCCTGCCTGTGCTTCCTGGACTTGGTTGACTATTTCCTTTCCCATGTTAGGGAAGTTTTCAGCTATTATCTCTTCATATATTTTCTCAGGTCCTTTCTCTCTCTCTTCTCCTCCTGAGACGCCTATAATGTGAATGTTGGTGCACTTGATGTTGTTCCAGAGGCCTCTTAGGCCTTTTCATTCTTTTTTCTATATTCTGTTCGGCAGCAGTGATTTCCACCATTCTGTCTTCCAGGTCATTCATCCACTCTTCTGCCTCAGTTATTCTGCTATTGATTCCTTCCACTGTATTATTCATCTCTGTTTGTTCTTTAGTTCTTGTAGGTCTTTGGTAAGCATTTCTTACATCTTGTCCATTGTTTTCCCAAGATCCTGTATCATCTTGACTATCGTTATTCTGAATTCTTTTTCTAGAAGATTGCCTATCTCCACTTCATTTAACTGTTTTTCTGAGGTTTTACCCTGTCTGTTCATCTGGACATAATTTTCTGCTTTTTCATTGTGATTGCATGCATGCTAAGTTGCTTCAGTCATGTCTGACTCTTTGCAACTCCATGAACTGCAGCCCGCCAGGCTCCTCTGTCCATGGGGTTCTCCAGGCAAGAATACTGGAGTGGGTGCATGTAATTAACTTTCTATAATATGGTTTTCATTTTAGCTGCTGTGAGACTGTACTTCTTCTTGCTTTTTCTGTCTGTCCTCCTATGGATGAGGTTAAGAGGTTTGTGTAAGCTTCCTGATGGGAGGGACTGGTTTTGTTCTGTCACTCAGTCATGTCCGACTATTTGTGACCTCATGGACTGCAGAACACCAGGCTTTGCTGTCCTTCACCAACTCCCAAAGTTTGCTCAAACTCATGTCCATTGAGTTGGTGATGCCATCCAACCATCTCATCCTCTATCATCCCCTTCTCCATCTGCTTTCAATCTTTTCCCAGTGTTGTCTAATCAGTTGGCTCTTTCCATCAGATGACCAAAGTATTGGAGCATCAGCTTCAACTCACTCCTTCCAATGAATATTCAGGGTTGATTTCCTTTAGGACTGACTGGTTTAATCTCCTTGCAGTGCAAGGCAGTCTCAAGAGTCTTCTCCAACACCACAGTTCAAAAGCATCAATTCTTCAGCTCTCAGATTTCTTTATGGTCCAACTCTCAAATCCATACATGACTATTGGAAAACCCATAAATTTGACTATACAATCTTTGTCAGCAAAGTAATATCTCTGCTTTTTAATATGCTGTCTAGTTTGGTCATAGCTTTTCTTACGAGGAACAAGTGTCTTTAATTTCATGGTTGCAGTCATCATATGCAGTGATTTTGGAGCCCAAGAAAATAGTCTGTCACTGTTTCCATTGTTTCCCCATCTATTTACCAGGAAGTGATGGGACTTGATGCCATGATCTTAGTTGTTGGTTTTTTTTTTTTTTTTCAATTGAAGGATAATTGCTTTACAGAATTTCATTTTTTGTCAAACCTCAACATGAATCAGCCATAGGTATACTTCCTCCCCATCCCACCCATCTAGGTTTATACAGAACTCCTGTTTGAGTTTCCTGAGCCATACAGCAAATTCCCATTGACTATCTGTCTATTTTACATATGACAATGTAAGTTTCTGTGTTACTCTTTCCATATATCTCACCCTCTCCTCCCCTCTGGCCATGATCTTAATTTTTTGAATGTTGAGTTTTAAGCCAGCTTTTTCACTCTCCTCTATGACTTTCATCAACAGGCTCTTTAGTTCCTCTTCACTTTCTGCCATAAGGGTGGTGTCATCTGCATATCTGAGGTTATTGATATTTCTCCTAGCAATCTTGATTACAGCTTGTGCTTCATACTGCCTGGCATTTCAGTGAGTACTCTGCATGTAAGTTAAATAAGCAGGGTGACAATATGCAGCCTTGATGTCCTCCTTTACCAATTTGGAACAAGTCTGTAGTTCCATGTCCAGTTCTAACTGTTGCTTCTTACTGGAGAAGGGAATGGCAAACTACTTCAGTATTCTTCCCTTGAGAACCCCATGAACAATATGAAAAGACAAAAAACGATGGGAGGGGCTGGATGGGAAAGACCAGGTCTTGCTCTGCTCTCAGATCCTTGATCAGTAAAGCTTTAATCCAATTATCTGCTGATGAGTGGAGTTGTGCTCCCTCCCCATTAGTTGTTTGGCCTGAGGCGACTCAGCCCTGGGTTCTAGGGTAAGGTTAATGGCAAACTCCAAGAGGGTTTACTCCAAGGGGTACTTTCCCAGCCTGTTGCTTCCAGTGCCCCCATTCCTGTGCTGAGCCCTTGCTGACCCACACCTCTACAGGAGGCCCTCCAACACTAGCAGGTAGTTTTGGTTCAGTCTCCTGTGGGGTCATTGCTCCTTTCTTTCAGGTCTTGGTGTGTGTGAGATTTTGTTTACAGTGGAGTCTGTTTCCCCCAGTCCTGTAGAAGTCCTATAATCAAATCCTGCTGGCCTTCAAGGTCATAGTCCCTCAGGATTCCCAGTTCCTTTGTTGGATCTGCAAACTGGGATGCCTGACTCGGTGTTCACAACAGTGGGAGAATTTCTTTGGTATTATTATTCTCCAGTTTATGGGTCACCCAACCAGGGGGTATGGGATTTGATTTTATCATGATTGCACTTCTCCTACAGTCTCGCTGTGGCTTCTTTGTCTTTGGATGTGGGTTATCTTTTTTTGGTGGGTTCTAGCATCCTCCTTTCGATGGCTGGTCAATAGCTAGTTGCAGTTTTGGTGTTCTCGCAGGAGTAGATGAGTGTGCATCCTTCTACTCCACCATCTTGAACCAGAAGCCTATGTGGTTCTCTTTGGATTCATCTTATTTGGAACATCTTCTGGGCTTCCTAAATCTGGATGTCTGTTTGTTTTTTTTTTTTTTTCCAAGTTAGGAAAGTTTTCAGCCATTATTTCTTCCAGTTTTATCCTCCTTTTTCTCTCTACTCTTCTGGGACCCCTACAATGTAAAAATTTGTCCACATGATTTTTCCCCATAAGATCTTAAAGCTATCTTCACTCTTTTCTTTTTTTTTCTTTTTCTCTTCTGATTGAATGAAATCTTTTTTCATGTTGGATAAACCTTTATTCCGCTTGACCTAGTCTATTTTTGATAACTTCTATTGAACTTTCTAGTTCAGTTATTATGTTTTTCAGTGCTTGATTTCTGTTTGGTAGTTTCTTTTATTTCCTGTCTCTGCTGAAATTCTCACTTTGTTTATTCATTGTTCTTCAGATCTTAGTGGGTATCTTTATAACAGTTACTTTGAACTCTTTATTAAATAAATCACTATCTCCATTTCATTAAGGTCTATTTCTGAGGTTTTATCTTAGGTATGGAAATACATTTCTCTTTCTTCAATTTCTTGATTCTCTGTGGTGATTTCTGTGCATTAGATAAAGCAGCTGCCTCTTCCCATCTTGATAGAGTAACCTGGGATAGGAGATAAACCATGCCATTCAACTCTGTCCTAGCTCCTTGTTGGCTCTCAAACCTTTGTGAATGTCCAAACTTCCTTCTTTGTTCTTAGTGGTTCCTAGTATTTGAGAGTGTACAAAGATCTTTCAGTGTCTCAAAGGGGAGGTTCTCATTCAGTACCTAAATTCAGACTGACTGGAACCCAGACTCTCAGGCAGCAGATTTAATATATATATAATATGCCTCTTTCAGAACATGACTGGAAGATGCTATTTTTGTCTGCTACCTCTGTATATATCCCTAAGATTATGGACAGTTAAGAACTGTTTCTGTATTTGCTACCATCCAGTTGAACCTGTGGACACCAGATGCACCAGTTATCAGATTCAGGGATGTGTCCTCTCTGCAGCAGCCCCATAAATGTAGGGGCTTCAGCTAGGTGCACGAGCTCCTTTCACAGAGACACCCGGGACCTGGGGTGGGGCGGGGGGTCAGCATGAAAAATGTGCATGCTGGACCCCAGTCTCTGAGGAAGACTATGGTCATACCCTAGATGTGTGCTAAATTAGAAGCCTGCCCTTCAGGCCATGGATTTTGTGGTCTAAAATTAGGTTTCTTTCATGGAAAGACTTGACATTTCAGGCTGCTGCCTCTGTGCTATGTCCTGGTGTTTAAGGATTGTATCACTGTTAGAGTCCTATGAGGAAGTCCTCTGGCCACCAGAGCCAGGCTACCAAGGGTGCATCCCCTATGTAGTAGCCAAAATAGCCAGGGTGCCAGACACGTATACAGGCCCCTTGCCAAGTGATCCCAGAGTCCTGGAGCAAAGCAGAGGGAAAGAACAAAAGTGGTGCCCACCAGTCATTCCAGTCTATGAAAAGGATGCAGTCATCCCCTGGATGTGAGTTAAGAGAAGCCTGCCCCTCAGGCCATAGGTTTTAAGATGTGCAAATAGGCCTCTTTCCTGAAGAAACTGGATGTGTCACCCTGCAGCCTCTCTGCTGAGCCCTGGGGTGAGAGTCACTGTGAGTCCTCATGAGGCTGTTAAGAACTGTGTCTTAGTTTCACACGGCCTGTGCATCTTGGGTCACAAACACCATCGGCTCTCAGAGCTGGATGTTTTGGGAGACCATGTCTCATGTGAAAGTCCTTTAAGTTGGGGCCCCAGATGTGGGATCCGAACCCTTCGTTCCCCAAGGGAGAGCTGGGAGCCTGAGTTCCCTCCCAGCTGTGTGCTACCATCACAGGGGCAGGCTTATGGTGACATTGTGTCTCAGCCCTTCCTACTGTTTCCATGTTGGTTTTCTCATTTGCTTGCTGTGAAGGAGTCATGCAACTCACTTCTGGATTTCCTTCTGCGAGAACTGCTTAATATGCTGCTGTAGATTCAGTGTGTCTCTGGCAGGAGATGACTCCAGGAACCTCCCATGTGACCTTCTTGAACTGAACTCTCCCAATCTCTGGAATTTTAAGAAAAAATTTAAACATTCCCATGTAAGTTATTTTCTAGAGTTAACGTTAAATCTTTAAAGAACACTTCAGTATTCAAAGGCCATTTCCAATTTATGTGTTTATCAAGTTTGTAATCTTATGTAAATTATATGACTATTTGATATAATTGATTTTATTTCTATTTTCTTTTTGAACACTTTAAATCTTTATTAGCCAATTGGGGCATATCAGCCGTATTTAATTATAATCAGTTATTATATATACTGTACCATTTGATCTTATCATTAAAGTAAATTCAGTATGACTCTGCTTTTGAACACTGGAATCTATACTCTGGAAATGTGCTCATTTGCCCATAATGTAGGTCCTGATGATCCAAGGCCACAAAGCTAGGATCACAGAGGTAATTACACATAGTCCCCACTGTGAGAAACACTGTAGGGATTTCTCTGTGGCAGAGACCAAAGGCAAGCTTCTCAGTTCAGTTCATTTGCTCAGTCGTGTCCGACTCTTTGTGACCCCATGGATTGCAGCACACCAGCCTTCTCTGTCCATCACCAACTCCCAGATTTCACTCAAACTTATGTCCATCAAGTCAGTGATGCCATCCAACCATCTCATCCTCTGTCATCCCCTTCTCCTCCTGCCTTCAATCTTTTCCAGCATCAGGGTCATTTCCAGTGAGTCAGTTCTTTGCATCAGGTAGCCAAATCATTGGAGCTTCAGCATCAATCCTTCTAATGAATATTCAGGACTGATTTCCTTTAGGGCTGACTGGTTTGATCTCCCTGCAGTGCAAGGCACTCTAAAGAGTCTTCTCCAACACCACAGTTCAAAAGCATCAGTTCTTCAGCTCTCAGATTTCTTTATGGTCCAACTCTCAAATCCATACATGACTACTAGAAAACCATAAATTTGACTATACAATCTTTGTTGGCAAAGTAATGTCTCTGCTTTTTAATATTCTGTCTAGGTTAGTCATAGCTTTTCTTCTGAGGAATAAGTGTCTTTTAATTTCATGGCTGCAGTCACCACATTCAGTGATTTTGGAGCCCAAGAAAATAGCCTGTCACTGTTTCCATTGTTTCCCCATCTATCTGCCATGAAGTGATGGGACTTGATTCCTTAATCTTAGTTTTTTGAATGTTGAGTTTTAAGCCAGTTTTTTCTCTCACTTCTTTCACTTTCATCAAGAGGCTCTTTAGTTCCTCTTCACTTTTTACCATAAGGGTGGCATATTTGAGGTTACTGATATTTCCCCCGGCCACTGCTGAGTTTGTGCTTCATCCAGCCCAGCATTTCATATGATGTACTCTGCATATAAGTTAAATAAGCAGGGTGACAATATACAGCCTTGACATGTTCCTTTCCAGTCCACTGTTCCATGTCTGGTTCTAACTGCTGCTTTTTGACCTACATACAGATTTCTCAGTAGGCAGGTCAGGTGGTCTGGTATTCCCATCTCTTGAAGAATTTTCCACAGTTTGTTGTGATCCACACAATCAAACGCTTTGGCATAGTCAATAAAGCAGAAATAGATATTTTTCTGGAACTCTCTTGCTTTTTTGGTGATCCAAGGGATGTTGGCAATTTGATCTCTGGTTCCTCTGCCTTTTCTAAAACCAGCTTGAACGTTTCATGTACTGTTGAAGCCTATCTTGGAGAATTCTGAGCATTACTTTGCTTGCGTGTGAGATGAGTGCAATTGTGCGGTAGTTTGAGCAATCTTTGGCATTGCCTTTCTTTGGGATTGGAATGAAAACTGATCTTTTCCAGTCCTGTGGCCACTGCTGAGTTTTCCAAATTTGCTGGCATATTGAGTGCAGCACTTTCACAGCATCATCTTTTAGGATTTGGAATAGCTCAACTGGAATTCCATCACCTCCACTAGCTTTGTAGTTATGCTTCCTAAGACCCCCTTGACTTCACATTCCAGGATGCCTGGCTCTAGGTGAGTGATCACACCATTTAAATTATCTGGGTCCTTAAGATTTTTTTTTTATAGTTCTTCTGTATATTCTTGCCACCTCTTCTCAGTATCTTCTGCTTCTGTTAAGTCTATACTGTTTCTGTTCTTTACCGTGCCCATCTTTGCATGAAATGTTCCCTTGGTATCTCTAAGTTTCTTGAAGAGGTATCTAATCTTCCCCATTCTATTGTTGTCCTCTATTTCTTGGCATTGATCACTTAGGAAGGCTTAGGAAGATCGCCAGGATGAAAAGGCAAAAAGATGTGACAGTGAAAGATGAACTCCCCATGTCGGTAGGTGTCCAGTATGCTACTGGAGAAGAGTAGAGAAATAACTCCAGAAAGAATGAAGAGAGGGAGCCAAAGTGAAAACAACACCCAGTTGTAGATATGACTGGTGATGAATGTAAAGTCCAATGCTGTAAAGAACAATATTGCATAGGAACCTGGAATGTTAGATCCATGAATCAAGGTAAATTGCAAGTGGTCAAACAGGATATGGCAAGGATGAACATCAACATTTTAGGAATCAGTGAACTAAAATGGACCGAAATGGATGAATTTAATTCAGATGACCGTTATATCTACTACAGTGGGCAAGAATCCCTTAGAAGAAATGGAGTAGCCATCATAGTCAACAAAAGAGTCCAAAATGCAGTACTTGGATGCAGTCTCAAAAACGACAGAATGATCTCTGTTCATTTCCAAGGCAAACCATTCAATATCACAGTAATAGAAGTCTATGCCCCAACCACTAATGCTGAAGAAGCTGAAGTTGAATGGTTCTGTGATGACCTATAAGACCTTCTAGAACTAATACCCAAAACAGATGTCCTTTTCATCCTAGGGAACTAGAATGCAAAAGTAGGAAGTCAAGAGATACATGGAGTAACAGGTAAGTTTGGCCTTGGAATACAAAATGAAGCAGGGCAAAGGCTAACCAAGTTTTGCCAAGAGAATGCACCGGTCATAGCAAACACCCTTTCCAACATGAGACGACTCTACACATGGACATCACCAGACGTTTGTTACTGAAATCAGACTGATTATATTCTTTGCAGCAGGAGATGAAGAAGCTCCATATAATCAGCAAAAACAAGAGTGGGAGCTGACTGTGGGTCAGATCATGAACTCCTTATTGCCAAATTCAGACTTAAATTTAAGAAAGTAGGGAAAACCACTAGATCATTCAGGTATAACCTAAATCAAATCCCTTACAATTATACAGTGGAAGTGACAAATCAATTCAAGGGTTGATAGACAGAGGGCCTGAAGATCTATGGACGGAGGTTCATGACATTGTACAGGAGGTGGTGACCAAGACCATCTCCAAGAAAAAGAAATGCAAAAAGGCAAAATGGTTGTCTGAGGAGGCCTTACAAATAGCTGAGAAAAGACGTGAAGCAAAAGGCAAAGGAGAAAAGGAAAGATATACCCACTTGAATTGAGAGTTCCAAAGAATAGCAAGGAGAGATAAGAAAGCCTTCCTCAGTGATCACTGCAAAGCTTCTCACTAAAGGCATTTGTAACATGCTGACAAATAACCATGAAGTGTACTTACAAGAGATGTGAGAAAGCCTGAAGGGCACAACTGATGGGCACCAAAGACTAGTTAAATGGGTTGGTTTAGTTTTTATTTCCTACTTACTGATGAGAATATGCAAACAGCACCAACAGAAACTTTGAGGGTTTTTTTCTCACTGGATTCCATCACTGAAAAGAATCACAGAATTTTTCCCTGAAGATATCTTTAGAGATCAGCTAGATCAACACCACCTCCTTTCTAGTTTTATTTCACACTTTGTTTACCCATTTACCAGCATGGACAGATCCCTCCATTTAAAATTTTCCAAACATATAAACACTGGTGTGGGAATATCCAATCTGAAAGTTACACAGGATGTTCTCATCATATATTATGTGATCCATTTGTGTCTTTCCTCCTTAAAGTTCCAAGGCAAAAAGCACATTAAATATTTGATTCTGAGCGACCTCAATGCTAAGGGAGCATGGTGTGTTGTGGGGTGGAGAAAAGGCAAAACTAATCGGCCTGTGCATGAATCCAAGGGCTGAAGGAGGTGCAGGAGCAGAGGACAGACTCGTGTCCTCCCATCCCTCAGTGGATCTCAGAAGATGGGCAGAGGGCTCATCACATGGAGAAGCAGGAGAGGAGCTGGCTGCTACAACAGACCCTCAGTCTTTTAAAAAATAAATATTGTGTCACAGAGCACGGGTTTGAGTTCCCTGCATCATAGAGCAAATTCCCACTTGCTCTCTACTGGGGTGGGATGGGTGGGAACTGGTAGGGAGGTTGAAGAGGTAAGGCACACATGTATATCTATGACTGATTCATGTTGATATATGGCAGAAACCAAGACAATATTGTAAAGCAATTATCCTCCAATTAAAAATAAATAATTTTTTTTTAATATCATGGTCAACTTTCTTCTGATCCTATTGCTATCATTTGATGGAAGAGCATTGAACGTCATGCCCTTTCTCCCACCACCGCTGTCCTTGCTGAGCAGCAGGGAAGGTGTCCGGCAGAGCCATGGCTGGAGGTCAAGAGTAGCCTGACAGTGGTTAGGGGATTTCAGGTGCTGATTTCAGTTCTGATTCAACCTTCTGGTGTTACCTAGAGAAAGACCCAACCCTCCTGGCCTCAGTTTCCTTACTTGGTTACCTAAGATTAGACAAGTGACCTCAGTAAGACCCCTTCCAGCTTGAACACCCTGTGATTACACATGTCAGCGTCTCCTGACTATAGCCTTGCATTATCATGTTACCAAAATGGGATCACTGAAACTTGAGTCCCGTGGGTCCCTGCCTGAGTGTAGCACAAGGACCTCAGGGGAGTCCAATGTCTCCTCTAAAGCTGTCACCTAAAATGAGGTTCGTCGGAAGCTGTACCTCTGATAAGGTTTAAGAGCATGTCTGTATACTGCATACCTGAGATACAATTCATTCATTCAGTAGATACAAATGCCTGGTTCAGGTGGAAGCTGGGGTAGGAAGATGAAAAGCAGCTGGGTAGAGACAGCTTGTGCCGTGTGAGAGGCAGAAAGGATATGGGAGGGAGCGCTGGGGGTGGGGTGGGGGTAGGCAGAGTGAGGACCTGTCTGCCAGAATTTGGAGCTTCCCAGGAAGGCTCACAGCCTCGGAGCAGAGGCAGGAGCTTCAGCGTCTGTAAGATGGTGGTGAGCAAAGAGCATTTGCAGGCAAAGGGACTGGTTTGATAAAGGGAGACTGAAGGGCATTGCTGTTTAAGGAAACCCTGGGAAATGTACTCCAGCTGGAATGTAGGGTGTAGGGTGACAGCTGTCGACAACAGCCAGCATGGAGAGGGCTTCAGGCAGGAGAGGCTTGGGCTTGTTTCTAGGAAGGAGATGGCAGCAGCACGGAGGATAGAGGGGAATGGGCAAAGGCTGGAGGGGGGCCTGGAGCAGGGGCTCCAGCGAGCAGATAACCAGTTCATCCAGCTCACACCACTGGCCACTTGCAAGACAAAGCCTGGATTACATTTACACATTCATCTGCTCTTGTCAGCGGTAGATACAGAGGTGCAGAGTGATTTTCCTGAAGTCATCATGAGACTCAGCCAAATTTCTAGACGAATGGTGACTGTTTTATTACAGAAGTAAGACCATCATGATTTTTACTGTACAATTTCCTGCAGAAACTCATAACCAGCTCCTGTCCCTGTTGTAACCCACACCCACAGGGAAGGCTCCCAGGATAGCAGTTTATTTCACCATCACTATGCTCTTCCCTCTACTGCCGGCCTTGCCTGAACACTGGCCATCTGGGCACTGGGCAACTTTGTTAGAAAAGTGACAGATATAATTTTCAGGCTTCATTTTTGTTTTTATGAGGACTATCCAAGCTGATTAATTTCACAGAATCACATAAGTGTATAGAAAACTTGGATCCGGAGCAAATAGGAAAATTTAACTCAAATTCCCATGTCTTCCTACTAGGTTCCAAATCCTTTTCTTAACAACAACTCAAAAAACCTGATAGTCTGAGATCACTGCAACCCTGGGAGAAATCTCTAAAATACCAGATGAAACAGCACTTTCAGATTTCTGCAGCAAGTCAGCCCCTCCAGCACCCCTTGCCTTGGGATCTCATAACGCTTCATGAAAGCAAAACTCATTAAGGCTCCTTTTTGTAAAGTGGGCACATTATTATTCTCATTTCTCACACTGACAAAGCAAAGCAGAGAAATGTTTGCAGTTTCTTGTCCAAGGTCAATTCTAGTGACAAAACCAGAAACACAGCTCAGCGATACGCCCTCAACAACTATCAAGTTCTGTACATTCAAGTAAAGCAGGATTAACTTACCCAAAACCAGAGTAAATGGCATTTCAGAACAGAAATGAGAATGTGAGCTGCTTCTTCCCCAAGCACCAGTCGACCTTCCTGGCCCAAGGATTTGGTCTGATTATTATCTAAACAGGACGGTAAACACATTCCAGGCCACATCAGCCTTCAAATGTTACTGAAGGAGCCTAGTCTGTAAATAAAGCACACCTGCTCCTGCCACAGAGGGGAGGCGAGGATGGAGAGGACTTTTAATGAACACGAGAGAGAAAGTGAAACAGCTGCAAGTGAAGTCAACGACTTGAGTAAAAAACATATATATGATATACAAGACACAAATAGGTATGATATATGCTATGGGTAACAAATGTGTCTATAATTATATATGTGATACATAAGATAAGGATATCTCATATATGCTGTATGAAATATATTTGTGTATAAAATATATATAATATTACATATGTTATCATCATACTCATGTTTATAAATAACATACACATCATACATTTACATATTTTATATATTGTATACTATATATGACGTATGAGTGTTATATATGTTTATATAAATATACTATATATTTGTGTAAATATATCTTATGCCTGTTACATACTTATAAAACAATGAAATTTAAGACACAGAATGCCCATGTATCAGTAAGTCCATTGAAAATCTAGCATGAAATTCAATAATATACATCCTGATATTTAACATACAAAAGACTTAATGCCACAATACTGGACTTCCTATGAGAAAGGAAATATGTGAATGTTTTTAAGGATTATTTTAACTCTATAATTATGAGATCTGCACTTTAAAATGTATTTCTAAAATAAGAGAACTATCATGTTGAAAAATGAGAGTTTGGTTGGTCAGGTAATAGGGAACTGTGTTTTGAAGAAGACAACTAGTTTCTTCAAATGAGGCCAACTTCTCCTCACAAGTGGAAATCTAAGAAGAGATGGTAAAACTGTTTAGGAAGAAACAGTCTGTACATAAATTTTATGTACTAGAGTAGGTGAAATACAATATTATTGAACCATGTATGCTATGGATAGGAAAGAAAGATGGCTTTGAATTTTAAGAATTGAGCTGATGCCTCTTTGTGTGTGGTGTTAACCAGAAGCTAATGTAGGAAAATGAACACGTAACTAACAGAGAGCAATAGGCATATGACAAGTCTAAGTATCATGTGTAGCTATACATTTCTTTCTGGTCTTTACAAAATAGCTTAACAAACTAATATGAACTAAGAGAAAATTAAACTTCTTAAATACAGTATACATTTATACCATCTCTAAGTAATAATAAAACACTTCCCTCACTCATCTACAGTGCATAGAATGGCCTTAGATGAGGGGTCTCTAACCCCTGGACCATGAACTGGTACCTAGACTATCAGCAACCGGGCCACACACAGGGCTGGAGGTGAGCAGCGGGCAAGGGAGCAAAGCTCCATCTGAATTTACAGCCACCCTCCATGGCTTATTACTGCCTGAGCTCTGCCTCCAGTCAGATCAGCGGCGGCATAATGAAAGTAATGTGCTCGAATCATCTCCATACCATTCCCCCTTACCCTGTTTCACGGAAAATTTTCTTCCTTAAAACTGGCTGCCTGTGCCAAAAAGGTTGGGAACCACTGCTTTAGAGTCTAAAGTAGTTTTTAATTGTGTCTTGCAGAAGGGTCCTAGAAAGTCAGTGGTTGCCCGGGGTCATTTTCTAGTCCTGTCATATTTGAACCGAGTTCTCCTGAGTTTGTGTCTGAGGCATGCTGGGGAGTGCAGCTCACATCAGCGTCATCATTCGTCTGGCATCTCACGGTCAGTCAGCAGTTCACTGGGTGGGGTCGGGGAGGACCCCTGCCTCAACTTAGGGGGAGCTCCTTGCCTTTCACGTCCTGGCCCCCACTCCCCAAGTGAAAGCACAGAGGGCAGTCTGACTGTCCTGTCGCCCCACAGATGTCAGTAGGGCAAGCTGCCCACCTCCCACAGAACCTGGTGAACAGGCTCGGGAACTGCCCCCCCCCCACATCCGCACCCCCACACCACCCCAGGTCTCCAGGGGCACAGCTGCAAGGCTCTCCTCTGGTGCCCATTCCTATACGGTGCAGAGACGGGGAGCCCATCATCAGGAAAACTTATGTTCTCGTATGTGTCAGAATAATGCCAGCGGCCTAACCTGCTTGTGCACCAACGTCGACTATTTCTGAACTCCAGCCTCACAGATCGTAGATGTTCGTCCAGGTCTCCTTTAGGTTTAGATTCCAGGAAGTAGATCTTGAGGCTAGGATTTGAGGGCTGGATGTTTTTTTGGGAGATGATCCCAAGAAACATATTGGGAGAGTGAGGGATGGGGCACGGGAGGGAGCAATGCCACAAGAGGATGAGTTGATGAGTCCATCACTGCTGGAGGCCACTGCGCTCCACCTTCCAGGGACAGAAGGACAGTCCCACCAGGACTAAGGGGGCTGGGGTGGCTTCACCAGCTCATGGCTGCCCTGGTTCAGGGCAGCTAGGGGGTGGGGTTGTTCTGTTGGCGCTCTTACCCTCTTCTGTGAGTGTTCAAACTTCCTCCTGAGGCCAGAGAGGGTCAGAGTGTCTGCCGCTAGGTCTTAAATCACACTGCAATTTGAATCTTCCTGAATATTTGGAAAACCCAAGGTTTGTCCTCTGCTGGGCTGGATTTTCCCATTCACCTTCCAGCTCTGTCCCCCACTGCCCTTCTAATTCTTGGGCTCCATCATTCAATTGCCAAAATACTGCAGCAAGCTTTGTGGTTTCTGTATAATCCCATGCATTGGGTAAGGGTACTTCCATTAAATCTTCACACTAGTTAGGGAAAATCTCTCCACCCCCACTATGGCAGGTATTCGGTCTAAAGAAAACTCTCCTCTATCTTCAATTCCTTGGCCAGTTGAACCCCAACCCTTTTACTCTCACTGAGAAAGAATGGCTAATCACCAGAAGACCAGTTTGTGTACATCAGATTCGCAGGTGCTGCAGGGTTTGGAATATGGATGTTTTGTATCTATTGTCTTAAGTCCTCAGGCACAACTGAAGTGGAATATAACTCCTCTCACTGCTAACACAAATTTGTTCTGAGTCCAAGAAGTACCCATGGTTCAATTGTAACATCTAATAATGTTAGTGATCTTTTTGTAAATTTCTTGTAAGCTTCTTATAAGAAGCAGTAGAAGAGGCAATAATAAAGCTTAGTGATTTGAAACCTACACATCTTGATGTACTTACTGTCTGTGGGACTTAGGGAAAATCACTCACCAACATAAAAGGCTGTCACCACATAGAGTCATTTTCTGCCATGAGAATCCAATAGGATAACATATGCAAAGGATTTAACATGGAACCAGGAACACAGGTAAGTGACTATTCATTCAATCAAAAATACATATTAAAAATCTCCCACGTATCAGGCACTCTTCTAGGTACTTGGGTTCACAGCAGTGAACAAAGTCCTTATTCTGAGATCCTAAAAGTAAAAAAGCATATACCAGGTGGTGGTAGGTGATATAATAAAAGTTATGGATGTTCTAGAAAGAGAGCGATGGTGAGGCAAAGGCAGTCAGTACAGCCTTTTTGATAAAGTGATATTGGAGCAGAGACATGGAGTAAGTGAGCAAGGAAGCTCCACAGATTGTCCAGGCACAGAGAAGACCGGATGCAAGGGAGGATGTGGCCACCAGGGTCCAGGAATATGGAGTGGCCTGCGCATCTGCCACACAATGGAAGGAGGGGAGTGAGGAGATGCGCTGGGCAGGCCTCAGGGCCTGGACCACACAGGCTGCCGCAGGGACTTTCACTCTGACTCTCACCATGTGACACAGCAGAACATTTTGCATTCTAAGTTAATCACTAACTTTGGGAGCTTTTTTGTTTGTTTGTTTTTCTTTTGCTAATTGTTTTAGGTGTAAGGTTAGGTTGTTTATTTTAATGTTTATCTTGTTTCTTGGGGTAGGATTGTATTCCTATAAACTTCCCTCTTAGAACTGCTTTTGTTGCATCCCATGCGTTTGGAGTCATCATGTTTTCATTGTCATTTGTTTCTAGGGTTGTTTTCTTTTTTTCCTCTTTGATTTCTTCAGTGACCTCTTGGATATTTAGAAGTGTTGTTTAGCCTCCAGGTGTTTGTCCTTTTCAGTTTTCTTCCTGTAATGATATCTAATCTCATAGTGTTGTAGTCAGAAAAGATGCTTGACACAATTTCAATTTTCTTAAATTTACTGAGGCTTGATTTGTGACCCAAGATGTGATCTATCCTGGAGAATGTTCTGTTTGCACTTGAGAAAAAAAATGCATTCTTCTGTGTTTGAATGTAATATCCTATAGATATCAGTTAGGTCTATCTGGTCTAATGTATCATTTCAAGCTTGTGTTTCCTTACTAATTTTCTGTCTGGATGACCTGGTTATTGGTATAAGTGGGGTGTTAAAATCTACTACTGCTGCTGCTACTGCTGCTAAGTCACTTTAGTCATGTCTGACTCTGTGCGACTCCATAGATGGCAGCCCACCAGGCTCCCCTCGCCCTGGGATTCTCCAGGCAAGAACACTGGAGTGGGTTGCTATTTCCTTCTCCAATGCAGGAAAGTGAAAAGTGAAAGTGAAGTCACTCAGTCGTGTCCGACTCTTCGCAACCCCATGGACTGCAGCCTACCAGGCTCCTCTGCCCATGGGATTTTCCAGGCAAGAGTACTGGGGTGGGGTGCCATTAATGTCGATTTCCTCTTTTATGTCTGTTAGCATTTGCCTTATGTATTGAGGTGCTACTATGTCAGGTATATTACTATTTGCAATTGTTATGTCTTCTTTGATCATTATGTAGTGTCCTTCCTTGTCTCTTGTAATGGTCTTTATTTTAAAGTCTGTTTTATACATCTGTGTCTCTTTTGCTGTCTTGCATACAGAGTTGTCATTACCATCTTTCTAAATGCCATATATATGCGTTGCTTCTAAGTCACTTCAGTCGTGTCCGACTCTTTGCGACCCCGTAGATGGCAGCCCACCAGGCTCTCCCGTCCCTGGGATTCTCCAGGCAAGAATACTGGAGTGGGGTGCCATCGCCTTCTCCAATATATGCATTAGTATACTGTATTGGTGTTTTTCTTTCTGGCTTACTTCACTCTGTATAATAGGCTCCAGTTTCATCCACCTCATTAGAACTGATTCAAATGTATTCTCTTTAATGGCTGAGTAATACTCCATTGTGTATATGTACCATATTGTAAAGTAAAATAAATAAATAAAGAGATAAAAGAAAAAAAAATAAAGTCTATTTTACCTAATACAAGAATTGCTATTCCAGATTTCTTTTGATTTCCATTTGCATGGAATATCTTTTTCCACCCCGTCTCTTTCATCTGTATATGTCTCTAGCTCTGAAGTGGGTCTCTAGGAGACAGCATATATAGGGATCTTGTTTTTGTATCCATTCAGCCAGTCTGTGTCATTTGGTTGGGGCATTTAATCCATTTACATTTAAAGTCATTTTTGATATATATGTTCCTATTGCCACTTTCTTAATTGCTCTGAGTTTATTTTCATAGGTCTTTTCCTTCTCTTGTGTTTCCTTCCCAAAGAATCCCTTTAACATTTGTTGTAAAGCCAATTTGAAAGTGAAAGTGTTAGTCTCTCAGTCACGTCCAACTCTTTGCAACCCCAAGGACTGTAGCCCACCAGGCTCCTCTGTCCATAGAATTCTCCAGGCAAGAATACTAGAGTGGGCCCCAGCCATTCCCTTCTCTAGGAGATCTTCCCAACCCAGGGATTGAACCTGGGTTCCTGCATTGCTGGTGGATTCCTTACTATCTGCACCACCAGGGAAAGCCAGTTTAGTGGTACTGAATTCTCTTAATTTTGGCTTGTCTTAACTTTTGATTTCTCCATTGATTTTGAATGAGACCCTTACTAGGTAGAGTAATTTTGGTTATAGGTTTTCCCCTTTCATTGCTTTAAATATCTCCTGCTACTCCCTTCTGAACTGTAGAGTTTTTGTGAGTGATCAGCTGTTAATCTTAAGGGATGTTGCCTATAAGCTTAAATTATACATAGTGGCCCATCTCTGGGAACCCTGCCTCCCAGGTAATGAGCATTAAGCTAAAATACTTCTGTTTAACCCACAGGAAACAGCCTGACCAGGCCCACCTATGAATGAATGTGGGAAGAAGAAATTCATACATCCCCTCCAGAGGCTGGCCAAAACCAGAAAATGTTTGACTTTACTGCCTCCTCTCTTAAATAGTTATAAAAGAAGCCTGGATTCTAACTCAGATAAGATGGTTCTTTGGGACACAAGCCCACCATCCTCTGTCTGCTGGCTTTCTGAATAAAGTTGCTATTCCTTGCCTTAAAAACTCGTCTCTCAATTTATCAGCCAGTCGTGCAGCAAGTAATACAGGCTTGAACTTGGTAACTGTTGGAGGGCTTTGAGCAGAGGAAACGTCAGATGTAAGCTCTGACAGGATCATTCTGGCTGCTGCATTGGGAGATCAACTGGGAAGCTGGTGAATTACCAGAGGAAAAGGAGATAGGGCTGAGGTGGTAAGCAGGGAGATACTGAGAAGGAACCAGATTCTGGCGATATTTTGGACTGATAAGATTGTCTTTTAGTTCTGATACAGAATATGAGAGAGAAGTCAGGCTGAGTCCAAGCTGTTTAGCCTGAGATGTTAGAAGGATGGGTGTCCACAACTAGCTGGAGTCTGAAGCAAAGTAGATGAGGCTGGGGAAGATTGAGAGTGTAGTTTTGGACAAAAATAAGATTCAGGGAAATGTCAGGGGAGCCAAGAAAGTAAGTTGAGATCTATAAGAATATAGAGTTTATATATGCTATCTAAAGTCTTGGGACCGGATGATCCAACATGGGAGTAATGTAAATAGTTCATCAATAAGATCATCTCACATCAAGCAATAAATGAACATGTGCCTCATGGAAGCTTCCAGAATGGAATGATTTCTTCCAAAAATTGGTCTAATGTAGTTAAAAAAAAAAAAAGAAGAAGAAGAATCTAATCCAACTTGTAAATGTAACAGAAATGGAGCCACACAGAACATTTGTTGCAATTTGGCCAGAGAACTAATTTTAATTTGTGATGGCCTGAGAATTTAATTACTTCTGATATTATTTTCAGATCACTGAAACTGAGCTTTATGCTTCTTGAAAACACAACTAGGGCTATGTTAGGGAAGGCAACATTATCTCGATCTGACTTCTGACAACATTTCTTTACACTTGTATTCTAGAAATTCAAGAATAGTGAATCTAGAAATTTACTGGCTAGACTTAAGGAAATTAAACATAGTAAACCCTCTTACAGTGGTTTTAATAGAATACTAGATATGTCCTATAGCTCAGGAATTGGCAAGCTTTTTCATAAAGGCCAAATAGTAAGTTTTTTCTAGTTTTATTGAGAAATAATTGATTCACATCACTGTATTAAGTTTAAGGCATCAAGTATGATGGCTTGATTTACATATATTATGAAATGATGACCATAGTAGGTTCAGTTGGTATCAAAATTTCATATGGATACAATAAAAAGACAAGAAAAAACATCTCCTTGTGGTTAGATCACTTAGGTTCTACTCTTTAATGACTTTACTGAGCATCACATAGGTAGCAATGTTAACCACAGTCATGTCACATGTTACATTCTTGGAACCTGTTTATCTTACAATTGGATGTTTTTACCTTTTGATCACCTTCCTCCAATTCCCCTTCCCTGTACCCCCTGCCTCTTGCAACCACATATCTTTTTTTTTTTTTTTTCTATGAATTTGTTGGGTTTTTTTTTAATGGTAAATATTTTAAGCTTTGCACATTACTTGGTCTCTGTCTGGACTATTCAACCCTGCCATTGTAACTTGGGCAGCTATATATCATATGCAAATAAGTGGGCATTGTTGTGTTCCAATAAACCTTTATTTACGAAAACATGCAGCAAGGATTTGACTGGCTGGCCATTGTCTGCCTCTTCCCATCACTACCCACAAGAGCTTTACCCCTCACCATGCAAAAGCTTAGAGAAGCAGCTGTTTGATTTTATTCAACTTGTTCATAAACAAAGATACATTGCCTTTGATGAAGTTGTCATTTAATATTCAACAAATTTAGGAATGAGTTATATAGTATCAGTTAAAGTTCATTGCAATAATTCAGGCAAGAGTGGATGAGACCTTGGAACAGGATGGGAACAGTAGAGATTATAGGAAATGATCACATTATGGATGTATTTTGATGACAGAGGCAAGAGGACTTGCAGAATGATTGAGTATATGGTGTGAGAGGAAGAACAGAGTTGAAGATGGATCCAAGAATTCTGGTTTACCCAGTTAATGACAGCTATTATTGTTGTCTTCATATAATTATGTGTATATCAATATATTTTATTTTATTAACCTGACTTATATAAGCACTCAAAAAAATGTTTTGCCCTCTTTCAGTTCCCTGTACCACAGATCTATGAGTAAAATACTCTCCAACTTGCAGAAAAAAGTATCACTAAATTGTATTTTATGAATCACATCTTAATATTGATTGTCAAGGGTGTTCTTCATAAGAAACATCACAATCACAGCATAATCATTCTCCTTAAACCGACCTCCAGTTGTGGTTTTATTTTTCCTTTAGCGCCTCCTTGACTGCTGAGAGCGCTCAGGGATAATGCGCTGATGAGAGTCTGCCCCAGTGTGATTCCCTGGTACTTGACCTCTTCCTCTGAGCTCATCAACAGTCCACAGCACTAGCTCACACACTCACCAGAGGGATGAATAATCATTTGCATTTTGCTTTGACAGACTGATCATTAACATAAAGCCACTCCTGCATGACTTTCTGAAGGACATATGAAGATGTTCATGGGCAGTTGAGCTGTGGGTTTCATAGTGAATTTAAATTATTCTAAGATAAACTTCAGGGTCTTATCTTGTGCTCCCTCGTTTACCTGTGAAAAACCAGTTGGACAAGTAGTCTCATTAAATGACTCAGTTTCAGTCCACTGGAGAAGGAAACCCAAATTGAAGGTGGGAGTTATTTACTAAGGCATAACTTCCAATGTAGCTGAGAAAATAAAAGAAGCTAAAGGCAAAAGAGAAAAGGAAAAATATACCCATTTGAATGCAGAGTTCCAAAGAATAGCAAGGAGAGATAAGAAGGCCTTCCTCAGTGATCAATTTTAAAAAATAGAGGAAAACAATAGGAAAGATTAGAGACCTCTTCAAGAAAATTAGACATACCAAGGGAACATTTCATGCAAAGATGGGCTCAATAAAGGACAGAAATGGTATGGACCTAACAGAAGCAGAAGATATTAAGAGGTGGCAAGAATACACAGAAGAACTGTGCAGAAAAGATCTTCATGACCCAGATAATCACAATGCTGTGATCACTCACCTAGAGCCAGACATCCTGGAATGTAAAGTCAAGTGGGTCTTAGGAAGCATCACTATGAGCAAAGCTGGTGGAGGTGACGGAATTCTAGTTGAGCTATTTCAAATCCTAAAAGATGATGCTGTGAAAGTGTTGTACTCAATATGCCAGCAAATTTGGAAAACTCATCAGTGGTCACAGGACTGGAAAAGGTGAGGTTTTCATTCCAATCCCAAAGAAAGGCAATGCCTAAGAAGGTTCAAATTACTGCATAATTGCACTTATCTCACACACTAGCAAAGTAATCCTCAAAATCCTCCAAGCCAGGCTTCAACAGTACACGAACCATGAACTTCCAGATGTTCAGGCTGGATTTAGAAAAGGCAGAGGAACCAGAGATCAAATTGCCAACATCCATTGGATCATTGAAAAAGCAAGAGAGTTCCAGAAAACATCTACTTTTGCTTTATTGGCTATGCCAAAGCCTTTGACTGTGTGGATCACAATCAACTGTGGAAAATTCTTCAAGCGATGGGAATACCAGACCACCTGACCTGCCTCCTAAGAAATCTGTATGCAAGTCAGGAAGCAACCATTATTTAGAACTGGACATGGAACAAGAGACTGGTTCCAAATAGGAAAAGGAGTACATCAAGGCTGTATATTGTCACCCTGCTTATTTAAGTTATATGCATAGTACATCATGAGAAATGCCAGGTTGCAAGAAGCACAAGCTGGAATCAAGATTGCTGGGAGAAATATCAATAACCTCAGATATGCAGATGACACCACCCATATGGCAGAAAGTGAAGAGGAACTAAAGAGCCTCTTGATGAAAGTGAAAGAGGAGAGTGAAAAAGTTGGCTTAAAGCTCAACATTCAGAAAACTAAGATCATGGCATCTGGTCCCATCACTACATGGCAAATAGAAAAAATTTAAACAGTGACAGAATTTATTTTTGGGGGGCTCCAAAATCACTGCAAATGGTGACTGCAGCCATGAAATTAAAAGATGCTTGTTCCTTGGAAGAAAAGCTATGACCAACCTAGACAGCATATTAATAAGCAGAGACATTACTTTGCCAACAAAGGTTAGTCTAGTCAAAGCTATGTTTTTTCCAGTAGTCATGTATGGATGTGAGAGCTGGACTATAAAGAAAGCTGAGCACCAAAGAATTGATACTTTTGAGCTGTGGTGTTGGAGAAGACTCTACAAAGTGCCTTGCTCTGCAAGATCAAACCAGTCAATCCTACAGGAAATCAGTCCTGAATATTCATTGGAAGGACTGATGCTAAAGCTGAAACTCCAATGGTTTGGCCACCTGATGTGAAGAACTGACTCATTTGAAAAGACCCTGATGCTGGGAAAGATTGAAGGCAGGAGGAAAAGGGGATGACAGAGAATGAGATGGTTGGATGGCATCAGTGACTCGATGGACATGAGTTTGAGCATGCTCCAGGAGTTGGTGATGGACAGGGAAGCCTGGCGTGCTGCAGTCCATGGGGTCACAAAGAGTTGGACAGGACTGAGCGACTGAACTGAACTGAACTTTCAATGAGGCAGTCTTAAGGTCTTGAGAAACTTTGAAAACACAAGGCAGTGGGAAATATCCATCCATTTATTTACACATTTAGGACCTAGGAATTGCAGGAGATGTTCTAGATAGTCTGTGTGTGTGTGCTTAGTCACTCAGTCATGTCCGACTCTGTGACGCCATGGGCCGGGGCCTGCCAGGCTTCTCTGTCCATGGGGATTGTCCAGGCAAGAATACTGGAGTGGGTTGCCATGCCCTCCTCCAGGGGATCATCCCAACCCAGGGATCGAACCCAGGTGCCCCGCATTGTGGGTGGATCCTTCACCGTCTGAGCCACCAGGGAAGCCCTCTTTGTGTGGAAGCAAACAAGGTGGACAAAGTTTGTGCTCTTAAGAATTCGTACCACTGAACATACACTTAGATTAGGGTCAGTCAGACAGAAAGCAAATTATTCCAAAGGAATAATTTGAGATACAAATGACAGCCATAAAGACCATGTCATAGACCTCTTAGAGAATGAGCCCTGAGAACATGGCCACTTTACATAGGTCACTTTTGGAAAAGATATTTGAGCTGAGCCCTGAACAATGATAGTTTCTGAAAGATTTAGTAAAAGACTATGGCAGGCAAAGTAAAAGCAAATTTTAAAATCTGACCATGGAAATGATCTGGGTGTCTTTGGGGACACTAGGTATCCCTTTAGTGGTGCTGGCATTTACTGACTCATGATGACCAGTTAAGACAGAGCGACAAGATTTTTCAGCCATCTCATGAGTAGAAGTTTGAGTTTAAGGCTTGAACCCACTGCCCAATTTCTCCTGGGACTGAGGGGTTTCTAAGGATACAGGATATTTGGTGCAAAAACTGGGAAAGTCGCACACAAACTTGAAGAAATTAGTCAACTTTTCAAAGCCCAGCAAGGTAAAGAGTCCTCTTAATTACCCAGTACTCGAATTTTAGACTCCTCAAAAGCTATGCCTTTGAATAAAATAAGCCAGAAAAAGGCCAGTCCTCACAAAGACCTAGCTTTGCCCCTGCTACAGTTTCTCTCATATTTTACTACTTTTCAACTTTATTGAGGTATAATTTATAAACAAAATTGTAAGATATTTAAAGTGTACATTGTGGTGATCTGATATCCATTTACGTTTTTAAAGTATTCCCCCTTCTAATTAATTTGTTAACATCCATCACTACACATACATATAGGCTTTTTTGATAAAAATATTTGTTGTATACTTTTAATAAATTTATTTATATAACAATATTATCAAATATAGTCAGCATGCTTTGCATCACATCCTCAGACCTCCTTCATCTTATAACTGAATGTCTGTAGTTCATGGGCTCACAGAATTAAGACATGACTGAGTGACTGGACAACAACAAAACCCTTTTACCCACCCCTCCCTATTTTCTTTAATCCAGCCCCTGAAAGTGATACCATGCAGGCTTTATCTTTCTCTGTCTGGCTTATTTCACTTAGCGTAATGTCTTCATGTCCATCCATGTTGTCGCAAATGCAGGAATTCCTTGGTCCCTTGGTGAATAGACACCCAAGGGGGTTGGGTTGAAACAGCAAACTCTCTCTTTTTTTAGTCTTTTTGTCCCTTCTCCCTACTTCATCCCCTCAGTCCTCACACCTACACTCTTGTCCCTTTTCATCCTGGAGACTGTTGGGTCACCCTTTTCACAACTTCCCCCCACCCAATCTTTTCTGCCTTGTTCCCAGCTCCAGCTTGCAGATGGCTGAGAGACGATGAACTGGACAAAGTCCTCTAGAGGCTACCTCATAGTGAGACCATCTCTTTATCTCTTGCTTGTGTCTTTAAGATTCTGTCATTGGTCACATGTTGAGTCTCAATCAGTGAATTCAAAAGAATCTTTGTTTTACTTATAGTTTATTTATTTATAGGTATTTATGTCAGTCCAAATACCCTTGCAAGTCTCTGCACATTGTGGGCACAGTGCAGCATGTAAATCTTGAAACGAAAGCACGACCTAGAAGAGGAGCTTGCATTTCTCTCCCCACCTTTACAATGTAAGTGTCTTGCTTGGGCTCTCAGGAACTATTTTATCCATCTGTAGTCTCTCAGACTTTTAAAATTCAATCAGGAAAACTATGTTATCTCTGGTTCTGGTTTTATGTGAAATTTAACTTATAAATGGGCTGTATTTAATTGGCTCAAAGGACATTAAGCATGTGTATACATTTCCAGAAATATAAAATAAACTCACCAGGGTACATTTCAGATTAATGTGATCTGGGAAATACTCAGTAATAAATTAATATCTGGCATTAGAGCTAGCTTAAGCTTATGGATTTAATTAACACAGACTTGTCTTTAGAGTCATCAGTATTAAATATAACATTTTTTTATTGTACTGAGTTACTTGAAACCAATAAGTGCATATTGTTTCTGCCATAAAATTTGTCAACAAGGAAAATCACCTGATATGATGAAACTTTTAAGGAAATGTAACAGAGATAGGGACTTTTGGTAAACTCTATAGGAATAATTTGATTTTGGAAATGCCCACCTAAAACAGTCCCTCCAGATTTTGGAAATTTGAAATTAAAGTTAAAGATGGGAACTCACTGAATATCCAAGCCATTTCAAGTAAGATAAAATATTGGAACATTAATTGCTAAACAGGTGGAAATTTATTTGCTTTGTCTCCTTACAAGAGAGAAACTAAAGATACTTGGTTTATTAAACATATGTCCTATATTACATTATATAAACATTGAGGAAATGTCTATATATATATATGTTTATATATATATAAAGGAAATATATATATTATATTTATATATATATATAAAGGAAATGTTTATATATATATATAAACATTGAGGAAAGAAATTGTTCTTGGGAAAATGCATGTTTCTGGAGGTTATGGGATATTCCTGTCAGAAATGCTAATATGACAAACATTTACTTGTTTCTTAGTTTTTGCTAGAGATTAGGGCTTTAAGGTTAACAATTATAAGGGAAATATTTCAGTATACAAGGGAAATTGAAAGTATGTTTTTGATAGAAGAAGGTATGGGGAATGGGAAGGTATGAGGGGAAAAGAGGGGGGTATCCTAGAGCTGGTTGTTTCTGGATAAAAAAGAAAGTGAAGGACAGGATAATATGGATGCAGAAAGCTGTAGGAGGTTTATGAAAAAGGAACGTTGGGAAAAGTTTTGTATGTGGTCAGAACTTTCTAAGACTAGATTAAACTTATTTAGGTAAATGGATTTTAAGTGTAGATTGGTGCAAGACTAGACTTGGTTTCTCTCTCTCCTAAGAAAACTTTGTTTTCCTGGAAAGCTGATTTTGATAATGGATTGTGCAAATTTCTTTGCCTTTGAATGGAGGGACCCTGGCACCCTGGAGGCTACCCAATATACCTGAACAGTGATTCTACAGGGCTTTGAAGACAGCCCCCATCTTGTTGGAAAAGCATCATCAAGGGAGCTGAGCCTTGAGAAGAGACTCATCTACAATATTTTTATGATTTATTGATAAGCAGTGAGACGATGCAAGATTCAGATCAACATATTGTTAAGGTCCTAAATTTTTTGACAAGAATGGTACATAAAATCTCTCCAAATCAAGGCTCAGATCACACAGCAAAAGGTTCAGTATTTAAGATTTGTTTTGACCCCCATAAGCACAAGCCCTGGCCATAGATCAAAAAACAGCAAGTAGTGCATTACTATCTTCAAGCACGAAGAGGCAACCCCAAGGCTTTCTCAAAATGGCTGGACTCTGTCATATCTGGATTCCAAATTATGATCTTACGGCCTATGAGGTTTTAAAGGGAGGAGAAAGGGAACTCCTTCAGTGGAATAAGGACCACCAGTGGACATTTGAAACTCTAGAGCCTGAGTTGAGTAGGGCCCCAGCACTGGGGCTTCCAAATTTGGAAAACTCTTTACCCTATATGTTCATAAGAAGTCAGGGACAGCGCTTGGAAACCTGACCAAAAAACTGGGACCAATCAGAGGCCAGTGACTTAATTTCAGAACAACTGGACTCAGTGGCCTTGGGATGGCCAAGCTGCCCGTGGGCAGTAGCAGCCACAGACCTGTTGGTTAATAAGGCCTCCAAGTTCACCCTGGGATGATACTTAGTTGTGTTAACCTCTCATCGGGTACAGTCTGGGCTGGAGGTCAAAGGACATCATTGGTTGACAGGAGAAAAGTTAAAAAGATATTAGGCCAGCCTAATGGACATCTCTGACAGTACCTTAAAGGTGTGCGAAACACTGAACTCAGCAACTCTGTTTCCAGCAGTCAAAAGTAGAGACTAATTTCATCAGTGTATAGAGACCATAGACCAAACTTACTATAGCAGTTTACTATGATCTTCTAGATGAACCTCTTGACAGACAGGAATCGAATGGTTTACTAATGGGAGCAGTTTTATAGAAATGGGAACCTAAAAGGCAGAGTATGCAAAGGTTAGTCGAGATGAAATCATAGCAGCTTAGGCCCCACCACCCCAGACACTAGCCCAGAAGGCTGAATTAATTGCACAAAGGAGAGCTTTGCAATTAGGGAAGGATAGGAAACTGCATAGTTTTACTGACTCTAAATGTAGGTTCCACATGCTACAAGCTCATGCTGCCATTTGGAAAGAAAGTAAAATGTTAACCACTAGAAGTTTCCCCCAAAATGAAAAGATTTGATTCTGGTTCTTTCAGACGGAGTGGAGCTCCCAACCAAGGTAGCAGTAGTCCACAGTAGGGATCATCAGAGGGATGGATCCTTTGTGGGCCAAGACAACAGCAAAGCTAATCAAACTGCAAAACAGAAAGCTTGACTGCAGGAACCTGAACAACTTACGGCTCAGGTGATTGGCCCCCTGAACTCCCTAGCCTCCCAAAGTATTCCCCACAGCAATAAGAACATGCTGAGAAATGGGGCTATGAAAAGGGAAGTACAGGCTAGCCTAAAAAGGAGGGTAAGTTTCTAGTGAAATCATAGCAGACTTCATAGCCTTTTGAAGTAGGTCACCATTATCTTCATTACCTCCACCATAGTTTGGCTTCAGGTCAAATAACAGGGTCATCTGAATTTAACTCAGATGACCATTATATCTACTACTACAGGCAGGAATCCCTTAGAAGAAACGGAGTAGCCATCATAGTCAACAAAAGAGTCCGAAATGCAGTACTTGGATGCAATCTCAAAAACAACAGAATGATCCCTGTTCGTTTCCAAGGCAAACAAACCATTCAATATCACGGTAATCCAAGTCTATGCCCCGACCAGTAATGCTGAAGAAGCTGAAGTTGAACAGTTCTATGAAGTCCTACAAGACCTTCTAGAACTAACACCCAAAAAAGATGTCCTTTTCATTATGGGGGACTGGAATGCAAGAGTAGGAAGTCAAGAAACACCTGGAGTAACAGGCAAATTTGGCCTTGGAATACAGAATGAAGCAGGGCAACAGCTAATGGAGTTCTGCCAAGAGAACACACTGGTCATAGCAAACACTGTCTTCCAACAACACAAGAAAAGACTCTACACATGGACATCACCAGATGGTCAATATTTAAATCAGATCGATTATATTCTTTGCAGCCAAAGATGGAGAAGCTCTATACAGTCAGCAAAAACAAGACCGGGAGCTGACTGTGACTCAGATCACGAACTCCTTATTGCCAAATTCAGACTGAAATTTAAGAAATTGGATAAAACCACTAGACCATTCAGGTATGACCTAAATCAAATCCCTTATGACTATACAGTGGAAGTGAGAAATAGATTTAAGGGACTAGGTCTGATAGACAGAGTGCCTGATGAACTATGGATGGAAGTTCATGACATTGTACAGGAGACAGGAATCAAGACCATCCTGAAGAAAAAGAAATGCAAAAAAACAAAATGGTTGTCTGAGGAGGCCTTACAAATAGCTGTGAAAAGAAGGGAAGCAAAAAGCAAAGGAGAAAAGGAAAGATTTACCCATTTGGATGCCGAGTTCCAAAGAATAGCAAGGAGAGATAAGAAACCTTCCTCAGTAATCAATGCAAAGAAATAGAGGAAAACAATAGAATGGGAAAGACTAGAGATCTCTTCAAGAAAATCAGAGATACTAAGGGAACATTTCATGCAAAGATGGGCTCAATAAAGGACAGAAATGGTATGGACCTAACAGAAGCAGAAGATATTAAAAAGAGGTGGCAAGAATACATGGAAGAACTGTATAGAAAAATTTTCATGACCCAGATAATCACGATGGTGTGATCACTCACCTAGAGCCAGGCATCCTGGAATATGAAGTCAAGTAGGCCATAGGAAGCATCACTACAAACAAAGCTGGGGGGGTGATGAAATTCCAGTTGAGCTATTTCAAATCCTGAAAGATGATGATGTGAAAGTGCTGCACTCAATATGCCAGCAAATTTGGAAAACTCAGCAGTGGCCACAGGACTGGAAAAGGTCAGGTTTCATTCCAATCCCAAAGAAAGGCAATGCCAAAGAATGCTCAAACTACCACACAATTGCACTCATCTCACACACTAGTAAAGTGATGCTTAAAATTCTTCAAGCCAGGCTTCAGCAATACGTGAACCATTAACTTCCACATGTTCAGCTGGTTTTAGAAAAGGCAGAGGAACCAGAGATGAAATTGTCAACATCTGCTTGATCATCGAAAAAGCAAGAGAGTTCAAGAAAAACATCTATTTCTGCTTTATTGACTATGCCAAAGCCTTTGATTGTGCGGATCCACACAAAACAAACTGTGGAAAATTCCAACAAACTGTGGAATATTCTTGAAGAGAAGGGAATACCAGACCACCTGATCTGCCTCCTCAGAAACCTGCATGTAGGTCAAGAAGCAACAGTTAGAACTAGACATGGAACAACAGACTGGTTCCAAATTGGAAAAGGAATATATCAAGGATGTATATTGTCACCCTGCTTATTTAACTTATATGCAGAGTACATCATGAGAAATGCTGGACTGGATGAAACACAAGCTGGAATCAAGACTGCCAGGAGAAATATCAATAACCTCAGACATGCAGATAGCACTATCTTTATGGCAGAAAGCAAAGAAGAACCAAAGAGCCTCTGATGAAAGTGAAAGAGGGGAGTGAAAAAGTTGACTTAAAACTCAACATTCAGAAAACTAAGATCATGGCATCCGGTTCCATCACTTCATGGCAAATAGATGGGGAAACAGTGGAAACAGTGGTTGACTTTATGTTTCTGAGCTCCAAAATCACTACAGATGGTGACTGCCATGAAATTAAAAGACACTTGCTCCTTGGAAGAAAAGTTATGACCAACCTAGACAGCATATTAAAAATCAGAGATGTTACTTTGCCAAAGCTTTGGTTTTTCCAGTGGTCATATATGTAGGTGAGAGTTGGACTATAAACAAAGCTGAGTGTCGAAGAATTGATGCTTTGAATTGTGGTGTTGGAGAAGACTTTTGAGGGTCCCTTGGACTGCAAGGAAATCTAACCAGTTCATACTAAAGGAACTCAGTCCTGAATATTCATTTGAAGGACTGGTGATGAAGCTGAAACTCCAATGGTTTGGCCACCTGATGCAGAGAACTGACTCATTCGAAAAGACCCTGATGCTGGGAATGATTTAAGGCAGGAGAAGGGGATAACAGAGGATGAGATGGTTGGATGGCATCACCAACTCAATGGATATGAGTTTGAGCAAGCTCTAGGAGTTGGTGATGGACAGGGAAGCCTGGCGTACTGCAGTCCATGGGGGCACCAAGAGACAGACACGACTGAGGGACTGAACTGAAGTTTCTAATCCCTGAGGCCCAACAATGGAAGCTCACTAAGAGCTTACATGATGCCACCCACTATGGGAGGGATGTACTATAGGACTTGGTGCAAAAAGCTTTTTCATTGAAGGAGCTTAAAAGATCAGTAAAAACAAGTAATGCTTGCCTGTTATTTATGTGTCCATAATAACCCAGAGACTTACCCAATTCCGCACTTCTTTACTCAAGCCAGTTCAAAATCACGGGACATACCCAGGGGAAGACTGCCAGTTAGATTTCACCCAAATGCCCCCACAATCAGGATATAAATATCTTCTTGTGTTCATTGATACTTTTACAGGATGAGTTGAAGCCGTTCCCACCTCATCTGAAAAGTCTGATGAAGCCTGTGGTGGTGGTTTAGATGCTATGTCCAACTTTTGCGACCCCATGGACTGTAGCCTGCCAGGCTCCTCTGTCCGTGGGATTCTCCAGGCAAGAATACTGGAGTGGGTTGGCATTTCCTTCTCCAGGGAATGAAGCCTGTAACTCCTTGTAAAAGAAGTAAGTTCTCAATTTGGATTTCCAAAGTCCCTGCAGAGTGATAACAGACCCTCTTTTATAGGCAAAACCACAGAGGGACTCTGCAGTCCATGGGGTCACAAAGAGTCAGATACAACTGAGCAACTGAACAACAACATCGACAGATAAGTAAAATGATGTGCTGGGTTGGACTCCTCTTTGACATTCGCTCTGTAGTAACTCTTGCCTGCATTCTACCACTTTGCTCAGCCACCCACACCAGGGAAGCAGCTCCTTTGTCCATGCTGGGTGTAAGGGAAGCACCCCACACAGACATGCTCCTCTATCAACCCTGCCCCCCTTACTAGTCCCTGTAACTAGAGGATAGTGACAAGAAATCTCACCTGTCCCCATTTCTAGAATCATATCTGAAGGGGAGTGTTGAAAAGAATACTGGATACAACACCCCTAACTGGCTACTGGCCTTTTTCCTGCATTTCCCCTGAGCCTGCCGGGTCCAGTGGTGACTAACAACCTACACGGGGGACAACTGCCACCCCCTCGACCTCTGCTAGTCACATCTGCACCTTCTGGGGGACTATTCCAGTGCTTTAACTTGACTCACCCATACAGCCGGCCCAAGGCACTTGTGGAACTGCACCAATGGCATTTGTTCCACACGCCCCCAGAACCCCCTGAAACAGAATTTCACCAGAGATCCTGCCTGTTTTATAGGGATAAACTGTACCCATAACCTTATGAACTGGTGCCCTGTTTTAAACTATGGCCTCATCTCCTTAAACACCCATCACCTGGTCAATCCAATTCTGCCCATCTGCAGGATTCCAGGCAAACAGCAATCTGGCCTATGGAGCTGGCAGGATCATACACAAGCATCTTGTTAAAAACACTGTAGAGTTTTACATGCTTAATTATTGATATAATGTTCTGCTGTCCGCTAATTGTTCAAGTACTAAAAATAGTTATGTACTTCAGGAACTGTCCAGTCTTAATAGCTGTGAGACAGAAATTCAGGTCTGCACCCCTGTAGGGTTTGTTTTCTTCTGTGGATATCCAAACCATCATATGTTGTAGAATTATGGCCAAGCCCTGTCATTTTCTAACCAAGCTATAGCCTATAAATGCATAAATAATGCCCACTACATAAGAGAGTGCACTCTAGGAGTTGGAGGGATAAGAGGGGCTTTTATCTAGAACAGAAACACCCCGGCTCACCGCCAAAACCAGACAGCACTGGGGATGACGTTGGCGGGGCAGAACTGGCCATAGGAACCGGCAGCTCCACGGGGAGTCTTTCCCTATTGTGAGGCAACACTGAGTAATCTCACCACACAGCTTGCTTCTGTGATAGAACACACAGCGCAAGCCTTAACAGAACTTAGACCTCTAGTGTTTCTTTTGCTAAGGTAGTTCTTGACAACAATCTGGCTCTTGACAACCTTCTGGCAGAAGAAGGCAGACTTTGCATGGTAATTAATACTTCCTGCTGCACCTGGACCAATGTGATGGGACAGATAGACATTAATATCAAGGAAAAACATGCCCAGGCAGACTGGTTTCACAGTTTTGGCAGGGGCGACATCACCTCCAGTCTCTGGTCTACAGAAAGTCCTCCAAAGTTAACCTGGTTCCTTCCCTTCCTAAGCCCCTTAATTGTTGCTCCTTCTGGCCCTTGTCTGTTTAACCTTTTGGTTAGGCTTGTGTCTTCTAGGCTCCAACAGTTGCAAGAAAGCTTCATGATGGCTCAAGGAATTCAGCCCATTCCAGCAGAGGGTGGCTCAGGTCCCTACCGGTTCTTGGCAGTCAGTGAAGGGCTTCTACACCTATAGGATAGGCGAGGGTCTGTAGCCCCCGTCCAGCAGGAAGAAGTTTCAGAAGAATAGACCCATGGCCCCTTACCCCTTAGGAATAAGAATGTGGAGTCGCTCAGAGGGGAATGAGACAGGCACCCTTTGCTGCAGTCCTGCACCTGGACAAACATGGGCATGAGCGAGGGCACCGGCCACTCGTTCTCACTGCCCCCCGCTGCAGCGGGAGGCCCAGTAAACACTAGTGTAAACTTCTTGTCAGGCTTCTTGTAAATTCCTGTTGATTAAAGAGTCCAAGAAACCTGGGAGTTTCCTGGGATAATCATGGGAGTGCATTCCCTGGTGCCACTGGTGGTAAAGAACCTGCCTGCCAAGGCAGGAGAGATGCAGGTTCGATCCCTGGATTGGGAAGATTCCCTGGGGAGAGCATGGCAACTCACTCCAGTGTTCTTGCCTGGAGAATCCCATGGACAGAGGAGCCTCGGGGGCTCCAGTCCATAGAGTCACACAGAGTTACATGGCTGAAGCAACGTAGCACAAGGAGTCAGAGAAACATGGTTGGTGACACAGTAATCTCTTCAGAGTGCAGGGATCTCTTCAATATCCTGTTTTTAGTCCCTTTTATTTATATACAAACGTGGGATTGCTGTGTAGTATGGTAGTTTTATATTTTATTTCTTTCAGTATCTCACATTTTTAAAATCCACATATATATACATATATGGTGTGCCTGGTCTTAGTTGCAGTACACGGGATCTTCAATCTTCATTGTGGCAGGCAGGATCTTTTTTTTTTTTTTATTGAAGGATAATTGCTTTACAGAATTTTGTTGTTTTCTGTCAAACCTCAACATGAGTCAGCCATAGGTATACATACATCCTCTCCCTTTTGAACCTCCCTTCCATTTCCCTCCCCACCTCACTCCTTTAAGTTGATACAGAGCCCCTGTTTGAGTTTCCAGAGCCATACAGCAAATTCCCCCTGGCTGTCTATTTTACATATGGTAATGTATGTTTCCATGTTACTCTTTCCATTCATCTCACCCTCTCCTAATGCAGGATCTTTTTAGCTGTGGCATGTGGGATCTAGTTCCCCAAATAGGGCTCAAACTTGATCCTGCTGCATTAGGAGCTCAGAGTCTTAGCCACTGGACCACCAGGGAAGTCCCTTACATTTTTTTTTTTTAAGTGAAAAAATATATGGATGAACATATGCTTGCAGATACACACATGACTGGAAGTGCACAGACATCCAGCAACTACCTTCAACTCCAGAAACCCTAACTGCAGACCCCACCTATGTACACTCCTTTTCCTTCCTCCTGTTCATCTGATTGGTGCTCATAGGTGGTGTAAGACAAAGGGCATAAGCCTGTGCCTCCCAATGGAGCTTTGTCTCTGGGAGCTGGGAGAAAGGATGACCTTCTGGTGTGATGACCACTCCAAACAGCTTTCTGTGTGAGCTCTCAGATCCCCTGACAGTCTCCCACTGGGTGAGTATCTGGGCACTGTGCCCAGCACTCTCGTCCCCTTTGGTACGATCTCGGCACAAAATGAGCTGTGCCATGGTCCCCGTCTACCAGCAATGAGGGTTCCAGGGCTTGTGATTTGATTTTTAAATAGGCAGTATACAGACTGTTTTCCCTGGTGGCTCCACCAGTTTCCATTCCCCTCAACAGTGCACAAGCATCCCCTTTTCTCACAGCCTTGCCAACTCTTGCTATCTCATCTTTTTTTGTAACAGCCATTCTAACAGGTATGAGGCATTATCTCATTATTGTTTTGAATTACATTTATCTGATGATTAGTGACATTGAGAGCCTTTTCATGTACCTATTGACAATTTGGAGGCCTTCTTTGGAAAAATGACTCTTCAGTTCCTCTGCTCACTTTTTAGTTGGGTTGTTTATTTCCTACTAAGTTGTATACCTTTATATGTATTTTACATATACATGTAAAACCCTTATCATGGTTACTCCCATGCCGTGGACTGCTGTTTGATTTGCTGATTGTTTCTTTTGCTATGCAGAAGTTTTCTAGTTTGATGTAGTCTAACTTGTTTCTTGTTGTTTTTGTTGCATGTGTGGTGTCCTATACAAAACAATCATTCTAGTTGTGGTTCAGTTGCTAAGTCATGTCCAACTTTTTGTGAACCCATGGACTTCACTGTCCATGCTTCCCTGTCCTTCACTGTCTCCCAGAGTTTGCTCAAACTCATGTCCATTGAGTCTGTGACACCATCCAACCATCTCATTCTCTGTCTCCTCCTTCTCTTCCTGCTCTCAATCTTTCCCAGCATCAGGGTCTTTTCCAGTGTGTTGGCTCTTCCCATCAGATGGTCAAATTACTGGAGCTTCAGGTTCAGCATCAGTCCTTCCACTGAATATTCAGGGTTGATTTTCATTAGGATTGACTGGTTTGATCTCTGCTGTCCAAGGGACTCTTGGGAGTCTTCTCCAACACCACAATTCAAAAGCATCAAAGGTGCTCAATCTTCTTTATGGTCCAAATTTCACATTCATATATGACTACTGGAAAAACCATTGCTTTACAATATGGACTTTTATCAGCAAAGTCAATTCTCTGCTTTTTAATATGCTATATAGGTTTGTCATAGCTTTTCTTCCAAGGAGCAATCGTCTTAATTTCATGGCTGCAGTCACCATCTGCAGTGATTTTGGAGGCCAAGAAAATAAAATCTGTCATTTTTAAATAAATAAAATAAAATCTGTTTCCACTTTTTCCCCATCTATTTGCCATGACGTGATGGGACTGGATGCCATGATCTTAGTTTTTTGAATGTTGAGCTTAAAGCCAGTTTTTCACTCTCCTTTTTCAACCTCATCAAGAGGTTCTTTAGTTCCTCTTCACTTTCTGCCATTAGAGTGATATCATCTGCATGTATGAGGTTGTTGACATTTCTCCCAGCAATCTTGTTTCCAGCTTGATTTCAATCACTGCCAGGACCAAAGTGAAGAAGACTACCACCTGTGTTTTCTTCTAAGAGTCTTACAGTATCAGTTCTTCTGTTTAAGTTGTTAACCCATTTCAAGTTAATTTTGTAAGTGGTATAAAATACAGGTTCAATTTCATCTTTCTGTCTGTGATTATCTAGTTTTTTCATCACAATTTGCTGAAGATACTAAACTTTCCCCATTGATTGTTCTTGGCTCTAAGAAATAATACTTGACCATATACATGGGGTTGACCATATATTTCTGGGCTCTTTATAGCAGTCCATTGGGCTATGTATCTATTTTTATGAAATACCATACTTCTTGTATGTATGTTGATTTTATCTTTTTAACTTTTTCTTTTCTCTTTCTCTTTTTAAAAATTTTATTTATTTATTTGGCTGTGATGGGTCTTTGTTGATGTATGGGTTTTTCTCTAGTTGCAGAGAATGGGGACTACTCTCTAGTTGCAGTTGGTGGGCTTCTCATTGTGGTGGCTTCTCTTGATGGCATTTCGTTTTTCAGAGCACAAGGTCTTGGTCATGTGGGCTTCAATAGTTGCAGCTCCTGGACTCTAGAGCACAGGCTTAATAGTTGTGGCCCATAGGCTTAGTTGCCCAGAAGCATATGGGATCTTCTTGGATCAGGAATTGAACCTTCTTCTCCTGCATTGGCAGGCAGATTCTTTACCACTGAGCCACAAGGGAAGCCCTGTATATTGATTTTATATCTGGTAGCTTTACATATGGAGAAGGAAATGGCAACCCACTCCAGTGTTCTTGCCTGGAGAATCCCAGGGACGGGAGAGCTTGGTGGGCTGCCGTGTATGTGGTTGCACAGAGTCAGACACAACTGAAGCGACTTAGCAGCAGTAGCAGCAGCAGTTTTACATAACTTTTTTTTTAAGTTTCAGCAGTTTTTTGGATGAGTCAATAGAATTTTTGATACATAAGATTATATCATCTGTCAATAATGACAATTTTTACCTCTTCGTTTCCAATTTGGATGTCTTTTATTGCTTTATCTTGTCAGATTTCTTAGCTAGGGTTTTCAATAATATGTTGAATAGAGCAGTGAGAGAATCCAGTTCAAGATGGTGGAGTAGGATGTGTGCTCATCTCCTCCAGCGAGAGCACCAAAACAACAGCTAGCAATTGAACAGTTATCTATAGGAGAATGCTGAAACCCACCAAGAAAAGATACCCCATGTCCAAAGACAAAGAAGAAGCTGCAGCAAGATGGTAGGAGGGGTGCAATCATGACAAAATCAAATTCTATACCTGCCAGGTGGGTGACCCACAAACTGGAGAACAATAATGCCAAAGAAGTTTTCCCAGTGTTATGAAGATTCTGAATCCCATTATCAGGCTTCCCAGCCAGGAATCTGACAAAGGGAGTGGGAATCCCCAGGGAATCTGACCTTGAAGGCCAGTGGGATTTGATTATAGAATTTCCACAGGACTGGGGGAAACAAAGACTCCAGTCTTGGAGGGCACAAACAATATCTTGTGCACACAAAGTGCTAGATGAAAGGAGCAGAGACCCCAGAGGAGACTGAACCAAAACCACCAGCTAGTGCTGGAGGGTCTCCTGTGGAGGCGTGGGTTGGCAGGGGCTCACCACAGGGACGGGCACTGGCAGCAGCAGTCCTGGAAGGTCTCCCTTGGTGTAAGCCCTCTTGGAGGTCACCATTAACACTACCATACAGCCCACAGACCACAGGGCTGAGTCACCTCAGTCCAAGCAACTAACAGAGGGAGTCTAACTCCACCCATTAGCACATAATTGGATTAAAGCTTTACTGAGCAAGGCCTGGCATTGGGCATGGGGTAGCTCCTCCCTGCCGCCGCCCCTCGGGCATGGGGCGAAGATTATGGCATCTGGTCCCATCACATCATAGGAAATAGATGGGGAAACAGTGGAAACAGTGGCAGACTTTATTTTTGGGGGGCTCTAAAATCACTGCAGATGGTGACTGCAGCCATGAAATTAAAAGACGCTTACTCCTTGGAAGAAAAGTTATGACCAATCTAGATAGCATATTGAAAGCAGAGACATAACTTTGCCAACAAAGGTCCGTCTAGTCAAGGCTATGGTTTTTCCAGTGGTCATGTATGGATGTGAGAGTTGGACTGTGAAGAAAGTTGAGCACTGAAGAATTGATGCTGTTGAACTGTGGTGTTGGAGAAGACTCTTGGGAGTCCCTTGGACTGCAAGGAGATCCAACCAGTCCATTCTGAAGGAGATCAGCCCTGGGATTGCTTTGGAAGGAATGATGCTAAAGCTGAAACTCCAGTACTTTGGCCACCTCATGCGAAGAGTTGACTCATTGGAAAAGACTCTGATGCTGGGAGGGATTGGGGGCAGGAGGAGAAGGGGACGACAGAGGATGAGATGGCTGGATGGCATCACTGACTCAATGGACGTGAGTCTGAGTGAACTCCGGGAGCTGGTGATGGACAGGGAGGCCTGGCGTGCTGCGATTCATGGGGTCGCAAAGAGTCGGACACGACTGAGTGACTGAACTGAACTGAACTGACTGAGCAAGGCCTTGCCTACCAGAGCAAGACCCAGTTTTTCCTACCACCAGTCCCTCCATCAGAAAGCTTACACAAATCTCTTAGCCTCCTCCATCAGAGGACAGAAAGAAGAAGCAAGAAGAACCACAATCCCACAATGGCTAGAACAAAAACCGCATTACAGAAAGTTAATCAGGATGAAGAAGCAGCAAGTTGTGTCTCAGATGAATGGGCAAGATAAAACCCCAGAAAACAACTAAATGAAGTGGAAATGGGCAATCTTCCAGAAAAAGAAATCAGAATAACAATAGGGAAGATGATCCTGGATCTCAGGAAAACAATGGAGAAGATCCAAGAAATTTTTACCAAGGCCTCGAAGAATGAAAGAACAAACAAACAGAGTTGAACAATACACTACAAGGAATCAATGAATAATTGAGGCAGAAAAATGGCTAAATAACCTGGAGGACGAAATGGTGAAAATCATTGCTGCAGAACAGAATATAGAAAAAAGAATGAAAAAAAACTGAAGATGCCCATGAGACCTCTTCTTCTTGTTGTTCAGTTGCTCAATTGTGTCTGACACTTTGTGGCTGCATGGACTGCAGCACACTAGGCTTCCCTGTCCATCACCAACTCCCGGAGCTTGCTCAAACTCATGTCCATTGAGTTGGTGATGCCATCCAATGATCTCATCCTCTGTCGTCCCCTCCTCCTGCCTTCAATCTTTCCCAGAATCAGGATTTTTTCAAATGAGTCAGCTCTTTGCATCATGTAGCCAAAGTATTGGAGCTTCAGCTTACTCCTGCCAATGAATATTCAGGGTTGATTTCCTTTAGGATTGACTGATTTGATCTCCTTGCAAGCCAAGGGACTCTCAAGAGTCTTCTCCAGCACCACAGTTCAAAAGAATCAATTCTTCAGTGCTCAGTCTTCTTTATGGTCCAACTCTCACATCCATACATGACTACTGGAAAAACCATAGCTTTGACTAGACAGAGCTTTGTCAGCAAGGTAATGTCTCTGCTTTTTAATATACTGTCTAGGTTGGTCATAGCTTTTCTTCCAAGGAGCAAGCATCTCTTAATTTCATGGCTGCAGTCACCATCTGTGGTGATTTTGGAGCCCCCCAAAATAAAGTCTCTCACTGTTTCCATTGTTTCCCATCTATTTGCCATGAAGTGATGTGACTGGATGCCATGATCTTCATTTTTTGGATGTTGAGTTTTAAGTCAGCTTTTTCAGTCTCTTTCACTTTCGTTAAGAGGCTCTTTAGTTCCTCTTCGTTTTCTGCCATAAGGGTGATGTCATCTGCATATCTGAAGTTATTGATATTTCTCCTGACAATCTTGATTCCAGCTTGTGTTTCATCCAGCCTGGCATTTCGCATGATGTACTCTGCATATAAGTTAAATAAGCAGGGTGACAATATACAGCCTTTTCCAATTTGGAACCAGTCTGTTCCATGTCCAGTTCTAATTGTTGCTTCTTGACCTGAATACAGATTTCTCAGGAGGTAGATCAGGTGGTCTGGTATTCCCTTCTCTTGAAGAATTTTCCACAGTTCCACACAGTCAAAGGCTTTCCTCTGGGCAAAATTAAATGCACCAACATGCACATTATAGGGGTCCCAGAAGGAGAAGAAAGAGAAAGGACCTGAGAAAATTTCCCTAACGTGGGAAAGAAATAGTCAACCAAGTCCAGGAAGCACAGAGAGTCCCAGGCAGGATAAACCCAAGATGAAGACAATGAGACTCATAAAAATGAAACTGACAAAAATTAAAGACATAGACAAAATATTAAAGGCAACAAGGGAAAAACAACAAATAACTACATGGGATTCCCATCAGGCTATCAGCTAATTTCCCAACAGAAACTCCACAAGCCAGAAGGGAATGGCATGATATATTTAAAGTGATGAAAGGGAAGAACTTACACCCAACAATACTCTACCCAGCAAGACTCTTCCTCCAGATTTGATGAAGAAATCAAAAGGTTTCCAGACAACCAAAGCTTAAGAAAATTCAGCACTACCAAACCAGCTTTACAACGAATGCTAGAGGAACTTCTCTAGGGAGGAAACACAAGAGAAGGAAAAGACCTACAGAAAATAAACTCAAAACAATTAAGAAATGGTAATAGGGTCATACATATTAATAAGTATCTTAAATGTAAATGGATTAAATGCACCAACCAAAGACAATGGCTGGGTAGATGAAACCATGTGCATGTATGCAC
This sequence comes from Bubalus bubalis, assembly GCF_019923935.1. Taxonomy (NCBI): domain Eukaryota; kingdom Metazoa; phylum Chordata; class Mammalia; order Artiodactyla; family Bovidae; genus Bubalus; species Bubalus bubalis. The sequence goes on along the minus strand of NC_059158.1, from coordinate 49,182,643 downwards.
TTCCACTTACCACACGACTCTGCTTGACCGGCCAGATCATGTGTAATTATTTTATATTGTTAGGCTAGTCATGTTCCCATTATGACTTGCAGTTGTAATATCTCTTATTTTTTGTCTGGCTATTGATTGTGAAAACTGATAAACATTTTTTACTATTGTGATTATGTAACTATTACTCACTTAATGATTGCTCAACAGAAAAATAATAGAATTCTATATCACCAAATTACCACTTAAAAACTGTAATTACTTTTTAAAATCCTGATGCATATCAGAATTATCCTGGAATTTTTTGAAAAATGCAAATACCCAGGTATTGCTTTTTTTTCTCCAAAGGTCCAGATAAGTTTTTAATGAGCAACCATTTTTAAAAACAACTGGACTATATGATTATCTTTTACTTGTATCTAGTTTGTTTCACTTTTTCATTTCATATTCAGTGCTCCCATTTCATTTAGTTTATTTTTTCCAATTTCTCCAACTCTTCTTCTTTTTTTATGTTCTTTCTCAAGCCTTTAATCAGCATAGTAGAAAAGCTCTTTTATACATATATATAAATTATATGTATAATATATATATTTTAGAAAACTTGAGAATTTTTGCCTAATTAAAAAATTAGACATTTTTACTTCACTTTTTGTACTTAGTATTAATAGAATGATAGATAGCTTATTTTAAAAAATAGATATGCAACAAACAACAAAAGTTTACTGAATAGCACAGGAACCTGTAGTCAGTATCTTATAATAACCTATAATGGAAAATAATCTGAAAAATAATACACGTGTATATTTATCACTGAACCATGTTTGCTGTGCACCTGAATCATTGTGAGTCAATGATACTTCAATAAAGAATATATAGATATAGATATTAAGTTCCCTGATGGCTCAATCAGTAAAGAGTCTGCCCGCAATGTGGGAGACCTGGGTTTGATCCCTGGGTCAGGAAGCTCCCCTGGAGAAGGAAATGGCAATCCATTCCAATATTCTTGCCTGGAGAATAGATATTAAGGGAAAAAAAAAAGAGTAGTGAGAGAGGGCAGCCTTGTCTTATGCCTGTAAATTTTCAGTGTTTCGCCTTTGAGTACGATGTTGGCTGTAGGCTGGTCAAAGGTGGTCATATGGCCTTTATTGGTTGAGATATGTTCCCTCTACAAACAATTTGTTGAGGGCTTATTATAAAAAAAAAAAAAAAACATAAAAAGATGCTGCATTTTGTCAAATGCTTTTTATGAATCTATTGAGATACTCATATGATTTTTGCTTTTATTCTATTAATGTGGTGTATCCTATTGATTGATTTGTGTATGCTGAACCATTCTTGTAACCCGGGAAGAAATCCCACTTGGTCATGGTGTTGAATTCAGGTTCCTAATATTTTTGTTGATAAGTTTTTCATATATATTCATCAGGGATGGTGGTCTATAGTTTCCTTCTCTTCTAGTGTCTTTATCCTCACTTTTGTATCAGAATGATGCTGATCTCATAAAATGGGTTTGAGTGTTCCCTCATCTTCTATTCTCTTGGAAAAGTTTAAGGATTAGCATTAGTTCTTCTTTAAATGTTTGGTAAAATTCACCAGTGAAGTTGTCTGGGTTTTTCTGTGTCGGAAGGTTTCTGATTACTGATTCAATCTCCTTACTAGTTATTGGTCTGTTTTTATTTTCTATTCATAATTGAGTCTTAGTAGGTTGTATATTTCTAGGAATGCATCTTTTTCTTCTTGGTGGGCCATTTGTTGGCATATAATTATTCTTGGTAATCTCTTATGAGCTTTTCTATATCTGTAGTATATGTCATTTGTAATGTCATTTGTAATTATCATTTGTATAACATTTGTAATGTTTCCTCTTTAATTCCTTGTTTCACTTATTTGAGTATTATTTTTTTAAGTTAGTCTAGCTAAAGGTTTGTCAATTTCATTTATCTGGTCTATAAAACCAGCTCTTAGTTTTATTGATTTTTTTCTATCCTCTTACAGTGTTTATTTCCTTTATTTCTGCTCTGAATTTTACAATTTTCTCAATTCTGCTAACTTCAGGCTTTGTTCTTTTTCTAATTCCTTGATGGATAATGTTAGACTTTTTATTTGATATTTTTCTATTTTCTTAATACGTATTTATTGCCATAAACTTCACTCTAACAACTACTTTTTCAGCATCCCATAAATTTGGTGTGTTATCTTTCCATTTTCATGTTTCAAGATATTATTTCCCTTTTGTTTTATTATTTAACCCACTGATTTTCAGGAGTGTGTTGTTTAGTTTCCATAAGTTTTCCAGCCTTCCTCGTGTTGTTGATTTCTAGTTTCATACCATGTGGTCAGAAAAGAAACTTCATATGAATTCAATCTTCTTGAATTTCCTAATACTTGTTTTATGGCCTGTTACATGATCTAACCTAGAGAGCAGTCTGTGTGTCCTTGAGAAGAGTGTGTATTTTGCTGCTGCTGGATATAATGTTTTATAAATATGTTAGGTCTATTCAGTCTAATACACAGCTCAAGGCAAACATTTCCTTGTTGATTTTCTGTCTGAATGATATATCCATTGCTGAAAGTGGGGTATTTAAGCCCTACTATTATTTTATTTTGTCTACTCCTCCCTTAAGACATGCTGCTGCTGCTGCTAAGTCACTTCACTCGTGTCCAACTCTGTGCGACCCCAGAGACAGCAGCCCATCAGGCTCCCCCGTTCCTGGGATTCTCCAGGCAAGAACACTGGAGTGGGTTGCCATTTCCTTCTCCAATGTATGAAAGTGAAAAGTGCAAGTGAAGTCGCTCAGTCATGTCTGACTCTTCATGATCCCATGGACTGCAACCCACCAGGCTCCTCCGTCCCTGGGATTTTCCAGGCAAGAGTACTGGAGTGGGGTGCCATTGCTTTCTCCTTAAGACATGCTAGTATTTGTTTAATATATTTAGGTGCTCTAGTGGGGAGTGCATATATATTTCAATTGTTCATTTTCTTGATAAACTGATTTATCATTATATAATAACCTTCTTTATCTCATTTTTAGCTTAAATCCTATTTTATATAAGTAACTAAGTACTCAAACTTTCTTTTTGTTTCCACTTTTCATGGAATACCTTAGTCCACCCCTTTGCTCTGAAATTACATGTGCGCATGAATGCTAAGTCACTTCAGTTGTGTCTGACTGTGTGACCCTATGTCCCACCAGGCTCCTCTGTCCATGGGATTCTCCAGGCAAGAATACTGGAGTGGTTGCCATGCCCTCCTCCAGGGTCTCAAATTTCATGTGTCCTTAATGCTAAAGTGAATTTCTCAGAGGCAGCATATAATTTGAGTCTTATTTTCTTAAGCCATCCTGAAAGTCTGTGCCTTTTGACTTCTGGATTAAATTCATTTACATTTAGAGTAATTACTGATACATAAAAGACTTACCATTGCCATCATATATTAATTTCTTTCTGTTGATGAAATTGTTGTATATATACAAAATTCTCTGGGCTCTCCAGAAATGTTGTGCTGGAATAAATAAGAGAATTTAGCAAGAGGATACAAAGCCAATATACAAAAATTATTTATATGCTAGCAACAAATAATTAGAAATTAAAATTTAGTGTTTCCAGTTCAAGATGGTAATGTAGGAAGATGATGAACCCACCATCTGCCATGGGCACTCCAAATCTACAGCTACATATAGAACAATTTCTGCTGAAAAAAAAAAAAAAAAAAAAACTAGCTGAGTACTTCCTACACATTGGGCAAATGAGATAAAACCCAAACTGAAGCAGGTAAAAGAGGCTGAGACATGCTGTTACCATAAACCCTCCTCCTAGTGTGGCAATCCACAACTGGGAGGGAACTCAAAACCCCAAGCTTCTGTCTGACACGTGAACCCCACATTGGGCACCACAGCTCTTAAGACTTGCACCTGAGAGAAAAGCCCCCAAAGCATCAAGCTTTGAAAGCCAATGAGGCTTGTGTCCACAGAGCCAGAAAGCTATAGTGAGCTGAGAAAATTCCACAAGCGCCCAGGTGCAGAGGCAACCACAAAAAAATACCCAGACTTTCTGAAAGTGTTTATTTGCTTACCTCAGAGCATCAGCCTGAGGAGCAGGCATCTAATTTAAAACACATCAAGGAGCCGATCCAGGGAACGAGGCTGGCAGATGCCATCTTTACACATTCCCCTCGCCTCACTCCAAAGTCTAGCGTCTACCACGTAGAAGTTGGTATCCTCATCTAGCACCCAGATCTCGGAGGCTGCTGCCCAGGAGGCACCTCTAGATAGCTTGGCTCTCATGGGCAGTGGGGTTGCAGGTCTCAGTTCAGTTCAGTGGCTCAGTCATGTCCGACTCTTTGCGACCCCATGAACTGCAGCACGCCAGGCCTCCCTGTCCATCACCAACTGCCAGAGGTTACTCAAACTCATGTCCATTGAGTCAGTGATATCATCCAACCATCACATCCTCTGTCGTCCCCTTCTATGCCTGCCCTCAATCTTTCCCAGAATCAGGGTCTTTTCAAATGAGTTAGCTCTTTGCATCAGGTGGCCTGATGTATTGGGGTTGCAGTTTCAAAATCAGTCCTAACAATGAACACCCAGGACTGATCTCCTTTAGGATGGACTGGTTAGATCTCCTTGCAGTCCAAGGGACTCTCAAGAGTCTTCTCCAACACCACAGTTCAAAAGCATCAATTCTTCGGTGCTCAACTTTCCTTATAGTCCAACTCTCACATCCATACATGGCTACTGGAAAAAACATAGCCTTGACTGGACGGACCTTTGTTGGTAAAGTACTATCTCTGCTCTTTAATATGCTGTCTAGGTTAGTCATAACTTTCCTGCCAAAGAGTAAGAGTCTTTTAATTTCATGCTTGAGGTCACCATCTGCAATCATTCTGGAGCCCCAAAAAATAAAGTCTGGTGCTCTTTCCACATTTTCCCCATCTATTTGACATGAGTGATGGGACCAGATGCCATCATCTTAGTTTCCTGAATACTGAGTTTTAAGCCAACTTTTCACTCTCTTCTTTCACTTTCTTCAAGAGGCTCTTTAGTTCTTTACTTTCTGCCATAAGGGTGGTGTCATCTGCATATCTGAGGTTATTGATACTTCTCCCGGCAATCTTGATTCCAGCTTGTGCTTCCTCCAGCCCAGCATTTCTCATGATGTACTCTACATATAAGTTAAATAAGCAGGGTGACAATATACAGCCTTGACGTACTCCTTTTCCTATTTGGAACCAGTCTGTTGTTCCATGTCCAGTTCCAACTGTTGCTTCCTGACCTGCATATAGGTTTCTCAAGAGGCAGGTCAGGTGGTCTGGTATTCTCATCTCTTTCAGAATTTTCCACAGCCTGTTGTGATCCACACAGTCAAAGGCTTTGGCATAGTCAATAAAGCAGAAAGAGATGTTTTTCTGGAACTCTCTTTCTTTTTTGATGAGCCAGTGGATGTTGGGAATTTGATCTTTGGTTCCTCTGCCTTTTCTAAATCCAGCTTGAACATCTGGAAGTTCATGCTTCATTTATTGCTGAAGCCTGGCTTGGAGAATTTTGAGCATTACTTTGCTTGCGTGTGAGATGAGTGCAACTGTGTGGTAGTTTGAACAGTCTTTGGCATTGCCTTTCTTAGGGACTGGAATGAAGACTGACCATTTCCAGTCCTGTGGCCACTGCTGTTTTTCAAGTTTGCTGGCATATGGAGTGCAGCACTTACAGCATCATCTTTCAGGATTTGAAATAGCTCAACTGGAATTCCATCACCTCCACTAGTTTTGTTCATAGTGATGCTTCCTAAGGCCCACTTGACTTCACATTCCAGGATGTCTGGCTGAAGGTGAGTGATCATACCATCGTGATTATCTGGGTCATGAAGATCTTTTTGTACAGTTCTTCTGTGTATTCTTACCACCTCTTCTTAATATCTTCTGCTTCTGTTAGGTCCATACCATTTCTGTCCGTTATTGAGCCCATCTTTGCATGAAATGTTCCCTTGCTCTCAAGGAACTCTAACAAATGGAGAAGAGTTCTTAACTGGCTACCACCCTGGTAGTCCTGCAGGAGGCAGCAAATTGAGGCTGTCGGTCTGAAAGAAGTCCACTGGCTCATCTTCACAGTTGTTGTCTCAAGACAGACTTCTATCTAAACACATTTCTCAGTTCTGACTCTCATTGTATCCAGAGATCTTGGAGGAGGCCAGGTTAACTTCATGCTACCACTCCATGCTCCAGAGGGCCAGCATCTGGAAGAGAACCACACATGTGTCCACTGACCTGGTTGTTACCTTTGGTGCTGGTGTTTGTGGCTGCAATCCAGGGATGCCCCGTTCATGTCTTTGGTCTTGTGGGACTATAACAATCAGAATGACCTACCACCCCCAGGCACAGTGCAGACAGCATACAGAAACACATTCTCATCTGCTGTGACTCTGGCCTGCCTGCTGGTCCTGCAGCTCCAGCCTGAAGCAGGCGTTGGGTTTGACACAGGCCTGGGGTTCTCAGGTCATATTTGGCCCATTTCGAACCAAAGCTAGCAACACCTATTTGTTCATATGTGGTCTGTGGTTGCTTTTGCATGAAAATAAGAGTTGAGTAATTGCAACAGAGACTGTAGGGCCCACAAGATAAAAATATTTATGGTATCAAGTTCAGTTCAGTTCAGTCACTCAGTCGTGTCCGACTCCTTGCAACCCCGTGAATCACAGCACGCCAGGCAACCCTGTCCATCACCAACTCCCGGAGTTCACTCAGACTCACTTCCATCGAGTCAGTGATGCCATCCAGCCATCTCATCCTCTGTCGTCCCCTTTTCCTCCTGCCCCCAATCCCTCCCAGCATCAGAGTCTTTTCCAATGAGTCAACTCTTCGCATGAGGTGGCCAAAGTATTGGAGTTTCAGCCTTAGCATCATTCCTTCCAAAGAACACCCAGGGCTGATCTCCTTCAGAATGGACTGGTTGGATCTCCTTGGAGTCCAAGGGACTCTCAAGAGTCTTCTCCAACACCACAGTTCAAAAGCATCAATTCTTCGGCACTCAGCTTTCTTCACAGTCCAACTCTCACATCCATACATGATCACTGGAAAAATCATAGCATTGACTAGACGGACCTTTGTTGGCAAAGTAATGTCTCTGCTTTTCAATATGCTATCTAGGTTGGTCATAACTTTCCTTCCAAGGAGTAAGTGTCTTTTAATTCCATGGCTGCAGTCACCATCTACAGTGATTTTGGAGCCCAGAAAAATAAAGTCTGACACTGTTTCCACTGTTTCTCCATCTGTTTCCCATGAAGTGATGGGACCAGATGCCATGATCTTCGTTTTCTGAATGTTGAGTTTTAAGCCAACTTTTTCACTCTCCTCTTTCACTTTCATCAAGAGGCTTTTTAGTTCCTCTTCACTTTCTGCAATAAGGGTGGTGTCATCTGCATATCTGAGGTTATTGATATTTCTCCCAGCAATCTTGATTCCAGCTTGTGCTTCTTCCAGCCCAGCGTTTCTCATGATATACTCTGCATATAAGTTAAATAAGCAGGGTGACAATATACAGCCTTGGTGTACTCCTTTTCCTATTTGGAACCAGTCTGTTGTTCCATGTCCAGTTCCAACTGTTCCTTCCTGACCTGCATACAGGTTTCTCAAGAGACAGGTCAGGTGGTCTGGTATTCCCATCTCTTTCAGAATTTTCCACAATTTTTTGTGATCCACACAGTCAAAGGCTTTGGCATAGTCAATAAAGCAGAAATAGATGTTTTTCTGGAACTCTCTTGCTTTTTCCATGATCCAGTGGATGTTGGCAATTTGATGGTATTGAGTTAGAGATTTAAATTAGGACACCTCCAAAGTGTCTTCTGTTGGATAGGCTTAAGAGGACGAAACAAACAGATTTGGGTGGCTTGACCGTGTCCAATTTACCTTGATTCATGGACCTAATATGCAATATTCCTATGCAATGTTGTTCTTTACAGCATCAGACTTTACCTTCACCACCCAACACATCCACAACTGAGCATCACTTCCACTTTGGCCCAGCTGTTTCATTCTTTGTGGAGCTCCGAGTAATTGCGCTCTGCTATTCCCCAGTGGCGTATTGAACACATTTTGACCTGGACGGCTCATCTTCCAGGGTCATATCTTTTTGCCTTTTCATACTCTTCATGGAATACATACTGTTTCTCTCTCTTTTTTAGTAGTGTATATTTTTTAAAATTATTATTCTTTTTTTTGTTTTGTTTTCTTTTTTTTTAATTTTATTTAACTTTACAATATTGTATTGGTTTTGCCATATATCAAAATGAATCTGCCACAGGTATACATGTGTTCCCCATCCTGAACCCTCCTCCCTCCTCCCTCCCCATACCATCCCTCTGGGTCGTCCCAGTGCACCAGCCCCAAGCATCCAGTATCGTGCATCGAACCTGGACTGGTGACTCGTTTCATATATGATATTATACATATTTCAATGCCATTCTCCCAAATCTTCCCACCCTCTCCCTCTCCCACAGAGTCCATAAGACTGTTCTATACATCAGTGTCTCTTTTGCTGTCTCGTACACAGGGTTATTGTTACCATCTTTCTAAATTCCATATATATGCGTTAGTATACTGTATTGGTGTTTTTCTTTCTGGCTTACTTCACTCTGTATAATAGGCTCCAGTTTCATCCACCTCATTAGAACTGATTCAAATGTATTCTTTTTAATGGCTGAGTAATACTCCATTGTGTATATGTACCACAGCTTTCTTATCCATTCATCTGCTGATGGACATCTAGGTTGCTTCCGTGTCCTGGCTATTAGAAACAGTGCTGTGATGAACATTGGGGTACACGTGTCTCTTTCCCTTCTGGTTTCCTCAGTGTGTATGCCCAGCAGTGGGATTGCTGGATCATAAGGCAGGTCTATTTCCAGTTTTTTAAGGAATCTCCACACTGTTCTCCATGGTGGCTGTACTAGTTTGCATTCCCACCAACAGTGTAAGAGGGTTCCCTTTTCTCCACACCCTCTCCAGCATTTATTGCTTGTAGACTTTTGGATCACAGCCATTCTGACTGGCGTGAAATGGTACCTCATAGTGGTTTTGATTTGCATTTCTCTGATAATGAGTGATGTTGAGCATTTTTCATGTGTTTGTTAGCCATCTGTATGTCTTCTTTGGAGAAATGTCTGTTTAGGTCTTTGGCCCGTTTTTTGATTGGGTCATTCATTTTTCTGGAATTGAGCTGCAGGAGTTGCTTGTATATTTTTGAGATTAGTTGTTTGTCAGTTGCTTCATTTGCTATGATTTTCTCCCATTCTGAAGACTATCTTTTCACCTTGCTTATAGTTTCCTTTGTTGTGCAGAAGCTTTTAAGTTTAATTAGGTCCCATTTGTTTATTTTTGCTTTTATTTCCAATATTCTGGGAGGTGGGTCATAGAGGATCCTGTTGTGATGTATGTCGGAGAGTGTTTTTCCTATGTTCTCCTCTAGGAGTTTTATAGTTTCTGGTCTTATGTTTAGATCTTTAATTCATTTTGAGTTTGTTTTTGTGTATGGTGTTAGAAAGTGCTCTAATTTCATTCTTTTACAAGTGTTGACCAGTTTACCCAGCACCACTTGTTAAAGAGACTGTCTTTAATCCATTGTATATTCTTGCCTCCTTTGTCAAAGATAAGGTGTCCATATGTGCATGGATTTATCTCTGGGCTTTCTATTTTGTTCCATTGATCTATATTTCTGTCTTTGTGCCAGTACCATACTGTCTTGATGACTGTGGCTTTGTAGTAGAGCCTGAAGTCAGGCAGGTTGATTCCTCCAGTTCCATTCTTCTTTCTCAAGATAGCTTTGGCTATTCAAGGTTTTTTGTATTTCCATACAAATTGTGAAATTATTTGTTCTAGCTCTGTGAAGAATACCATTGGTAGCTTGATAGGGATTGCATTGAATCTATAAATTGCTTTGGGTAGTATACTCATTTTCACTATATTGATTCTTCCAATCCATGAACATGGTATATTTCTCCATCTATTAGCGTCCTCTTTGATTTCTTTCACCAGTGTTTTATAGTTTTCTATATATAGGTCTTAAGTTTCTTTAGGTAGATATATTCCTAAGTATTTTATTCTTTTCGTTGCAATGGTGAATGGAATTGTTTCCTTAATTTCTCTATTTTCTCATTATTAGTGTATAGGAATGCAAGGGATTTCTGTGTGTTGATTTTATATCCTGCAACTTTACTATATTCATTGATTAGTTCTAGTAATTTTTTAATTTTAACTGGGGAAAATTGCTTTACAGAGCTGTGTTCGCTTCTTCTATACAACAATGTGAATCAGCCATAACTAAACACATATCCTTTCCCTCTTGAGCCTCTTGAGCCTCCTGTTACCCCACCCCTCTCCATCATCAGAGAGCATCGGGCTTGGCTCCTTGTGTTATATAGCAACTTCTCACCAGCTATCTATTTTACACATAATAGTGTATATATGTTGATGCTGTTTTCTCCATTTGTCCCATACACTCCTTCCCCCACTGTATCCACAAGTTCATTCTCTACATCTGTGTCTTCATTCCTTCCCTGCAAATAGGTTCATCAATACCATTTTTCCAGATTCCATATATATGTGTTCATGCTCACAAGCTAAATCGCTTCAGTTGTGCCTGACTCTGTGATCCCATGGACTGCCAGGTTCCTCTGTCCATGGGATTTCCCAGGCAAGAATACTGGAGTGGGTTTCCATGCCCTCCTTCAGGGGATCTTCCTGACCCAGGGATTGAACCTACGTCTCCTGTTTCCTGTATTGGCATGTTGGGTTCTTTGCCAAAAGTGGGTTCTTTGCCACTAGCACCACCTGGGAAGCCCTCATATATGTGTTAATATATGATATTTTTCTCTTTTGTACTTACTTCACACTCTATAACAGGCTCTAGTTTCATCCTCTCAGTACAACTGATTCAAATTCATTCTTTTTTATGGCTGAGTAATAATAGTCCATTGTATATATGTACTACATTTGCTTTATCCATTCATCTATAGATGGACATCTAGGTTGCTTTCATATCCTGGCTATTGTAAGTAGTCCTGCAATGAACATTGGGTTCATTGAATTTCTTTTAGAATTGCAGCTTTCTCTGGGTACATGCCCAGTTGTGGGATTGCTAGGTCATATAGTAGATTTATTGCTAGTTTTCTTAAGGAATTTCCATACTGTTCTCCTTATGGCTGTAACAGTTTACATTCCTATCAACAGTGTAGAAAAATTCCCTTTTCTCCACATCCTCTCCAGCATTTATTTGTTGTAGGTTTTTTGATGATGGCCATTCTGACTGGTGTGAGATGATACCTCACTGCAATTTTGATTTGCATTTCTCTAATAATTAGTGATGTTGAGCATCTCTTCAAGTGTTTATTGGCCATCTGTATGTCTTCTTTGGAGAAATGTCTGTTTAGGTCCTCTGCTCATTTTTTGATTGGGAAGTTTTCTTTTTTCTTTCTGATATTGAGCTGTATGAGCTGCTTATGTATTTTGGAGGTTAATGCTTTGTCCGTTTTTTCATTTGAAGTTATTTCTCCCATTCTCAGAGTTGTCTTTTCATCTTGTTTATTGTTTCCTTTGCTATGCAAAAGCTTTTAAGTTAATTAGGTCACATTTGTTTATTTTTGCTTTTATTTCCATTACTTTAGGAAGTGGGTCAAGGAGGATCTTGCTGTGATTTATGTCAAAGAATATACTGCTTATGTTTTCCTCTAAGAGCTTTATAGTTTCTGGCCTTACACTGAAGTGTTTAATCAATTTTGAGTTTATTTTTGTGTATAGTGATAAGAAGTGTTCTAATTTCATTCTTTTACACAAAGCTGTCTGGTTTTCCAAGTGCTACTTATTGAAGAGACTGACTTTTCTCCATTGTATATTCTCAGCTCCTTAGTCAAAGATAAGCTGCTCCTAAGTGCATGGGTTTATCTCTGGGGCTCCTATCTTGTTCCATTGGTCTATATTTCTGTTTTTGTGCTAGTTCCACACAATCTTGATGACTGTAGCTTTGTAGTATAGTCTAAAGTTAAGAAGGTTGATTCCTCCAGCTCCATTTTTCTCTCAAGATTGCTTTGGCTATTCAGAGTCTCTTGTGTTTCCATACAACTTGTGAAATTTTTTGTTCAAGTTCTGTGAAAAATACCATTGATAGTTTAATAAGGATTGCATTGACTCTGTAGATTGCTTTGGGTAATATAGTCATTTTCACAATATTGATTCTTCCAATACCAGCATATGATACATCTCTCCAGCTGGGTCATCTTTGATTCTTTCATCAGTGTCTTATAGTTTTCTGCATACAGGTCTTTTGTCCCTTTAGGTGGGTTTCTTCCTGGGTATTTTATTCTTTTTGTTGCAGGGGTCAACAGGATTGTTTCCTTAATTTCTCTTTCTGATTTTCACTGTTAGTGTATAGGAAAGCAAGGGATTTATGTGTATTAATCTTATATTGACTTTACTATATTCTTTGATTAGCTCTAGTAATTTTCTGGTGGTATCTTTAGGGTTTTCTATGTATAGTGTCATGTTACCTGTAAACAGTGAGAGTTTTACATCTTCTTTTCCAATCTGGATTTCTTTTCTTTTTCTTCTCTGATTGATGTGGCCAGGACTTCCAAAATTATATTGAATAATAGTGGAGACAGTGGGCACCCTTGTCTTGTTCTTGACCTCAGAGAAAATGCTTTCAGTTTTTCACCATTGAGAATAATGTTTGCTGTGGGTTTGTCATAGATGCCCTTTATTATGTTGAGGTAGCTTCCTTTCATGTATACTTTCTGCAGAGTTTTTAGTATAAATGGATGTTGAATTTTGTCAAAATCTTTCTCTGCATCTATTGAGATGATCATATGGGTTTTAGTTTTCAATTTGTTAATATGGTGTAATCACGTTGATTGATTTGCATATATTGAGAAACCCTTGCATGCTTGGAATAAAGCCCATTTGATCATGATGTATGATCCTTTTGATGTGTTTTCGGATTCTGTTTGCTAGAATTTTGTTGAGGATTTTTGCATCTATGTACATCAGTGATATTGACCTGTAATTTTCTTTTTCTGTTTGTGGTGTCTTTTTCTGGTTGTGGTATGAGTTTGGGAGTTTTCCTTAGTCTGTAAGACACTTCCAGAGTCTTACAGATAGGTGCCAGCTCTTCTTAAACTTTGGTAGAATTCATCCGTGTCCCTGTGGGGTTTTTTTGTTGTTTTAGGAAGATTTTTTATTAAAGTTTTGATTTCCGTGCTTGTGATTGATCTCTTAATATTTTCTCCTTCATCCTGGTTCAGTCTTGGAAGGTTATAATTTTCTAAGAATTTGTCCATTTATTTCAGGTTGTCCATTTTATTGGCATATAATTGTTTGTAGTAGTCTCTTATGAGCCTTTGTATTTCTGTGTTGCTTGTTGCAATTTCTCCTTTTTCATTTCTAATTTTATTGATTTGAATCTTCTCCCTTTTCTTGATGAGTCTGGCTAATGATTTTTCAATTTTTTTTTTATCTTCTCAAAGAACCAGGTCTTATTTTCATTGATCTTTGCTATTGTTTCCTTCTTTTCTTTTCTTTTTTCATAACAAAGATCACACTATTTATTTAGTGTGGGAGTTGGGGGAGGTAGGGAGGGAAAACCACACAGACATCCCTCTGGATTGCTTGGGACCTTTTCCCACTTGGAGAAAATTCAATATTGCCTCCATATTCTCAGTAATGGGTCCTCCAAGCAGCCAGACTAAGAGGCAGAGAGAGGAGGTGATCTGAGCCTTCTCTGTGTTCCACTAGAGTAAAATCCAATTCCAGATCAAAGGCATCATTGCTGCACTCTCCTTTCCTTCCTCAAATAGAACTTTCTGGCCTAGAGGGAAACAGCAAAAGCTCAAGTGCAGAAGCCAAGATGCCAAAGGCCAGGGGTTCTAGACAGAAAGACTCCTCCCCCACTATTCCCAAAAAGCAATGAATGAGGGGAGGGGTTAAAAGGGTGCCAGTCATAGCTCTGATGGCTTCAGAAGGGGTACCCACACTATCCTTGGGTTACCCAGCACCCAGAGGCCCAGAGACCTAGCTCCCTAGGCTGTATGTATTCCTGACCTAGACTGGCCCCTCTGAATACTTCTGTCTGGTGGGAGAAAACTCTAAACTAGAAATCAACAAGGTATCCCCCCGCCCACTCAACTCACGTGCACATGTGTGTGTGCATGGCAGCCCCCCCCCCCCCCCAACATACACACACACACTGCTGAGACAGACTCCAATCCTCTTCATATCTTTTCAGTGGGGATTAAACCAGTGGTACGTGGAGATGTGGGCAGGTCCTGGGTTCATGGAAATGTGTGTATGTACTGAAGCATGTATGTTTGAGGAAACAGAACCAATATAATCCCCTGTGAGCCATACTGTTTAGCTCCACTGAACCCTTTTCTTCAACTCAAATTCCATTAACATCTCTAAGTCTCCTTTGCCAGGCCAGAGCCTGCACTCTCTGGCCTAAAAGAACTATTAGTGTTTCTATTCCCTGTCAATTCCAAGTCCTCAACTCAGGCTGTTTCCCCCATTGCCTTCTTCCAGAAAGTCTCATCCCCTCCTCCCCTCGTTGGGCTGGTCCAGGATTTGTTAACTTCTGCTCCAGACTGCTGTCTCACCTCTCCCTTTGGACAGAAAGAACAGGTATCTTCCTTCCTCTGCAAGTCCCAATAAACCCTGGGAAAGTGACCAAAACAGGGAGTGAGGACAAAAATCACAGTCTGCTTCACCTGCCCCACCTTCAGAGTGTGGAAGTGTAGCATTGGGTAGGCTAGACATGGGAGGGGATGGGGAAGAAAAATAAGGAAGACTTACCAAAACTAAACATGAGACAAGAAAAACTTCAGTGCTAGAGATGGAAGACCCTGTTCCAATAAACCAGAGAATGGTTTCTCCTTTAACTCTGCACTGCTACTGAGAAGTTTGAAGGTTGCAAAAAGATGGTTGTGGGGCAAGGAGGTGGCGCCAATCAATAAAAACCACACAAACTGTTTAAATAGCTCTGTTGCAAGCAGGGCCAGGAGAGAAGGTTCTATAAGAGGTGGAGAAGTAAAACTAGAATTCTCAGAGTTATGGGGCTGGGGCCCACAACTCTAACGTCACCCTGCTCTCTGGAGAGGACAAGGGGTAAAAACAGAACAGAAGGGATGACCCACAGAGGGTCTGGTTGACAGAGGAACCAAATGCTGGCATCAAGGGAAGGGAGATGCAGGAGGACCAGGGCTGAGAGGTTAGGAGAACTAAGAGCCCAGGAGTCTCTTGATATCTGCTTTGATGTCCTGTCCTGTGGTGATCAGGGCCTGCAGTCTGGCCTTTCATGAAGCCCATGGAGTTGAGCTGCTCCAGCTGCTGCTAAAATCTCACTTCTGGAGTTTGCACCTGTGAACTTCCACTTCCAGCCAAAAGCTGGATCATCTGCTGCATGAGTTGCTACTGAACACTGGAGGCATCTGTTGGAGAGGATGTGACTGGCAGGGCTGGAGAGGAGGTGGGCGCCTTGGGTGCAGATTCCATGTTGCTGCCTGCCAAGGATATTGGGGTTCAGGCCATCCCAGAAGAGCCAAGGCTGGATACCAGCCTGGGGGCTTCAGTCTGCAAGGTCTGAAGTCCCTGCTGGATGTGCAGCAGTCCCTGCAAAGCTCGGGGATTGGTGAAAATGGAGAGCAACTCTGGATTCTGCAGCTGCTGCAGGAAGACTGGGAGCTGCAGGCAGAGCCGCTCCTGAACCTAGGGGTTCCCTGTGAAGAGTGGCACATTCACCAAAGTCAGGGTTCTGAGCAAGCATTTGCATCATGCTATGCATTTAGGGGGCTGAGATCATGTTCTGCATCATTTGGGGGTTCTCAGAGATCTGCTGACAAAGGGCCTACATTTCTGGGCTGTTGAACATCTCTGACTCCAGGCTCAGTTCAGGTCAATTGCTCAGTCGTGTCCAAATCTTTGTGACTTCATGGACTAGAGCACACTAGGCTTCCCAGTCCATCACCAACTCCTGGAGCTTATGCAAACTCATGTCCATTGAGTCAGTGATGCCATCCAACCATCTCATCCTCTGTCATCCCCTTCTCCTCCTGCCTTCAATCTTTACCAGCATCAGGGTCTTTTCAAATGAGTCAGTTCTTTGCATCAGGTGGCCAAAGTATTGGAGTTTCAGCTTCAGCATCAGTCCTTCCAGTGAATATTCAGGACTGATCTATCTCCTTTAGGAAGGACTGGTTGGATCTCCTTGCAGTCCAAGGGACTCCCAAGGGACTCTTCTCCAACATCACAGTTCAAAAGCATCAATTCTTTGGCACTCAGCTTTCTTTATAGTCCAACTCTCACATGCATACATGACTACTGGAAAAACTATACCTTTGACTAGACAGACCTTTGTTGGCAAAGTAATGCCCCTGATTTTTAATATGCTGTCTAGGTTGGTCATAACTTTTCTCCCAAGGAGTAAGCGTCTTTTAATTTCATGGCTGCAGTCACCATCTGAAGTGATTTTGGAGCCCCCCCAAAATATAATCTGTCACTGTTTCCATTGTTTCTTATCTATTTGCCATTTAGTGATGGAACCAGATGCCATTATCTTAGTTTTCTGAATGTTGACTGTTAAGCCAATTTTTTCACTCTCCTCTTTCACTTTCATTAAGAGGCTCTTTAGCTCTTCTTCACTTTCTGCCAGGCTAGCTGCATTGATCCCAAAGGGGTTGGAGACTGCTGGGTGCACTTGGATGGTCCCCAATCATCCAGTGACCTCCCCACCAGACCCAGAGGCCGGGGGGTTGGGGGGTCAAGGTGCTCCAGGAGTTATGGAGGGGCTCTTGTTTCTCAGTCCACAGAGGCTGGAAGGAAGAGCTGTCAGAGTTCCCAGCCAGTAAAGAAAAGGGATTGTTGCCAAACTGTTTCTGGGCAGCTGTAAACATGGGCTCCTTGATGTCCATGCACATGTGGCAGAAGGCATTACACCCTCCAGTGATGCTCTCCAGACTGCTTAGAGCCTAGTGCTGCTTCAGCATCATCTCACATCATGGCTGGGTTTCCAGCCAGCTCCATCGTCTGCCTCATAAGCTCAGGGTTGTGAGCATGTGATAAGAGCATGTGATTGTGGATTTCAGTCTGTTTGCCCTCTGATGGACAAGGACAAGAGGCTTATGTAAGCTTCTTGATGGGAGAGACTGACTAAGGGGGAAACTGGGTCTTGTTCTGATGGGCGGGGCCATGCTCAATAAATCTTTAATCCAATTTTATGTTGATGGGTGGAACTGTGTTCCCTGCTATTTCCCTGGGGCCAAACTATGGTGGAGGTAATGAAGATAATGATTCAGTTCATTTCAGTCCAGTCATTCAGTCCTGTCTGATTCTTTGCGACCCCATGAATCATAGCACGCCAGGCCTCCCTGTCCTTCACCAACTCCCGGAGTTCACTCAAACTCATGTCCATCAAGTCGGTGATGCCATCCACCTATCTCATCCTCCGTTGTCCGCTTCTCCTCCTGACCTCAATCCCTCCCAGCATCAGAGGCTTTTCCAATGAGTCAACTCTTCGCATGAGGTGGACAAAGTATTGTATTACCAAATTCAGACTGAAATTGAAGAAAGTAGGGAAAACCAATAGACCATTCGGGTATGACATAATCTAATAATGGCAGAAAGTGAAGAGGAACTAAAAAGCCTCTTGATGAAAGTGAAAGTGGAGAGTGAAAAAGTTGGCTTAAAGCTCAACATTCAGAAAATGAAGATCATGGCATCCGGTCCCACCACTTCATGGGAAATAGATGGGGAAACAGTGGAAATGGTGTCCGACTTTATTTTTCTAGGCTCCAAAATCACTACAGATGGTGACTGCAGCCATGAAATTAAAAGACGCTTACTCCTTGGAAGGAAAGTTATGACCAACCTAGATAGCATATTCAAAAGCAGAGACATTACTTTGCCAACAAAGGTTCGTCTAGTCAAGGCTATGGTTTTTCCTGTGGTCATGTATGGATATGAGAGTTGGACTGTGAAGAAGGCTGAGCGCCAAAGAATTGCTGCTTTTGAACTGTGGTGTTGGAGAAGACTCTTGAGAGTCCCTTGGACTGCAAGGAGATCCAACCAGTCCATTCTGAAGGAGATCAGCCCTGGGATTGCTTTGGAAGGAATGATGCTAAAGCTGAAACTCCAGTACTTTGGCCACCTCATGCGAAAAGTTGACTCATTGGAAAAGACTCTGATGCTGGGAGGGATTGGGGGCAGGAGGAGAAGGGGACGACAGAGGATGAGATGGCTGGATGGCATCACTGACTCGATGGACGTGAGTCTCAGTGAACTCCGGGAGCTGGTGATGGACAGGGAGGCCTGGCGTGCTGCGATTCATGGGGTCGCAAAGAGTCGGACACGACTGAGCGACTGATCTGATCTGATCTGATCTGAATCCCTTATAATTATACAGTGGAAGTGAGAAATAGATTTAAGAGACTAGTTCTGATAGACAGAGTGCCTGATGAACTATGGATGGAGGTTTGTGACACTGTACAGGAGACAGGGAGAAAGACCATCCCCAAGAAATGCAAAAAAGCAAAATGGCTGTTTGAGGAGGCCTTACAAATAGCTGTGAAAAGAAGGGAAGCAAAAAGCAAAGGAAAAAAGGAAAAATATACCCTTTTGAATGCAGAGTTCCAAAGTATAGCAAGGAAAGATAAGAAAGACTTCCTCCACAACCAGTGCAAAGAAACAGAAGAAAACAATACAATGGGAAAGACTAGAGCTCTCTTCAAGAAAATTAGAGATATCAAGGAAATATTTCATGCAAAAATGGGCTCAATAAAGGACAGAAATGGTATGGACCTAACAGAAGCAGAAGATATTAAGAAGAGGTGGTAAGAATACACAGAAGAACTGTACAAAAAGATCTTCATGACCCAGATAATCACGATGATGTGATCACTCACCTTCAGCCAGACATCCTGGAGTGTGAAGTCGACTGGGCCTTAGGAAGCATCACTACGAACAAAGCTAGTGGAGGTGATGAAATTCCAGCTGTGCTATTTCAAATCCTAAAAGATGATGCTGTGAAAGTGCTGCACTCCATATGCCAGCAAATCTGGAAAACTCAGCAGTGGCCACAGGACTGGAAAAGCTGAGTTTTCATTCCAATCCCAAAGAAAGCCAATGCCCAAGAATGCTCAAACTACTGCACAATTGCACTCATCTCACATGCTAGTAAAGTAATGCTCAAAATTCTCCAAGCCAGGCTTCAACAATATATGAATCGTGAACTTCCAGACATTCAAGCTGGTTCTAGAAAAGGCAGAGGAACCAGAGATCAAATTCCCAACATCCACTGGATCATCAGAAAAGCAAGAGTTCAAAAAAAAAAACATCTATTTCTGCTTTATTGACTATGCCCAAGCCTTTGACTGTGTGGATCACAACAAGCTGTGGAAAATTCTGAAAGAGATGGGATTACCAGACCACCTTACCTGCCTCTTCCAAATAGGAAAAGGAGTATGTCAAGGCTGTATATTGTCATCCTACTTATTTAACTTATATGCAGAGTACATCATGAGAAACACTGGGCTGGATGAATCACAGGATGGAATTGAGATTGCTGGGAGAAATATCAATAACCTCAGATATGCAGATGACACCACCCATAGAGCAGAAAGTGAAGAACTAAAGAGCCTCTTGATGAAAGTTAAAGAGGAGAATAAAAACGGCTTAAAACTCAGCATCCAGAAAACTAAGATCATGGCATCCGGTCCCATCACTTCATGGCAAGTAGATTGGGAAACAATGGAAATGGTGAGATTTTATTTTTCTGGGTTCCAAAATCATTGCAGTTGGTGACTGCAGCCATGAAATTAAAAGACTCCTTGAAAGCAAAGCCATGACCAACCTAGACATCATGTTAAAAAGCAGAGACATTACTTTGCTAACAACGGTCCATCTAGTCAAAGCTGTGGGTTTTCCAGTAGCCATGTATGGATGTCAGAGTTGGACTATAAAGAAAGCTGAGCACCGAAGAATTGATGCTTTTGCACTGTGGTGTTGAAGAAGACTCTTGAGAGCTCCTTGGACTGCAAGGAGATCCAACCAGTCCATCCTAAAGAAAATCAGTCCTGAAGGACTGATGCTGAAGCTGAAATTCCAATACTTTGGCCATGTGATGTGAAGAAGTGACTCATTGGGAAAGACTCTGATACTGGGAATGATTGAAGGCAGAAGGAGAAAGGGACAAGAGAGGATGAGATCGTTGGATGGCATCACCAACTCCATGGACATGAGTTTGAGTAAGCCCTGGGAATTGGTGATGGACAGGGAAGCCTGGTGTGCTGCAGCATGTGGTTGCAGAGTCGAACATGACCCAGCCACTGAACTGAACTATTACACCGTATGTATGTACTATGTTTTCTCTATTCACTCATCTGTCAATGGACATATAGGTTATTTCCACATTTTGGTTTTTTTAAATAGTGCCACTGTAAATATTGAGCATGCATGTTATCTTTTCGATTTAAAGTTTTGTCTGGATATATGCCCAGGAGTGGCATTGCTGGATCATAAGGCAACTCTCTTTTTGATTCTCTGAGGAACCTTCATACTATTTTCCACAGTGGCTGCAACAATTTACATTTCCCCCAACAGTGTAGGAGGGTTGCCTTTTCTTTACATCCTCTCCAGCATGTACTATTTGTAGATTTCTTAATGACAGCCATTCTGACTGATGTGAGGTGATATCTCACCATAGTTTTGATTTGTATTTCTCTATTAGCGATGATGACCAGTCATGTATATTTTGGCTATTTGTATTTCTTTTTTGGAGAAATGTCTACTTAGGTCTTTTGCCCATTTTTCAACTAGGTTGTTTTTTTGTTTTGAATTGTATGACCTGTTTGTATATTTTGGAAATTAAGTCCTTGTTGGTTGCATCATTTGCAAGTATTTTCTCCCAGTCCATAGGTTGTCTTTTCTTTTTTTTTTTTTAATTTTATTTTATTTTTAAACTTTACATAATTGTATTAGTTTTGCCAAATATCAAAATGAATCCGCCACAGGTATACATGTGTTCCCCATCCTGAACCCTCTTCCCTCCTCCCTCCCCATTCCATCCCTCTGGATCGTCCCAGTGCACCAGCCCCAAGCATCCAGTATCGTGCTGTCTTTTCACTTTGTTTGTGATTTCCTTTGCTGTGAAAAGCTTATAAGTTTGATTAGGTCCCATTTACTTATTTTTGCTTTTATGTCTATTGCCTTTGGAGACTGACCTAAGAAAACATTAGAATGATTTATCTTCAAGAATGTTTTGCTTGTGTTTTCTTCAGGGAGTTTTATGGTGTTATGTCTTATGTTTAAGCCTTTAAGCCATTTTATTTATGTGTATGGTGGGCTTCCCAGGTGGCTCAGTGGTAAAAATCTGTCTGACAACTCCGGAGACAAAAGAAACGTGGGTTCAATCCCTGGGTTAGGAAAATACTCTGGAGGAGCAAATGGCCACCCGCTCTGTTATTCTTGCCTGTGAAATCCCATGGACAGAGGAGGCTTGGTAGGTCACAATCTATGGGGCTGCAAAAAGTTGGACATGACTTAGAGACTGTGCAGGCATGGTGTGACAGGGTGTTCTAACTTCACTGATTTACATGCAGCTGTACAACTTTTCCACATTGCTTGCTGAAGAGACCATCTTCTCATCTCTTCTCTTCTTTGGCATTTTTGCCTCCTTTGTTGAAGGTTAATTTTCATAGGTGTGCCGGTTTATTTCTGGGTTCTCTATTCTGTCCCATTGATCTGTTTTGTGCCAGTACCGTGTTGTTTGGATTACTGCAGCTTTGTAGCATTGTCTGAAGTCTGGGAGGGTTATGCCTCCTGCTTTGTTCTTTAGCCTCAGGATTGCTTTGGCAATTTGGGGTCTTTTATGGTTCTGCAGATGGTGACTGCAGCCATGAAATTAAAAGACTCCTTGGAAGGAAAGTTATGACCAACCTAGATAGCATATTGAATAGAAGAGACATTACTTTGCCAACAAAGGTCCATCTAGTCAAGGCTATGGTTTTTCCAGTGGTCATGTATGGATGTAAGAGTTGGACTGTGAAGAAAGCTGAGCACCGAAGAATTGATGCTTTTGAACTGTGGTGTTGGAGAAGACTCTTGAGAGTCCCTTGGACTCCAAGGAGATCCAACCAGTCCATTCTGAAGGAGATCAGCCATGGGATTTCTTTGGAAGGAATGATGCTAAAGCTGAAACTCCAGTACTTTGGCCACCTCATGCGAAGAGTTGACTCATTGGAAAAGACTCTGATGCTGGGAGGGATTGGGGGCAGGAGGAAAAGGGGACGACAGAGGATGAGATGGCTGGATGGTATCACTGACTCAATGGATGTAAGTCTGAGTGAACTCCGGGAGTTGGTGATGGACAGGGAGGCCTGGTGTGCTGCAATTCATGGGGTCACAAAGAGTTGGACACGACTGAGCGACTGAACTGAACTGAACTGAACTGATGGTTCTGTATAAATTTTATGATTATTTGCTCTAATTCTGTGAAAAATGTCATGGGTAATTTGTGAAGTGAAGTTGCTCAGTCATGTCCGACTCTTTGCGACCCCATGGCCTGTAGCCTGCCAGGCTCCTACGTCCATGGGATTTTTCAGGCAAGAACACTGGAGTGGGTTGCCATTTCCTTAGAGATTGCATTAAATCTGCAGATTGCCTTGGTTAGTATGGCCATTTTAACAATATTAATTCTGCCAATCCAAGGGCATGGGATGGCTTTCCATTTCTTTAAATCATCTTCAGTTTCCTTTATTATGTAATTCTCAGTATGTAAGTTTTTCAACTCCTTGGTGAGATTTATTCCTAAGTATTTTATTTTTTGATGTTTTTAAAATGGATTGTTTGTTTACATTCTCTATTTCATTGTTGGTCTACAGAAATGCAATTGATTTCTCTATGTTAATCTTGTATCCTGCTACCTTGCTGAGTGTATCAGTTCTAGAAGTTTCTGAGTGGAGTCTTTAGGGTTTTCTATACACATAGTATCATGTCATCTGCACATATGACAGTGTTAAATCTCTTCCCTACCAACTTGAATACCTTTTCTTTCTTCTTCCTGTTGGATTGTTATGGCCAGGATTTCTAATACTATTCTGAAGAGAAGTGGTGAGAGTGGGTATCCTTCCCTTGTTCCATGTTTTAGCAAGAAGGCTTTCAGCTTTTTGTGGCTGAGTATTATAATGGCTGTGGGTTTGTCATGAATAGCTTTTATTAGTTGAGATATGTTTCCTCTGTACTGACTTTTGTAAAGGTTTTTTTTTTTTTTTATCATGAATGAATGATGGATGTTAAATTTTACCACAGCTTTTTCTGCATCTATTGAGATGATCAAGTGGTTTGTGTCTTTATTTTTATTGATGTGGTGTATCACATTGATTGATTTTCATATATTGAACCATCCTTTTGACCCTGGGAAGAACTCAACTTGGTCATGGTGTATGAACTTTAAATTTTATTTATTGCTGGATTTGGGTTTCTGTTTGTTTGTTGAGAATGTTTGCATCTATATTCACCAAAGATCCTTGCCTGTAATTTTTTTGGTAGTGTGTTTGGTTTTGCTATCAGGGTGATCAGTTTCTTCATAGAATGTCTTGTTCCCACCTCTTCAATCTTTTGGAAGAGTTTCAGAAGAATTGGTATAAGTCCTTTTTTTTTTTTTTTTTAATGTATATTTGGTTGAATATACCTGTGAAGCCATCTCAACCTGGACTTTTGTTTGTAGCAAGTTTTTTGTTTTATTACCAAATCTATTTCACTTCTACTGATTGGTCTGTTCAAGTCCTCCATGCAGTATTGGTGGGCTCTGTGTTTCTAGAAATTGTCCACTACTTCTAAGCAGTTGAATCTGTTGATGTATAATTGTTCATAGTATTCTCTTATGGTTTTTGTATTTCTACAGTATCAGTTGTGATTTCTCCTCTTTCATTTCTTAGTTTATTTGGGTTTTCTCTCTTTTCTTCCTGTTGAGCCTGGCCAGAGGTTTGTCAATTTTGTTTACCTTTTCAAAGAAACAGCTCTTGGTATTATTGACTTTTTCTATTTTTTTTAAATCTCTACTTTATTTTCCCTCTGATCTTTATTATTTCCTTCCTTCTGCTGACTTTGGTTTTTTCTTTTTCTAATTCTTTTAGGTAGTATGTTAGGTTGTGTATTTGAACATTTTCTTACTTCTTGAAAAGGGCCTGAATTGCTATGAATTTCCAAGACTGCTTTTCATGCAGCCCATAGATTTTGTATGGTTCTGTTTTGTCATTTGTCTTGAGGTGTTTTTTAATTTTTCTTTGACTTCATCATTGACTAATTGGTTTTTAAGTAGCATGTAGTTTAGTCTGCATGTAATTGTTTCTTGTTTGCTTGTTTCTTTTTCTGTGGTTGGCTTCTAGTTGCATATCATTGTGATAAGAAAAGATGCTTGAATACTTCTATACTCTCAAATTTGTTGAGGCTTTTTTTGTGCCCTGGTATAGCAGTACTCTATTTCTGCTTTATTGACTATGCCAAAGCCTTTGACTGTGGGGATCACAATAAACTGTGGAAAATTCTGAAAAAGATGAGAATACCAGACTACCTGATCTGCCTCTTGAGAAACCTATATGCAGCTCAGGAAGCAACAGTTGGAACTGGACATGGAACAACAGACTGGTTCCAAATAGGAAAAAGAGTTCGTCGAGGCTGTGTATTGTCACCCTGTTTATTTAACTTATATGCAGAGTACAACATGAGAAACGCTGGACTGGAAGAAACACAAGCTGGAATCAAGATTGCCAGGAGAAATATCAATAACCTCAGATATGCAGATGACACCACCCTTAAGGCAGAAAGTGAAGAGGAACTAAAAAGCCTCTTGATGAAAGTGAAAGTGGAGAGTGAAAAAGTTGGCTTAAAGCTCAATATTCAGAAAATGAAGATCATGGCATCCGGTCCCACCACTTCATGGGAAATAGATGGGGAAACAGTGGAAACAGTGTCAGACTTTATTTTTCTGGGCTCCAAAATCACTGTATATGGTGACTGCAGCCATGAAATTAAAAGGCGCTTACTCCTTGGAAGGAAAGTTATGACCAACCTAGATAGCATATTCAAAAGCAGAGACATTACTTTGTCAACAAAGGTTCATCTACTCAAGGCTATGGTTTTCCCTGTGCTCATGTATGGACATGAGAGTTGGACTGTGAAGAAGGCTGAGCGTCGAAGAATTGATTCTTTTGATCCGTGGTGTTGGAGAAGACTCTTGAGAGTCCCTTGGACTCCAAGGAGATCCAACCAGTCCATTCTGAAGGAGATCAGCCATGGGATTTCTTTGGAAGGAATGATGCCAAAGCTGAAACTCCAGTACTTTGGCCACCTCATGCGAAGAGTTGACTCATTGGAAAAGACTCTGATGCTGGGAGGGATTGGGGGCAGGAGGAGAAGGGGATGACAGAGGATGAGATGGCTGGATGGCATCACTGACTCGATGGACGTGAGTCTGAGTGAACTCCGGGAGTTGGTGATGGACAGGGAGGCCTGGCGTGCTGCGATTCATGGGGTCACAAAGAGTCGGACACGACTGAGTGACTGATCTGATCTGATCTGATAGCAGTACTCTTGCCTGGAGAGTCCCATGGACAGAGGAGCCTGGTGGGCTGCAGTCTATGTGGTTACCAGGAGTCAGGCATGACTGAACAACTTCACTTTCACTTTTCCCTTTCATGCATTGGCGAAGGAAATGGCAACCCACTCCAGTGTTCTTGCCTGGAGAATCCCAGGGATGGGGGAGCCTGGTGGGCTGCTATCTATGGGGTCGCACAGAGTCGGACATGACTGAAGCGATTTAGCAGCAGCAGAAGGCAATGGCATCCCACTCCAGTACTTTTGCCTGGAAAATCCCATGCACGGAGGAGCCTGGAGGGCTGCAGTCCATGGGGTCGCACAGAGTCGGACATGACTGAAGCGACTTAGCAGCAGCAGCAGCAGCATGGCTAATCCTAGAGAATGTTTCGTGTGCACTTGAGAACTATGTGTACTCATTTTCTGGATGTAATTAATATACTGAAAAATATCAATTGAGTTCTACACTTTAGGATCTCTGTTGCAGTATTTTTGTTCTCAAATATCTGTCCACTGATGTGAGTGGGGTGTTAAAGTCTCCTACTATTATTGTATTCCCATCAGTTTCTCCCTTTATGTCTGTTAGTATTTGTTTTGTGTATTTGGGTGCCCCTCTATTGGGTGCATATAGTCTGAAGAGTGTAATATCCTCTCCTTTTATTGATCCTTGTATCATTATACAGTGCTCTTCTTTTTCTTTATAGCCTTTGCTTTAAAATCTGTTTTTTCTGATATAATTATTGTGACCGCCATTTCCTTGTTCTGTTTGTATGAAATCTTTTTCCATCCCCTCACTTTCTTTCTTTTTTTTAAATTTTATTTTATTTTTAAACTTAACAAAATTGTATTAGTTTTGCCAAATATCAAAATGAATCCGCCACAGGTATACATGTGTTCCCCATCCTGAACCCTCCTCCCTCCTCCCTCCCCATTCCATCCCTCTGGGTCGTCCCAGTGCACCAGCCCCAAGCATCCAGTATCGTGCATCGAACCTGGACTGGCAACTCGTTTCATACATGATATTTTACATGTTTCAATGCCATTCTCCCAAATCTTCCCACCCTCTCCCTCTCCCACAGAGTCCAAAAGACTGTTCTATACATCAGTGTCTCTTTTGCTGTCTCGTACACAGGGTTATTGTTACCATCTTTCTAAATTCCATATATATGCGTTAGTATACTGTATTGGTGTTTTTCTTTCTGGCTTACGTCACTCTGTATAATAGGCTCCAGTTTCATCCACCTCATTAGAACTGATTCAAATGTATTCTTTTTAATGGCTGAATAATACTCCATTGTGTATATGTACCACAGCTTGCTTATCCATTCATCTGCTGATGGACATCTAGGTTGCTTCCATGTCCTGGCTATTATAAACAGTGCTGTGATGAACATTGGGGTACAGGTGTCTCTTTCCCTTCTGGTTTCCTCAGTGTGTATGCCCAGCAGTGGGATTGCTGGATCATAAGGCAGGTCTATTTCCAGTTTTTTAAGGAATCTCCACACTGTTCTCCATGGTGGCTGTACTAGTTTGCATTCCCACCAACAGTGTAAGAGGGTTCCCTTTTCTCCACACCCTCTCCAGCATTTATTACTTGTAGACTTTTGGATCGCAGCCATTCTGACTGGTGTGAAATGGTACCTCATAGTGGTTTTGATTTGCATTTCTCTGATAATGAGTGATGTTGAGCATCTTTTCATGTGTTTGTTAGCCATCTGGATGTCTTCTTTGGAGAAATGTCTATTTAGTTCTTTGGCCCATTTTTTGATTGGGTCATTTATTTTTCTGGAGTTGAGCTGTAGGAGTTGCTTGTATATTTTTGAGATTAGTTGTTTGTCAGTTGCTTCATTTGCTATTATTCTCTCCCATTCTGAAGGCTGCCTTTCCACCTTGCTAATAGTTTCTTCTGATGTGCAGAAGCTTTTAAGGTTAATTAGGTCCCATTTGTTTATTTTTGCTTTTATTTCCAATATTCTGGGAGGTGGGTCATAGAGGATCCTGCTGTGATGTATGTCAGAGAGTGTTTTGCCTATGTTCTCCTCTAGGAGTTTTATAGTTTCTGGTCTTACGTTGAGATCTTTAATCCATTTTGAGTTTATTTTTGTGTATGGTGTTAGAAAGTGTTCTAGTTTCATTCTTTTACAAGTGGTTGACCAGATTTCCCAGCACCACTTGTTAAAGAGATTGTCTTTAATCCATTGTATATTCTTGCCTCCTTTGTCAAAGATAAGGTGTCCATATGTGCGTGGATTTATCTCTGGGCTTTCTATTTTGTTCCATTGATCTATATTTCTGTCTTTGTGCCAGTACCATACTGTCTTGATAACTGTGGCTTTGTAGTAGAGCCTGAAGTCTGGTAGGTTGATTCCTCCAGTTCCATTCTTCTTTCTCAAGATCACTTTGGCTATTCGAGGTTTTTTGTATTTCCATACAAATTGTGAAATTATTTGTTCTAGCTCTGTGAAGAATACCATTGGTAGCTTGATAGGGATTGCAAAATTCCTTCAGTATTTTCATTATCTCCCTTGAACTTGGTGTCTATTAGACTGAAGAGAAACTGACCTTTTCCAGTCCTATGGCCACTGCTGAGTTTTCAAATTTGCTGGCATATTGAGTGCAGCACTTTCACAGCATCATCTTTCAGGATTTGAAATAGCTCAACTGGAATTCCATCACCTCCACTAGCTTTGTTCGTAGTGATGCTTTCTAAGGACCACTTGACTTCACATTCCAGGATGTCTGGCTCTAGGTGAATGATCACACCATTGTGATTATCTGGGTCATGAAGATCTTTTCTGTACAATTCTGTGTATTCTTGCCACCTCTTCTTAATATCTTCTGCTTCTGTTAGGTCCATACCATTTCTGTCCTTTATTGACCCCATCTTTGCATGACATGTTCCCTTGATATCTCTAATTTTCTTGAAGAGATCTCTAGTCTTTCCCATTCTGTTGTTTTCCTCTATTTTTTTGCATTGATCACTGAGAAAGGCTTTCTTATCTCTCCTTGCTATTCTTTGGAACTCTGCATTCAAATGAGTGTATTTTTCCTTTTCTCCTTTGCTTTTTGCTTCCCTTCTTTTCACAGCTATTTGTAAGGCCTTCTCAGATAGCCATTTTGCTTTTTTGCATTTCTTTTTCTTGGGGATGGTCTTGATTGCTGTCTCCCATACAATGTCACAAACCTCCATCCATAGTTCATCAGGCAATCTGTCTATCAGATCTAGTCCCTTAAATCTATTTCTCACTTTCACTGTATAGTCATAAGGGATTTAAGTCATACCTGAATGGTCTAGTGGTTTTCTCCACTTTCTTCAATTTTATATGCCAACAAATTTGGAAAACTTAGCAGCGGCCACAGGCCTGGAGAAGGTGAGTTTTCATTCCAATCCCAAAGGCAATGCCAAAGAATGCTCAAACTACTGCACAATTGCACTCATCTCACACGCTGCTGCTGCTGCTAAGTCGCTTCAGTCGTGTCCGACTCTGTGCGACCCCATGGACTGCAGCCTACCAGGCTTCTCTCTCCATGGGATTCTCCAGGCTAGAACACTGGAGTGGGTTGCCATTTCCTTCTCCAGTGCATGAAAGTGGAAAGTGAAAGTGAAGTCGCTCAGTCGTGTCTGACTCTTAGCGACCCCATGGACTGCAGCCTACCAGGCTCCTCCATCCATGGGATTTTCCAGGCAACAGTACTGGAGTGGAGTGCCATTGCCTTCTCCCATCTCACAGGCTAGTAATACTTAAAATTCTCCAAGCCAGGCTTCACCAGTATGTGAACCATGAACTTCCAGATATTCAAGATGGTTTTGGAAAAGGCAGAGGAACCAGAGATCAAACTGCCAACATCTGCTGGATCATCGAAAAAGAAAGAGAGTTCCAAAAAACATCTCTTTCTGCTTTATTGACTATGCCAAAGCCTTTGACTGTGTAGATCACAATAAACTGTGGAAAATTCTGAAAGAGATGGGAATACCAGACCACTTGACCTGCCTCCTGAGAAATCTGTATACAGGTCATGAAGCAACAGTTAGAACTGGACATGGAACAACAGACTGGTTCCAAATAGGAAAAGGCATATGTCAAGGCTGTATATTGTCACCCTGCTTATTTAACTTATATGCAGAGTACATCATGAGAAATGCTGGGCTGGAGGAAGCACAAGCTGGAATCAAGATTGCCAGGAGAAATATCAATAACCTCAGATATGCAGATGACACCACCCTATGGCAGAAAGTGAAGAAGAACTAAAGAGCCTCTTGATGAAAGTGAAAGAGAAGAGTCAAAAAGTTGGCTTAAAGCTCAACATTCAGAAAATGAAGATCATGGCATCCATCACTTCATGGCAAATAGATGGGGAAACAGTGGAAACAGTGGTTGACTTGATTTTTCTGGGCTCCAAAATCACTGCAGATGGTGACTGCAGCCATGAAATTAAAAGATGCTTACTTCTTGGAAGGAAAGTTATGACCAACCTAGACAGCATAATAAAAACAAGAGACATTACTTTGTCAACAAAGGTCTGTCTAGTCAAGGCTACGGTTTTTCCAGTGGTCATGTATGGATGTGAGTGTTGGACTATAAAGAAAGCTGAGCTCCAAAGAATTGATGCTTTTGAACTTTGGTGTGGGAGAAAACTCTTGAGAGTCCCTTGAACTGCAAGGAGATCCAACCAGTCCATCCTAAAGGAGATCAGTCCTGGGTGTTCATGGAAGGACTGATGTTGAAACTGTAACTCCAACACTTTGTCCACCTCGTGCGAAGAGCTGACTCATTTGAAAAGACGCTGATGCTGGGAAAGATTGAAGGCAGGAGAAGGGGACGACAGAGGACAAGATAGGTGGATGGGTTTGGGTGGACTCCAGGAGCTAGTGATGTACAGGGAGGCCTGGCGTGCCACGGTTCATGGGGTCGCAAAGAGTCGGGCATGACTGAGCAACTGAACTGAACTGATCTGTTTCATTGTTCTTTCCGAGGAATTCTCTTGGTCTTTACATTGGGAGTGGTTCTTCTGCTTCTTAACTATACTTATATTTCTGTTACTCTATGAGTTTAGGAGAAACAATTACCTACTGTAGTCTTAGAGGACTATTTATATGTAGGAGCGTCCCTGTGTAACTTGTGAGGGTTTAATACTTATAGTGTGAGGGTTGTTTTTAGTACGAATGTCTGCCACCCCCATCCTCAGAGCGTGCTGGCCACTATCCCCACGACAGGAGGTGTGACTGGTGGTGTGATGGCCAGAGCCTCCAGTGGATCTTCACTGAGGCCTCCTCTGTGCTCTCTGGCTTCCACAGCCCTATCAAGGACAGAATCCGCTCCCCCAGTGTGGGAGGAGATGCTCCCAGATCTATTTTTGAGCTGTGGTGTGAAATAGGTGGGACTGGAATGTTCCCCTTGGGAGAGTAGCCACTGAGTAATCCTCCCCTGGAGTTGTTCAGCACTGAGTGTGCTCTGTTGTGTCACCTGTTGTGTGAGCTCACAAAGTACACTGTTGTTGGCTCTGCCCTTGGTCCTGCCTCTACTGTGGGAACGTTGGCAATCAGCCCTGGTGTCCCTCAGGCATTGTTTCACAGGGCCATCAGCACAGACCCACCGGAGTCAGGTTCCAGGACTGCAGGACTCATGCACACGATCCACTGTGGGAGCTACCAGCAGCTTGGACCCTAGCCCAACCCAAGCCCCACTTGCACGTGCCCATAAAGCCCACACTGCTAAACCAGACCCGTCCCAGCAGCAGTAGCATCCATTGTTTGGACCTCCTCCAGGTGCTGAATTTACAAAGCTGGTGGAGCTGTGAATCCATGACGTGCACTGCCTTGGGGGGATTTCAGTCCTGTTTCCTAAGTTGTGCAGCCCCTGGGGCTTCTCTGTGATTTCAGCCCCACCTCCATGTGGGGGCACTCTGCTGGCACCTGTTCCTAGAGCCCCCTGAGGTGGTGGCTTGTGCAGGAGCCCACCGAGACCGCAGCTGGGTGTGCACTCCCAGAGCCTATGGCGGTGAGCGCTGGCGTGTGGAAGAGGCCATTATGGCAGCCCGCCTCTCCCCTCCCCTCACACCACTGGACAATGGAGGATGGGGCTTTGTTTCTACGGTGGCCCAGGCTTCTTCCACCTACACCCCTGGTTGCAGCCACACATTGCAGCCACTTCAGGCGGTCCCCACACAGCTAACTGCAGTTCTTTCCCTGGGATTGTCCTCTAAACTCCAATTCCAGCACCCAGCCCTGGCCCATAGCAGCAGATGCACCCCTCAGGTTGGGGTGGGTGTGCAAGGCAGTGGCAGGGACTGTCTATGCAGGTCTCTGTTGTCTGCTTACCACAAACTGGCTGCTGCCTTCTCCTCTGAGCCTCTGGAGCTCCCTTTTCTGTCCTGGCTGACCTCACTGGCAAAGGTGTTTCCCCAGATACATTTCCTTTCTCAGTTCCCTCCCAGGGGCACAGATCCCATCCTGCTTCCTCCTGTTTTTATGTCCTTTTGGCCTACCTAGTTGCATGATCTTTCTTGTTCTTTCAAGTGTTTGAGATCTTCTGCTGGTGTTTAGGTGTTCTATGAGAGTTGTTCCATTTGCAGATGTATTTGGTTGTGCTGGGTCTTCAATGCTGTGCGGGCTTTTCTCTAGTTGCAGTGAGTGGGTACTACTCTAGTTATAGTGCATGGGCTTCTCACTGACGTGACTTCTCTTCTTGCAGAGCAGAGACTCTAGGTGTGTGGACTTTAGCAGTTGTAGCATGTGGGCTCAGTAGCTGTGTTCTCTGGCTCTAGAGCACAGGTTCAATAGTTGTGGCACACAGGCTTAACATCAGCATGTGGGATCTTCCCAGACCAGGGATCAAACCTGCATCTCGTGCACCATATGTACATGCTTAGTCACTCAGTCATGTCTGACTCTCTGCAATCTCATGGACTGTAGCCCACCAGGCTCCTCTGTCCATGGGGATTCTCCAGGCAAGAATACTGGAGCGGGTTGCCCTGCCCTCCTCCAGGGGAGCTTCCCAACCCAGGGATGGAACCCAGGTCTCCCACATTGCAGGCATATTCTTTACCAACTGAGCTACCAGGGAAGCCCTCATCTCCTGCACTGGCACGCGGATTCCTTAACAAAGAGCCAGCAGAGAACCCCTGTAGATGTATTTCGGATGTATTTGCGGGAGGGAGTGAGTTCCATATCCTTCTACTCCACTATCCTGATTGGAGTCCCCACAGATTCTTAAATGCATTATTTGCTGACTTAATTTTCTCTCTATGCTTCAGCACAAAAATTCAACACCACTATACATAAAATAGGTAAACAACAAGTACCTACTACCGTACAATGGTGGGAACTATTAACATACTGTTTCTTGTAATAATCTATAATGGAAAAGAATCTGAAATAAAAAAATATATATACACACATAAATATAAAACTGAATCACTGAGCTGTAACACTTGAAACTAATGCAGTATTGTAAATTAACTATTAACTAAGAAAAAAAAATCCAAAAAACCAAAACCCCTCAAAAATCCTCATAGTTCCATTACAGGGAATGAATACCTAGAAACTACAGGGCTAAACTGAAAACTCCATCCTACGTTTATTAGCAATGTTGTTTCACTACCTTGTCATCAATGTTTAAAAACAGACCTGCAGCGGAAGACTCAGGGGAAATACAGAAGCTCTCTGTACAGACATATTCTTTAACTTTTGATAAGGTTCTACAGTGATAATTCTTGGAGAAAATAAAATGCCACGAGGCAATGGACAAAAGGAGCTTATGGGATAGAAGCAAATCCAGTAACAGGAAACTGCATCACTTTTGGCAGGAAGGTCAAATGAAGTGGGAAGGTAATTTCCTGCAGGTGACAAGATTCCATAGACTCACAGCACTCATTTCTTGTAATGCCGATTACAGTGAAAAGCCTCAGACCAGGACAACAGCCACCTGTCAAAAAGGAGCTCAATATTGAAAAGGAGGCAGATGCTCTAGGTAAATAAGTGATACTTGAATGTGAGTTAGGTACCCTTGTTTCTCACAAGAAACACTAACTCTGGGCCAAGATTGTCTTCGGAAGCCCACTCCTAGGCAGTGCCATGCATTCGAGAGCCTGACAGTCAAACCTGTGCACTTGTTCAAAACACATGGCTCACACGCAGTGATCCTGCCTGTGTATAAAAGGGAGATGAGACACATCAGGCCCCCCCATCCACCCCCGTCAGGTGGAAGCCGCGTCTCCCCTGTAGCAGGGCTCTGCCTGCCCATTTCCACAGCCCCTCCTCCAGC
This sequence comes from Bubalus bubalis, assembly GCF_019923935.1. Lineage (NCBI taxonomy): Eukaryota > Metazoa > Chordata > Mammalia > Artiodactyla > Bovidae > Bubalus > Bubalus bubalis. The sequence goes on along the minus strand of NC_059158.1, from coordinate 49,148,779 downwards.
CTTCTCCCATCCTCCTCTGCCAAATGGATCTAACTAATTACCACAGTGGTTTGAGATTCTCAAATTTCTTCCCTTCAAGCTGTAAAGATATCCTCAGACTGAGCCTCACATTCAGAATGGCTGTCAGCTCTCACTTTAATGGGCACTTAAATTTAATGTCAAGCTGATGTCTGTGGAAGACCTTGATTAAATCTGCAAACAGTAGACTCTAACTAAACCAGAATTTTAGAGTTGTCTCATTTTGCCTTTCAAGCTTAAATCCCAGAAGTTTTCTTTTTTTCTGTGCAAAGAATTGCAAGAGTTTGTTTGCAAAGACCCTGAGTATCAGTCAGGGAGCAAAGTGTAACAAGCAGGACACTGCCGTGCTTTTACAGAGAGAAATCCCTCAGCTTACAAGGCCATATGATTTAAAGATCCTTCCTTTTCATTGCTCTGTTCTGCTCCCTCCCTTTCAAAATCTGTAACTGTTTACTTTCACGACTATAATATTATAAGCGACTATATATGAAAAGTTTACTTAAACCTTCCTAGTATTCTTTTACGCACATTGCAATCAAGGGTTTTAGACTATCTGGATGGAGTGAGAAATAAAATGAAAGAAATGGGACAGTATCTCCACAAACAACATTGGTGCTCCCACCAGCTGCAAATTTCCAACCTGGGCTCGGCTTCTCCTGTCTCTTCTTTTGTCTCTGATCACTGTACAGCCTTTCCTTCTTGAAGAGGTAATAAAAGACGGATGTTAAAAGACCTGGAAGGCTCATGTTCTTCTTCATTGGCTGCTGTTTTGAAAAGAGGTTGCTGGCTTTTGATTTTTCTTTTGAGTTCTTCCTACATCATCTGATTCACACAGGTCTTTCAAAGAAAACAAATCAAAATTGTCAAGACCTGTGAAGCATGAAAAATAAATTGCTTTTCCCAACTCCATAAAGCACCAGAAAGGCATTAAAGTCTATCTTCTTATATAAACCTCTAACCCCATCCTCTAATCTACACGATTCACAAAATATTTATATATTCTTCTGTATAATACATAACAGGAGACCAAGCCTTATTACAAATAAATGAAACTGGGAAAACAACTAATATTTAAACAAGTGTTATTTTGGAGTTTGACTAGACACACATAAAACAGTCAAACTCCTGAGGCTGCTGGGTAAGACAGTGCCCTCAGACACAGGTGCTTGCTGTCAAGGGCTCCATGCTGGGCGCTCAGGCTTCAGGAGAACAGAACACATGGCAGGAAAGAAAGCCTTGCAAATCGTGCCAAGTACGAAATGCCCTGTCCTGAGGCTCTCGCTGAGCTACAGCACGAGGCTGCGGCTCGATTTCCCTTCTTGTAATACAATAGAGACCTGCTTTTCTGTGCTTGGCTTTCCATCACTAACTTGACTTTGGGGTTAAAACAGTACTCGTCCTTAACATTAAAAAAAAAAAAAAAAAAGTTTTGCAGTTTAGGGATGAAGTGGTTGGCAGTCATCAGATTTCTGCTGAGAACTATACATAATACAAAGAATAGCAGATGGTTTCAGAAGGGAGAGATTTATAAAGGTAATTTGTAGTGGAATAACACTATTTTCTGAACTAGGTAATAATAAGTCACAAAGACAAGCAAAGATTCAGATGTATCTTCTTTAGTTATCAGTTTAATTCAGTTCAGTCGCTCAGTCATGTCCGTCTCTTGGCGACCCCATGGACTGCAGCATGCCAGGCCTCCCTGTCCATCACAAAATCCTGGTGCTTACTCAAACTCATGTCCATTGAGTCAGCGATGCCATCCAACCATCTCATCCTCTGTTGTCCCCTTCTCCTCCCGCCTTCAATCTTTCCCAGCACCAGGGTCATTTCCAATGAGTCAGTTCTTCACATCAGGTGGCCAAAGTATTGGAGTTTCAGCTTCAACATCAGTCCTTCTAATGAGTATTCAGGACTGACTTCCTTTATATGTCACTAAATATTCCAAGAAATTTTTGCTCAGCAGCCTAAGATAAAAACCTGATCAGCTGACATTTTTAGGTTCTGATGCTCTGATCCTGTTTAAGACAGACAGTGCAGTGTCTCATGTGATTAAAGAGGATAAAGGACAAAAAGAGTGCATATATGTATGTGTGTAACTGACTCACTTTGCTGTACATGTGAAACTAACACAACACAGAAAATCAACTATACTACAATAATAATAACTTTTAAAAAAGGGATAAAGGGCAAGGGCTCTCTTCCCCAGGAAAAGAGACTTGTGTAGAATGGCATCCAAGGGAGTCGGTGAGTGAGGGTCACATTTCTCTGAGTGTAAATGCTCTAGCAAGTGAGCAGTGCCCACAGGGAGGAAATACCTCAGATCAGGGCACCACCCGCAGGCACACGGTGCATCACCAAAGACAGGCAGGGAGCAAGGCACTAGTTCGGGGCACACCCATGACCTTTCACAACCAACTCTCCTGCTGGCTCCGAAACAGGCATTACTAAAAATACGAGCTTAGTCACCACCGAAGTCAATGAATTTACCAAACCTACCTGGCAGTTCACAGCAACCAGTGAGTTGTGGAACCTGGAGGGGGGATGAAGAAACACCTCAGTCTTTACTTAGAACCTTCTCACCTTAGTGATGGCTGTCCCCCCAAGAGAGTGGAAGTGGCAGCGGAAAAGGAATACTATGGTTTTATATAATAAAACCCTTCTATTCCTTATAACAGTATGAGTGACTGTACACATTCAGTTTCTCTTAATTCCTGAGTCACAACTCACTTCAACTGAGTTTGCTCCCATTCAAAGGGGCAAAAATTCTCTAGCTAATGCAGAATAACTTCAAATGGCCAACTCAAGAGAAAAAGGAAGCAGAAAAAGTTTAAAATTTGGCAATATGTTGAATATTCCAGAATACCACATTAAAACCTGAGGCAAAGGCATAATATGAGTCTCACAATTATATGCAGACATACAATTATATACATTTTGATATTTATTAACAAAGATGGTCCAGAAAAGGTCTGGGTCAACATTACAGTGATAAGTGTTAAACTAAAAGCTGTTCTCAGTTGTATTGTTTCTAGGCGACAGTAACCAGTCCAGAATGCTGCTTTCTCTCCTAAAATAGGACTTAGGTCACATCATTCAAGTGTTATATTTCAAAAGAAATACTTCCTCTTCTCTTTTGACAAAGCAAAATACACTGGAGGTCTTTGTTTTTACCTGCAAGCCTGCCTTCCTGAGAAGCATGCACATGTGGATGGATGAAGGAGGTAGGGCAGAGGGAGAAGGTGACGAAAAAGAAAAAGGCAAAATAGCAAAGTTGGAAATAAAAGCCAGTGAAGAAGTTGGGCTACCAACTGCCCAGGAACCATTCACTGAAGCAACTCCTCCAGTTCCTCCAGATCCATGTCCAGAGCGGAGCTGAGTGAGTCCAAAGTGGAGGACAAATCCTTGCTTCTCTGGACACTCTGTCTGGGTTGGGGCGTTTCAGGTTGGACAGAATCCTTCTTGATGTCTTTACCTCCACTGAGGATCCGCTGGCTCTCAAAAAAGAACTGGTTTGGATGACTCAAAGAAAAGCCACAATCATCCACCTGCACAAGAAGCAGATGTGTGTCACAATAATACATACATAACAAAAGTACAAATAAAGGGGGTGTGAAGAACCATCCGGACCTCATTCAGAACCTACTCAACATCTGAAACACAGATTCTCCTTCAAAATCTCAACCACCACTCACACGATCTCACTCACAGGGAGCTCCAGCCACCCCCAACAGTAACGAGCAGTGAGGGGTACTTCCAGCCCAGACCCCTGCTTCCCCACCCACCTCCTACCTGACACCTCAGATGCTCAAAGGCACGTCAGAGCAAAATGCTTGGCATCTTGTCAGTCAATATTTGTTTAAAAAACAAGAAAAGAAAGGAGGAGGATCTTCCTAATGAGCTGAGTCTAGAAGGATGAGAAAGTAACAGCTGGGACAATGAGGGTGAGGGCCTACAAGCAGTGGGTCCCCAGGAGCAGGGGACAGAGGGCTGCCTGGAAAAGCAGGAGGTACGGGTGGGCTGGTGTGCAAGGCACAGAAAGGGGCGACAGGACACGAGGCTGGGTGAGGCTGCGGCCAGGGCGCAGAGACATCCGACAGCCGTGTCAGCAACCCAGACCCAGCTGCATAGGGTCAAAATTTTTAGTGGTCACTAACATTTCATAAGAAGGGAAGTGATGTGATTAAAGATATGTGCAATCTTATGGTGGATTAAAATGGATTAGCAGGGGGTTAAGTTACCATTACAGTTCAGGATGAACCTTAAAAAGTAGACCAATAAACAGAAAGAACATCTTTCCTGGTAAAACTTACTTGAGAATCCCAGGGTTCTCTGATTCTCTGTAGTCATTGTTGATACATGTCGGACCAATAATTTTATAATAATTCAGTGTATAGCAGATTGATAGTGGACACACTGACTTACGAGTTATTACCCAGATCACTAAGAATAATTTTTTATCTGCTCCTTTCCTGCTTAGTTTCAAAATATTTACTGAATGTTTTATCTATAATTTTTTTTAACAATGGAGTCATTTTGTGAACTTCTTTATTATATTGTTTTTCACTCAATTCATTAAAAACTGGGAGATTCAATATAAAGTTTGCATTTTACAAAGTGTTTCATGAAAAGTAAGTTCATTTCCCAGCAGATTTTCAACCAGTAGGCTTTGCTTTTATAAATAAAGAATTCTAGAGATTGGAAAGATGTAAGGAATCCTTTAAATTGAATCTCCTCCAAGTACAGACTAAGAAAGTGAGACCCAAATGACACAGTCACAGCTCTAATAACCAGTTGTGCCTGAATTAGAATTCAGGCCTTTAGGTCACTTAGTTACTCTGAAACCTGTTTTAAGGGGTTTTATGCAAAGTCAAACTTACAATCACAGCATTATAAATATTATTTTAGAGATAAAACTGTCTATAAGAATTATAAAAAGCACAGCTGGGTCACTTTATGCAAAAACAAGCTAGTACCTTTTGTGATCATTAATTACATATTTTCTACACCTTGTTTCAAGTTGTTAAAACTGTCAAAATATCTATCACAGATATCTGTGGAGTAAACTGAATGATTAGATTTCAACATGGACAAAATGAAATGTGGTCATCTTTATATTTTATACACCAGGCTTCTCTAGTGGCTCAGTCACTAGATGAAGGCTCAGATGGTAAAGCATCTGCCTGCAATGTGGGAGACCGAGGTTCAATCCCTGGGTTGGGAAGATGTCCTGGAGAAGGAAATGGCAACCCACTCCAGTACCCTTGCCTGGAAAATCCCAAGGACAGAGGAGCCTGGTAGGCTACAGTCTATGGAGTCGCATAGAGTCTGACACGACTGAATGACTTCACTTTCACTTTTCACTTTATATTAAGCATCAGTTTCTTCTCCCCTGAAATGGGGGTAATAATAGTTATGTCACAGGGCTGCTACGAGGAAAACCAAGGAAATATGAGGATAAAAAGAGTTGTTGGGTCTATGAAATCTACATTAAATGCTTTGGAAAGATTCAAGAAAGGCAAGTTAGTTAAAAATAAAACAACCTGAATTCTCAAAAAGACATACTGCTTTGTATTATCATTAAGTTCTTTTTCCACTTTAAAGAAACATAAATTGGAAATCAGTGGTGGTGTATTGTGTGTATGGTTTTCGGAAAAAAATGAAATCAAATTCCCATCCCTAAACTATACTCAAACAAAAGACTTTGCCTTTATATCAGAAAATTAGCAAATAAATGACACTCAAATGTTTTAAGTTTAAAATGTAATATTTTGTTTGTGTTAGTTGCTTAGCTGTGTCCAACACTTTGAGACTCCATGGACTGTAGCCCGCCAGGCTCCTCTGTCCGTGGAATTCTTCAGGCAAGAATACTAGTGGGTAGCCATTCCCTTCTCCAGGGGATATTCCTGACCCAGGGATCGAACCCAGGTCACTTGCATGCAGGCAGATTCTTTACCATTTGAGCCACCAAGGAAGCCCAAAATGTAATGTTAGGTTACATTTGAAATGTAATCCGTTTTAATTAATATTTTTATTAACCAACTAAATAATGCCAAGGGTATTGAAATGAGGGCTGTAACCTAGGTTCTGTGTGATGTCATGTTTCCCAACTTTCTCTCTTAGGTCTGCAATCGCCCTTTCTTAACTCATTTTGTTAAATAAGCTAATTTTACCAAACATCTTTTAAGATGCCTGATAGCATGATGAACTTATGAAGAGTTTCCTTCTGTTTACTGGACTATATTTCTTCTAAGATGTGGTATTTCTTTTGAAATTTTTCTTTCTTTCCCTTTTATTTTTGGCTGAAGGAAGTTATCTTTCATCCTGTTCAGGAACATAAAACTAGGAAGTTTTAGGGAGGAAGGGGAGAAGCATAAACCAAATAGAATGAAAACAGATTTTACTTTAAATCCAATTAGTAAAAAGAATAGAGTAAGAGATTTATCCACATCAAAATCTCCCACTTCACTTAATGCTTAGAAGTTAGCAGTTACTTCCTTTGTGTGGTGGTGGCACTCAAGTCATGTCTGACTCTGCAGCCCCATAAACTATAGCCCGCCAGGCTCCTCTGTCCATGGAATTCTCCAGGCAAGAATACTGAAGCAGGTTGCTATTTCCTACTGCAGGGAATCTTCCCAACCCAGGAATAGAACCTGTGCCTCCTGCAAAGACCTATTATTACCTTTACTCCTCACTAAAAAACAAAAGGGGGGTGAGATTCAGTTTGCTTCATTCTATATTTGGAAATACTAAGTGAGAATTTTCACAATTTGGTTTGCTGTGAATGTTTCTCTCCTTGCCTTTTTTCTTGTTTGGTTGCTACTGGTGATAGTTTTCTTTGTGGTTAATAATTTTTTTATTATTATTATGTTTTCTACTTTCTGTTAAGTATTGAGAGAGGGAAATCCTGTGATGCATCTTCACTCTGTCCTATGATCTCGGAAGTCCCAAAGCAAAGATCTAACAAAAGATGGAGCAGAAAAAAAAGGTGGGATGGAGACCTTTATAGGCTACATCATAAATTTTGAGTTTCCTCTTAAGAGGGATGGGGAAGGCTTTTTCAATGTTTTTAAAAAGCACGTTACTGAAATGGTCAGATTTCTCTGTTTTACAAGCGACCTGGCAGCCATGTGGAGGAGAAGAAACTGGGCAGATAAGTGTGCAGCTGCTGGGGAAGGAGTCAGGAAGCTGCTGCAATGAGTGACCCACACAAGAGACAGTGGTGCTCCTGGCCCAGGGTTCTGACTGATCCCCAAAGTGATCTTGAGTGAGGATTAAAAGCTTAAGTGTACTTGGTATACCCTATTTAAGACTGTAGGAAAATGTGTGATAGATTTTAATAAGATTTGTGTAGAGATCTCTTACAGTGAAAAGGAATTATGCTAAGCTGTTTGGAAATAAGTATCCAAAATGACTCAGTACCTAAAGAGACCTATTTCTAAATAAACAATTTTCAATTAAAATCCAGAGTTTAATCTACACGAAGGCCTAGTGTTTTCATTTACAAACAGAGTATGACAAAATTTTAAAAAAATCACTACAATATAAAATATTGCTCTCTAAAAATATTGAAGAAAACAGATTTCAAGCAGGCCCGCCTTTGATATCTACTAAGTGAATCTCTCTCTAACATCTGCTTTGAATCAGCACGTTTTGCACACGATGACCTTCACAGCAACAAAGGTATCTGCTGTAGCAAATGTGGATTCTGAAGGAATGAAAGCAATACTGTTTTACCTATGGGATGTTTGGGTTTTAATCAAGAGGTTTTCAATGACAGCTTATAATGAGGCAGCTGGTCTTACCAAAAAAAGCCATATGGAACCATCACAGCACTGCTGTACATGTTATCAGCTAACTGGTTCATTTTCAAAACTTTCATTAAAGTGAGCTGGATCACACAGGGCTCAAAAAAATAATCACAGGTTTTTTTGGGGAGAACAGGCAGAATGATAGCAACATGACAATAAAAATCGATTTTGTTTTTAAATTAAATTAGAAAAAATAGTAAGTGAAGAGAGAGATTCAGAACAAAAAATCTATAGGGAGACATTTAGTGAATACAAACAGCCTTTTTATTCCATTGATTTATATGTGGTTTAAAGTAGATTTTCTATATGTGGGAGGATTTAGACATGTGTCTTTTTAGTCTCTTCATTAATCTAAGGCAAGTTTTAAACACTGACAATAGTAGTAATACTCTTATAGGAATAATCAATAGGAGAGATGCTACAAAAGCCGATCTGAGAAATAAACACATCTTACTTTTTAGCAATGTCACAGACTCAGTGTTAAATATAATTTTCGTATCTTCTTAAAAAAAAGAGGTTACATACGTTGACCTTAATTTGTCAAAGTTATAAGGCCTCTTACTTAAAAAGGTCCACAAATAATTAAGAATTAAATTAAATTAAAATTTTCAAGTTGAGCAAGCAAATTAAAGAATATAGTCTATAGGGGAAAGAGTTGTGCCAGGCTGATGCTGAAAATACCAAACATGTGGCTCATCTGTTGAGATTCCTATTTTAATAAAACTGATGACAATTTGTTGTTCACTACTATATTGACATTTAGTCCTTTCAACTTTGTAAAAATAAAATTTTTATGTTTTCCAATAAAATCACTATTTTCAACGGTTAGGTGTAAGAGTAAGAGGACTGGACCCACGGCCCAGAGCAGACCAGGATTCTGTCTCCAGAATTCTGTTTCCAGACCTCCTATTAACCAGCGGTGGTCCTGCAGGCGAATCGTGTTGAATTACTAGGCCCGCTTATTTTTTAAAGTAAACTGTGAAGGCTGGATTGTGAATCTAGACAGGAAAATACTAATGGCCTCCACAGTTGTTATTACAAACACAGTTTCAGGTGCTCCAGAACAGTAGTCAGGATTGGTTCAAGAGCTCCAGGTGAGGGCTTTGACAGCCTGTTCAAATCCAAGCTTCACCCCTTAGGGCCTTAAGCCCTCAGACTCTCTAAGCTCTGACATGATGGGGATGCGGATCGGGCTTACTCTAGTCTGCGGTGTGAACCAAAGGACCAATATGCCCAGAGCATCCTGGACCTAGCATACGTGAAGGGTTTTGTAGGTGCTGGCTGATATTATTCAATATTATTATTATTTTCATTATTATCAGTGATGTTATAAGATATATTTGTCCTATAAAATTTAATGTAAGAAATTCTGCAATTAGATAACCACAAAAGAAAAATGATTTCATGAAAACCAGAAAACATAAAACTGATTATAAAACTTAAAGTACCATGGTAGCTGATGATGAATTCCATACATGTAGCATCTTTTTTGGGAGGATCATGGATCCTTCTGAAACCTGATAAAACACTAGGCTCCAAAAATGCGCAATATGTACTTAGAGAAAAAATGTTTCAAGGGTGCATGGCCCAGGTCCATTCTCAGCTTTCTGTCCCATGTTAGAAAGCCATGATCAGGACCAGTGACTGCAAACGGGGGTCTGTGAGCTAAGTTGACCTGCAGACACGCTGTCAGCCTGCACACAGCCGCAAAACTTGTCAATGTTCACAACTCTAGCAGTATGACTAATTCAGTGGTGATCATCTCAGGCAATTTCACTTGTCTGGGTTGTCTGCCTGACCCCTGCAGACCTCTGAGTTTGTGACCTAAGCATTACACCTCTCAGAACCTACTAGCAGGCCTTTTGTACAGGAGTCTGGCAAGAAAACAACCAAACACAGTTCCCTGACTCCCTTGCAGCTTGGGGGTCCACTGCATAACCTAGGATCTGCCATGCAGATAAACATGAGACTAAGAAACAGACTAGAGTAACATGAGGGAGCAGCCACAAGTAAAAGTGTTCAATTTTCTACAAGGAAGATGGCAAAAGCCTTTGGTTCTTCTGGACAACAGCAGTCAGCATTCCACACCTACTCTAAGGATTGGGTACCTAAGGCCTGAGGGCCCAGTCCAGCCCACCCTGTACTCCTATAAAGAAAGTTCTCCCGGGACAGACACAAGCCTGCTCCTTCCCACAATGTCTAGGCTGCTCCTGCATGACAACAGCAGAGAGGAGCAGCTGTGACAAAGGGCACGTGGACCTGTCATGACCTGGCCCTTTACAGAAAATCTGCCAACCCTTGGTCTCATCCATAGAAGTGGAGTGGTAGGTGGTAGCCATAGCAAAGTAAGATTTTCTCAGAATATAGTTTTTCTTAGTTACACTATTGCTGGTTCTCCAGCATCCAAGCTTAATTCCCTGCCCCTTCTATAAATTTTATAAGCAACCTCATGTTGTGTAATAAATCCCTTTCCCCTGAAAACATCTGGAGTGGTTTCTACTGCTGCAGCAAAGAATCCTGAATCAAACACTAACAGAAGACAAAGGATAAGGTTATAAAGTTTAAAAATTTACTTACATTATGTGTCATCTCAAAGAACTTCTGACAGGCTACCTGGTAATGTGTCCCTTTTACTAAATCCAAAATCTAAAAATGAAGGGAAAAAAGAGAAAGAAAAATTAGAAATTAATTTTCTTCTAAACCACTGTAGCTCCTGCTTGCTGGCCTTTTCATAATCTTCATTCCAGACAGGAAATACATTAAATCATGTGGCACGTTGTATCCCTGCAGCCTGGGCACTGTGATACTTTTGAAATTATACAGTAGCTGTTTAGGTTGGCATTAAACCACTGATGATAAGAGATAAGAAGTGATCTTTCTGACCTACTGACTGTGAATTTCAATAACTTTACCTTGACAACAAGATGAAAAGAAATCCCAGCATTATGATTTTGACAGTTATTCTCAGAATATCATATTGCAACACATCTTCCAAAATTGTAAATATAAATCTAGTAACTTAAATGGTTGGTGCATGAAGCAATCAAGTTTACTATTTAGATTTTTATTTTCCACATTACCACTTTGTACAAAAATATTATAAAATACAGCTGTGTGCCCATCAGGAAAATCTAATGTAAAGTCTTTGGATGAGTATCTGTGGAGAGGGAATGTTTTTGCCTTCAATCAGATTTGTCCTTTTTGAAATGAAGTTATTTCTAGTAAAGCTCAGCAAAATGTGAGAGTAAATAGTCTATTCTGAACACCTATTAGGAACATCATCCCAAATACAATTTGCTTCCCAATTCCACTTCATGTAACCTCTTCAGAGCCACATAAACTCCCATCCTTATCAGCAGAGTGCAATGCCAGCTGAAATTTGTAAATTTTCATCACTTCCCCTGACAAATAAAATATATATGTGGCCTGTTCATAAAACACAGTACAATGCTGGAAGTAAGAAATAGCCTCGAATGAAGGAAAAAAATAATTCTGGAGAAATGTTAATTTCTATCCTTTTTCAAAAGCATGAACTTCCTATCAGAAAAAGAAATGTAAGTGAAGTCTCAAATTCTTGCTGTCCTCCTTACTGAATATAGCTTACATCTTTTAACAGATACAAAAAAAATTACAGTACAGAATAAGCAGCACATTATACTGACAGGGGTGTAATTAAAAGAACGTTTTCTCTGACTGTCTTACAGATTACATTTCTAAATTTCAGGTCACCTTTTACTAAATCCTACATGAAAAAACTGTGTAAATGCCAACCAATCACAGCACCCAGGATCCTGCCTGTCTACCCATGTGACCTGTCCGCTTTTCTTGAATTATTAGAGCAAAATGAAAAACACGTCAATTTAAAATGAATGACTGTAAATCTTTAAAGTGAAGAAAGTCACAAAGTTTTTAAAGTAATTCAAACATTCTGAGCTCATATTTGCCAATTTTTTTACACATAGATAAGTCAACTGTGCAGAGATGAACTTGCAGTTGAGAACTGGCAAACATCAGTGATACCAAGGTGTGAATGTCTGCAAATTACAATCTTGGAGAAGGACTTTAAATATAAACTTAAGTTTAAATGATGCCATAAATTACCTGGGAGAAAATAAATTCACAGAAACAGATAAAAACCTCAACTGTGTGGTATGGAATAAATTCCCTTTATGTAAAAACAAAACAGTGAATCTAACATCCTATTCTATGTATACACACTTCTTGTTTTTATATATATATATATATATATATATAAAAATATGGTATATTTAAATATCTTGCAAAATAAATATGTAACATTATATATAATAATAGAATCTATATGTTTGGGAAACATACTATAAAACAATACTTTTATAATATGTAAGAAACATAATTGGAGAAGGCAATGGCACCCCACTCCAGTACTCTTGCCTGGAAAATCCCATGGACAGAGGAACCTGGTAGGCTGCAGACCATGGGGTCGCAAAGAGTTCGACAGGACTGAGCGACTTCACTTTCACTTCTCCCTTTCATGCATTGAAGAAGGAAATGGCAACCCACTCCAGTGTTCTTGCCTGGAGAATCCCAGGGACGGGGGAGCTTGGTGGGCTGCCGTCTATGGGGTCGCACAGAGTCAGACATGACTGAAGTGACTTAGCAGCAGCAGCAGCAAGAAACATAATAGTAAAATTACGTAGTTGGGTAAGGTACACATATAAAAAGTTATTATGAGAAATTGACATAGAAACCATAGAATGCAAGGAAAGACAATGTATCTTTAAATTTTAGGTTCCATTAAAAAATTGAATTTAGATTAAAAAAAAAAATCATACAACAATCCTCTTTCTACCCCAATTCCTACTCCACTACAGAGACTAGGCTCTTCCTTAATGAAAACCATTTACTTTTCCTCTTTTATTTCATCTTCCTATGAAGAATTTTTATTGAAAGTTTTCTTGCAAATTCATAAATAAATCATTTGCCCATCTATCCTTAAACAACTTCGCTGACTATGCAGCAGCACATTTGAGTGAATAAGGTTTCTGCACATCTGTAAAGGTGCAGTAGGGGAAGAGGTCATAGTGCTTTTCACTGGATGAACTGTGTCCCAAGAAGAAGAGTGAGGGAAGGAGACAGGTAACAACTGACCTGTCTGTTGTTAGCCTGGGAGACAGTCAGTGAGCCAGCAGGGAAAGCTGAGAGAAAGGTGCCCTGAGGTGACTGGGGGTTACTGGTAGGGATTATGAAGAAATAGACCTTCCCAGAATAGGGGAGCCTGTCTGTGCTCAGTCATGTCTGGCTGTTTGTGGGTCCCGTGGACTGTAGCCTGCCAAGCTCCTCTGTCCATGGAATTTCCCAGGCAAGAAATACTGGAGCAGGTTGCCATTTCCTGCTCCAGGGGATCTGCCCAGCCCAGGGATTGAACCTGCATTAGCAGGTGGGTTCTTTACCACTAGCACCCTGGGAAGCCCTAGGGGTGCCTATCTACTCAAGGCCATTTAACTGTGGAAAGAATTAAAATTTGAAAAATCTTACAGCTGAATGATCGTATTTTCATTGAGACAGTTTTTCCTTAAAAAACTTATGTGTTTTAAATTAAGATAGAAAATGTGAAACATTATTATTCTATTTTTTGGCAATTTATTTTTTATTTAAAAAAGATTTTAGTCGGAGCATAATCGGTTTATAATAATGTGCTGATAATTCTGCCATACACATAAATTATTCATGAATCATGAAATCAGCTCTAATTTATCAGTTCCATGTATACATGTATCCCCTACCTCTTGAACCTCCAATCCCACCCCTCTAGGTCATCATGGAACACACTCTGAGCTTCCTGCATGATACAGCAAATTTCCACTAAACTATTTTACACACAATAGTGTATATATGTCAATGCTACTCTCTCAATTCATCCCACCCTCTCCTTCAAGTAAGTCAGAAAAACAAATACTGTATATTAACACATATGTAGGATCCAGAAAAATGGTACTGATGAACCTAGCTGCAGGGCAGGAATAGAGATGCAGATGTAGAGAATGGACTTGACACAGCACAGTAAAGGTCAGGCTGGATCATTACTATTCAAAAAACAAAACAAAACAAATAAAAACATATACTTTAGTTTCCCATTATGATCTACATTAAAGAGATACATGAAAAGAAATGCAAAGGTCCTGGCACTGATGGGGAAGGACTGAAGGCAGGAGAAAGGGAAGACAGAGGATGAGATGGTTGGATGGCATCACCGACTCGATGGACATGAGTTTAAGCAAGCTCCGGGAGGAGTGAAGTGAACTGAACTGGGCACTGAGTGAAGTTTGGTTCTCCCGCGGGGAACGGGAGCGTCGCTCTGAGCACAGGTGTGACACAAACATGCACTTTTCCCAGGACAGCCTGCCTGCTGTGCCGGGGGCAGGTAGAGAGGGTGAGCTCACGGCGCGAGTCCAGGGGACAGATGGGGGTGGGAGGGAGGGGGGCTCTGCAACAGATGCTGACCATTGTTGGTGGGGGGTGGGGGGACAGCTGCTCCATGTGAAAATGCTCAACCACAGCACTATACGGTTTTATATACTTCATTCCTGAAATACAGGGTCTTTAGGAAGAGCTGGTCTCATTCAGAGTTTAAATGTTTCCTGTAGTCATAATTCAAGTGACCTTTTCTAAAGTGCTAAGTTTTAACAGAAGAGTCTGTGCCCCTGGGCTCTGGACAGATGTGCCTGACTTACAGCCAGGCCACCATGAGCTCGAAGAGATGTTAACTTCAACCAGAAGTGCTGTTCTTTTCCTTGAAGCTGAAATTTTCTTTTATATTTCTCAAGAAAGAAGAAATACTGGATATGGTAATATTTTATAGTGTCAATGTTGAACGTACCTAACCATGTTTTTTTAAAATATACTTGGTGGGAGAGAGGGGTACACAGCAAGTTAGTTCATAATGTGCTTGATTACATATTTTTTGTGTTATGTGTTGCATATTGAGAGGGTAACAGGCAAGAAGGCCAGGGGTCTCCAACAGAGGAAATAGCCTGCAAGTGGTCAGACATATTTCTCTCTCTTAAGAGGCAGGAGGAAACAAACTAGAGATATTTTTTCCTTCTCTATACAAATTTAAAAGGAGGTTTCTCTTCAAATACTGTGTTGCCATAATGACACCTGGTTTCACCCGAAGTTAATTCTTCTCCAACCTAGAGATAACCCATGCATTTCTCTTATGGAAATGTTTATCTTACGCTATGCTAATGTACTATGCATTTACCCCAAACTCTGTTTTCAAGTCAGTTCTGCCTCTTGGCTCAGAACCTACTTGACAAACCAGTATGTTATATTCAGATATTGTTCCCCTAATCTATGTAAATGAAACTATTTGTATGGTGATCTGCCCTTCTTCAAGATTCAAGTTAATCATTTTATGGCCCAGGATGAACCATTTGGTGCCGAGATTATCCCAAAATGCATCTTACGGGTGAGGGGCCTGGTGCCATTCTGAGTTTTAAGACATTCCTTTCTTTTATTAACAGACTGCTAGTGACTATATACCATCCAGATGAAGACCAGCAGGAGGGTACTCTTTCTGCCCCCTTCTGATGCCTATGTCAGAAGCTTTCCCTCCTTTATACTTTAATAAAACTTTATTACACAAAAGCTCCGAGCGATCAAGCCTCGTCTCTGGCCCTGGATTGAATTCGTCTCCTCCAGAGGCTGAGAATCCCGGCGTCTTTGCGTGATTCAACAACAACCTTTCAATATGATATTAAAATTTTTTTAAGAAAAAACATTTTTGTAGAAAAGCCAGAATGAGGATGTAGTCAGGCAGTAGCACTTTCTGGACAGTGTTTGTCTCGTTGAGCTTCTGAAGGGCCAGCTCGCCAAGGCTGGGCTCAGAGGCAGGGCTGGCCAGAGGGGGGTTTGAAAGAACCAGAGAGAGAGAGACACACTCACAGGGTGAGAAGCTCTACCGGAGGAAAGAGGAGATGTAAGGAGACAAGAAAACATAAACAGGAAGGTGAGAGAGGCAGGTGGGAGCAGAGTGTGAAAGGCCCAAGCAATGGGTCCAGGGGACAGAGCCCACAGCTGCTCTGCATGGCCTGCCTGCAACCGCGCTCACCCAGCAGGGGCGTGAGTCTCCCCACTCCCTGGTCCTTCAGGAAGAGACAACACACCACAGCTTCCTCATGAATCAGCATCAGTACCAAACAGTCCTTTAAGAAGGAAACCAAATCAAGTGCCAATTCTGATGCCTATGCTAGAAGTTTCTTAATTCTGCTTTAGAAAAATACAATCTGAAGAATCATATTAAATAAAGGCTTATTTGAAAACAAAAGCTTGTTAAAGAAAAATTCCAATGAAGGTCTAAAAATATTGCTCAAATGCCAATTTGAGTTTGGTTTTTAATGTCAGTATTTCCAGGCTAGAGTACAAAACGTAAAGCACAACAATCATTCTAGTCTACTTCATCAGCAGTCAGAAGGTTAAGAAAAATTAAAAGGAAAAGCAATATCTTACTACTATATTTTGGTAACTTATGTTCTTTAACTTTTTTCTCTATGTATCTTAAACTACTTATCAGCTGACTAAAGTCCATCAAGAAGAATATTAGATGATTTTTCCTTTTTTTTTTTTTTAAACAATGCAGTTTGCCATTTTTATAAGACATTCACCATGTTTGTACTTACTGAGTTTGGTAACAGTATTAATTACACTTTATCAACTATTTTATCATCAAGGCAAATTACTGTTTGGTCTTGAATGCCAATAAAATGGCTGATAACCAATATAACCTTGCAGAGAAGGGCAGAGAGAAGTAAGGTGGCAGTTTTCTCATCTGGCTTGTGTTCCTCCACAGCCCACTGACAGACATGTGACACGAAGTACTAGGAAGGAATGCTGTATTTGCACTTGCACACACGCGTACACATACGTGAAGGAGGAATTTCAATGACATTTTATAACTTCAGGGAGCTGACACGTCCTCTACACCTTCATTTTGGCACCTGCCACAAGTTCCAGAGGCTTCTCTGATGGCAGGATGCAGCGACCTGCCCGTCCTGGGCTGCAAGGGGGCAGGGCGGGGAGAGACACGCAACTCAACTATCTCTAACTCAAGGTCATGTTCTGTTTTATTTAAAAGTGGTAACAAGTGTGTTTCTTTCTTAAAAAGTCAACCTTTCAAGGAGATATTTGCTGATATTTTCCCCCTCCCTTTCTAACTTTATTTTGAAGATAAGAGAAACAGTCATGATGCAGAGTCTGGAACACTTTTGAGCTCATTTATCTGGTTCCTGTTTCTCCCAGACACATGATGACCCTGCCATGACCTTCACCTGCCGGCAGGTCAGGAGCAAGCTTCCCACTCCTGAAAATGTGCTGCAATGTGTTTAAAACACCATGTGCCATGAATCCTTCTAACTCACTCTTCATTGTCTATAATAGTTAGCCAATTGAATTATTTCTACCTCCAAAAGTCCTTAAGACCCATCTTTTCCTCCCCATTGTTCAGGCCCTCGTCATCTCCTTTTTATGGCAAAACTTCTTGGTTCCTCCATTCTCACTCAAGACTGCTGCTGATCCAACCCCAGAGAAGCTTCCCTGCAGTCCAGGCCTGACCCTGGCGTTGCTGGGTCCTGCATGGCAGTGACCGTCAGGACACAGCCTCCCCCAGGGCCCTCCTGCCCGCCCGAACTGAGGCCTCGGTCCACCCCAGCTTCTCCCATGGGACGTGCTTTGCAATTTCAGCTCACAAAATTCCAGTGATTTCTCTGAGGGTGTTTTTGCTCTAATGCATTGTTTGATTTGGTCTAGTTCAGAATTCCGTAGTTTCTTCAGGGCAAGGCTTACCAGGGTAGTGCTTCTCAACTAGTCTGTTCCTAGAACTTGTGTTCACAGCTCTCACAGGACCAGGCTGCCCAGAACACACCAGGACTTTATCTGACCATGCTCACCGCCCCCCAGCCGAGCCTTGTCTCACCACACCGGATTTCTCTACCACCTGTTTCCACTGGAGCGTCTCCTCCGAGAAGGTAGAGGACATGTTACTAGCTCACTGCTATATTCCCAGGATCTGGAAGGTGACTGGAATGCAGACACATCCGATCATACTTGCTGATGCTGGATGGACGCTGCCCCTGTGGCCTGACCAGCCTGACCTCCCTCCAGGGTACTCCTACCCCTACCTCTTCACCCAATGCAAACATCACTTCCTGCGGGAAGCACTCCTTGGTGTTACCCCCTCCCTCCTCAGCAGGTCTTCTCCCTCTGGCTCTTCAACTAGCATTTAGGATAATTTTTAAAAGAACTTCTCAAACTTCATTATAGTTAATTATGCCCCTTAATGCCACCAGACTAAAAGCTCTAACACAGTTTCTTAATCATCTTTCTGTTTCCAGATTTGAACATATGGAAAACTAAGCAACATGGATGGTGCTCAGAAAATGTTTATTGAGCCATAAAATAAATGTCTTTCCTCCCCAAAGAAACTTCCTTCTGTTTGAATCTGTCTTAGAGTACTTTTACCAGAACCTCTGCAATTAGACACTTGATTTCCAATTCTCTCTTTATTTTTTGGTATAGCACCACAGAAAAAAATTGCTAACTTAATTCAGTTCTTCCACAGGCTTTAAAAGGGCTTGAGAGGTTTCTCCAGTCATATCTGAGGACACTCTGGAGAAGAGAGTGACAACACACCATCAAATTAACTGAAATCCAAATGCAGAAATCTGCCATTGCTGTGTATAGTTATCCTGGTCTGTGCACACAGCAGCCTCAGCCCACACCTCTCAGACAAGCTTTCAGACTGTGAACCAAGTCAGTCACTGTCTCCACCCATGTGGTCTACATTCACTCGGCCCCTGGAAGGGAGTCCAGCGTCGAGTTTATAGAGATGAAAGATACCACTTATGCCCCTGGGGAGAGTAAGGGCACAGAGTCAATTTGGAGAGAAGGACAAACAAGGGAACAAGCAGTCCAGAACAGGCACTGACCTGACAGGAGCACAGAGGATGCTACAAGGCGGGGGCGGCTCATTATGAGCGTTTGCAAAGGATGGAACCAGGTGGTAACATTGAACCACAGTGTCGAAGATAAAGTATAAAGCATCAGAGCAACCCAGACACAGGACAACATGCAAAGGAGGCACAGAAGCTCCAAGCAAGGCTCTTGGGGATGGGCATACTCTCAAACATACTAGAAAGATGATCTGACCTCAATATGAAGGACTTCTGGGGGGACATGGACTGTGGACAATGGGGAGACATATAACAAGAACAGGGGACATCCTTGAGAGCCCTGGGACCAGTCGTGGATGTCGCCCCAATTTTTAGCTTGAAGATCTGGTGTCCTACTAGCTCTCCCTGGAGGCAGATAACTAAGGCAGCACCATCCCCTCCGGACAGGCATGCAGGTCTTCAGGCTTAGAGGCTGCTGAGACTGAAGGCCACGCTGTCCCAGCAGCTCAGGAGAGCTGAGAGCAGCCCGACTCTGACCGGCAACGCGGCACATGAAGGTCATGCCCCATCAGGGACCAGTCACAGGGCCATCCCCCTCAGAGGAGAGAGACCACTCCCCTTCTGCTCCCTCCCTATCAGGTGCTGACCCTGAGAACACCCCCAGCGAACATCCTGCACGCAGACCCCACCGCAGTGAACCAGACTTGGATGCACTGCAAGCTGTTCTGCTTGCTTGCTTGCCTTTTCAGGGACAGGGGATGGGCTCAAGGTGAGGAGTAATAGGGACAATAAGAGCATCTTACACTCCTGCTCCATCCATATCAGACACTGTTCTGGTTATTTTACTTAATTACCAGCTTTCTAAATCTGCTCTTCCCATATATATGCAAACATGTTAAAAAAAGAATGCTTACAGCAATTTAGGCCTTGTAATGCCTGGTAGAATCCAATCCAAAACGGTGACCCTCTCCAGCTAGAGAATTGTACTATGCCATCCCTCATAAATCCTGAAATGTCCTGCAAGTCAGCTAAATTCTAAATATAAGAGGTTTTCTGAAAGATGGATTATGCTGTTTAATAATCATATTACATCATTTCCTTATTATACTTTCATCCACAATATGAAAACCCAAATATTGAAAATGCCCCCTCCCCCCAAAAAAAGAAAATGTCCCACTGTCTTTTACTGTATTTGGATAAAGGTTTTGAATTATTAAAGATATGTCTAACATTTGGGTTAAAGGATTTAAGCTTTAGGGAAACATAAACAACCAAGTGAACTTGGAATCGGGGAGGGAGAGAAAGAGAAGACTGAGGAGAGGACAGGAGGGAAGGGCAGGCAAGACTCCCGTCAGGTCTGCGGAGAGGGGCAGAGAAGCATGGAAAATCGCAATCCCACACTTTACTCTCTAGTTACACCTGCCTTGTGGCTATCCTGGTTTGTTTTTTTTGCCTAGTATAAAAGCAAGCCACTTCAGAATCACTGTGTCCTACGTGATCTTTATGGAAATGATGCAAAGGATTTATCCCTGACAAAAGTTATTTTCAAAGATTTTATAAAAAGAGATGTATCAGATACTCTACTGAAAACAAACCAAATTAGAAGAAACCAAACATCTGTCATTTAAATAAAGTTTTTCCAAGGACTGGAGGATTAAAAGAAAAATAAATAAATATATATATACTTTATATCTGTATATAATATGGGCTTCCTCAATGGCCCAGCTGGTACAGAATCTGCCTGCCAGTTCAGGAGGTTCAAGAGGCAAGAATTTGGTCCCTGGGTCAGGAAGACAGTCTGGAGAAGGAAATGGCAACCTGCTCCAGTATCCTTGCCTGGAAAATCCTATGGATAGAGGAGCCTGGCAGGCTGCAGATCTTGGGGTCTCAAAGAGTCAGACATGACTGAGTGTGTGCATACATATTTTATACACATACGTACACATACATGCACATATACATTTAGAAACAGAAACTTCGTCTGAAACTTACATTGCAAACTGATGGTCAGCACTACCAGGAAGTCTGAAATGGCTAAACAGCAAGCAGACTAAGAATCTGAAACACTTCTTATGAAAAAAAAATTACTTAATTTCTGTATAGTTTAAGTTTGCTTTTCAAAAAAAAAAGGGAGGGCAGGAGGAATCCTCTGGGAGAATAGTCTATAAAATGGATCATGAAACAGAACTAAGTTGGGAGAACAGTATTTTGTACACAGGAAGGCAGGTGGATTTTATTATAAGTATCATAAGAGACAGTGACCATACGTGACTGAATAAAATTCCTCTACAGATACCAGAAATTCCACATGAATAAATAATAATGACAGAAAGATACATAACAGTAAACAGAATTAAATGTGTTTTTAATAAAGACTATGTTTTCCATTTTAGTTCAATTTTTCTGAAAGCAAACTTTAATAGCCTTGGTTAACAAATGGCGTATGTTATTTGACTTTCAAAGTGATTTTTCTTTGAATCACCTTGAACAATATCAAATAATCTTCAAATGACCATTCTTCTTCAGCCTAATGAAAAGGAAAGATATACACAAATATTAAGTTAGATGTTCAGAGGTTTTTATTATAAAGCCAAAAACGGAACCATATCCTCCTGACACAAATTCTAAAGTTCAACTTCCCATCTTTTCTTAATGCTATTCTAAGATTTATCAAGAACAATGTACACATTTTCAACTATATCAGCAAGAAAAGCAAAAGCAAGTGTAGCAATTTTTATAAATCAGAAGAGATGCTCATGGAGATGGAACAGACAGGGAAGCTGTTCTTGAGAGCAGTTGCCGTTCATAAAGCAATGAACAGATGGATACCACATTCCACTGTGCTCCTCACCTAAGGAGACCACAGGAGTTTTAGGTCAGATTTATATGAACACCGAAGGAGAAGGCAATGGCACCCCACTCCAGTACTCTTGCCTGGAAAATCCCATGGACAGAGGAGCCTGGTAGACTGCAGTCCATGGGGTCTCAAAGAGTCAGACACAACTAAGCGACTTCACTTTCACTTCTCCCTTTCATGCATTGGAGAAGGAAATGGCAACCCACTCCAGTGTTCTTGCCTGGAGAATCCCAGGGACGGGGGAGCCTGGTGGGCTGCCATCTATGGGGTCGCATAGAGTCGGACACAACTGAAGCAACTTAGCAGCAGCAGCAGCATATGAACACTGAATAAGGAGTCACTGAGATTTATATTTGCCATAAAATCTTGACATAGTGTTACTTTTAAGTCTTTTAAACTATATTGAAAGATTTCTTCATTGAAAGGCATTTAACAGTTTTAGATTTAATATGGTCACTAACTTCTTGAGAATTTTTGGACTGTGAAAAAGAGAGGTTAATCAACCTTTCAAAAACTATAAACAACATACATTTTTACATATTTCAAGGTTTTAATATCATTATTAATTTCCCCAGCAGCACCAATTAGATTTGCCTTTAAAATAATTATTAATGGTTATGTTGAGTAAAATTCCTAAGTCACATTTTCTCCTTCTCTTAAAAAAAAAAAAAAAAAAAAACAAAGTGAAAAATAAAAAGACAGTTTAAACAACACTAGTACAGAAAGGAAAGTGAAAGTCGTTCAGTTGTGTTTGACTCTTTGCAACCCCATGGACTATACTAGTACAGAAATGTAAATGATGAATCATTCATCAAAACTTGAAAAATGAGTAGCCTTATTTTCACTCATTTATAGGTCAACACGTAAAAGTAAATATTGGCTCTAATAGGTTAAGCATGACTGTATATTAGAAGCAAATATTAAAATATGAATATAGAAATAGGACCAAATCACTGTAATACTTAACAGTCTCAACTAACCATTTAGAGAAATACTCAGCAATGGGAACACAATGAGTAATATCTGCAATTTTAAATTTTCTAAAATTACAAGTAAAAAGGTAAAAAGAAACGTGAAATCAATTTAAATAATACATCTTATTTAAATAAGTATTGTTTATGATCATTTCAATATGTAATCAATATAAAAATATAATTACTAAGATATTTTACACTTGCTTTTCATATTAATTCTTTGCAACCTGGCATGCATTCTCCCCTTATGGCAGGCAGTGTGCTGGAGTGGACAACACTGCCTTGTGTGTGGGAGCTGTGCACATCTCTTTCCAAGTAAGGGTTTGAACATCATGTTGATAATGTGTCCAGTAGGAGTATTTACACAACAAAAATCAGCAAGTGACACAAGTCAATGTCTTTCTCTTTTCCAGGAGAGCTGGTCCCTGAACTCACCACCGCCCTCAGCACCTCTCAGTGTGGATCATCCACACGTCAAGCGCTGAACCGTCACTGCATGCAGCTGTGCCTGCAACTGGAGAGCCCAGATCAAGCATGCACAGACAGACAGGCTTTCCGAGTTAGCAACCTGGAATATTTCAAATGTCCAGTTTTCTAGAACTTATTGTAAAGTTTGGAAAGAAACAAGTAGGCAGGGTCCATTCACAGGAGAAATGAATACAAACTGTCCCCCTGGAAGCACAGGCATTGAACTCATCTGACAAAGACTTGACATCAGCTGTCTTGGGGGTGAAGTCGCTCAGTCGTGTCCGACTCTTTGCGACCCTGTGGACTATAGCCCACCAGGATCCTCCATCCATGGAGTTTTCTAGGCAAGAGTACTGGAGTGGGTTACCATTTACTTCTTTTGGTCAACCACCAAAAAAAATACACATTCTTCTCAAGTGCACAGGGACCATTCTCCAGGATAGACCATCTGTTAGGTGGCCAAACAAGACTTAATAATTTTAAAAATACTGAAATTATAGAAAACATCTTCTGTGATCAAAGTGGGGTGAAATTAATTACACAAAGAAAACTGGAAAATTAAAAATATGTAAAAATTAAACACATTCATAACCAATGGGTCAAGGAATGAAGAAAATCATAAGGGTAATTGGAAAATACTTTGAAACACATGAAAACAAAAATACAACATCCAAGCCTTATACAGAATGTAGAGAAAGCAATGCTCATGGGGAAATCTCCAGCTGTACACACTACAATAAAAAAGAAGAAAAAGCTCAAATCAATAACCTAACTTTAATACCAGAAAAAGAGCAAACTAAACCCAAAACCAACAAAAAGAAGGAAATAAAAATTAGAGTTAAACAAAATAAAGAAGAGAAATACAATAGAGAAAATTAAAAAACAACTTGTTACTTTGAAAGGATCAAAAAAATTTGACAAAGACTGAATAAGGAAAAAAAAAAAAATGAGATAAGACACCAAGACTAAAATCAGCAATGAAAAGAGGGGACATTACTAATGACCTCACCAAATTGAAAGAGATCATAAGGGAATACTACAAACAACTTCATACCAATAAATTAGGTAGCCTCGATAAAATGGACAAATTGCTAGAAACACACAAATTACCAAACCTGACCTAAGAAGACAGAAAATCTGAACAAACCTATAATAGTCAAAGAGATTGAATGTTTAAAAAGTTCCCAACAAAGAAAGCCCAAGACTAGCGACTTCACTTTCATTTTTCACTTTTATGCATTGGAGAAGGAAATGGCAACCCACTCCAGTGTTCTTGCCTGGAGAATCCCAGGGATGGGGGAGCCTGGTGGGCTGCCGTCTATGGGGTTGCACAGAGTTGGACACAACTGAAGTGACTTAGCAGCAGCAGCAGATGGCTATCAAACATTTAAAGAGTACCAATGGATGGCATCACCAACTCGATGGATGTGAGTTTGAGTGAACTCCAGGAGTTGGTGATGGACAGGGAGGCCTGGCGTGCTGCAATTCATGGGGTTGCAAAGAGTCGGACATGACTGAGCGACTTAACTGAACTGAATGCTTCGCAAGTGAGTGAATGAAAGCTGCTCAGTCATGTCCGACTCTCTGCGATCCCATGGACTGTAGCCCACCGGGCTCCTCTGCCCATGGCGATGCTCCAGGCAGGGATACTAGAGTGGGTTGCCATTTCCTTCTCCAGGGATCTTCCCAACCCAGGGACTGAATCCAGGTCTTGCGCACCTCAAGTAAATTCTTTACTGTCTGAGCCACCAGGAAAGCCCAATTGTCTCAAGTCCTTCTCCAAAAAGGAGTCAACACTTTCTAACTCAACTCAAGAGGCCAGCTATTACCCTGACAGCAAAACCAAAGAAAGATATCATTAAGAAAATTACAGACCAATAAATCTTATGAATCCAAGATACAAAATATCTAGCAAACCAAATCTAGCAGCACATTAAAAGTATTATAAACCATGTCCAAGCAGGATTTATCCCCCTGATGCCAGGGTGGCTCACAGATGAAAACTGATCAATGTATAAACCACAGACAAAAACCACACCGTCACTTCAGATGCTGAAAAGGCTTCTGAAAATATCCAACACACTTTCATGTCTAAACACACACACACAGAATAGAAAGGAACTTCCTTAACATAATGAAGGGCATTTATGAAAAACCTATGGCTAGTATCATATTCACTGTGAAAGACGAAGTCTTAGCCCTGAGATCAAGAATAAGCAAGACAAGGCTGCCTGCTTTCACCGCTGCTATTCAAAAACACACTGAAGTCCGAGTCCGAGCAAATAGGCAAGAAATAAAAGGCATTCAAATGCAGATGAAAAAGGCAAAACTATAATATATATCCACAGATGACATGATCTCATATACAGAAGAATCCTAAAAAATCCGTTAAAAAAACTATTATAGCAATAAACTAAGCAAAATGGCTGGATACAAGAACATTTCTTTGTAGAAACCACTTGTAGTTCTAACACTAGCAATCAACTATCAGAAAAGGACACTAAGTAAAAGTTCCATTTACAACAGCATGCAAAGAATAAAATGACTAAGACCAGGAGATGAAAGACAGGTATGCTGAAAACTGCAAAACACTGCTGAAAGAAATTAAAGACCTAAACAAACAGGGAAAAAAAAAAATCCCTTGTCCACAGATACAAACATAATATTGAGAGGATATCGATACTACCCAAAGCAAACTACAGATTCAGTGCAATCCCTATGAAAGTTCTAATGGCCTTTTCTGCAGAAATGAAAAAGCCAGTCCTTAAATTCACATGGAATTGCAATGGACTGCAAATAGTCAAAACAATATTGAAAAAGATGAAGTTGGAAAATTCAAACCTCCTGATTTCAAAATCTACTACAATTTTAGTAATCAAAAAAAGTGTTATATGGCAAAAAGACAAACATACTGACCAACACTATAGAATCTTTGGGAAACTTGATTGTACAGAGTATTGAAATAAAGCCATATAATTACATCCAATGAAATTTTAACAAGGTTCTTAAGATGATTACGATGGGAAAAATGGTCTTTTCAGTAAATGATGCTGGGACAACTGGCCATCTACATGGAAAAGAATGAAGATGGACTCTTGTATATCACATCATATACAAAAATTAACTTAAAGTGGACTGATGACTTAAATATAAGAGTTAAAACTTTAAGACTCCTACAATACATGTGTCCATTTTCAATAACCTTGAATTTGGCAATGGACTTTCAAATATGACAGTAAACTATAAGTAATAACAACAACAAAAATATACTGGATTTCATCAAAATTAAAAACTTTTGTCCCTCAAGTGAAATGAAAGTCACTCAGTTGTGTCCGACTCTTTGCAAACCCATGGACTATAAGTCCATGGAATTCTCCAGGCCAGAATACTGGAGTGGGTATCTCCAGGGGATCGTCCCAACCCAGGGATTGAATTTGCATTGCAGGCGGATTCCTTAACAGCTGGGCCACAAGGGAAACCCAAAGGACACCATCAAAAAAGTACTGATAAGACAACCTACAGAATGGGAGAAAAAAACTACTGTTATAGACTGAATGTTTGTGCCCCTCGCCCCTCACCAAAGTTTGTATGCTGAAATCCTAAGCCCCAGTGCAATGGAATGAGGAGGTAGGGCCTTTGGGAGGTGATCAGTGCTTTGTAAGAGAGACCCCAGAGAGCTCTTGCCACCTTCTGCCTCATGAGAACACAGTGAGAAGACGAAGACAGCCATCCATGAGTCAGGAGGTGGGGCCTCGCCAGGCACTGAATCTACCAGGGCCTTGACCTTGGACTTCTCAGCCTCCAGAACCATGAGGGTAAATTTCTGCAGTTAGAAGTCATCCACCCTATGATAACTTGTTATAGCAGCTCACACAGACCTAGAAATCAAATATCTGATAAGAGCCTAGTATCCAAAATATATAAGGAACACTTAAACTCAATAACAAAAAGACATCCCAATTCAAAATGGGCAAAAGATTTGTACAGACATTTCTCCAAAGAAGACAGAGAAGCCATCAAGCACAAGAGATGCTCAGCATCACTAGTCATCAGAGTAAATGTAGGTCAAATCCCCAACAAGGTACCACTTCACAAGGTATTAGGGGCTGAACTGTCTTCCTTCAAAAAACTAATCCCTCCTGCCTCAGAACAGGACCCTATTTGAAGAAAAGGTTTACAGAGGAAATGAAACTAAAATAGGTCATCAGGGTCAGTCTGAATCCAACACGATTGGTGTCCTTATAAAAAAAGGAAACAAAGAATACACAGAGGGAAGATGTGATGTGAAGACACACAGGGAGAACGTCCCATGAAAAGGAAGAGACTAGGGTGATGCATCTACAGAACCAGAGATGTCAGGCTCAGATGGTTATAACTGACAAAAGGGGGCAGGGTGACAGGTGTTGGCAAGGAAGTGGAGAACTCAGAACCCCGCACAGCACAGCTGGTGGGATGTGAAACTGTATTGCTGCAGTGGAAAATGGCCTGGTAGTTCCTCAAGAGGTTAAACACAGAGTTATCCTATAACCCAGCAATGCCACTTTTAGGTGTACACCCGAAGAACTGAAAGCAGGCACTCAAATACTTCTTGTATGTGAACACCCACAGTGATGCTATCAGACTATATAGCCAAAAGGGGAAACAACCTACTGTCCATTGAGGGGTGAATGGATAAACACACACTGGAATATTATTCTGCCATGAAGAGGGATGAAGTACTGGCAGACGCTACAAGGAGAAACTTTGAAAATATGCTCTGCGAAAGAAGGCAAACACAGAAGGCCCCTGCTGTGTGACTCCATTCACAGGCGGCCCCGGCACAGACACACCCGTGGAGCTGGCTGGCTGCCAGGCGGGGAGGGCTGCCCCCAGGGACCGGGCTTCACCGGGTGACAAGCTGGCTGGTGCTGGCTGCACAACACTACGAATGTGCAAAATGTACTGAATCATACGCCTTTAAATGGTTTATTTCATATCATGTGAATTTTATCTCAATAAGAAGAAAAGTAACTAGGACTTTTGAAACCCTGTTTCCACCTGTAAGTGGAATTATTCTCATCTTTATTTAATATTATTTGCCAGGGTTTAAATAATTTATTAAACACATTCCTAAATTTAGGTACATAAAAATCATTATTCACCTCACAATAAAGGCTTTCCCTGAAAGAAACCAAAAAGAATTTCAACTGAATTTAAAGTAAAAAGAAAAACAAGACAAGTCGTGCAGAGCAGGCCAAAATATAAAACCAGAGAAGAGATCCTGTGTCCAGTGACAGACCAAGCACATCACTTGTTTCTACATAATAAGAGAAAAAAAACACTAAAGAGTACAAGCATTCACAGATTGCAATAAAAGGTATTAACTCTACCTAGACATATATTACAAAGAACTACCACCTTTAAGTTATCGTGTAGGCAGCAATTACTGTTCTTTATTAAATTCTATGAGAATTAATGATATGCATGCATGACTCAGCATAGTAAAAAGAAAACTTGACAACTTGCAAAGGATACAGCACACTGTTCCAAGTGCCAGTGAAAAAATTACAATGTGAAAATTTCATGTGTATCTTTTCACAATAGAAAAAAAACTCTTCAGAGAAATGAAACTATTTAAGATCAATTAAAGATTTTATTCTCAATATTTTGAATGCAGATTCTTCTTAAATTTCTGTATCATACTATAAAATATTACCATTTCATTATAAAACTACAATTTTTTATATAAGAGGTGAAGGCAAAATGAAAACTAAAAACCAAAACTCAAGACATCTAAATTTGGCAGGAACTACTGATAGGGATGGTTAACTGAACAAACCAGCAAAGCACTGGCAGGATTATTACCTCACTGGAAATTCTTAAAAGAAACTGAGCTTAAAATGCACACCAGTATTTCAAGGAGAAGAATGGACGGTGTGGGCAAAAAATTGGCCAATATAGCTTATAAACATACGTATTCATTTGGTCACCAGCGTGGACAGCTCAGAGAGAATTTTCCAGGGTTCCAAACCCCTGAACGTTTTACAAGCAGAGAAAACAATGGCCTTGGCCTCAGGTGTTTCAAGGGTGTTCCTGTAACCGGCAGCTTAGAAGACACAAAACGTTCCTGGAGCCATGCTCACTGCCTGGGGGGAGGCCCCAGAGCCCCACTCTGATGGCACCCCCTGCACAGGCAGCAGCGCCTGCCTTTCTCAGCCCGCTCCGTGGAACTGGGGCTCAGAGGGCGGACACAAGAGAAGGGCGATGAACTGCAGATGCTCCTGTCACCTTTCTCCCATCATCTACGAAACTGCAGCAGCTAGTTTCTTCGTTAGCAAAGAGAACAAAACTTCAGACCATTCACAGCTTTTAACAGGGGCCAGACACTACAGTGCTGGGAGGATAGGGGGTAAAGGCTGAAACCCTCACAGCCAAAGACAACAGGTCAGATCTCACTACTGCTATTAGCACCTTCCTGTCAGGCACACGACCACTTAATTTAAACTTCATACATAACACTAGACTGTTCTGTTTAACCTCTAAGTGGCGACTGCTTATGAGAGTGAAAAGAAATGTTTTAAGTATACAGTGTGGCTAATTATTAATATCAAAAGCTCCCACCACACGCTTCTTCCCTGACTGGTCTATTCTCAAGATGCAGTTCCTTTAATCATTTCCACTTTGGGGCCATACAGATTGTTGCCTATATAATTCTAAGTTACATGCTGATACTTTGGGTTCTTTATTTATTAACTTAATCTATAGAAATCCTGCCATGAAAGATGGTTATTTGGCTCTTTATGTTACTTGGACTTCCCTGGTGGCTCAGACGATCAAGTGTCTGCCTACAATGCAGGAGACCCAGGTTCAATCCCTGGGTCGGGAAGATCTCCTGGAGAAGGTAATGGCAACCCACTCCAGTATTCTTGCCTGGAAAATCCCATAGACGGAGGAACCTGGTGGGCTACAGTCCATGGGGTTGCAAAGAGTTGGACACAACTGAGCGACTTCACTTTTCTTTCATGCTACTATCCACCCATTCTCTCGTAACATTAAAAAAATTAAGGTATACATTTTCATGCAGTAAAATATACCCCCCTTTAGTGTATAGTTTAATTTGGACAAACTCAGTCATGACATCATGTCCACAGTCAGACAGAACATCTCCATCATTCAGTCAACCCCCAACCCTTTGTAACCAATACCTCCTCCATTCCCAACAATCACTCTGCTTTCTGTACATAGAAGGAATCATATCTGATCTCTCAACTAGCATGGTGCCACCTGCTGGACATACCAGAAGTCTGTCACTTTTTTATTGCTGAGTAATATTGCATTGCGTGACTACAGGCAATGGACTATTAGAGACATTGTGGGTTCGGTTCCAGACCACTACATTAAAGCAAGTACTGAAACAGAGTGAGCCACAAATTTTTTGGTTTCCTAGTGTGTAACAGCAATATGTCTTAAGGAAACGTTATGTATATTTTAAAAAATATTTTAATTGTTTCTTTTTTTTGGCTGTGCTGCGTCTTCCTTGCAGTACCTGGGCTTTCTGAAGTTGTGGCATGAAGGCTTCTCACTGCACTGGCTTCTTCTTGTTGCAGAGCATAAGCTCTGCAGCACGGGATTAGTGGTTGTGCATGGGCTCAGTCACCCCGTGGCATGTGGAATCTTCTAGGACCATGGATCAAACCTGTCCCCTCATGGGCAGGTAGACTTCTAACCACTGAACTACCAGGGAGCTCCCAATGTTCATATCTCAATTTAAAAATCCTTTACTACAAAATAACACTAACCATCATCTGAGCTTTCAGCCTGTCATAATCTTTTTGCTGCAGGAGGGTCTTGCCTCAGTGTTAATGGCTGATGACTGATCAAGGTGGTGGTTGCTGAAAGCTGGGGGCAATTTCTAAAAATAAGACAATGAAACTTGCAATGTTAACTGATTCTTCCTTTTGCAAATGATTTCTCTGCAGGACACAAAGCTGTATGATGGTATTGTACCCACAGGAGAGCTTCTTTCAAAATTGGAGTCAGTCTCCTCCAATCCTGCTGCTGCTTTATAAAATAAGATTACAGAATGTTCTAAGTCCTTTGTTGTCATTTCAGTAGTCTTCATAGAATCTTTACCAGGATTACATTTAATCTCAAAAAAACACTTTGTTGATTCATAAGAAACAACTCATTCATTCAAGATTTACACTAAGATTATAGCAGTTCAGTCACACCTCTGGGCTCTACTTCTAATTCCAGTTCTTGCTACATTCACCACATCTGCAATTACTTCCTCCAGTGATGTCTTGAACCCCTCAGTCATCCATGAAAGTTGCAATCAACATCTTCCAAACTCCTGTTAATGTTAATATTTTGACCTCTTCCCATGAATCATAAACATTCTTAATGGTATCTAGGATGGTGAATTCTTTCCAGAAGGTTTTCAGTTGACTTTGCCCAGATCCTATACAGTTATAACCTTACAAAACATTTCTTAAATAATAAGACTTGGAAGTTGAAATTATTCCTTGACCAATGGGTTGCAGAGCAGGCACTGTGTTAGCAGGCAGGAAAACAACATAAATGTTGTATGTCTCCATCGGAATTCTTGAGTGTCCAAGTGGATGTTCAATGAGCAGTAATAATTTGAAAGGTTATCTTTTTTTCTGAGCAGTAGGTCTCAACAGTGGGCTTAAAATATTCAGTAAACCATGCTGCAAACAGATGTTCTGTCATCTAGACTGTTCTGTTCCATTTACAGAGCACAGGCAGAGTTGTTGCTGTCCAGTCACTAAGTCGTGTCCAACTCTTGGCAACCCCATGGATTGTAACCCACCAGGCTCCCATCCATGGGATCTCCCAGGCAAGAATACAGGAGTGGGTTGCCATTTCCTTCTCCAGGGGATCTTCCCAACCCAGTGATCAAATTTGCATCTCCTGCTTGGCAAGTGAATTCTTTACTACTGAGCTACCTGGGAAGCCCTTGGTGGTAAAGAATCTGCCTGTCAATGCAGGAGACACAGGAGACTTGGGTTCGGTCTCTTGGTCAGAAAGATACCCTAGAGGAAGAAATGGTAACCATTCCAGTATTCTTGCCAGGAAAATCCCATAGATAAAGGAGCCTGGCGGGGTATAGTCGATGGGGTTGCAAAGAGCCGGACATGACTGAGCACGCATGCATGCACGCACAAGCTTCAACTTAAAGACCAGCTGCGTCAGCCGCTAAGAAGAGAGTCAGCCTGTCCTTTGAATCTTGGAAGCCAGGCATGTCAGACTTCTCCCTCCCAGCTATGAAAATCCTAGATGGCATCTTCTGCCTGGTGGCTACACTGTGGTCTAGTAAAGCCACCTTCATGAATTATTTTAGCTAGATCTTCTGGAGAACTTGCTGCAGCTCCTACATCAGCATTTGCTGCTTCACCTCACACTTTTAAGTTATGGAGACGGCTTCTTTCCTTAAACCGTATGAACGAACCTCTGCTGGCTTCAGACTTTTCTTCTGCAGCTTCCTTACCTCTCTCAGCCTTCACAGAATTGAAGGGAGTTAGGTCCTTGCTCTATATTAAGCTTTGGCTTAAGGGAATGTTTCCCTTGTGGCTCAGCTGGTAAATAATCTGCCTGCAATGCAGGAGAGCTGGGTTCAATCCCTGGGTTGGGAAAATCCCCTGGAGAAGGTAAAGGCTACCCACTCCAGTATTCTGGCCTGGAGAATCCCAGGGACTATATAGTCCATGGGGTCACAAAGAGTTGGACACGACTGAACAACTTTCACTCTCACTTCACTAAGGGAATGCTATGGTTGGTTTGATCTTCTATCCAGAGACTGAAAGTCTCACCATACCAGCAATAAGGTCTTTCTTATTATTCAGGTGTTCATTGGAGGAGCACTTCAATTTCCTTTAAGAACTTTTCCTTTGCTTTCATAGCCTGGCTAACTGTTTGGTACAAGAGGCCTAGCTTTCAGCCTGTCTTGGTTTTTGACATGCTTTCCTCACTGAGCTTGATCTTTTGATTTCAAGTGAGAGATATATGACTCTTCCTTTTACTTGAACACTTGGAGGCCACTGTAGAGTTATTAATTGGCTCAACTGCAATATTATTGTGTTTCAGAGAGAAGGGAGGCCCAAGGAAAGGGAGAAAGATAAGGGACTGGCGTGTTATTGGCACAGTCAGAACACACCCAACATCCACTGGCTGTCACCTTATATGGGTGCAGTCTACGGTGCTGCCCCTCAACATTACAACAGTAACATCAAAGGCCACAGCTCATAGGTCGCCATAACAAATAATGAAAACGTCTGAAATATTGCAAGAACTACCAAAAGCTGACACAGAGATATGAACTGAGCAAATGCTATTGGAAAAATAGTGCTGACAGACTTGCTTGCCGCAAACCTTCATTTTGATAGAAAACACACTATCTGTGAAGCACAAAAAAGTAAAGCACAATAAAATGAGGTAAAACACATTTGTTTAACCAATCACATATGAAGAACACTGGGCTGTTTCTAGTTTTGGGGAATTAGAATAAACCTCTCTAAACACTTATGCACAGCTTTCTGGGTGGACTTAGGCTTCTCTTTCAATGGTATAATTATCTAGAAGTGCTATAACTAAGTCAAACAGTACGCACAAACTTTATAAGAAACTGCCAGCTGCCTTCACAATGGCTTTACCATGCAAAACCCCAGTCTACAGGTATCAGACTTCCAGTCATTCTGCATTCTGACCAACACTTGGTATTGTCAGGGTTTTTTTTTTTTAAATAATTAGACCAATTCAAATTGACATATAGTTTTAAAATCACATTTCCCTAATATCAAATGATAAACATTTTTTCAAGCATTTACTTATTATTCAAGTATTTGGTGAAATGTCTGCTCAAACTTTTTACTTACTTAAAAAACTATTTTCCTATTATTGAGCTTTGAGAGGTCTTTACATCTTTTAATTCTGAAGACATGGACTTTATGACAGATGTGATTTGCAAATATTTTTTTTCCAGTCTTGGCTATTTTATCATTCTCTTAACAATATTTGTGCAGGACAAAAGTTTTAATTTTCATAAAGTCTAATTTACCAACATTTTCTTTCATTGAACATACCAAGTGCAAGGTTATTCAGATTTTCTTGTTTTCTCCTGGAAAGTTGACATTTAGATCTATGATCCGCTTTTAATTAAGTTTTTCAAAAGTGTGGGGTAAGTATCTGGGTTCTTCTGGGGCAACGGCAGAGGTGGTGGGGGATATGGACTAGAGCTAGTACAGTTGTTCTAGAACTACCTGTTGAAAAAATTACCTTTTCCTATTGTCATTTCCCTAGAACCACACTGTTTTGGTGTGGTTAGAGCTACAGCAGCTCAACATTAAGCCCTGAAACCAGGCAGTGTGTGCCTCCAACTCTGTTCTTTGACTGCTTTCATCAGTGTCTCAGCATAAAGATCTTGCACGTATTTTATAAATAAATTCATTCTAAAACATTTATATCTTTTTGATATGACTGCATATGATAAAACTTTTTACATTCTGGTGGGTTCTTTGAGATTTTTTTTCATTGATAATCACATTCAGAATAGAGAAAGGTTTTCTTTCTCCCCTTCTAATCTGCCTTTGATTTCTTTTTCTTGTCTTATTATAATGGTTACAGTCAGAGAACACTGTCTGATTTCAATTCATTTAAATTTGTAATGAGCTTTTAAGACCCAGAATGTGACCTAACCGGGTGAGTCTTCTCACCTGCTGCGGGATGGCACGTCTACAGATGTCAGTGTGGCTCAAGGCATCTACACCCCTACTCATTCTCTGTCTGCCCATGTCAGTCATTCCTGAAAGAGCAGTGCTCAAGTCTCCAGATGTCACTTATGCATCTGTCCAGTTCTCTACTCAGGTCTCTCTCTTCTTACTTTGTGTGTTTTTAAGCTATGCTGCTGTGGTATGAACACTTAGGATTCTGGTGTCTTGTTGGTGACCTGACTTCCATGCTTTTCTCTTCTGGGGGAGGGCTGAAGAACAAATGCAGGACTACCTATCATCTTTGGCTTTATTGTGTTGTTCAATTCTGGTCTTCCTAAGCTGGATACCAAGATCATTCAAAAAGGATGATAAAATGTGATCCTATAAATATGCTTTTATGCAAGTAGGTGATGCCAGTTAAATCACAATGATCTCTCCTCTGACCAATAAAATTCTGATTATTTTAATAATAATATTATAAAACTTAGAAGAAGATACAAGTACTTCTTAATGTTGATGGTATCTTTTTCAAATAGTTATTCTTTGAAATAAAAATAGCTCTGAGTTTTACCTTAAATGCATTTAAATGATATTTTTCTTGACTTTGTTTTAATATTTTAACATACACTTGGAGTTTTTAAGATCTAATTTCCTCTTATGCCAAGCTGCAACTAAGTATCTATCCAAATGTTTTACATGATTTTTCATCCATCAACTTTATTCCTTTTAGAACACAGCCCTAAGCTGCTTTACTCTATTGAGAACCACTCAATAAAGCTATTAAATAACAGCACAACATTATCTACAGCCCACCCACATGCCCTGTGCATCTTGAAAAAGGTAACAAAGTGGGTCCAAAGGATCATGCTTCAACTAACTAAGGGATCTACTTGCAAACTAAATGGAGGAATGCAATGGAGTCAGAGCCAAGAATGTACAAACATGTGCTCGCTTTGACAGCACATATACTAAAATGGGAACGATACAGAGAATATTAGCACGGCCCCTGCATAAGAATGACACACAAATTCATGAAGCACTACATATCTTTTTCAAAAAAAAGAATGTACAAACATAGTCACTACTGTTAAATAAAAGCATCACTCTTTTCAATAAACATCTTAATAGCCTATATTTTTTTAAAAGTGATTGTTCATGAAGTACCCATCAGCAGACAAATGGATAATGAAAATGCAGTACATATATACAATGGAATGTTATTCAGCCATAAAAAGAATGAAATATTGTCATTAATATGGATAGACCTAGAGATTATCATACCTAATAAATCAGACAGAGAAAGACAAATACTGTATGATTTCACCTGTATGTGGAATCTAAAAAACAAAATGAACAAATATAAATAGAGTCAAAGATACAAAGAAAAACAGATGTTTACTAAAATGGAGGAGGTGAAATATTGAAACAGAATAGCGAATCACTATGTTGTATACCAGGGACTAACATGGTGTGAAGGTCACTTCGAAAACCAACTAACCAACCAAGGGAAAAAGGATCAGATTTGTGATTTTCAGAGGCGGGGTTGTGGGAAGGGGAACTGGATGAAGGCAATCAAAAGGCAGGAACTTCCAGTTGTAAGAAAAATAATTACTAAGGATGTAATGTACAACATGATAAATATACATTATATATGAAAGTAAAGAGAGTAAGCTCTAAGAGTTTTCATAACAAGGAAACAACATTTTTTTCTATTTCTTTACTTTGTATGTATATAATGACATACGTTTGCTAATTTTACGGTGGTCATCACTTCACAGCATCTATAAATCAGAACACTGTGCTGCGCCTTACACAGTGCTGTACATCACTCTTGTCTCAAGAACACTAGACGAAAAAAAGACCACAGGCATGTACAGCGTGGTCATGATGTAACGGAGAGAAGCTAATACTGCTTGGTTAGAGAGGGGCTGTCTTTGCTTCTGTCTTTATCAAGCCCAGCCTCTCTGACGGGTTCTTTTCCTACAAACAGGCTCAGGTCCCCAGTAACCCCAAACATGCAGGCAAACCACCCAAGAGGCTCATGCTGACAGAACCAACACTTTCTGTGAGGTGTGCTCGCTGCCTGCGGGTCCAAGCCGCTGCCTCACTCACTCCTCAGTGTGTCTGTGGTCTTGCTCTGCTTTCCCTGAAATGTTGACGCCTCTCACCGAATCCAGCTGCCTCTCCTCAGGCCTAATCCCAGACAGTCTCTCCACTAGAGGACTCTGTCTCTCCACTACAAAGGACTATACCCTCCTCTCACAGTTCTCTGCTGACTTTTGTAGCCCGCACTTCCTAATGCATTTCTTCCCTCTCCCCCCATTTCTGCTCTGTCCTCTCTGATTCCACTTCCTTCTACTATCTGACAAAGGGAAGTGTGAGCCAAGATTGCATCCTGAGTCCTGGCTTTGTCTCCCTCCCCCTCTCTCATTATCTGCTCCCCTCTCCCAGAGAAAACTCATGACAATCAGCTCTAAAGCAGAATGGGGTTGAGAAAACATCATGGAGTCAGAGGCCTGGCTTCCATCTCTGGTACCAATGACTCCGGAGCTATGTGCCCATATTACACTCCCCACCCCAACTCCACAAAAGAAGCACTCTCCTCTAATGTTCATTCCCATCAAATTTATTGTTAGATCTACAATTCTAACCCAAAAGAACACCAGATTTCCAGCTGGAACTTCTCTAACACACTACAAATCTGTCATTTAACTGTCCCAGCTCCTAACCTAATCTCTCAAACCAACAAAAACTCCTTTCAAGTGACCTATTAATGTTGATATACTGGTGCTACCAATACCTTAAGCTTGAAATGCTAGCAATCCTATACACTTATTGCCTTTTATTCACACTTTCTCTCTTCCTAGCCACCTCCCATACACTCATGGTCTAATTCACAGAGCATCCCTTCCAAGAAGTGATCCTCAGCCTCCCAATCTGATTACCGACTCCTGTATGCAGAAGAACCAAGACACTCTATGTGTGCCTCTCTCATAAGACTTAGGTTTCATAGGAACATGGGTTTATCCAATTCTTCTTAGCATCTGCAAATAGCTGGGCACCTTGGACACTGCCTTTTCCAGAGGATGGAAAAACAAAGATACGAATTCAATTGATTAAACTCAATATAAACTCTGGACACAGTAGAAACAGAATTTTCTAAAATAATTATTTTTTTCAAGAAAAACTGATATATAATGAATTAGATGTTCTGGCTCTAAAATAGTGTTCTTCTTTAGCTAAGAAAGCAGAAACTCCTTTTAAATGCCTTCAAATCCCAAGCCAACTTCACAGAGAGAGCGTATCTCTGCAAGCTCACAGGTATTTTTAAAGCTTATTTATTAAAAGACACACTCTTAAACATTTGCAGTTACCTTCGAGCATTTCTTTTTTTACCTAAGTGGTTTCCAAGACAAAGCATCTGATGAACCATTGGACCTGATGAACTATCCTCCTAAGTGTGGATCTGATTAGTAAATCAGAACACGCAGGCTGCATGCACTGCTCTACCTTCTGCTTCAACCTCCCACAGCACAGTCTCCAAAACGCAACACAATGTCATTGATTTTCAGCTTCATTAATAAGCTTCAATGCATTCCTCTAAAATCTTATTTTCTAAAATGCCCCCCATTGAGATAGTAAAGCAAATAGAGAGAGAGGGGAAAAAAAGGGGGGTTTCAGCTTTATTACACAAAAGTGTTGCCTAGCAGAGAAAAGAACTAGAATGTCCAAGGAGTCTAAACCAGCGAAGCCAAAGCTTTGGCTTCATTCACTTAGAAGAGGGGCTGTCCGATGTGAGGCCAAGCAGGCAGCACACAGCGTCCCTGCTAGAACATGACATGAAACCGAGGGCCTGTCCACTGTCTAGTTGTTGAGACTGCGGGGAGGGTCCGACCTACCTGGCTGATCCCTGTGGGAGGGATCTTGTAGGCCTGCAGTTTCTGCCTCAGCAGCTCGGGGTCGCTGTGTCGGAACGGGCACCCTGGAAATGACAAGCAGCACAACAGCAGGTTATCCACCCAGACTCAACACAACACCACGCTCAAGAGACTCCTGAGCACCCCTCAACTGTCCAACAGCCTATTAATAAAAGGGTTAACTGCCCACGGGTGCAGCTGCTTTCCTCTCTTCATCTAAGTGACAGCTGAGCTGTGCGTTATCACTACAGGCTTGAGAGTGACACAAAGCTTTCAGCGTTCTCAGGAGAGGCCGCCCACTCACGAGGAAGGGGAACAGCTTTAATCATGCTACTTGCTAACAACCTGACATAATCACCAAGTAGCTATGAAGCATTTTACCTAAAAATTTCATTCAATCTTTCAATCACACATTTTTTTTCTAGTTTACAAAAATACATAAAAGCATAAAGGAAGATAGACGGCATAAACAAAAAGAAAAAATGTGAAAACTCTAGGAAATATAAAAATCTCACATTATTTACGGATGTTAATTTTATGCCTACTTCCCCACATCTAAGGTCAGGGGCAGCGGCCGAGAGGAGCTACCCCACATCCAAGGTAAGGAGCAGCGGCTGCGCATTGCTGGAGCAGCCGTGAAGAGACACCCCATGCCAAAGGTAAGAGAAACCCAAGTCAGATAGTAGGCACTGAGAGAGACCACCGGAGGGCGGACAGACAGAAACCACAACCACAGACAACAAGCCAATATGATCACACGGACCACAGTTTGTCTAACTCAATGAAACTAGGCCACGCCATGGGGGACACCCCAGACAGGAGGGTCATGGTGGAGAGGTCTGACAGAATGTGGTCCACTGGAGAAGGGAATGGCAAACCACTTCAGTATTCTTGCCTTGAGAACCCCATGAACAGTATGAAAACACAAAATGAGAGGATACTGAAAGAGGAACTCCCCAGGTCGGTAGGTACCTGATATGCTACTGGAGATCAGTGGAGAAATAACTCCAAAAGAATGAATGGATGGAGCCAAAGCAAAAACAATACACGGTTGTGGGTGTGACTGGTGATAGAAGCAAGGTCCGATGCTGTAAAGAGCAATATTGCATAGGAACCTCGAATGTCAGGTCCATGAATCAAGGCAAATTGGAAGTAGTCAAACAGGAGATGGCAAGAGTGAATGTCAACATCCTAGAAATCAGCGAACTAAAATGGACTGGAACGGGTGAATTTAACTCAGATGACCATTATATCTACTACTGTGGGCAGGAATCCCTTAGAAGAAATGGAATAGCCATCATGGTCACAAAAGAGTCTGAAATGCAGTACTTGGATGCAATCTCAAAAATGACAGAACAATCTCTGTTTGTTTCCAAGGCAAACCAGTCAATATCACGGTAATCCAAGTCTATGCCCCAACCAGTAACACTGAAGAAGCTGAAGTTGAACAGTTCTATGAAGCCCTACAAGACCTTCTAGAAATAATATGCCAAAAAGATGTCCTTTTCATTATAGGGGACTGGAATGAAAAAGTAGCAAGTCAAGAAACACCTGGAGTAACAGGCAAATTTGGCCTTGGAGTACAGAATGAAGCAGGGCAAAGGCTAACAGAGTTTTGCCAAGACAACGCACTGGTCATAGCAAACACCCTCTTCCAACAACACATGAGAAGACTCTACACATGGACAGCACCAGGTGGTCGACACCGAAAACAGATTGATTATATTCTTTGCAGCCAAAGATGGAGAAGCTCTATACAGTCAGCAAAAACAAGACCGGGAGCTGATAGTGACTCGGATCATGAACTCCTTATTACCAAATACAGACTGAAATTAAAGAAGGTGGAGAAAACCACTAGACCATTCAGGTATGACCTAAATCAAATCCCTTATGATTATACAGTGGAAGTGAGAAATAGATTTAAGGGACTAGATCTGATAGACAGAGTGCCTGATGAACTATGGACGGAGGTTCGTGACAATGTACAGGAGACAGGGATCAAGACCATCCCCAAGAAAAAGAAATGCAAAAAGGCAAAATGGCTATCTGAGGAGGCCTTACAAATAGCTGTGAAAAGAAGGAAAGTGAAAAGCAAAAGAGAAAAGGGAAGAAATACCTATTTGAATGCCGAGTTCCAAAGAATAGCAAGGAGAGATAAGAAAGCCTTCCTCAGCGATCAATGCAAAGAAATAGAGGAAAACAATAGAATGGGAAAGACTAGAGATCTCTTCAAGAAAACCAGAGATACCAAGGGAACATTTCATGCAAAGATGGGCTCAATAAGGACAGAAATGGTATGGACCTAACAGAAGCAAAAGATATTAAGAAGAGGTGGCAAGAATACACAGGAGAACCGTACAAAAAAGATCTTCACGACCCAGATAATCACAATGGTGTGATCACTCACCTAGAGCCAGATATCCTGGAATGTGAAGTCAAATGGGCCTTAGAAAGCATCACTACAAACAAAGCTAGTGGAGGTGATGGAATTCCAGTTGAGCTCTTTCAAATCCTGA
The DNA here is from genome assembly GCF_019923935.1 of Bubalus bubalis. Classification (NCBI taxonomy): domain Eukaryota; kingdom Metazoa; phylum Chordata; class Mammalia; order Artiodactyla; family Bovidae; genus Bubalus; species Bubalus bubalis. The sequence continues at coordinate 49,107,585 of NC_059158.1, read as the reverse complement.
AAGATGATGCTGTGAAAGTGCTGCACTCAATATGCCAGCAAATTTGAAAACTCAGCAGTGGCCACAGGACTGGAAAAGGTCAGTTTTTATTCCAATCCCAAAGAAAGGCAGTGCCAAAGAATGCTCAAAAGTGAAAGTGAACGTGAAGTTGCTCAATCGTGTCCAACTCTTTGGGACCCCTTGGACGGTAGCCCACCAGGCTCCTCCATCCATGGGATTCTCCAGGCAAGAATACTGGACCAGGGGATCTTCCCAACCCAGGGATCGAACATGGGTCTCCCGCATTGTAGGCAGACGCTTTACCGTCTGAACTACCAGGGAAGTCTGTTTTTAAGAATGCTCAAACTACTACACAATTGCACTCACCTTACATGTTAGTAAAGTAATGCTTAAAATTCTCTAAGCCAGGCTTCAGCAATACATGAACCGTGAACTTCCAGATGTTCAAGATGGTTTTAGAAAAGACAGAGGAACCAGAGATCAAATTGTCAACATCCAATGGATCACTGAAAAAAGCAAGAGAGTTCCAGAAAAACATCTATTTCTGCTTTATTGATATTCCAAAGCCTTTGACTGTGTGGATCACAATAAACTGTGGAAAATTCTGAAAGAGATGGGAATACCAGAAAGCCTCACCTGCCTCTTGAGAAACCTGTATGCAGGTCAGGAAGCAACAGTTAGAACTGGACATGGAACAACAGACTGGTTCCAAATAGGAAAAGGAGTATGTCAAGGCTGTATATTGTCACCTTGCTTATTTAACTTCTATGCAGAGTACATCATGAGAAACACTGCTCTGGAACACAAGCTGGAATCAAGATTGCCGGGAGAAATATCAATAACCTCAGATATGCAGATGACATCACCCTTATGGCAAAAATTGAACAAGAACTAAAGAGCCTCTTGATGTTGAAAGAGAAGAGTGAAAAAGTTGGCTTAAAGCTCAACATTCAGAAAACTAACATCATGGTGTCCAGTCTCATCACTTCATGGCAAATAGATGGGGAAATAGTGGAAACAGTGGCTGACTTTATTTTTCTGGGCTCCAAAATCACTGCAGATGGTGACTGCAGCCATAAAATTAAAAGACTCTTACTCCTTGGAAGGAAAGTTGTGACCAGCCTAGACAGCATATTGAAAAGCGGAGACATTACTTTGTCAACAAAGGTCCGTCTAGTCAAGGCTATGGTTTTTCCAGAGGTCATGCATGGATGTGAGAGTTGGACTATAAAGAAAGCTGAGCACCGAAGAATTGATGCTTTTGAACTGTGGTGTTGAAGAAGACTCTTGAGAGTCCCTTGAACTGCAAAGAGATCCAACCAGTCCATCCTAAAGGAAATCAGTCCTCAATATTCATTGGAAGGGCTGATGCTGAAGCTGAAACTCCAATACTTTGGCCACCTGATGCGTAGAGCTGACTCATTTGAAAAGAGCCTGATGCTGCGAAAGATTGAGGGCAGGAGGAGAAGGGGATGACAGAGGATGAGATGGCTGGATGATCGATTCAATGGACATGGGTTTGGGTGAACTCTGGGAGTTGGTGATGGACAGGGAAGCCTGGCATGCTGTGGTTCATAGGGTCGCAAAGAGTCGGACATGACTGAGAGACTGAACTGAACTGAACCCAAAGTGCAGAATCCATACAAATTTAGAGGAATCCCAGATGGAAATGAGATGAACAAATAGGAAAATACTTCACAGAAAAATGACTTATACGAGGTATACAGAGTCTCTCTATTATTTCATAAGAAAAATAAAGATGGACTGCTAAAAACATTGGCATAAACAAGAACACAGAAAATATCTAAAAGCTGATTGGCATAATCAAGAACACAGAAAATATCTAAAAGCTGTATACACCAAAATCCAGGAAATTTTAGGTATTTTAATAAGAAACTGCAATGATAACTCAACATATTTTATTTAAAAGTTGACACAGGAAGCAAGGGCAATTTTTTTCAGTCATAGCTGATGGACCTGTAAGTTAATTAGAAACAAGTGTGCATTATTAATGAAATCAATGGGAATTTGGCTGTCCCAGAAGCTAAACAAATGTGGTTACCAAAAGCCTTAACTACGAATAAAAGCACACATGATAACACTGCTGCTGCTGCTAAGTCGCTTCAGTCGTGTCCGACTCTGTGCAACCCCAGAGACGGCAGCCCACCATGCTTCTCCGTCCCTGGGATTCTCCAGACAAGAACACTGGAGTGGGTTGCCATTTCCTTCTCCAATGCATGAAAGTGAAAAGTGAAAATGAAGTCACTCAGTCGTTTCCGACTCTTAGCGACCCCATGGACTGCAGCCTACCAGGCTCCTCTGGTCCATGGATTTTCCAGGCAAGAGTACTGGAGTGGGGTGCCATTGCCTTCTCCGATGATAACACTGGATTCCTATAAATTATGAAAGCCACAAAACTCATGGTAGCATATATTTTATTAAGATCAACACTGTAACACTGTTTAGTACTAGGAAGTGTGATGAGCAGGTGCACAGCATGTGGTTAAGAGTCTGGAGCTGCCCTGCCTGCATCTGAATCTCAGTTTACCAGCTAAGGATTGGGGGTCTGTGTGCATGTCTGCATCTTGTTGTTGACTCAGCTCCACTCTCTGTCAGCATGGGAAATATGTAGAGGAGCTCCTGTGAGAATGGTATATAAAGCCATTCCACACTCCCAGCATAGAGGAAGCACACCTCAACATGGGTTAGCCAACATTATTATTCTAAAAAAAAGTCTTAAGTCTTATAATGAAATTGCAAAGGATCCCAATGAGAAGGAAATGAGGCTTAGTTAAGTCCAGAATTATTAAAAGTGAAAGCCGCTCAGTCGTGTCCGACTCTTTGCGACCCCATGGACTATACAGTCCATGGAATTCTCCAGGCCAGAATACTGGAGTGTGCAGCCGTTCCCTTCTCCAGGGGATCTTCCCAACCCAGGTCTCCCGCACTGCAGGCAGATTCTTTGCTGTCTGAGCCACTAGAATTATTAAAAGACAGCAACAAGAGACAGATTAACTGAATTGTCCAAACTGCACTTGAAATACTGCCCATGCCTATATGAAAAGGTCAGAAAGGGCAAAGCCAAGAAGAAACCAAAGACTGACAAAAAGCCACAGATGACAAAAAGCCTTTCAAAGCTTTGCTGACAAAAAGAAAACAGAAAAAACAATCCACATTGGGAGTAGGGAAGCTGGTGTTTTTGACAAATGACAGAAAGAAAACAGAATTCAGCAACTCCGAACTTTGCTTCTATCGTCTAACAACCTTCTAAACTGGAAAGGGCTGAATTCACAAGGTAACTGAAGGTAAAGGGAGTGTAGATACAACTCATGGTGTTCCAGACAAGTGTTGAACAAAACTGCCCAGCACACATTTGTGGACGGAATGGATAAACAGTCTGGAATACAGTTCTACCTATATCAACTCAAGACTGGCTGAACAACCATTCCTGGCAGCATTGGTTAATGAAATTCTGTCAACCTAGGGGACTACAGAGCTGTGCAAATTACACAAACCTGAAAGGATAGAGACTTCAGGTTTCCAGCTTGGCACAGAAACAGCAAAGAAGTTTTCACTTCATCCCAACAAGTAAAAAGTTGAACAGACTGGAAATCAACAACTTCACTCAGACCCATCAGAGAAATGAGGTCCCAGGGCAAAGCACTGCCCACCAAAATTAAAGAGAGAGGCAGACACAGAGAACCACAACACACCAGAACAGAAATCTCTGCAGGAACCAGCAGTGGCAATAGGAACTCCTACCCTGGAACTGACAGATTTATGGTCTCTGTGCGGATGACTCTGAGAGACAGAAACTCCAGGGCAACCGGCCAGAGGAGGCCACACTGTGCAGCTGAATGTCAGGGGCCCCACTATGTGCTCACAGCATGTAACAGAGAAACCCACTCATGTTCTGGCATGGGGCAGAGGCACCATCCTTAAATACTCTGGAGCACTCTGTTCTGTTTAGCAAGGCTGCCCTCAGGAGAAACTATCTTACCTGAGTCTCACCTGTGTGGGGGAATGGAAATCCCCAGCTCCAGCCTCCTCTGACCACTCTGTCCCCTTGGAAGCAGGGAAACTGAGAATCATTCATGAAGTTCACAGCCACAGGCACACTGAACACTGTCTATGGTCATCCCCCTCCTGCTCACCAGCACACCACTACAGGTGAGTGTACTAGATTTCTGTACACCCTGTATGTCACATCTACCTTTCAACAAAAAATTACAATATGAAGAGACCAAACACATGTCAGAACCAAAGCCAGATATGGCAGTGTGTTGGCATTATCAGATTGGAAATTTATATTAACTATGATCAACATGCTAAGGGCTCTACTGGTAAAAGTAGACAACATGCAAGCACAAATGTGTAACATAAGCAGACAGATGGAAATTCTAAAGAAGAATCAAAAAAAGATATCAGGAATTAAAACACTAACAGAAATGAAGAATGCCTTTGTTGGACTTATTAGCAGACACAGCTGAGGAAACAAACTCTATGCTTCAGGATAGGTCAATAGAAATTTCCAAAAGCAGGAAAAGGAAAAGAGACTGGGGAAAAAAAAACAAGAACAAAATAGCCAAGAACTGTGAAGAACAAAGGTGTCACATATGACAATTGGAATCCCAGGAGGAGGAGAGAAAAAGGAACAGAAGCAATAATGACAGAGAATTTCCTCCAAATTAATGTTAGATACCAAACCACAGACAAAGAAGGCTCAGAGAACACCAAGCCCAAGCAGGATAAATGCCAATAGAAGACAGTGAGGCATATTATATTACATTATATTATTATAGTATAGTATAGTATATTAATAGTTTAGAAAATCAGTGACAAAGGAAAATCTTAAAAGAAGCTAAAGGAGAAACATCTTACCCACAAAGAAAAAACTTTTATTGAACTTATCCTCAGAAACTATGCAAGAAGGGAGTGGAGTGAAACAGTTAAACTGGGTAGAGAAAAAACTCCCTCAAACTCAGAATTGTGTACCCTACAAAATTCTCCTTCAAAAGAGAGAAATAAGGAGTTTCTCTGACAAATAAAAATTGAAGTAATATGTTTCCAGATCTCCAGGGCAAGAAATGTTAAAAGAAGTTCTTCAAAGACAAGTAAAATAATATAAACCAGAAATTCAGATCTAACCAAAGAAAATCTGAACATCAAACAACATGAAAGCAAAGCAAAACCTTTGCTTTTCTTATTCATAACTAATCTACGATAAAAGTTTGTTCAAAGCAATGGGAACAATGTATTCTATTATGTAGATTTATGTACCTATCTGCATGTGTTTATATATTCTTATTATAAATGAAATGAATGACAGAAGGATACAAGGGAAGTAGAAATACTCATTCTTATAAGGCACTTGCATTACTTGTGCCTGACATGGTGACCCAAAATGAGACAGATTAGTTGTACATATATATGAAAACTCCTTAAAAGTGAAACCAATTTAGAAAGTAATAAAATAAGTATAATAGATATGTTAAAAAGAAAAAAAAAATGGAATCATATAAAATGCTCAGTTAAAACCACAAAAGGCAGAAAAAGTATGGAAGACAAAACCACAAAGAAAAAGGACAACAAATAAAAAACAGTAACAAACACAGCTGCATTAACCCAACCATATCAATCCTTACTTTAAACGTGATGCTGCTGCTGCTGCTAAGTCACTTCAGTCATGTCCAGCTCTGTGCAACCCCATACATGGCAGCCCACCAGGCTCCCCTGTCCCTGGGATTCTCCAGGCAAGAACACTGGAGTGGGCTGCCATTTTCTTCTCCAATGCATGCATGCATGCTAAGTCACATCAGTCATGTCCAACTTTGTGCAACCCTATGAACAGCAGCCCACCAGGCTCCTCTGTCCACGGGATTCTCCTGGCAAGAATACTGGAGTGGGCTGCCATTTCCTTCTCCATGGTCACCCATTAAAAGCAGACTGTCAGAGTGGATCAAAATCAAGACCCAACTGTACGTTGTATACAAGAACCCACTTTAAAGACACACATGGATTGAAAGGAACAGAAGAAAAAGATACATCATGCTAACACAAACCAAAGCAAGTGGGAGTATATATTAATTTCAGACAGAGTAGACCTCAGAACACAGGGTTTATGTAGGATAAAAAGGGTCTTTACATAACAACAAGGGGTGAACACTGCAAGAAGACATCATCATCTGTAATGGGCATGCACTTAACAAAAGAGTAGCAAAACACATAAGGAAACACCCAACAGAACCACAAAGAAAGGTCCTGGCCCCACTGCTGGCAACCTCCACACCTCTATCAAACTGGATGGGTTCTGCAGGAGAGGCAACAACACAGGAGAGCACCATAGCACTCACCAGAGACAGAAATGATACCCACAACCAGCTACACCCAACAGCTGCAGACAGCACATCTTCAGCTCACAGGGACAAGCTCTGCCACAGGCCATGTCAACATGGGGACAGCTAAGCACATGGAGGGCAGAGTTCACCTAGGAACTCTCTCTCTTGCTCAGTATTGCTGTGGACCAAAAACTGCTCAAAAAACCCAAAGATTATTCATTAAAAAAAAAAAAAAAAAAAAAGAGAGAGAGTAGATCAGTGTATCTAATAAACAATATGAGCTTCCTGAATGTTTGCTAAGTACAGCGAGCCCTCAGCATCTGTGGGGACTGGTTCTAGGACCTGCCCAGGATACTAAAGTCTGCAGGTACCCAAGTCCATTGGCTGGGCTTCCATACCCAAGATTCCACATCCTCATACTCAACCAACCTCGGATCTTGTACTACTGTATGTATTTGTTGGAAAAAAATCCACATGCAAGATGACCCTTGGAGCTCATACACTTGCTGTTTAAGAGTCAGCTATGTATTATTTTCTAGCTGATCAAGTTTAAACTAAAAATAAAATTTAAAAAAGAATGGACAGGAATAAATTAGATAAAATAACAGAAAGAAGAAATACAAAATACTGCTTTTAAGGTAACAAATGTCCAAAATCACTATTACAGTAATTCAAGCCTATGCCCCAACCAGTAATGCTGAAGAAGCCGAAGCTGAATGGTTCCATGACGACCTTCAAGATCTTCTAGAACTAACACCCAAAAAAGATGTCCTTTTCATTACAGGGGACTAGAAACCAGAAGTATGAAGTCAAGAGATACCTGGAGTAACAGACAAATTTGGCCTTGGAATACAGAATGAAGTAGGGCAAAGGTTAATAGAGTTTTCCCAAGAGAACGCATTGGTCATAGCAAACACCCTCTTCCAACAGCACAAGAGAAGACTCTACACATAGACATCACCAGATGGTCGACACCAAAATCAGATTGACTATATTCTTTGCAACCAAAGATGGAAAAGTTCTATACAGTCAGCAAAAACATGACTGGGAGCTGATTGTGGCTCAGATAATGAACTGAATGAATATGGCAAAATTCAGACTTAAATTGAATAAAGTAGGGAAAAGCACTAGACCATTCAGATATGACCTAAATCAAATCTGTTACAATTATACAGGAGAAGTGACAAATAGATTCAAGGGATTACATCTAATAGACAGACTGCCTGAAGAACTATGAACGGGGGTTTGTGTCATTGTACAGGAGGCAGTGATCAAGATTATCCCCAAGAAAAAGAAATTAAAAAAGGAAAATGGTTGTCTGAGGAGGCCTTACAAATATCTGTGGAAAGAAGAGAAAAACAGGGCAAAGGACAGAAGGAAAGATATTCCCATTTGATGCAGAGTTCCAAAGAATAGCAAGGAGACATAAGAAAGCCTTTCTCAGTAATCAGTGCAAAGAAATAGAGGAAAACAATAGAATGGGAAAGACTAAAGATCTCTTCAAGAAAATTAGAGATACCAAGGGAACATTTCATGCAAAGATGGGCACAATAAAGGACAGAAACAATATCAACCTAACAGAAGCAGAAGATATTAAGAAGAGGTGGCAAGAAAACACAGAAAAACTATACAGAAAAGATCTTCATGACCCAGATAACCATGATGGTGTGGTCAATCACCTAGACCCAGGCATCCTGGAGTGCGAAGTCGAGTGGGCCTTAGGCAGCATCTCTACAAACAAAGCTAGTGGAGGTGATGGAACACCAGTTGAGCTCGTTCAAATCCTGAAAGATGATGCTGTGAAAGTGCTGCACTCAATATGCCAGCAAATTTGGAAAACTCAGCAGTGGCCACAGGACTGGAAAAGGTCAGTTTTCATTCCAATCCCAAAGAAAGGCAATCCCAAAGAATGCTCAAACTACCTCACAATTGCATTTGTCTCACACGCTAGTAAAGTAATGCTCAAAATTCTCCAAGCCAGGCTTCAACAGTATGTGAACTAAGAATTTCCAGATGTTCAATCTGGATTTGGAAAAGGCTGAGGAACCAGAGATCAAATTGCCAACATCTGCTGGATCACTGAAAAAGCAAGAGAGTTCCAGAAAAATATCTCTTCCTGCTTTATTGACTACACCAGAGCCTTTGACTGTGTGGATCACAATAAACTGTGGAAAATTCTTAAAGGGATGGGAATACCAGACCACCTTATCTGCCTCCTGAGAAATCTGCATGCAGGTCAAGAAGCAACACTTAGAACTGGACATGGAACAACAGACTGGTTCCAAATTGGGAATGGAGAACATCAAGCAGTAGGGAAAGGAGTACTGTGTATTGTCACCCTGCTTATTTAACTTCTATGCAGAGTACATCATAAGAAACACTGGGCTGAATGAAGCACAAGCTGGAATTAAGATTGCCGGGAGAAATATCAATAACCTCAGATACGCAAATGACACCACCCTTATGGCAGAAAGTGAAGAAAAACTAAAGAGCTTCTTGATGAAAGTCAAAGAGAAGAGTGAAAAAAAAGTTGGCTTAAAACTCAACATTCAGGAAACTAAGATCATGGCATGCGGTCCCACCATGTCATGGCACATAGATGGGGAAACAATGGAAACAGTGAGAGACTTTATTTTTAGGGGCTCCAGGGTCACTGCAGATGGTGTTGCAGCCATGAAGCTAAAAGACTCTTGTTCCCTGGAAGAAAAGCAATGACCTAGAGAGCATGTTAAAAAAGCAGAGACATTACTTTGCCAAGAAAGGTCCATCTAGTCAAAGCTATGGTTTTTCCAGCAGTCATGTATCGATGTGAGAGTTGGACTATAAAGAAAGCTAGTGTCAGACTTTATTTTGGGGGGCTCCAAGATCACTGCAGATGGTGATTACAGCCATGACATTAAAAGACTCTTACTCCTTGGAAGGAAAGTTATATCCAAAATAGATAGCATATTAAAAAGGAGAGACATTACTTTGCCAACAAAAGTCCATCTAGTCAAGGCTGTGGTTTTTTCCAGTGGTCATGTATGGATGTGAAAGTTGGACTGTGAAGAAAGCTGAGCGCCGAAGAATTGATGCTTTTGAACTGTGGTGTTGGAGAAGACTCTTGAGAGTCCCTTGGACTGCAAGGAGATCCAAACAGTCCATCCTAAAGGAGATCAGCCCTGAGTGTTCATTGGAAGGACTGATGTTGAAGCTGAAACTCCAATACTTTGGCCACCTCATGTGAAGAGTTGACTCATTGGAAAAGACTCTGATGCTGGGAGGGATTGGGGGCAGGAGGAGAAGGGGACAACAGAGGATGAGATGGTTGGATGGCATCACCTACTCGATGGACATGAATTTGGGTAAACTCCGGCAGTTGGTGATAGACAGGGAGGCCTGGAATGCTGCGATTCATGGGGTCACAAGGAGTCGGACATGACTGAGCAACTGAACTGAACTGAACTGAAGCACTGAAGAACTGATGCTTTTGAACTGTGGTATTGGAGAAGACTCTTGAGAGACCCTTCGACCACAAGGAAATCCAACCAGTCCATCCTAAAGGAGATCAGTCCTGAATATTCATTGGAAGGACTGATGCTAAAGCTGAAACTCCAATACTTTGGCCTCCTGATGCGAAGAACTGACTCATTTGAAAAGACCCTGTAGCTGGAAAAGATGGAAGGCAGGAGGCAAATGGGATGACAGAGGATGAGATGGTGGGATGGCATCACCAACTCAATGGACGTGAGTTTGAGTAAGCTCTAGAAGTTGGTGAAGGACAGGGAAGCCTGACGTGCTGCAGTCCATAGGGTCACAAAGATTCAGACACAACTGAGTGACTGAGCTGAAACTGAAGTAAATAAGCAATGTGCTGAGGACCTGGAAACAGACAGAACCCTCTCTTCGAGACCTACACTTGGCCAAGTAAATTCAGTTCAGTTCAGTTCAGTTGCTCAGTCGTGTCTGACTCTTTGCAACCCCATGAATTGCAGCACGCCAGGCCTCCCTGTCCATCACCAACTCCCGGAGTTCACTCAGACTCACGTCCATCCAGTCGGTGATGCCATCCAGCCATCTCATCCTCTGTCGTCCCTTTTTCTTCCTGCCCCCAATCCCTTCCAGTATCAGAGTCTTTTCCAATGAGTCAACTCTTCGCATGAGGTGGCCAAAGTACTGGAGTTTCAGCTTTAGCATCATTCCTTCCAAAGAACACCCAGGACTGATCTTTAGAATGGACTGGTTGGATCTCCTTGCAGTCCAAGGGACTCTCAAGAGTCTTCTCCAACACCACAGTTCAAAAGCATCAATTGTTTGGCACTCAGCTTTCTTCACAGTCCAACTCTCACATCCATACATGACCAGAGGAAAAACCATAGCCTTGACTAGACATACCTTTGTTGGCAAAGTAATGTCTCTGCTTTTGAATATGCTATCTAGGTTGGTATTAACTTTTTTTTAACCTACAACTTAGGCAAATTGATAGATATGTGAAATCATGACTTGTTAAATCCCTCGCTTAGCCTTTTTTTGTTAATCAGATAGAAAATTAATGAATCTACCCTTCTAAAATTTGAGGCACTCAACTTTAAAAAGCTTTGATCAGCTGTCTAAGCCACATGCAGAAGAAAGAGAACAGCAGGTGAAGAAGCTGTATGCCTGAAGAGCCTGGCTCAGCACAAAGTGGAACACAGCAGGACCACGTTCTCTTACTGGCCCGGCTCAGTAATAAAACAAACTATAACAGCCAGTGGACCTCTGGCTTGTCCTGATGATTGACAGGAAGCCACAAGCCCGCTCCCTTTAGTAATGCAAAGTCTGCTGCGCTGTTCCCTGCAGAGCTCCTGGGTGTCTGTGCATTACACACATGTCAGAGAAAGCACTTACCGTGATAATCCCCTTGGCCTGGTGTATTGGTGAGGATGATCTTCATGCAGCTGTAAGGTGTGTAGTCTGTCCTCTTGCCTTCCTTTCCGTAGCTGTGACGGATGTTGTAAGAGTAGCCTTTATCAAACTGATTGGAGGAAAAAGAGAGAAGAGACAAATTCAGCATTGAACTGATGGTGCCAGCAGTGCCAGCTGGAATCAAAGCATACAAAGTAACACTTTCTAAAATAAATCTAGCATTCACGGCAGATGTACATCTATATCAGACACAACATTGGGTCCTTTATAGGTTTTTAAAGGTGCAAAACTTAAAGGAAATAAATTTATCAGGTTAGAGACAGTTAATGTTTATATTTATATGTTTAAAGATGAAAATAATTCTTTTCTGAGAAGAATAATTGATTTGCCTTTTCTTGGCTTGATTCCAAAGATCATGCGAAATGTCAATCATCTTCTGTATCCACCTTATGCTAGTCTTCCCTGAATTCCCACATCTTGCCTACTCTACTTCTGAAGGGCCTCCTGATATAATTAATGCCTCCCCTGCATTTTCACTACACAAAAGCAAGCCATCAGCAAATGCTTCAAGAATGAAAGAATACTGTGACTGCCTCCGGCTAGGAATTCCCGACTCATGTTGAACAAGCAAGATAACTACACAGGAAGGACTTTGCATGGGTGGGATAAAAAGGAACTCATATTTATTGAAAGGCTCAGTATAGTGGGTCTAAGCTGTCCAATACTTTAAAGAGCATAGGAAAAAGAATCACGAGATCAGAAAATACTGTGGGTTTCTATGGATGAGATTTCTTCTTATTGAGGTATACAGCTGATGTACAACTTTGTGTTAGTTTCTGTTGTATGGCAAAGTGATTCAACTACGCATATACATACATATATTCTTTTTCAGATTATTTTCCAGTGTAGGTTATTATAAGACATTGAATATAGTTCCCTGTGCTATACAGTAGGACCTTGCTATTTAGAAGTGAGATTTTTAATTTTGAGGCTATAATCTACATTGAGTGACATGCGTAAATATAAAGTCTCCAGTTTGACGTAACACACACCACCATCAAGAAACGGCACATTTCCATCATTCACAGAGCTCCCTCAAGCCCCTTCACAGCATCTTCCCCAACCCACACACCCAGAAGCACCCACTGGTTTCACTTCTGTCACCATGGCTTTAGACGTTCTACAACTTCACTAAATGATATCACCTACAACTTGGCACTTGCCTTCTACCTCTACAAGGATCAAATTATGAGCTGCTTCAGCTGTTGAACTTCAAACCCCCCTGAAAGGAGTTCAGTTTGGACATTAGGAATGAGGCACTCTATGTTCTGAGAAAAAATGGCAGAAGAGGTCCTCAGAGAATTAGATATTTTCAGGATAAGATTTTATGAGCCTAATTCTTGCATCTCCTTGTATCTATGAAAGCACTAAAATCCTTCATGGTGATATCTGTTCCTTGTAATAAGCAGTAAGCCTCACAAGACTAGCAGAAACCTTGTGCAATAAATATGTGATTGATTTTGGTTACTCCCCCTTCCCCAAAATCACAAATATACTGACCTCCCTGCTACCTCTTCAGGGCACTTTCTGAGAGGTATCTGAGATGCTGTCTCCTGGGCTATAGTCCTCATTTGGCCCCAAATAAAACTTAACTCACAACTCTCACATTGTGCTTTTTTTTTTTTTGGTCAACATGCAAAAGTAGCGTATTATGGGATAGTATATCTGGTACCCCCATGTGAACTGGAAAACACATTTTCCAAAACCATTTATTGAAGATAATTTATTCCATTGCTCTATAAGTTCAATTCAGTTGCTCAGTCGTGTCCGACTCTTTGTGACCCCATGATCTACAGCACGCCAGGCCTCCCTATCCATCACGAAATTCCAGAGTTTATCCAAACTCATGTTCATTGAGTCATTGATGCCATCCAAGCATCTCATCCTCTGTCATCCCCTTCTCCTCCTGCCCTCAATCTTTTCCAACATCAGTTCATTCAGTTCAGTCGCTCAGTCGTGTCCAACTCTTTGCAACCCCATGAATCGCAGAACGCCAGGCCTCCCTGTCCACCACCCAACTCCCGGAGTTCACTCAAACTCATGTCCATCAAGTCAGTGATGCCATCCAGCCATCTCATCCTGCCCCTAATCCCTCCCAGCATCAGGGTCTTTTAAATTGAGTCAGCTCTTCGCATTAGATGGCCAAAATATTGGAGATTCAGCTTCAACATCAGTCCTCCCAATGAACACTCAGGACTGATCTCCTTTAAATGGACTGCTTGGATCTCCTTGCAGTCCAAGGAACTCTCAAGAGTCTTCTCCAACAGCACAGTTCAAATGCATCAATTCTTCGGCACTCAGCTTTCTTTATAATCCAACTCTCACATCTATACATGACCACTGGAAAAACCATAGCCTTGACTAGACGGACCTTTGTTGACAAACTAATGTCTCTGCTTTTTAATATGCTGTCTAGGTTGGTCATATCTTTCAAGGAGTAAGAGTGTTTTAATTTCATGGCTGCAGTCACCATCTGCTGTGATTTTGGAGCCCAGAAAAATAAAGTCAGCCACTGTTTCCACTGTTTCCCCATCTATTTGCCATGAAGTGATGGGACTGGATGCCATGATCTTCGTTTTCTGAATGCTGAGCTTTAAGCCAACTTTTTCACTCTCCTCATTCACTTTCATCAAGAGACTCTTTAGTTCTTGTTCAGTTTCTGCCATAAGGGTGGTGTCATCTGCATATCTGAGGTTACTGATATTTCTCCCGGCAATCTTGATTCCAGCTTGTGCTGCATCCAGCCCAGTGTTTCTCAGGACATACTCTGTATATAAGTTAAATAAGCAGAGTGACAATATACAGTCTTGGCGTACTCCTTTTCCTATTTGGAACCAGTCTGTTGTTCCATGTCCAGTTCTAACTGTTGCTTCCTGACCTGCATACAGGTTTCTCAAGAGGCAGGTGAGGTGGTCTGATATTCCCATCTCTTTCAGAATTTTCCACAGTTTATTTTGATCCACACAGTCAAAGGCTCTGGTGTAGTCAATAAAGCAGAAATAGATGTTTTTCTGGAACTCTCTTGCTTTTTCCATGATCCATTAGATGTTGGCAATTTGATCTCTGGTTCCTCTGTCTTTTCTAAAACCAGTTTGAACATCTGGAAGTTCACGGTTAATGTATTGCTGAAGCCTGGCTTGGAGAATTTTGAGCAATACTCTACTAGTGTGTTCTTTGGAAGGACTGATGCTAAAGCTGAAACTCCAATACATTGGCCACCTCATGCAAAGAGTTGACTCACTGGAAAAGACTCTGATGCTGGGAGGGATTGGGGGCAGGAGGAGAAGGGGACAACAGAGGATGAGATGGCTGGATGGGATCACCGACTCGATGGACATGAGTTTGAGTGAACTCCAGGAGTTGGTGATGGACAGGGAGGCCTGGCGTGCTGCAATTCATGGGGTCGCAAAGAGTCGGACACAACTGAGTGACTGAACTGAACTGAACTACTAGCATGTGAGATGAGTACAATTGTGCGGTAGTTTGAGCATTCTTTGGCATTGCCTTTCTTTGGGATTGGAATGAAAACTGACTTTTTCCAGTCCTGTGGCCACTGCTGAGTTTTCCAAATTTGCTGGCATATTGAGTGCAGCACTTTCACAGCATCATCTTTCAGGATTTGAAATAGCTCAACTGGAATGCCATCACCTCCACTAGCTTTGTTCGTAGTGATGCTTCCTAAGGCCCACTTGACTTCACATTCCAGGAGGTCTGGCTCTAAGTGAGTGATCACACCATCGTGATTATCTGGATCGTGAAGATGTTTTTTGTACAGTTCTTCTGTGTATTCTTGCTACCTCTTCTTAATTTCTGCTTCTGTTAGATCCATACCATTTCTCTCCTCTATCGAGCCCATCTTTGCATGAAATGTTTCCTTGGTATCTCTAATTTTCTTGAAGACATCTCTAGTCTTTCCCATTCTATTATTTTCCTCTATTTCTTTGCATTGATCGCTGAGGAAGGCTTTCTTATCTCTCCTTGCTATTCTTTGAACTCTGCATTCAAATGGGTATATTGTTCCTCTCCTTTGCTTTTCGCTTCTCTTCTTTTCACAGCTGTTTGTAAAGCCTCCTCAGATAGCCATTTTGCTTTTTTCATTTCTTTTTCTTGGGGATGGTCTTGATCCCTGTCTCCTGTACATTGTCAAGAACCTCTGTCCATAGTTCATCAGGCACTCTTCAGATCTAGTCCATTAAATCTATTTCTCACTTCCACTGTATAATCATAAGGTATCTGATTTAGGTCATACCTGAATGGTCTAGTGGTTTTCCCTACTTTCTTCAATTTCAGTCTGAATTTGGCAATAAGGAGTTCATGATCTGAGCCACAGTCAGCTCCTGGTCTTGTTTTTGCTGACTGTATAGAGCTTTTCCATCTTTGGCTGCAAAGAATATAATCAATCTGATTTTGGTGTTGACCATCTGGTGATGTCCATGTGTAGAGTCTTCTCTCGTGTTGTAGGAAGAGGATGTTTGCTACGACCAGTGTGTTCTCTTGGCAAAACTTTATTAGCCTTTGTCCTGCTTCATTCTATAGTCCATTGCTCTATAGGTCCATTCTTTTGCTAATGCCATATCATCCTTGTTACGTATTTAAAGCATGTCTCAGTTTCAGGTAATGTAAGTCCTCTTGTTTCGTTCTTTTTCAATATTATTTTGGCTATTCTATGTCCTTGCTTTTCCTTATAAACTTTATAATCAGTTTATCAATTTCTACTTTAAAAAAAAGAAAAAGACTGTTGAAATTTTCAACAACCAGTAGCTTATGGTTTCATAACTACTGATGTGCCCACAAGCAATCTACAGCCAGGAAAACAAATGGCATTTCAACTGAAAGAAAACTTTCAAGAAATAAAAAAACCTTTCAAATTATCATTACATTTCACTGGTGAAAATAAGAATGTTAAAAGTTCCAGCAAACATCTTTTATGGACAACTTCTGTTTGTTTTGTTAGTCATAAGCATTTAACTATAATCAATCTCTTTGTGCAAACTTTTAGGTATGAAGTAAATTTAATTAGACATAAGATTTCTCTACGTTCATCAGAAAACACTGAAAGGACTTTTCAGTCAGCCATTCTGTTTAATGAAAAGCTACTCTCTCTAAGGAAAAAAAGCTAACGTTAGTATCTTCCCTCTCCCTTTTCCTTCCAATTTATTTAGCATTTATGTGTATGTATATTTAAATTTGGACCTTACTAAGTTTTCAGGCTATTCACATATTTATCATAAAAATTGTCTTCTTTAGTTTTCAAAGTGGCAAACTCTTGAAATATTGTGCAGAAGGTACATTTATTGGGTGATGTTTTAGGGAATACTTTTCAGGTGTCCACATCCACAACTCAAAGGAACGTCTCTAAGTACTTATATGGGAAGGAGCGTGAGAACCAGGTGGAAGCACTCTTTTCTGTCTTGCCTCCTCCAACTCACCCCAGCCAGCAACAGGAAACACCAGAAAATCAACAGCCTGAAGGTGGTCAAGCAGAAGTTGGCACCCTTCCAAATTAGCCCTAACATTCCAGCTGTGGCACTGCAATCTGCATTTGTGCCCAAGTCAGCAACAAGTTATTTTCGGAGCCACTATGTCACCAATGGAATTCAAGATATGCGATAAAGCAGGTGCATCTTAATCCTCTCATGCTGGTCTATTTCAGAGTCCCTCACAAGTCTGCCTCCCACCCCAGCTTCACCCACAGCACAGAGACTCCATTTTATTATATTTTTTATAGTATTTACACCCAAATCTACTCAGAAGCCGTAAGTATATATAAACCTCTAAGTGCCAAGAGTCATGCATGGTCTTCCTTAGAAGAAAGTATTTCCTGCCAAGAAAAGCCCCCAGACCAAGTATTATTCCTACTGGCAGGACATCAACACCTGCTTTTCATAAGTCAAGGCTGCCTTGCACAGTTAAGTGACAACAGTTCAAAACCAAGTATTCTTCAGAGAGAGATTTATATTCAAAAAGGAAAATCTTCTTGACCTAAGGGAGGCAAAACAACCATAAATATATGAGCAGAGAAGAAGGTAAAGATATGGCAATTCTAACAAAGACATAGTCGATCCCTTTTTCTGGGTTGTTTCCTACTCACAAGAATCTGGAACTCTGGTTTACATATTGAGGAACACACAGAGGGTGGGTCTACCAACTACAGAGGCCGGTCCTTCAGTGCCCAGATCCAGCATTCCACAATTCACCAGAAGGCCCCCGGAAGCTACCAGGAAGGCACAGCTCAGCAGCAGAGCCACGTGCAGAAACAGAGCTGCCCTGGGGAAGGGCATGAAGCCACCTTGGGCTCGCCGTGACAACCATTCTCGCCAGCTCTCCTGCAGCTGGTGACCTGTTGATTCTCGCTCCTCCTCCCACTTCTCTAAAGCTTTGCTTGCAGTGTTCATGACCAGAACGCATGCCATAAGCATTTAATACACAGCGCACCCATTAAATGCTTACTTACTAAATTACTGAATTATCTGTAAAACTAATCTTGTTACCATTCACCTACAGATTCCAAGTACTTCTCTTTAACTCTTAACTTTAGCCACAGTTTAACTCTTTGAGAGATCACTGAAACATCACACATTCTAACCCAACAACACAATGAAGGAGGCTTGAAGACTGAAGATTAATAGTTAAGACAAGTGCTTTAAATCAAATACTTGAATTGAAATCCGCCTCTACTATGTGTTAACTGTGTGACCTTGGACAAGTGACTCAACTTCTTTGTAGCAATTCCCTTACATAGTATATAAAAACAAAGGAGTAACATTTCACTCACAGGGTTGGTATGACAACTAGCTAATAGCTCGTCTGAATAAAGCACTTGGCATAACATCAAGCACAGAATTAGCTCTGTATTGAATATATTCTCAATCAATATTTTTAAAAAAACCAATCCAATCAAAAAATGGGCAGAATACATAACTAGACATTTCTCCAAAGAAGACATAAAGATGGCTGACAGGAAAGATGCTCAACATTACTAATCACCAGAGAAATACAAATCAAAACTACAGCAAGGTATCCCTGCACACTGGTCAGAATGACCATCATTAAAAGTCTACAAATAACAAACGCTGGGGAGGATATGGAGAAAAGGGAACCCCCCTACACTGCTGGGAGGAATGTAAGCTGGTGCAACCACTATGGAAAGTAGTATGGAGGTTCCTTAAAAACTAAAAACAGAGCTACCATAAGATCATGCAATCCCATTCCTGGGCATATCTGCAAGAGATGAAAACTAATTCAAACTGATGCATGCACCCCAAAGTCCAAAGCAGCACTATGCACAATAGACAAGACATGGAGACAACCTAAATGTCCACCTGCAGATGAATGGACATAGAAGATGTGGTACACGCACACATGGCCTACTATTCAGCCATAAAAAAGAATGAAATAATGCCATTTGCAGCAATACAAATGGACCTAGACATTATCATACCTAGTGAAGTAAATCAGACAGAGAAAGACAAATATCACGTTATCCCTTATACATGGAATCTTAAAAAATAATACAAATGAACTTATTTACAAATCAAAAACCAATTCACAGACAGAGAAAACAATTTTATAGTTACCAAAGGGGAAAGTGAGGAAGGGACAAATTAGGATTTTGGTATTAACATATACACTGCTGCTGCCATGTACTGGCTAATTCATATCCAACTCTTTGTAACCCCATGGACTGGACTGCAGCCCACCAGGCTCCTCTGTCCATGGGATTTCCCAGGCAAGAATACTAGAGTGGGTTGCCATTTTCTTCTTCAGGGGATCTTGCTGACTCAGAGATCGAACTTGAATCTTCTGCTTCATAGGTGAATTCTTTACCACTGATCCACGTGGGAAACCCAACATATACACATTACTTTATATAAAATAGATAAACAACAAGGACATACTTATAGTAGAGGGAATTATAGTCAACACCTTGTGATAACCTGTAATGGAAAATAATGTGAAAAAGAATAGATATATGTATGTGTGTGTGTGCATACACGTGTGTGTGTGTGTGTGTGTGTGTGTGCGTGTATATATATATATAAAAAACTGAATCACTTTGCTGTACACCCAAAACTAACACAATATTGTAAATCAACTATACTCCAATTTTCCAAAAAAACCCCACAGAACTGTAGGGTAATCATTACCTATTTATTATTTTCAAGTGAAAAAAAAATGTACAATGTGAGAGTTGTGTTAAGTTTTATCTGAAATGAGAACTACAGCCCAGGAGACAGCCTCTCAGAAAGCTCTGAGGAACTGCTCCAAAGACTCAGAGGGGAGGTCGGTATACATGTCATTTTAGTAACAAGGCACACAGGCAATCAAACACACACTTAGGCAGAAGGTAGCTGCTAGTCAAGAGTAGATGCTTCCATTAATGATTTTAGTGGTTTTCTAGGTATGAGAAGGTGCAAGAATTTGGGTTCATAAAATCTTTACCTGAAAGTATCTAACTATCTGAAGCCTGTTCTGCCAGGCTTCCCAGAGCACAGAGGGTCTCTCCTGCTCTCAGCCCTAAACTCCTTTCAGGGGGTGTTGAAGGTCAGTGACTGCAGTGGTCAGGGACTTCCTCCTTGTAGAAGCAGATGACTAGTGACAGTTCTTAGCTGGCGTTATTGAGTAGTGAGTCAGATGTGGTGTGGTGTTTAATATTACTTAAATTACTTGTATGTTTTGCTTCCAGCTTCCTCATCAGAAAACCTGAAATCTCATTATTCTAATTTTCATCAGACCTTCAGTCAGGTGAGCAATTTGAGGTCTGTAACTCAGCTGGAAGGCACTGCTGCTATTACTTTAATTCAGTCAATTTTCTCATATGGATACTGAATATTTCTTCTGCTCTGTAGGAGTTAATTCATTTCTCCCTGGTGAGAAATTTTCACCAGGTGGAGAGGAAGCAGAAGTCAGAGAGAGAACACAGATTTGGGTTCTACCTCTGACACCTACAAGCTGAATGTTAGGGAATTATCTCAGTCTCTTTTTTTCATCTTTAATATTGAAACAATGAGACCTGTCCTTTACTCTGCGCAAAAACACTTTGTAAACTGTAAGCTACTAAGTATACACTATAATTATTTGCTACAATAATTTGCACAAAACTTGCACAAAACCAGTTTGTGTCTGTCTGAAAGGTGAAATTTTAAAAAGAGATTTTACTTAATGGTCAAGTATTAGGTTGGTGCAAAAGTAATTGCAGTTTCAGGCTGTGAATTTTAAGTCATTATAAGTAGGCTCAGACACACCTTTGTTAATCAAAATAGGAACCATTATAATCAACACATTTTTGCCAACCAGAAATAAGTTTGCTTATTCCTGAAATGTAAAAATCTGTGCTTCAGGATTGCGATGAACCCTTGGCAAGCATTTTCAGTAACCTGCTGACTGCAGAAGCATTTTCCCTGCAAAAAGTCATCAAGATGATTCAAAAAGTGGTAATCAGTTGGCAAGAGGTCAACTAAATATGGCGGATGAGGTGATACTTTGTAGCCCAATTCATTCAACTTTTGAAGCACTGGTTTTGTATGTATGGCAGGCATTGTCATGGAGAAGAACTGGGTTCTTTCTATTGACCAAGCCAGCTGCTGGCATTGCAGTTTTTGGTGCATCTCACCTATTTGCTGAGTGTACTTCTCAGATGTACTGGTTTTGCCAGGATTCAAAAAGCTGTAGTGGATCAGACTGGCATCAGACCACCAAACAGTGCCCATGACTTTTTTTGGTGCAAGTCTGGCTTTGGGAAGTGCTTTATCTGCCTCCTGAGAAATCTGTATGCAGGTCACAAAGCAACAGTTAGAACTGGACATGGAACAATGGACTGGTTCCAAATAGGAAAAGGAGTACGTCAAGGCTGTATATTGTCACCCTGCTTATTTAACTTATATGCAGAGTACATCATGAAAAATGCCAGGATGGACGAAGCACAAACTGGAATCCGATTTCCAGGAGAAATATGAATAACCTCAGATACATGGATGACATTACCCTTATGTTAGAAAGCAAAGAAGAACTAAAGAGCCTGTTGATGAACATGAAAGAGAGTGAAAAGGCTGGCTTAAAACTCAACATTCAGAAAACTAAGATTATGGCATCCAGTCCCTTCACTTCATGCAAATAGATGGGGAAAAAATGGAAACAGTGACAGACTTTATTATCTTGGGCTCCAAAATCACTGCAGATGGTGACTGCAGCCAGGAAATTAAAAGATGCTTGCTTCTTGGAAGAAAAGCTATGACCAACCTAGACAGCATATTAAAAAGCAGAGACATCACTTTGCCAACAAAGGTCCATCTAGTCAAAGCTATGGTTTTTCCATTAGTCATGTATAGATGTGAGAGTTGGCCCATAAAGAAAGCTGAGTGCAGAAGAATTGATTCTTTTGAACTGTGGTGTTGGAGAAGACTCTTGAAAGTCCCTTGGACTGCAAGGAGATTCAACCAGTCAATCCTAAAGGAAATCAGTCCTGGATATTCTTTGGAAGGACTGAAACTGAAGCTGAAACTCCAATGGTTTGGGCACCTGATGCAAAGAGCCGACTCATTTGAAAAGACCCTGATGCTGGGAAAGACTGAAGGCAGGAGGAGAAGGGGAGGACAGAGGATGAGATGGTTGGATGGCATCACTGACTTGATGGACATGAGTTTGAGTAAGCTCCAGGAGTTGGTGATGGACAGGGAAGCCTGGCGTGCCGCAGCCCATGGAGTCGCAAGGAGTCAGACACGACTGAGTGACTGAACTGACTTCCCAAACTTGCCTCCCTGGCCCAGAAGCTTCAAACCCCTTTTCTTTTATTTAGGCTAAAACTGAATATGAGTGCAAATTGAAAATACCCGATGAGTTACTCATCACTGTGTGTTCTTGTATGTACTGCATGTATATAAATTAGTATACTTCTCTGTTTTTTCCTTGGAAACCTGTCCTTTGCCAGGCTAATCTACAGGGTCCACGCTGGGGAACTTGGGATGAGTACAGGACAAGGTTTATTTCTCCCTGAAGGTTTCATCAGAAAAGCAGGATATATGTTTTTCATGTTCACATCCTAATCCCTTTTCATGAAGAACATTTTCAGTTCTAGATCCCCAAATGTGTGGATTTTCTTTCCTTCAAATTTACCAATTTTCAAAGATCAAGCTACAATTTAAAAATTTTGATTCCCCACTTTGCTATGTGTTCAGGAATGCAGGGTGTGGTGTTAGTGGGTTGGTTTGTCTTTCATACTCTGCTACAAGGTCTGTATTGATATAGACTCGAAAAATTAGATTTGAGAGTCTTCTGTGACCTGGGGCTGTGTGGTCTCCATCACTTTAACTGTATCTATTCACTCAGATATTAAAGAGCATCATTTCTAAATTCCTAATGGAGGATTTAGTACAATTAGATAACTACTGTTATCTACCAGCAATCAAATCAAAGTCATGCTTAGTGATACTTCAGTAATTAACAGTTTGTATTTCCACAGATCTTTAGTGGTGACAAAATGATTCTTCTCAGACCCCTTACTACTTGTAATGTATGGAAGTCAGGAATCCCTATCTTATAAATGAGCCAACTTTCAAGAGGTCAAGTGAATAGCTATTTCAATTATTTAGTAGAGAAGAAATGGAATTTAAAAAAAAAATTTTTTTTTTTAAATAAAGAGGAATTTATTGTAAGAGTCTGAGGAAATCCTATGAATCTAATGATACAACTGGTGGCTTATGAGAACTCTAACACCTTCAGGCAGATCATTTCTCTTGTTTGTCTCACAACATTGTCTTCTCTTCTCTTTGCATGTCAACTTCATTTTCCTGTGGAAACCAACTTCTATAGACACCTTAGGGTCCACTTCCCCATAACTTTCAGTTCAGTTCAGTTCATTCGCTCAGTTGTGTCCGACTCTTTGCAACCCCATGAATCGCAGCACGTCAGGCCTCCCTGTTACTCTCACTTTCTAGAAACTACTCCAAAGTTAATAAATACAGAAAACTGTTAGTTATCCATGGCAAACATGCAACTGTAGGCTGCTTCCCTGCTGCAACTCAGTCGCTTCACGGACATCTGAAAGTCACACTGAACCACAGCTAAACACAATGCTTCTGATTCTACTGAATACCAGGGAAAAGTGTCTACTCTCAAAGAAATGGTAACTAACAAGTCACTTACATAGCATTAGTTTCTAATTTATCATGATTTTAGAATCATTAAAAATGGGAAATTTGAAGTTATCCATCTAAAATGAAAAAATAAAATAAAATCTGAGAAAGTGTTTCCTCCTGCTTTCAAATTACCGGTACCAGGCACTCTACCATTTGAGGTGAGATGTGACAAGGAACTCGGTACAAAGTCAGGAGAAAGGGGGTGTGAAAGAAGAGAGCGAGGATGCAGGACACAGTACCTACCCCTCTCCTCCCCGGTGTCTGGACCTGAACTTCAGTGAATGCAGCTCCCTCATCAGCTGGAATTTAAAGACCGGAGCAGATGGCAGCCAGCGTCTAGTGCAGCCCTGCCCATGTACGAAAGCACGGAGCAAGGGGTCTAGTTCTCAACCACAGGGTGACA